>NC_050070.1:194292418-194892418 GCF_009764565.3 Dermochelys coriacea
ATATATATAAATAAAATACACACACACATTGTAGCATGTGATAAGAGCCATGTTATGTCCTTATTTTCAGTGTGTGGTGCTGTACAGGATGAAAAACAGAAACATTGTGAAGTGGACAGAAATCAAATGTTTTAGGAAACATTCACTTACATTCGCTTACCATGGCTGCTGCCAATATTGCTGGAACTCTGCCATTTGCAGAGGGCAACTGGCATGGCAGCACAATTATGACAAAGATGACATTTTAAGAAGCCTCACAAGCAGATATTGACTTATGTTAAGGTGCCTATCAAGACTTATTGACCAGAGAGGTAGGAATAACAAATTTAGGAAGTATATTGAATTAATAATTTGGTTAAGTATTGCTATATACAATTACTGTAGCATTCAAGTAGCTGGGCTATATTTCCTGTTAACGGTAAAATCGGGTGACAGGTTGTTCTCTTGGGTTTCTTTTGTTTGTTTTTTTAAACACATCAGAAACCATTTGTACAGCATCTAGCACAATGGGGTCCTAGCCCGTGACTGCAGCTCCAGGTGTTAGTACTGTACAAATGATTAATAAAGAGCAGGTGAAGACTGAGGTCCAGAAAACATGCTCTGACCAATCACTCCATGAACTGATAAAAAAGGGTTGTCTACTGCAGGTAACCATCTAAAAAAGATGGTTGTGTTCACTATGTTTGATGTCTATTATAGGATAGTCTTTTCAGACAGGGGTTGCTTAACAAGAGCAATGTCTTGTTTGACTTTATGGTATCCACCGCCTGGGAGCTCAACTTATCAGCCACCCATCAGGATGCACTCTCTATTATATTGTAATAGTCTGGTTGTTATATCTATCTGTGTCCCCCTCCCTCTACTGGATCGAATATCACAGCTGCTGAAGTGCATGTGAGAGAGTGAATCACCTTCTAGTGCAGTGGTTCTCAACCTGCAGCCCGTGGGCCACTTGCAGCCCAATCAGCACACAGCTGCCACCCATGTGACATCCTCAGGGCTATACAGGTAATATAGGATAACACATTTATGGGCTACATATGCTGCCCACAATGATAAATAGGCTGAGAACCACTGTTCTAGTGGTTGCAGCCAACAGAGGATATAAACCCTAATACTGCTATACCTTAGATTCTCCTTGAGCTCAAGTGATAAGCAGATATGGTCTTCACTACCCACACAGGCCTTACCCCACCTGATTTTTGAACCCCTGGTAATTACAAGATAATCCTAAATTTTCTTTAATTAAAAAAAAGTTTCTAACCTTTTCCATTAGGAAAAAATCCTTAAAAATATAAGCCAATTGCTAGGGCTGAAAGTTTGTTTTGATGATTTTTTTTCTTAAAAAAAAAAAACCAAAAAACATTATTTATTCTGTCCTCCATACAGTTGCCAAGTGCTGGTGTTTGGGGACCATGAAATGCACAACCACAAGTCTTTTGATTTTGTGAGAGGACCCCAGACTAGTTGGTGATTGTGCTATCTGAGCAGCTTTTTATGGGGCTCAGGCTGCCAGTTGGCAGCCCACAGCCATACTTTTCAACTTGCCAAGACCAACTGGGAAATGTAATGTGTGACAACGTCCAAAAATGAGGGGGACAAAATAATGATTGATGCAGGAAACATAAAATGCTGTGAGATTCCCTCCTTTGGTGTAAATAACTTTTCTATAACCTCAGTTTTGTGACTATTTCAGATACTAGCAATTTAAACAGAAGCAGCAAGGGGAGACCACGTTTGTATGGAATGGAGGTAACTTTGAGACTAAAATGAGTAACATTCCTCAAAATGGGATACACTTGAGAGGCAAGCCTGAAGCTAAGCTGCACAGCCAGTATAACTGTCGCCACAAAGGAAACTTAACAGAGGTGACAAGGCCTACTCGACTAAGAAGCAGAAAGCATCCTGGGGCTCCTGAATACTGATCCTTGCTCTGTAGCCTTGGCAAAGTCACAAAGTTTCCTTTTATTTAAAAATATGGTATCACCACTCTCTGACATAAATATATCACAGGGTGTTGCAACACTGAAAGTGCTATATAAATAGAATTTTATAATGAAAGAGAAACAGATGAAAGATGGGGGAGAGAAAATGTATACAGGTGAGCAAACAAGAAAAAGGATGAAGTCCTGGCCCTGGAAGTCAATGAGAGTTTTACCATTTATTACAATGGGCCCAGGATTTTACAAAGAAGAAGAAGAGAATGTGACATGGGAAAGAGAGCAAAAGGACTGCTGGTCAAGAATGGGGTGACTATGAAAGCAAGAATGAGGAGATGGTGCTTTTCAAAGAAATGAAAGAATTAAAAATAAGGAACAGCAGGCATAAATGAGAAAATAAAAGAAAATGGCGATAAACCAAATAGATGTGACATGAAAGAAGAGAAACCAATGGAAGACTGGTTTCAGAGTAGCAGCCGTGTTAGTCTGTATTCGCAAAAAGAAAAAGGGTTACTTGTGGCACCTTAGAGACTAACAAATTTATTTGAGCATAAGCTTTCGTGAGCTACAGCTCACTTCATATAAGCAAAGATAGACTATTTTTAAGTTAGCAAATTTATTTCTTCTCTTTTATTGTACTTATTAGTCCTACATCACTGTATGATTAGCAGGGAGAGGAAGGGCTACTTTGAGCACTTATGTGGCTACTTAGGGCATTATAGTTAAAAAACTGGGGGGAAGGGGGAAGCCAGAGATAACCAGAACATACAAACAAACTGCTATCAGATGGAGTCTCAAGGATCCAGACCTCCAGCTTATTTGAAAGACCTTGGAAGACGTGTGTGTGTGCATGCGCGTGCTTGCACTCTTTCCTATGCACAGATTCCATCACAGGCAGTTGACTCTACTCTTCTTGAAGCAGATGCCATTCCCACCCCCATCTCTGTATATAAAGCCAATCAGTAAAGTTTTGAGACCCTCTACGAATTCTTTACTGCCCTCTGCAAAATCTTAAGGTCACTGCTGTTCACAGCGCTATGGTCATGGTGGATAGTTAAATTTTCTTTTGGAAGAGTGACAAAAAATTGACTCAGAGGCCACCCAAAAGTTCCTCTTGTGGTTGTGGTAAGGGAATCAAAGGTGTGCTCAGGAGCAGGAGGTTTAAGTCTTAGGTTTTATTTCTGCTCTCATCTGTAAATCCATGTGGCTGCAATGTGGGGTAGTTTTAACTAACACCGCTGATATCTGTGGAGCAATGGAATCAATCACAATATGCCTTCCAATTGGTGGACACTGCTTCATACCCCAGTATTTACCTCTGAGGTAAACAATAATTATAGGGTTGTTATGACCAGTCAGTTTAACTGAGTGCAGCTGATCATGATGCAGGATTTCTCTCTCATCTATAATGTACTTTAAGGTAGAAATTCCAGCCAGAGGGAACCTATACTAGTGTGTGTTATATATATATATATATACACACATACACACACACACACACACACACACACACACAATTATATCTATATCTATATCTATATATAGTCTCCTCAGTTTGATAAAAGCTATCTTCAGTAGAGAATACTTTTAATCTCTGCCCTTTTTTTCAACAGAAGGAAAAATAGTTTCATTATAAAAATCAACTCCAGACAATTTTTTTTAAATCTCACACCCACACACACACACAGGTTCTGCCAACATCACTGTAACTTAATGTGCCCGGTCTTGAGATGGGCTGATCACACACAAATTCCTAGTGAGTTCAGAAAGAATGAAGGGTATTAAGCACCACTCTGGATCATCAGACCCAATATCTGTCAGGACAAACACAGTTCTGCTGTTTAATATTTCATGTGCTGATTAATTCAAAACTATAACAAGGAAAATCACCTTTCAGCTTATCCACAATGTGAATATCTACCTTCCTCTCTCTGTTCTTCCCCACCTTCCCCGCCTCCCCAAAAGAATCTCATGGATATTTTTTGTAAAAAGAACCACATTTTAAGATAGCATTGAAATCTTTCTTAGACAAGTTACTAAAAAGTATGATTATGGAAGATGTGGTTGCAACATCACAATACTTTATATATTGCAAACTTTGGGGTAAACTCAGATATGCCTACTCACTCTGAGTAGCACTTTAGTCCATGAATAATCTCAGACATCATTATGTGCTTTTATGGATTAATGTGCTATTCAGCATGAGTATGGGTATCAGAATCTGGCCATTATTGATTAGAAGCCATATTTCATTATAGTTACACTACGGCCAGGAACTGTGAGCTGATGTCACAACTATAAAATTATTTTAGGTTAGTTAGCATATATCAGAACTCAATAAAAAACAATAATGAAAAATAATTTCATCTCCAGATTGTTCAAAATTACACTAATTCCATAATTATGAAAGCTAATAAACTTGATCATCATTATGCCTCTTTCCAAAGCTATACTACATACCTGTAAAATGCCATATTGAGTGCAAAATGTTTTGCTGATCTTTAAAACATTAAGACGACTAGTACCACTGCATTTCAAAGCACTCTAGAAGTCATGCATTCCAAAACACACTGTCCATTTATTTCCAGACGGTTTACAAACTGGAATCTCCATAATTCAGATTCTCCATCATTTGTGGCAGACCCTTAAGCAGGTAAACTGCTCAACTTTATAATGCTTTGCAACAAAAATCACTTGCAGTAATGTTTTTGCTTTGTATATAAAACAAAGTTTACATGATATATTTGGTATTGATATTTACTCATTTGTTTGGTGTTTAGTGTTTCATTTTCCCTGCCAATTGCTGATTTTACTCATTTAAGTTAAAATGCAAAATATAAAATATATGTTTAATATTCTCCAGGAGAAGAGGAGGACTCCACCCCACTCTTCTTGGATGCAGTGCATATCTTCTGTACCAGGCTGGGCTAACTGCATGAGTCAGCACAGATGAGAGCATGCTCCCGGCCCCTTCTGAGACAGCTAGAACTGGCAATGACACTAATATGGAGCATTTCCTACATTCAACAGAGTGCTAGGATTGCCACCATGACCAGCTCTTGCAATAAAAGTGCAGCAGGGAGAGGGGAGATGAGGTGATTCTCCTTGCCCCATCCCTGCCTTGCATACCCATACATAGACCAGCTACACTTGTGTCCTGTGTCTATACTGTATAGCAAAATAACTTGTGATACCAAGATAGCTGATGTAGGAAAATTGCCTCGCTTCAGGTATATTATTAAAATGTTTAAACTATACAGAGTTAATGAACAGTTCTAGTTAACCTGTTGACTGTTATCCAACAGTATAATAATTAAATATAATATCAAAAAGAAAAGCTCACTTCATTGGATGCAACTGTAGCTCACAAAAGCTTATGCTCAAATAAATTTGTTAGACTCTAAGGTGCCACAAGTACTCCTTTTCTTTTTGCGAATACAGACTAACACGGCTGCTACTCTGAAACCTAAATATAATTTAGTACTGTAATCATTTAGCACCTTTAGGTAAGGATTTCAAACATTCAGCCACACAAGCCTTCCCCCCCACTCCCCTCCATGAACCTGAGTGAGTAGTGTTAATCCCTTTTCACCGATGGAGAAACTGAGGAACAGAGTGGTTAAGTTGCGTGCTCAAAAACACATAGGTATGTCTCCATATCATTCCACACAAACTATGGGCCAAATCCTGCCTGGGCACATGCACGTAACAGCACAAAAATCCACACCACTGCTATTGCACTTACTGGACATGAGCACCACCTTATTCTGGCCCTTACCAAAAGTCATGGAGAGGATACCCTCCAGATTTTCAATGATAAAAACTATGCATAAATATAATGGGGCATAGTCCACAGACCAAGCCAAATTAAGCTGTTTGGATCTATTGTGGTCAGAATTTGGTTCTTCATCTATAAAAGCATAACCTCACCCTCCATTGAAACACAGTCACTTCCAAGGCATAATTCATGCACATAGCAACAACACATAACAGAAATAAGGGAGAAAGCAATCAAGATTTTGCCACTTGACCCAAATTGGAATTTGGCCAACCCACTGCTTACACAAAGTGACTCTCTTTTGCATGGTACCCTGGAATTTTTTTTTTTAACAACATGACTGATCAAGACCACAATTTCATGTTTCCTCCAAAAATCAGTACCTACAGCGCAGCTTCTTTGCATCAGGTTGAGACACAGACTCAATTCTGAATCAGAGGCAAGATTAACTAAGTTGCTAGCATTGCTTCCAGTAGCACCTGGGTCTTCCTTAGAGAGCTCCTGTCCAAGGATTGATGATATCCAATTCTTAACTTGTGAGAGCTGATGAGATCACAGCCAACGATAGCTGTACATTTAAGAGAATATGCCTGTGATGCTTAGGGTTGCCAACTTGGTAATATTTAAAAATCGGACACTCCAGCAGGTGTGCCGGAACCCCCCTGTCCCTGAGGCCCCACCCCCATCCACTCCTCTGCCCCCCTACCCTACGTCTCTCACTGCTTTTCCCCTCCCACCCCCACCCGGGTCAGGGGAGACTCACCTACAGTTCCAGGGCTGGGGTCTGCAGCTGCCTGACACAGGTAGGAACAAGCCCTGGCTGAGTAGGGGCTGGCATGAGCTATGACCCAGCACCTCCCCTGCTCACAGTAACCAGACACTGTTGGGCCCCCTTTTTGACCACACTTTCTGGTCAAAAACTGGGCACCTGGCTACCTTTAGGGTGCTGCCTGAGATTCCACTATAAATCAGTGAAATCCCCATAGATTGTAACACTACAGTGAGTGAGTGGAGTTAAAGACTTTTCTCCTTCTCTGCATACTTCTAGCGTAGACAGGCAATGCTGTGATTTGCCCTGATATTTGGTTCTAAGCAGTGAAAACTGTACTGGTGCAAATTTCAGATCAGCCTTTCTATGCTAACATTGCTGTCTGAAATGCCCAATGTAGACAAAGCTTAGTGGAGTAGGGTAGGATTACTCACACCATCTCCCCTCCAAACACATGCCCCAATTCACAATTCAGCTTTAAATTTCTATCTTTTCCATTTGCCCAGATCCAACCCTGTTAACCCAGCCTTGCAAAAGTTACCAACAAACACTAGTAATAGCAAAGGTTTGAATTCACCCTTCCTCTGCCCTTTCTTCAACAACTTCAAAGCCTAATTGGAATTGGAACCGCTTAAAAGCCAGCATTAAATAGCATGAGTAATTCATTTTTTTTCTTTAAAAAAAAAGAAAAGTAAATACAAAAACAAAATACAATTAAAATTCAAAGTTAAAATTTCACAGTTAAAATAAAGTCAGGAGATTGCATTAATGCAGCTTTTTACACATAATACAATAATTTTCTTTATTAAGGGCCAGGAATTTAAATCGGAGCATAAGTGGGCATTTATACCATATCCATATGAGAGAAGCTTGCAGAAGAACTTAAATTAACTCTGAATGGCAGGATTTAATACCACTGCTTTTCATTTTGTTCAGCTGTTTGAAAACAGTACATTAACTGTGATGTCACCGGCCACTGCTTTACTGTTAGTATTTTTTAAAAACATATCACTGACGTTCTTTTAACTAACAGAATATCTAAGCCTCTATTGCTGAAACAGTGTTGACCTGGTTATTTCAGCAAAGAGGGCCTGCACACATATTTGCTTTACATTAAAATAAGTCTTGAGCTGAAAATAAAGTATTATGACCTGAGCCAATGCTCACTGATGTCAATAGGAGTATTTCCATTTGCTACAATGAGCGCTGGACTGGATACCTCATGAAGAAACTATGAGTAAAGTAGAACTACAGCCAGTCTATATAATTATATGTACATGAAAAAGGTATTATGTTCACTGAAAACTTTCTCATGCAAAATCTCTTTGAAAAGAGAACACAATCATCTGGTGATTTGGGGTGAAAGGTAGTTATTTATAGGTGTTCCATCTGATGAAACCTTCCCTAGCAGTTAACCCTACAAACAGTTCTGAGTGTATTGCTTGCTAATGTCAACAGTCCTGTTCACTCTGTCACAGTGGATCCAGCCAGGCAAAGGACAGCACCTGGCAGCATTTGCAGGCTTTGGTCTAAACAAAGTATAGGTAAACATAGAAAAAAAAATGTAGTAGCAATTTGAAACAAATTATTTAAGAAGCTCATAAAAATTCTGAAATACTTTAACTGTCCATGTCTGAGTTTATTCCACAAAGGCTGCCATTTTCATGGTAACAACAGTCAAGACATAAGAGAAAGTAGGAAGGAAGAAAACAACTGAACTTTGAAACTTACTTTAAAATAGCTTTCAATATACTTTTTAGCATTATTTTTCAGGCAGCACTGTTTTCAGTTTGTAATTCTTTATTTTATTGCCAGTCAGCATCCAGGAATTTCAACAGAAAATAGATAATCTGGGTTACCTCACTGAGAAACTCTCTCTCTCTAATCTCTGTTCCCTTTTTTAGCTACATCGGTTGATGCTCTTCAGTCCGGATACATAAGAACCAGCAGGTTTATTCTCCTGCTCACTGTTTCCCCAGAGCAATTGGGTGGAGAAGAAGTGAGACCTTGGCTTCAACATCTCTACTCAATGGCCAGCATAGCTAAGCAGGAGAAAGGAAGCAGACAGGGAACAACTATGACTCAGAGATATCCCTCAGAGTCATAATGCCTTCCAGAGCTTGAGTTGACACACTATTTCTGCAACAGTAGGGAAAGGGACAGAAATTAGAGTATGCTATGTCTCAGAAAGGAGGGGCAAGTTATCTAATTTTAGATGAAATTTCTTGGCATCACATAACTTGAACTTATTTTATATATTTTAGTTTAATTTGAACACAAAATTGCCTTTACCTGAAAAATACTTACTAATACACACACAAATATAAAGTATTTTTCAGGTAAAGGCAATTTTGTTTTTAACCTACCTGAAAAATACTTTATATATACACATATAAAATTATTCTCAAAGGGTTATATTCTGGCATCTTTAGTCACACTGAGTAGTACCTTTGAGATAAGGTTCCCAGACTACTTGCAAAGTAAAGCTCTACTCAACACAGGGCATATCTAAATAGGGAAATTCAGAAAAGTAAAGATGAATTAACAAAAGGTGTGAAGTTGAAGGTGTGAAATTAAAGCATACTTAATCCTTGTGTGGATGCTCTCATTCAGAAGTAAAGTGCCCTTAGTTTTGTTTAACTTAATCCTCCTTCAAAGGGGATTAAGATGAAGTGAATTAAGGACACTTCTGAATGAGAGCATCTACATAGGGGTATAATACACTTAATCTTTATACCTTTAGTTAAAAGTTAAAATTAATTTGGAGGCTATGCATACACTTAAAACACTACAGCTGTGCCATTGTAGCTCTTCAGTGTAGACACTTATTACAGTGACAGGAAGAGCTCTCCCCTTGCTGTAGGTAATCGACCTGCCCAAGAGACAGTAGGTAGATTCACAGAAGAATTCTTCCATCAACCTAGCACGGTCTACACCAAGGATTAGGTCAGTAAACACCCCAGAGAGATGCAGCTATGCCAATGTAATTTTTTCAGTGTAGACCAGTCCTGAAAGTTGTCATACAGATAAGCCCATAGATTCATAGCGTTTAATGATAAAAGGGACGATTAGATCTTCTACTCTGATCTCCTGTTTGTCACAGGATGTTAAATTTCTCCCAGCCACTCCCATATTGAGGCCAATAAAACTGTGTTTGGCTAAAGCACATCTTCCAGAAAGGCATCCAGTCTTGATTTGAAAACCTCAAGAGATGAAGAATCCACCACTTCCTTTGATAGCTTGTTCCACTGGTTAATCACAAGGAAGGCTGTCAGAATTTGATCAAAAATGAATTTGTTCCTGCCTAATTTCTCTTACTTCCTGTCTGTTAGAAGGAAAAAGGCAGCCTCCATGGAATAAGTTCAACCTGTTTGTGTTTATAGTATTTTTAAAAATAGTATAGTTAAGACAAATTTCTATTTTAAACAGTGTCTCGTTAATTTTGAACATAGTGGATTGTTTTAAAACTATGTTGATCTGCTATTATAAACCTCTATTTCCAGAATGCAATTACAGCCATAAAAGCATATTCACCTGTAGTATATGTTAATTCATATTCAGAATAATATGCAAAGCACATAGGCCTTTGATTGAAAACACTTTCTTGCTCTTTACCTGATAATGTCCCCCCCCTTTCCACCCCCGCCCCCAAAAAACGCAACCAACAACAAGAAGACTTGACATGTTGAGTCTGAGGAAGCTGATATGGATCTAACATGTCAAGAATCCACACACTAACAGATGCCAGACTCTAACTACCCAAACTAGACATGATAGGCTGTACTGAGGTTTTCCAGTGATCAGACCTAAATTTAGAAAGAAAGAAAGAAAGAAAGAAAGAAAGAAAGAAAGAAAGAAAGAAAGAAAGAAAGAAAGAAAGAAAGAAAGAAAGAAAGAAAGAAAGAAAGAAAGAAAGTACAATGAACTGCAAAAATTCAACTTCCACTTATGTTCCTGAGTTTGGATTAAGCTTTTTCTCCTTTTAGGGGAAATAAAAGGAAAATGAAAGCGCACATAAATACAAACAAGAAAATTCAAAGTTACAACCAGCATGTTATCTTTAATTCCTGCTATAGGTCTTAATGTGGGACAGACACAACCTAGTAAATCAGCATACGTTTCAAAGAAACAAAAAATAAATAATAGGCAAACTATTACAGGTTAGAGTTACTTTCTTAAAATACAGCTGCATTTGGAGAAAAACCAATATCAAAACTAAATTTGCAAACTGCCATAGGAGTCAATGTTGGTTATAAGTTACCAGCATAAAGAGATAGAGTTAATATGCCTGGAGTAACAGATAGCACTGAATTGTATTGCATTCTATCATTTGTAAAGATAATATTATTTCTAGGTTGGAATTAAGAATGTGCAAGTATTTAAATATCCAGACAGACAATGTCTGCCTTCATAATTGGCCTGCATAATTTATTTTTAAAACAGAAAAAAATTAAATATATTAACAAAATTTAAATATTTACTCTGCTATTTTTTCAAATGGACAAAAAAGAAAGCAGAAAAGATTCCATATGTTAAATAAGTTTTAGAGGATTTTCATTAAATGTTAAGCTGTTTTTAAAGCAGTATTTATTAATAAGAGCTACAGTTACTCATTTTGATTGAGTGTGATGTAATTTGATTTTTTTTTTAAGTTTAGAGCACTAATATTGCTCACTCAGGCCTCTGTTCACCTTTCAGTGTGTGTGCGTAAATCCTATTAACTTTATTGGTAGCTGTGTATGAGTATCGAGGGAAGAATTAACCCCTCAGCTATAAAGATTAGAAATAATGTAAAGCTTTCCCCGCCCCCCACAACGTATGTGTACACCATTGAGTGACAGTGACTGTAGTAACTTTATCATGAAACAGAATGTGGGTTGGTGTGCACACACACACACACACACACACACACACACACACACACACACACATCATGTCTGCAAGCGCACATCCTGGTATGCTCACAATAATTTATAATAAAGAGTAAAAATAGATGCATATATTTTTAAAGTTTGAAAGAAGTTTGGCTGGATTTCATTTAGAAATGCTGCATAAACAAAATCATCAAGATTTCAAGTGAAGTTTTTATAGCAAACATGACTTAATTTTGAAAAATAAAACTATACAAGAAGTTGGATCTGATCATGCAAACCCTCACTGCTGAATATAGTATGCATTATGTTTAGTAGTTAGGGTTGGAAGGCTTGGGCCTTAAGTCCATTACAAAAAAATGAATTGGTTAATCATTGCCACTTAGTACTCTTTTTCTTTTAGAAAAGATTTTTTAAATCCAGAAAGAAGCTATACATTCAAAAATAAATATATTAATTCTCATAACTATTTAACAATGTATTTGGCTGCCTTAGCGTGTATGACATGAAGTCTTATTTTGATAGGCAACATTTCAATCACATTTCTGAACATATACCAGCAGGTCTTGGATGTAATTAATGTGTCCCATCCATCCATAAACAGAAGCAAAAGTTATACTTTGTAACAGCTCCTAAATATTGCAGCAAATCAATTATACAAGAGCAGAAAGGGGTACTTAGGCCCATTGTGGAATTTGAAATCAGAGTGACAATGTAATTTTCTCTCTTCCCCCCCCCCCCCTTTCTCTTTTTTAAAAGTATTATTATCTATTGGGTTAATGTCAGATCTTTATGGTTACCTTAATTTTTATTATACAGTTCTATACATTTTGCATTTTATTTACTATCTGATTTATATTGGTGCCCATCACTATAATATCTGAGCACAAACGTATATCAAAGACAATAACAGTCTCAGCTTCAAGCAGATTTTTAACAGCCATGGTTTGAGGCTAACCACAAAAATTAACCTAAGGTAAAAATACAATAACATATTTCATAGTTAATTTTTTCCAAGGCACTTGCTTTGGTATCTACTACACACTAAAACTAATATATTCAAAATATTTTGGAGAATTATTTTAATCATAATGTGTCTTTGCCCTAGATAGCCTGACAACTATCCGATATTCTATATAATGGATCCTGTTTTATAACTCATTTGTAAAAGAATCATGCTTTTCAATAATATTTCAAATTGGAAAAAAGATACTACGTAATTGCCCTGTGTTTAGAGAAGTTCTGTAAAGATGTGTATTTTTTTTAAAAAAACTATTACAATATAAATACAACAGTAGCTTTATTATAAATATGACAAAGTACAATCCAAAAGGGATCATCTAAAATGCCACAGTTGCAAACATTTAAGACTGTAACAAAAATGACTGAGATTCTAATATCAGTTTACTATCCTTCAACAATTTCCCTGACAGTGGCATCAAATAATGTTGAATTATGGATCTTCTTACAGGAAGTCTTATTTCATGTTCATTTTTTGATCATTTCCCTGCTAGTCCCTATAGGAATTTGGCCGATTGCCGACTTTCCTTTAAAATTTTCTGTATACATAATTGGCTTGTGTATGGTTAAATGATCATTTAGTCAAATTTTAGTATTTTATATTTGTTCAACAAGTTTATTTTACATAAGAAAATACTGTTGTCCCAATAAAAGCTATCACATACTACTGACGTACTTTATTTGAATTTGTGTTAGGTTTTATGAATCGGCTTTTTAAAAAGAACACAATATAAAAAAGAAGCTATCTCTATATTCACATTATTGTAAAGTAATTATCATAATCTTTTACAGTTCAGACTATAGTACCTGAGAGCCAAGGTGAAGTAACTTTACAGAAAACAACCCAATGGTAATAGGTAATCCAAATATGTTAAATTAAGAAACGGAATTTCTATTATGCAGCTACAGACACCCTTTGTGTTTTATAGTGTGGAGTTGCACTATATCATTTTCCTACCAACACCAAGCAACAGCTGTGTTTTAAATCTTTTAGGGCTATAACAAACATTAAAAAATTTAAACTGCAAATGTTTGAGAGTTAATGATTTTAAATGGTTTATTTTGAACGTTGTGTGATTAGGATAATACTTCAACCAGGTTCTTTAAAGACAAGGGTACTTGCTGATCCTGAGTTTAATTCTTCCAAGAAAAAACACAACTGCTTTTTACTCTGTGAATCGTAACAATGGTAAACAACAACTCTACAGGTTCCATAATAGCAGGCAATGGGGTCACTCTTGTGGGAGAGGGATGTTTTAGTGACCTATTGCCACTGAGCTAGTTAAATCACTGAACAATGGTTAGTGTTATGGGGCTTTACTTTGCAAAATCTAGCATTAGTGTCATAGCTTTCTATTAACTGTGAGACTTAAGAACACTAGCACTGAGGGGCCTATAAGGAAAGAATAAATAGGAGAAAAACAGTATTTAAAAAAAAAAAAAAAAAAAACTAATAACTGAGACCTATACAATGCACACTATAAGAAAATGTAATTAAATCCATAATAAAAGCTTTTACATACTTACTCATTTATTACTCTCAAAAGTACACATGAGCAGCTCCACATACTTCAATTTCTGAATTCAAAACTGACCAGACAATCTAACCTACTCATGGAGTAACCGCAAAAGCAAGGCACAACTTGAATTTCAAAGAGGTACAGACCAATAAATGACCTTGGAGCCACATCCTAATTAGCCAGATCAGTGTCAAGCAGTCAACACCTTATTATTTAATCATTAAGGACCAGATACAGCAGTCCTTACTGGGGCAAAAACTTCCAGCGAAGTTAATTCCCCGGAGTAAGAACTGCGGGATCTAAAACTAGTCTCCCCTTGGATTCTCTAGACATGTTTCCATGAGTCAGAGCGAGAACTAAGCAGCCCAACCACCGAAAATAAAAAGTTGGACGGTAACTCATCTAATCCTTTCACAGCTGAGCACCAACCATGCTGCTGCTGCTGCTGCGCTGGAGCCTTTTGTAACCAGGCCATTAGGGCAGAAGTAAAACCCTTCGCACCCACCCATCAAGCCAGGTCAATGGCAGTGAGAGAGATGTCCCCCAGTCTCGGCGTTTAAAAAGCAGCCCGACAAAGGGACCCTTTGACTACCTTGCTGCCTTACAGTGCCACGCCGGACACAAACAAAATAACTCGCCGGAACGCACGGCTTAGTCCCCCACATGCTCATCACAGCATCCAGAGTGACCTCGTTTGTGTCACAACTGAGCTGCAGCTTCTCCAGCCCCCACACACCCCATCGGGTCCCTTGTGGGCGTGCTGAGCACACGGCGTGTCCCTTTGCCCTCTCACGCCGTGGGCGAGCATGCCAGAGAGCCAGGGCTGAGTGACCCACGCACCAATGTGCAGCTAAACTCCCCAGATGACCTTTCTTTCTTTCTTTCTTTCTTTCTTCACCTTTTAAACCCAACCCTTTCCCTTGTCCCCCCCTTGGATAATTAACCCAAGCAGCACAGCGGCTGGCTCCAGCGCTGGTCTCTAACCTCTCCAGGCGGGCTCGCCCCTGGACGCGCATTGCGGGGCTTTGCTTTTGATCACCTTCCCGAGGCGAGCACTTGGGGACGGGCGGGATTTCGCCTCTCCCGCGCGCTGCCACCGCTCCCCAGGCGCAAGGCAGCCAAGCGCCCGCGGCCTGGCGGCGGGGGAACCTCGCCCGCTTCCCTTTTGCAGTGGCGCGTCCAGGCGCGGACTCGCTCCGGCCTCCCTCACGTGGAGTTTCGCGGCCTGCTCCCGCGAGCGCGCAGGGCCCAGCGGGCAGAGCCGGGCTAACGCGCAGCGGGAGCCCAACCGGGAGGCGGCCTCCAGCTCCATGTCACCCACTCGCCGCTAGCGCAGTCCCCGCAGGGAGACGGCCCCGTCCCCAAGGCTTGCCCCCTACTGACTCCACTGACCCCCCGTGCTCCCTCCCCCCCGCGGGGCCCAGTGCGCCCCCTAGCCCCCTTCCCCTCCCCCCCGCAGGGCGTAGTGCGCCCCCAAGCTCCCCTTCCTCTCCCCGCCGCGGGGCCCAGTGCGCCCCCAAACCCCCTTCCACTCCCCCCCCGCGGGGCCCAGTGCGCCCCCAAAAAGTCGTCTTCCCTGCAGGCCCCAGGGCGCCCCTAAACTCCCTTCCCCTCTCCCCCGCAGGGCCCAATGCGCCACGAAACCCCCTTCTTCTCCCCCCCCGCAGGGCCCAGTGCGCCCCCAAACCCCCTTCCCCTCCCTCCCGCAGGGCCCAGTGCTCCCCCGAACCCTCTTCCTCTCCCCCCGCAGGGCCCAGTGCGCCCCCAAAGCCCTTTCCCCTCCCTCCCGCAGGGCCCAGTGCGCCCCCGAACCCTCTTCCTCTCCCCCCGCAGGGCCCAGTGCGCCCCCAAACCCTCTTCTTCCCCGCAGGGCCCAGTGCGCCCCTAAATTCCCCTTCCTCTCCCCCCGCAGGGCCAAGTGCGCCCCCAAACCCCCTTCCCCTCCTCCCCGCAGGATCCAGTGCGTCCCCAAACCCCCTTCCCCTCCGTCCCGCAGGGCCCAGTGCGCCCCCAAACCCCCTTCCCCTCCCTCCCGCAGGGCCCAATGCGCCACGAAACCCCCTTTTTCTCCCCCCCCGCAGGGCCCAGTGCGCCCCCAAACCCCCTTCCCCTCCCTCCCGCAGGGCCCGGTGCTCCCCCGAACCCTCTTCCTCTCCCCCGGCAGGGCCCAGTGCGCCCCCAAACCCTCTTCCCCGCAGGGCCCAGTGCGCCCCTAAATTCCCCTTCCTCTCCCCCCGCAGGGCCAAGTGCGCCCCCAAACCCCCTTCCCCTCCTCCCCGCAGGATCCAGTGCGTCCCCAAACCCCCTTCCCCTCCGTCCCGCAGGGCCCAGTGCGCCCCCAAACCCTCTTCCTCTCCCCCTGCAGGGCCCAGTGCGCCCCCAAACTCCCATGCTGCCCCCCGAAGGGTCCAGTGTGTCCCTAAACTCCCCTTCCTCTCCCCCCCGCAGGGCCCAGTGCGCCCCTAAAGCCCCTTCCTCTCCCCTCCTGCCCCCCGCGGGGCCCCCCTGCACGCGCTCTCCAACCCGCCCGCCCCCCACTGCCAACGATGCCCCCCCTCCCCTCTCCTCTCCCTAATCCCAGTGCACCCCCGGCCCCAAGCCGCTCTCCTCTCCCGCCTGCAGCCCCGGCCCCTGACGCGCCGCCCCGGGCCCGGCCGGGAAGGGAAGGGAAGTGGTGCGCCGGGGGCGGTCGGGCAGTGCCCGGCGGAGGAGGGCGCCGGCACCGACCCCAGCGTGCCCCAGGGATGTCACGCCCGGGGTTTCGAGGACTCCGGGGGGGGGGGGAGCGCGGGAAGGCAGCCGCGAGGGGGACGCAGCAGCGCCAGGCCCCTGCCTCTAGCGGGAAACCTAGAAGGGCCAAGGGGGTTTCCTCGCCCCGGGAAACTCGCCGGTGCCAGAGGCCGAGCCCGGCTACAGAGCGGGCCGGCTTTCCAAGCGCCTTTTCCGGCCCAAAGGGCGGCTAGACCGACACGCGGTCGGGCTCTGGGGGACAGGGGTTAAATCGGTAACCGGGCGCTCCGGCTCACGTAGCACCTGAACCGGGGGGCGGGGGGGGGGGAGGGGGCTGCGTTCTCAGCGCAGCCAACCGCACGGGTGTCAAACTGCCGGGGCCCCATTGGCAGGCGAGCGGAGCAGGACCCTTCTCTTTGCATCCTCCCCCCCCCCCCCCCCAGCCCCGTCCGAACGCGCGGTACAGTCGCGCTTGAGCGCTGCGTCGCAGCCCGCGCCCGCCGCCCTGGGAACCTCGCGACTTCCGAGCCGCGCGCCCGGGAACCCCCTCCCTCCGCTGGGGGCAGACACATGTGCCGCTCTCCTCCCTCTCCCTCTCCCTCTCCCCACGGCCTAACGCTGATGCGGATGAAAGACAAGAAAGCGTTCGCACCCCGCCTTCCAACCTCCTTCCCCGCTCTGAAGCAAACGCATACCAAATGGGGCAACCCGGAGGTGACACAATCACAATGTCACACCTACCCCATAAGCAGTGAAACCACAACTCCCAAGTTAAAAGCATGAACTTTTGTTTTGGCCAGCCTAAGACAATTTGGCCTCGCTGTCTGCATTGCAATCTTGGCAAGGCACTCCCTGAAGGTAAATTACTGACAAGCGGGGCACAAGGTGAATATTACCACGGGAGCGCAATGAATCAAGCCTCAGCCTTGTATGAAAAAAAAAAAAAAAAACCAAAACAAAAACCCCAACATCCCAAACTACAACTTCATTTCTTCAGCTTTCACTTTAATAAAATAATGATTCGTTGGGAGAATGGGGTATAAATCTTCATTTTGGAGGCAATTAAAGTGTTGATTTCATTCGTGCCCCTAAGCGATTCTTGTAATTTGCTCAAATAGCTTTATGTACCCAGCACTCCAGAGCTTTTAGAAACCCATTTTCTAGTTAGACTTGTTGGATTACAATTTTTATTCAACAGCAGCTATCCGAGTTTTCCTAATCTAAATCTGAATTTAACAGTTCCCTCATTTTAAACGTTATAATAGTTATGTAGGACGCAAGTCAACCAGACAGAAGCAATGCCCATGTTTCCATCTTGTTTTCAATCTCTCATTAAAAAAGTTGAGAGAGTCATGCTAACATTTAGAAATAGTTGAAAGCTTTTACATTCTCAGTATAATTAAAAACTGGGTTTCTGGCAAGTTCATGCCTTAAGTCAAACCATTCTTCTGTTCTATCGCTACATTAATAACAGTCCGATAATCTTTGCTTCTTTCTCCTACATAAAAAAAACCCAAACATTTGAGCTACGACCAAAGCTGAAGTATAGTGCACCTTTTTGTAAGTAATCTATAAAATAACTCCTGGTTGACAGTGTTCTTGATAATGGCAAAGCAGCTAAGAAAACTCCTGTCTGCTTGACTGCGCCTTGCTTTAACAAAAGGAAGCCTCCAGAGTCAGCCTCATTACACCTAGAATGGTATATAGGAACCAGATCATAGTTTTTAGTTGTTGGGTGTTTTTTTTCCCCTGAGCCAAATACTATTTCTAATCATAACCAACCATTAAAACCTTACAATTCACCACAAGGAGCTCAAAATGCCAAGGCTCATCCACTTTAATATTTTAGAAGCTTGATTTGGCTTTGGTAACCTCTTAAAATTAACACACACACACACAAAAATCACACTACAAACCAGTAAGGGAAAGCAGCGAACACAAGTCCTCACTATATGCACACATTGGGTGTAGAAGCCTCTAGGGTTTGGTCTATCCCAGCTTTAACACAGACATCCTAAAAGCCACTAAACTGTATTTTTTTCTAAAGGAGACAGTTTGAAAAACTTGAAAGTTCAATGAAAATAAATTAAAACCTTGGTCTGGTTTTATTTTTCTATTAAGTAAAATAAAATGGGGGCGCTTGCAGCAGGCAGGCTGTGCACAAAGCAATGTTCACTGAGGTCTAAAAGCGCTCGGCCAAGGAAAACTGACAAGACAGACTAATGAACCGTAGAGACAGGAGGAAAATAGCCAGTATTTGCTAGATTTCAAACACTCTCTGTCTTCCCTGGACCACCTATCTCGGATTTTATTATTATTTTTCTAAGTGGCTTCAGCTATTCCTTTCTAAGCATCCAGAAGCCTGCGATTCACGGCTAACGCTTCTATTATTATAAAGGGTAAATAAAATAAAGACAAAAATTAAAAGCGACAAGAAACAGGTCAAGTTTGCAGGCAATGCTTTTACAAGCTCATCTCGCCAGGTCGAATCCGGGAGCAAGCCTTAATGAAGCAATAATAGCCACATTATTCAAAAATTTTCATTTCGATGGAAATTTATCTAAAAGGGACTTAATCATATGCAAATAATAAAAGGAGGCGTAGTGACCCAGCAAGCGATCTGCATACAAATTTCAGCGAGTGCAACACTGGAGAGATCATCATACCTGATCTGTTAGATTTGCTGATCTTGTTATGTCTTCACTGTCTGATTTTGATCCGCCTTCTCTATCGTCTATCACCAAATCGATTGGCATTTTTCCTTTCAAACAGCTTATATACCGGTGGCAGAAATTGTCACATAATTCGTGTACCTACATTATGACAGAGGTAAAAAAAATGAAAATATAATCAGGAGTACATAAGTGAAATTGACAAGTGCAATCAACCAACCCTTCCCCCAGCCTTGTGATATCAAAAGTTCTAAATGGGGGGAACACACAGCAATTATCCCCCGGAGACCTCTAGACGCATCCAGAATTAGGAATAACTTTCTTTTCTCGCAAAATAGAGATATCCCAGAAAATTGACAGTGACAAGATGATTCAGAGGCTACAACATATTCAACACCCGTGTTAAATTCATCTGCTCCCGGAGCTGTGGCCATGAGAGAGGTGACCTGCATGGGTGACATTTAAGGTAAACTATTTAATTTCAACCAGTTATTTCATCATAAAACCTTTCCAAAGAGTATGAAGAGAGAAAGGGATATTTTTAAAAAACAACAACAACAACAAAACCTGGATGCGCTATACTGAAATACATTATAGGCATCCATGACCTTAAATCCCAAATCACTGTAATATAGTTGTTCTTGAGTTTCCACTATTAGTGGGCATATTTTAACACCTTTCATGTAGAGTGAAAACAACCTGCCTGTTATGGTTAGATAAAATAGCTAGGGGTTCTAAAGAAACTTTTCAAGCATTTAAAAACCTCTCGAAATGTTTATTTTCTGGAGAAAGGGGATTCTCTTGTAGGCCAGCTATCAATTACATATAAAAATCCACTGGAAACCTGAACCTGCGTTCAACTGAATGTTAGTTTGAATTACATTGCCTTCATATTATTAATTATTGTTATTATTATTATTATTATTGCTGAGATTTCCAGAATAGGGAGGGGAACAGAATTAAGCCTGCATATTCTCTGTTCTCTCTTAGCTTAGAGGCTTACAGCATTCACAGAATCAAGAAACTGCCACAACTATCAACTCTGCTTTGTCTCTGCAAAACGTTACAGGACAATCTGTGCCCTGACTGTGACCTGCAGATGGCTCTAAAAAAAATCTCGACCAAACTAACTGAAACTAAACAAAGCACCTTCACCAAAAACAATCTCTGAGGCGTGGCTGAAACAAACAAACAAACAAACAACATTCAGAATATCATCTGCAATACACAGAACTGCAACTATTTATACAAAGCCAGCAAGGTATTAACATGAACACAAGGCCGGGTCGTTTGTGAGCCCGGTTTTAGAGGCTGAAATTGTAATTAAACTGCGAAGAGAAATGGACGCTAAGATTGGTCTTGACACTAATTACCAGACAGAAAGACATTTATGCAAATTTACCAGAAGCTTGAACTTCAGTAATACTGAAACGTAGGAGGAAGGGAGGAAAAAAATTACCTTCTCTAATTCCAATAGATGAAACCTTAATACTTGTATGGCTTGAATCATCTGCAAAGACACAAACAACATGAGCACCTATCTCATTCCTGAGTTTCGGTATATCCCCACAGCTGCCCCTGCTGTAGTCTATAACTTCACTTTTTTTTTTAGTAGTAGTAGTAAATAAAAAAAGTTGTTTTGATTTATGGCAATAACACTAAAACTTAATAGCAGTGGCTTTGTACGCTGTTTAACAAGAAGCGAGCTAGAGTTAACAAAAAATTCTATTGCAATGAAGTAGCTAAATTATACGGATCGTAAACATTTCCTTCAAAAAGTGCAATCTATTGCAACATCGTTTGACCCTCGCTTTGCAAATGAGAAAATATTCCTAATGCAGAGGCAAAGTATTTGTTTATCCTTTAAAAAAAAACTTGACTTCATTTTAGGTCGGTTAGTTAAACTATTCATCTCTATCCATAGTCACTGTTTATATTTCCCATAAAGCTATTTTAAAGGTGCGGGGGGATATGTGGAGACCTCAAATACACTGATACATTCGTAGATCAATCCATGCACTGCTCAGGCAGGGCAAGTCTGCCATAAAGACCCCAAACTCTCATTTGGATGGGGCTTTCTTTAAGTACTTCGTTACTTGATTTTACTTAACACGGAATTAATGCCCTGGATTATTTGTAATTAAAAAGATCCACGCGACAAAATTTCCATTTAGAGCCCCAAATCCTTGGCAAAGCCTAGAACCATCTCTCTCCAGAGGACAGAGAAATAAAAAGGGAGCGCTATTAACTCTTACCAAGTTATCCAGTTCAGGATTAGAGGAAAATAGGGGTTTTTCTGCTCGGATCTAAATATAAGAAAGGGGAGGAAAAAAAGATTTGAAATATGGAAACAGAAAAAGCAGACGTTATTATTTCTTGCTTCATTACACTGTCGGGTCCATTATGTAACCTTTCCTTCAAAGCTCTGACTGTTAGATTAAGTACATCATATAAACACTTAAACAAATGAATCAAATGCACTGAAAATACCCACAGACATTATTAGTTACATCTATCTAGCTACGCTCTGTCTTGTGTGAGCTGCACATCCCTATAAGCAAAGTTTAAAAAAAACATCTTCTTTATTTATTTATTGAGATGGTACAATCGAGACTGTATTGATTTATTTCTGGCATTATAGAGGAGGGGGGCTATGAATTTTTTTTTTAACGGAGACTTGTTTTCTTGTTATGTTAGAGGTTTTTTCCCCCCAGTACGGTTTTGCTGACCTGTTTGGCGAACACAGCTATGTCTTCATTGAAAGACTCTGAGGAGCAAACATCGCCTCCCGCTACCCCGGGCTCCCGGGGAGTGCATGTAGCTAATTCACATTTCTCAAAAATCAGTGCTAAAAGAGGGAACAGGGGGTGTCTGAAAGAAAATACAATAGTCACAAACAAGACAATGGTTAGTCCCAGAATAAGTGGGGGAGAAACATCCAAGGTGATCTTTTAGCAAGCCCACTACCACCACCCCAGCTGCACCCCCTCCTGCAATCATAGCTCACCTACCCTTCAACCGAGAGACCTGAAGTCGAAGGCCCTGAGCCATGGACTGTATCTGATGATCGCTTCAGCATATCTGGCCAGAGAAATTGTTAACATTTGCTATGAATAAAACCAAAGGGGTTCCAGCAGCCATTTTGAATTAACTTCCCTTTCCTTTTTTTTTTTTAATTATTAGTATTATTATTTTTAACTCCCCTTCAAATTGCGGACTTTCTGGATTAAAAAAAAATCAAATCAAGCAAACCCCAGCTTTTTGGACTCGGGTTTGGAACGTGCAAATCCCCCTTGGCATCGGTAATGATAATGTTCAAAATGAGAGCTGTTAACTTCCAAGACCAGCCAAACTGCCAGTGAGTTGCCCCAATTCGGGTAGCACAAGCGATCCAGCGATCCATTTACATTCACTTCAGTTGCAAGAGCACGCTTTTATTTGGGTCATCATCTCCCCCCCCCACACCCCCTCCGCAAGTTGCTCAATATAGGCGCTGCTCACCCCTCTTTTTGCTATATAATATTGCACAATGATACCGACCTTAGAAATGTGTAAGCCAAGTGTTTTGATTTTTGCTAGCTTGAGTAACTCTTAAGGAGACGTTTAAAGTCATTTACTAGCTATAAAAGCTAAACTGGAAATTTAATATTTGATTTGATTACAAAATGCGTTCAATTTCTGGATTTCATAACTATTCCAAAGAATCCTGAATGGAGTTTAAAGAAATTCTACAGCTTTGTGATAATGAGATAAAGAAACTGCATGATGGGATGGTTTTGCTTCGAAGCTAGCTGTTCTCAGAGAGATGGGGGGAAAGGATCTTAAAGTTCACTTCAACTTAATATGCGCGAACTGTTTTTAAAGCCTATCCACGGAGCAACGAAACACATCAGTTCCAAATGCAATGGCCTAGAAACTATTTTATAAGTGACCGCATTGAGATGCCTCAAATGTTGCTAGAAAACAGAGCACAGCTCAAAGAAACAACCCCGAAGTTTTCTACTTAATACAGCATTATATATTAACAAAGCTAAAAAGTTTTATTCAGAATGGAACCGTTCAAGGTATTCTTTCTTCTAAACTCTTCCAAAAGATTTACCTCTCCAAACAGGTTGTACCACGGAAATCTTTACTTTTGATCATCACACTGATGACTAATTTTCCTTAAGCTCACAGTTTAGCAGTCTTTTATATTTAAAAGTTGTGATCAAAACCACATAGGAGTTTAGATTTATGCAACGAAGTAGCTTTCCGTATACACACACAGACACACACACACAAATTAGGCAAGTTATAATATTTGAACTGAATACTACCTATGGATAACGTTTATCCGTTTCAAGCCCCATGGAAAGTAAATCTTCTTTATTGGAGAATCATATGCCGAGCATAATGTGAAGCAAAGAAAACTTTAAATCCTCCCTAAAATTTGCGTGCAATTATATTGGAAGCCTGGCTCACAAGAATTTACCTACGATCTGAGTCAATGGCTTTTACTTCTGCCTTCGTCAGCTAGGGAAATAAGGGAATAATTATCTCTTAACTAACAAACCCGATGCCAGCTTTACCTACCCATAAATGGCATCTTTATCTCTCTTTAAAGCGTCATTGACAGAGGAGCCCATACTGGGAGGCATGGCGTTGGTGTGAGCAGTGTGCGGGTATTGATGAGAATGCAGCGGAGGACCGTGATTCAGATGGTGAACAGGCTGCATGGATCTGGCGGCGTGAGGATCCCCATACATGGTGGTGGGGATCCCTACTCCATCCATCCCACCGTAATGGGGTAAATCGTCGTACTGCATGACAGACAAAGAAAAAAGGGTCAGAAGGCCAGTCGTAACCGGAGGTTAGAATGGGGGAAGGTCCAGCACATGGAATTGGGCAGTGCTAAATCTATGGATTTCAAATAAATAGGACAAAAAAAAAAAAAAAAAGGAGGGGAGAGAGTGAAGATCTGTAAAAATACATTTCCCCAATAGGCCCTCAAAACGGATTAATTCTGGATCCTTGAAAAGCATCCTTGTGAAGGGAAGTAGGTAAAAGCAGCGTAGGTTGCTTTGGAGTGACGCTCAAAATAAACACGTTGCGGAAAAGTTGCCTGCTTCAATATGTCTCCACAGCAAAAGTTAAAACGAGGACACCTATTATTAACACGGGAATTAATACAGGCTCCTGGTTTAAGGTATTTCTCTGTGTGTCTGTGTGTGTGTAAATTGTCCCAGTGTGGAGCATTCCTAACGTTTAAATTATAAATTAAACTCTCTTTAACAAAAATGTAAAGCACCAGTTTAGATGCAAGACCAAAGCTGATACACTTTTTCTAATTATTGCAGCACAATTTGAAAATGTGGAATTCCCATGTGGAGGAAAAACGTGAGTTAAAGCAGTTAATTAATGTTAAGATAGCCTGTTTTAAATCTTCCCACTGTTAAGAAGGAAAGTACACAAGTATCAATGATCTGTTGTTATCCAAAGTTTAATAACCAAAGAGTCGATTTTTGGTTTATAGCTATTATGTGCAAGCTACTTTATTGTCGATTTGCTGCAGATGTGTGCATGTGCTACTGAAAGTTTTGAATTTTAAGTATATTATTTGTTAAACATTAAAAACCGAAAGTTAAAGTGGTACTTAAGGATTCGAGGAAACTGCCACTTTTAATCTATTAAAAGCAAAAGTGTGAATAAGTTGTTTTAAAAAACACTGACAATTGCTTGAACTGAAAGAGTAAAGGCAAGTTTGTCAGTACAGTAACTTTCTTTTACAAACTGTACTTTGAGGGACAGTACACAAATTATTGCAAGCAAACTTAATTTTATGTCGTTTTTCTTTTAAAAACTTTATTCATTACATGGTAATGGTCCCTCACAATATTTTCATCGCATCTCAATGTATCTGATAAGTCTAGAAAAAAATAATATTACATCCAAAATAGTAATAATAAATATATGTGCATATTATTTCTGCCTAATTCAAATTTAAATATGCAACTATTTTTAAATGAAGGTCTGACTACAGCACTTCACATTTGTGATGGCAAAAAGTTATGTTTACTTAAAGTTTAATAAGTTATCTTTGAAAAGTGAAGATGTATGTCATCACTAATGTTAAATGTTAAATTAAAATGTTCAAAGACAAGTTAGTTAAATATTTTAAACACTGGTGACTTTAAAACGACATTGTATTCTTAGCAGTATAGCTGTAATACTGATAAATACATACACTTGTATTTTCAGTTACATGCCTGTATATCATTACTTTATAGAAAGTTTGTCTCTTCCGTGAGATGTCTGTGATAGGAATTGATAGAATCAAGAAATTGACAATATATATAGGTTTGAGCCAAAGAAGAGGTGGGAAAAAACTTTTTCGCAGCGTCTCTATCAGCCACGTTTCAATATTATTTCACATTTAAATTCCATTTTTTTAATACGTACCCTTTGCGCCATCGGCCTGGCTTGCTCCCTTCCTACTTCAACTTCTAATATATCCTCTTTAAGGCCAGTGTGAAAAGAAACAAACGCAAACTCTCCCCCAAACCCCCAAAAATGCAAAAATCCCTTAGAGTCGCCAGCAATGTGAGCAATCGAGGAAAATCTTCAGCTTACTGGATCTCAAAGAAACGACACAGTAATTCAGCATTAAAAAAAAAAGAGAGAGAGAGAGAGACTCGCCCTCCTTCTCTTTCTTTCTCTCTCTCTCTCACTCTCCCCCTTTCGTTTCCAAGACAGCAGCGGGGAGAAAGCAAATATCCTTTCCCCAAATCAGTTTTTTTTTTTTTTTGGTTTAAAAAAAAAGTGCCCCTCAATCCCAACTACCAAGTCTCATGGCTTTTTGCCACTCCAGCTGTCAATCAAAGGCGAGGTTGTCAAGGTGGTGAATGAATGATGATGATCCGCTGTGTGTACTTCCACTGCTCTGGACACCTCAAATGTTAATATTCAAATGCATGGAGGTCTAAGCGCTGGCTTGTTCTTGAATCAGTCCTAATTCCTAATCAGATCTCGCTCGCGCGCTCCCTTTCCCCCTTTGCAGCGGGAGAGGCTAGAGGAAGAGGGTTAAAAATGTCTGTCTGAGTTTGTCTTAAAGGAGCCACGATCGATCCTGCCTGCTGCAAGTCCCCCGTGCGTGTGTAAAGTGTGTGTTGCACAGGCGGAGAGGTGGATTTGGACCAGAATGCTGGAACCCGGAAGTAGTGGTGGCCATAACAGGTCGCGTCTTACACAATGCACTGGGCTGCATCAACTCGGCTCCTAGCGCAGGGGTGGGTTGGGTGAGATGCAAGCGAAGAGGCTGTGCGAGCCACAGAAGCGTTCAGTTAACAACACACACACACACACACACACACACAGGGTTACAGTTACTAAAATAGATGGTACTTCTGGTGTGCGGCTGGGCTATCAGCTATTTTAAGAGCTCCCTGTAAGCAGAGTTCATTGCTGCCGGCCAAATTATGGGGTATTGCAGGGTTGGGTGGTTTGTTTGTTTGTTTGTGTTTTGTAGGGGGCAGGATTTGTTTCGGTCCCCTTTTCACACCGACCGCTTTGGGTCATTGTTTGCAGCCTTTGCAAAAGATCTGAGATCGCTCACATGAGTTATGTGCAGAAGAGAGGAGCAATGGTTAAAGAGACACCATCCATCCTTCTTCCCAGAGCCCTGCAAGCACATCCAGTACTCCAGCCTTTCTGAGTGGTAGAGCAAAACTAGGAGATGACCCAGAGCATCTGCGTCTGGACACTGGCTTGTTTTTATTGCCAGTGCTGTTACTGAAGTGATTGGCAAGATCAAGGGCAGGAAGGCAGAACACAGGAGTGCTGTCTGCTGTATTTTCTCGCGGGCGCTCAGCTCGTGTCATACGCAGCAATCCACGCCACTCTGCCTAGCCGTCTCGGAGTTTAATGGCCATTTCCTTTGTCTAATAGCAATGGTTACTTTGTATTTACACCCCCTCCGTACGGCAGCGCTCGAAAGGATCAGCAATTCCCCCCCCCCTTCTCCCCCCCCCCACACCCAACCGGAGGACTTTCATCCTTTTTTGTATCCAGAGCAAACAGTCTCCCCCCCCCCCCCCAACTCCCAGCAACGAAAGTAAAATAGAGCGAAGTTGAGCTTTAGAACGAAAGGACCAAAACGCACTTCGGATGCGCCGGGCTCATTTGCTAGAATTTATTCGGTGCCCATGTAACTCTGAGCAGATGTTCCACACAGACAGTAGTTGATTCAAATATGCAACATCTTTCAGAGCAGAGATCCGTGAGACGGGGTTGTTGTTTTTTTTTTTTTTCCTCTCTCCCTCTTCCCCCTCCCCCAAGCGCCAAGTCCCTCAGAAAACTCCCCCTGCGGTATGTTGGAAAATGAGCTCACCCAAATCTCAGTAGGCAGCAGTGGAGGAGCCGCAGTCCAATCAGGAGCTTTTCTTCGAAAGCCAGCCGTGCATTGGTGGAGGGGAAAATCAATTATCAAATAATCGATCAGCAGGGAGCTTCGATCTGCGGGGAGTGCCAAAAAAGTCTCCCTCGGAACAGAGAGGCTAAGTTCTCCAAAGCAGAAAGATTGCTCACTTGTTCTGCTTAGCCATAGTACAAGCTGCTGCCTAGGGGCAGACATAAACATACCCTGCAAGGGGAATAAAAGACACCCTTCACTCTCTCTCTTTCTCTCTCTCTATATACAGAGAGAGAGAGAGAGAGAGAAAAGTACTTTTAAAAAGTTAAGATACGACATATTTATGTCAACACGATGTTACGGAGCTTGATATGTGAACTCAGCAGGCTGACAGATTATACTGACACAGCAAAGCATTCAGTGCCAGCGTTTACTGTTTACAACACACACGTTTGTGAACCCGAAGCATCTTCAGCAGTGTTCCTTGCATGCGGTGCTCCATACACGTCATGTAATGATCGTACTTTTGATTGTTTTGGGTAAGGAAGATCGCTTTTTCCTGTGGCATTACATCTGCAACTTTTGACTTAACAGCAGAACCTGAAATAGTAAGAACGATCACTAGGAAGTGGTCTTCTCGTTAGTGTTTACCAGGAAATATTCTGATTTATTTCAATTTCTCGATTTAAAAAAAAAAGAACTCTATGCTTATGATTTATTATTATGGCAATTTTATGTTTGCTTTTGGGATGCTCAGGCAGTAAGTCTTAAACAGAGATAAATCACATACGATTTCTGCCAGGCCAAAGTCTGAAATGTAATGTTAACAGACGGAATTCCCAGCATCAACATAATCCCTGCCTGCGACCTAAATCTTCTCTTAAAGTATATTTTAGGGGGCAAAACAGATTTAAACTCACTTTAAAAAAACAAACCAGAACCCAGGACTTTTCTGAAGCTGTAATTGCAGCGACGACGCAAAATAAAACAGTATTTTTATAGGGATTGCCATTGAGAGAGCTCTAGTATTCCCTAAATCGTCTCTTTTCTCCGCAGGCGAGTACAGTTGTTTCATATTCTACCTGTGTGATTATTCAAATGATCCGCCGGCTAGATGTTTCAAATTTGTCTCAGAAAGGAAAGATCTGTCATCGATCAGATCAGTTCAGTAGGGTGGCAAAAAAGTGCCAAATCAAACATTAAAGTATTCACACATAGGGCTCAACGATCCTTAAATGAGCTGCATGGGGCGGGTTATCCGAGTAAAATCTACAAAATAGAAATTACTGTGAAATGCACTTGGGTAAAGCTGCTTTTTAACAGCTTTGAGAGACCATGGAGGAGACAGATCAGAACAATTTGAAGCGTGGAGATACTCTTTAGTCCATCTCTTGCCGCGACATTTCAAACCTCAATAAAACCGTTTCGATTCCGACCCCCCCCCCCCAACACACACACACTTTGCTGTAGGACAAACCTTCTATGCCAGCGATGAATATAAAGATTTTTCAGGTAAGACTATTTTAACACCCTAACCCTTCCTCTTCTCAGTATTAGGAAGTATTTGTTGTGCTCTGAACAGACTTATGTTTGATTTCTATATTTATTTAACTCAGAGACTGAATTCAGAAGCGATTCCCTGTCTTACAGGTTCCTTCCAAAGGAGGATACAGTTTCAGTTCCAGAGATGCAATCCCTCTTAAAAATAAAAAAGCTTTAAATCTTAAATCTAGCGTCACTACCAGGCCTTTATGAGAATAATTCAGAACAACCGGGGCTAGAACACTTTTACAATGTAATTACAGTAGTACAAATTGTTTGCCCAAACCTCATTCTGGATAAGGATTTTACAATTAGCAAACAGTTATTACTGTTGGGGCTTGCTGCGAGAAATTGCACTGAGGACGTCTCGAGTTGCAATCTACTGGCCATAAAAAGACTAACCAGGCAGCAATTAATCATCTATTAAAAGGGAAAAGTAAACGGACAGTTCCACACTATCTTAGTAAACTACCAACGACATTTATGTGTCTGTGGCTACAGCGACGCACACATTCCCAACTACTGCCTTTTTAGGAAATGTAGCTATTTTTTGTCAAAACTAGGGGTCTGATTGCTATTTGTCGCAGGAACCCATTTACACTTGCCATAGTACTATGGAAAAGAAGCTGTAGGCGTCCCTCGAATTTTACAGCGAAATGTGCAATTAGACAGAAAATAGGCAGAATTGCGTACTGGATGTAGATCTGACTTTCGCTTTTCCCTTATAACTGTGTTTAACAGATTTAGCATTTAAGATGACGTGTTTTGCTTTGGAGTCTTGTATGCACTACTTCTGTGATGCCACATCGATAATCATTTTACTTATTCCTCACCTCAGAAGTTTGCAATTTGAACTTGTATAAGCGAAGGCCTTTCACATGAGGTAGGAGGAGAGGTCTGAAAGTTCAGATGATGATTCAGAGCAAAATGATGAAGAAAGTCCTCGATTAAGTGGAATTTGTATATATTTGCTTATCATATAATAAATAAGACTTTAAATCAGCCTGAATTTCCTAGCTTAAGTACATAATTAATCTTACCTAATAGCATTAAAATGAATACTAGTTTTCTGATGACTTTTTATAGTTTGATGGGAAGGGGCTTGCAGTTGGGAAAAAAATCAACAACAATACATACTCCTTCCCCATTAATATTTACATTTAAAAATTCAAATAAGGACAAAATCCCCGAAGAAAACAGATTTTAAATGCAGTAGAGAGATAATAAAGGAATGTGGCAGATAAGAGTTTCAAGTGATATGAGTCAAGATACCAAAAAGTCAAAGCCTAATGAATGGCTGTGAGAAAGGTGAAGAACTATTTAAAGATCTATTAAAGGGCAAAATCTGAAAAGGTGATAATAAAAGGAGGTTAACTGGAGGGGATTAAGTGAAGATGTGAATCAAGTGCCCATGTGCAAGTAAAACTGTGGTTCATGGAGGTTTGTTTACTGGATTCTGCTTCAGAAAACAAAGAACGCCTGGTCCAGTTAGGAGTCAACCAGAGGTCAGCTTGTGCTATCCAACAGTCAGAGACAAAATAGTCAAGTCACTGTATTCAGTAAACAGTCTGAATGAATAATGGTAGAAACGCACTTTGCGAAGGAAAGAGCTGGTTTCATTAGACTTTTCTATTTCAGCTCTTTAGAATAGCACGGAACTTGAGGGGAGGAGTAAAATGAAGGAGGGGGGGCACTACTCTCTTTAACATAATTACCAGTTCTGACACTTTCAGAAATTATAGAGGTCTTTTATTAATTAAATGGAGGGCTTAATAAAATATTCATAATAAAATGTACGGTTGACGTAAAACTTTCTAAACACTGCTGTAAATTTTTAATAAATTAACTGAGCAATGAGTTACTGGCCTTGGCTTTTGTCACTTAAACTTCTGCATAAGTAGTGAATGCAGAGTGACAGCAACGTGGGAACCTTTCAGAACCAAAAATGTGTACAATTACAAAGGGTTTTAGATCTCGGAAAAGTCGCCCTCAGATCCAGAGGTAAGCATTCCTTATTTATAAAAACTCGTCTGTAGTGACGGATTCCAAAGAGCATTAGGAGTAAGGTCTGATCTGTTTTAGCCTATGCTATACCATATGTTAGTATTTTAACATTCACATGACAATTAAACGTGATAGAATGAAAGACTGAAGTCACAAAATTTGCATTTGTGAAAAGTAAAAAGATCCACTTCATAATATTATATTTGCACAGGATCAAACGATAGTTAGTGGTAAGTAGCTACAAATCAATCTGGTGTATTTTAAATGGCAACCTGTAAGAAGTCCACAATTATGTTTTGGATGATCAGTTATTTCTTATTTGAGTTATTAGCAGTAGTATTTTGTTTAGCTGCCTCACTTTTTTTTACTATAACTCTATTTCAAAGACTCGTTGCTGTGTCATTTATGTTGCTGTACTTTTCGCTTAATAAAAAAATCGCTGGGTAAAAAAAACCTCTGGTTGCTTAATTAGAAATAATCTGGTCGATTGTTTTGCATTTGAAGACTTGAACTTTTGTGCCGTCTACTGGACAATGAAAAAACTACAGCCATAATTTACTTCAACTTTCTTTTGGATAAAAGTACATTTTCGGAGAGGATGGTGTGTCTGTTTGGAGGGGCGTGGCGTCAAAATTGAAGATGCGGGAAAGAAAAGTGGACCTGAATGCGAGATCTATAGATTAAGTTACATTTTTCTATATAAAAAACTTTTATACTCCAGGTTTAACGGCTCAAGATTTTATTGTTTTATGAACTACACTCAATCAATTGCATGAAGGGTGACCCCAGAAAGAGGGTTTGAGTTTATATGTGTGAGACGGTCTTAAACATTTAGATAAAGTTGAGTGATAGAAAAAATGAGGATAAATATTGGTAAATCCTTCAGTTTTAGAACTATTATGAATTAAAGTGCTGTAGCTTATCCCAATGTAAAAGAAATTCTTTCACTTCTAAGCAACACCGAGCGCCACAGACTGGTACCAACGGAGAGCAAATTACATTTAAAAATAATTAAAATTGTTTGTGGGGCGAGGGAGATATGGAAGTTTAGGTGAGTAGTGCATTATTTCTTATGTGATTGCAAGGGATAAAAACCATGCGCGTAGCTCACGAAAGCTTATGCTCTAATAAATTTGTTAGTCTCTAAGGTGCCACAAGTACTCCTTTTCTTTTTGCGAATACAGACTAACACGGCTGCTACTCTGAAACCTGCTTTCATTTCGTAATCATCTGCCTGTAAAAGTGCTGCGGGACTCCCTGTCAGATGCTCTGAGGTACATGCAGCAGAAGTTGGATAATTTCCTCTTAAACTTGCAGTATACACTTTTGGTTCTCTGTTCTATAGCCCATATAGGAAGCTGTTTTAAAAAGTCAAACAAAGGAGATGTTGCAAAAGCTACACAGACTTTTGCAGATGGATTTGGAAATGCTTAGTACAAAGATTTACTGAAATTAAAATCCTTATTGTATTTAATAAAATAGTGTACGTTTAGATAAAAATTGGGAGTCAAAGTGAGTTTTAGAACATTATGAACATAAATCTGGTTAAACACGCTATTTTTATTTATGCATGTATGTGTGTGTTTGTATATACACGCATACACACACTGTACAGACCTTAAACTATGCTAAACGGAGCTATAAGGAAACCTTTAACCATTTGCATTAGACCAAGAACTATAGGTATCTTGCTTTGCAGTTACTTGAAGAAGTGGAAGGTAATCGTTTCCCACTATCACTGTGAAAAGTTGTTATTCTGAATTCGTCTCTAAGGTGCCACAAGTACTCCTTTTCTTTTTGCGAATACAGACTAACACGGCTGCTACTCTGAAACCTGTCACATAGTGCTGTCACTCAAAGAAAAGCTTTTCATACAGATTTGAACTTTATTAGCGATGCAAGGTATTTTTTACACTAGACAAAATAGAAATGCAATTAACCTGTGTGTATATTGAACGCTTAACACAGTATGTCCATCCTTGTATATCAATATGAAAGTATTTGTGAACTAGTACAAGCCTCACTCAAATTATCCATTAACAAATAAACTCAATTTTGAACCCACCAGCAATGGAAAATTGGTATTTCATAATCTCAGTTGTACTATACTAAAATCAGTGTATTTTGTTAGAACCTTAAATGCTGTGTTTGCTTAGAGACAAATTTAACATATAATTTCTTTCATATTAACTCATGGTATTCAGCTTGTCTAGCGAATACAGTACAGAAATATTTCAGATTACCTATAATACTGATGATAAAGTGCAATTAAATAACTAAATCAAGAATTGCGAGCAGTTAAACTTTAGGAAGAAATATGTAATGTAGGCTTTTTGGATGTTGCATGTTTAGTTTTCATTAGTGAATAGGCATTCTGCAAATCATACATATAGGTAAACTTAAGCATAAATAACTAAAATATCCTCGTTAAGATTTTCAGCTCTGTATTAACGTATTGTACGAATCAAGCAATGTTTTGTGAATACTTGGTCTTGTTTAAAACTAAAAACCAACCCCCCCAAACTACGCCAAACAACTAGTTTTACCTGCGGGGACTAAGAAGAGTTATTATGTCAGAGATCACTTTCTATAGTGATTGGTTTGGATAAATGCTACCTTAAGGGGGTTACAACGTAGCAAATAAACAGACGCTAGCTGTTGTGCACATCTAAAACGAATGACTCCGGACAGGGACCAACATTACAGAGCAGCTCCAACTTCGCTCAGGATGGCTTTCCCGGTGACCAGTTCAGAGGCAAATCTCCCCCACCCCTTCACTCCTGCTAGCTTTCGCTACGGCGCTGCACCGTTTGACGCCTGGCTAAACGCAGGCAAACGCAGCTGCCCCAAAGGAGAAGCCTTCCCGCTCCGCCCCTGGCTGTTTGCTTGTGTTCAAACCATCCTCTTCTGGTTCGAGCTTCCCGGTTTGTCTCTCTCCAGCAGGGTGAATGGGGGGGGGGTCGCTTTCAGGCTCCCCTCTCCCTAGCTCAAAGGCCTGACCCCGCTGGGCAGGCTAACGGGGCTCTTGCCTTCAACGGCCGCTGTGCGTGAGCGTGTTTGTGTGTTACACACACCCTCGCTTTCCATAGCACGCCCCAGCTCGGGTCCTCTCTGTCCTGTGATGGGGGGGTGGGGGAGGGATATGAGTGAGAACTGTCGCTGCTGGGTGGATGCACCCCCCCTCTCCCCCCAGGTTTTATGAAGAGCTACCCCAGACAGCTTTACTCCGCCTTTACTCCGGATCGCTTGCAAGCAGCACGCGGGCTCACTCCAGCCGCCAAAGGAGGAGAACTTCCATCCTGACTCCGGATTGCTCCGGAGCCTGCAGGCTGGCGGGGGGCCGGCGGGACACCGGCGGGCAATGTGTTTCCATGGCCCTCTCCCTGGCCAGTGTTGCCGTTAGCACAACAAGCCAACAGGTTTCAGAGTAGCAGCCGGGTTAGTCTGTATTCGCAAAAAGAAAAGGAGGACTTGTGGCACCTTAGAGACTAACACATTTATTAGAGCATAAGCTTTCGTGAGCCACAGCTCACTTCATCGGATGCACAGAGACGCTCCTGACACCGTCCGCCCGGAGCGAAACGGCCCCGCTTTGCCGGCCCGGTGTGTCCGAAGGGCACCTGGAATCCGGGGCGAGGCAGGCGTGGGCCCCTGGCCCGCCTCCCCGGTTGCCTCCTTCCTCCTCTCCATGAAAACCAGCCCGCAGCCCGCTCCCAGCAGCCCTCCGCGCCGCGGCTGCAAGGAGAGGCCCTGCGTCACCGGCGCGGTTAGTCCAGGTGCGCTCATGGGATCGGGATCGGGATCGGGATCGGGATCGGGGCCGGGGGGGGGGAGCGCCTCGGGGGGCGGCCCAGCGCGGGGAGGCGGAGGCTAGTGCGGCCGAGGCACCGGGGCCGAAGCGAGAGAGGCGAGTGTCACGCGCAAGCCGGGCCGGGGGGGGGGGGACCCCATCGCCCGCCGGAGAGCAGAGCCCGGGCAGAGGGCGAGGACGTGCGTCCGCCTGTGAAAGCGGAGACGCGCCCCGAAAGCGGCGGGGGCTCCGGGCGACGCTAACCAAGGTCTCCCCCGCCCGGGCAGGAAGGCGCAATTTGAGTCCAGCGTGTCGCTCTCTGCAACACCTGCGGGTCCACGGTCGCAGACTTTTGCATCATCGCCGGCTGACTCCATTCAACGGAGCTGCAAAGCTGTTCCCGCCTCTGATCTTTCCCACCCGCAAACTATCCGCCTGGAAGGAAAAAGGCTGCGCCCCCCCCCCCCCAAAATAGTTTCCACTCGCTTTTCCCCCAGTGCGCTGCATTATGCGTGGTGCACAAATGACTGATCTCTGAGTAGCTCCTTTCCAGCCAATCCTGGAATTGTGTGTATGTGAGAGTGTGTATGTGAGAGCCAGTGTGTGTGTGTGTGGGGGGGGGGGGTCCTGAGGATGACAGTGTGTATATGTTTCTGGAGGTGTGTTGGCAGGGTTGTTGTAGCTCTGCTGGTCCCAGGAAATGAGAGAGACAAAGTAGCAGCGGTAATATCCTTTATTTGGCCAACTTCTGTACCTGTGAGTGCCTCGGTCTGTGTACCTGTGAGCACGCGTGTGCCTGTGTATCTGGGTGTATGTGTGTGTGTCTATCTATTTCTGAGTCCCCTTAGGAGAATTTTTCAAGAAATTGTGGCTGCTAAAGAAAAGTGTACGCTATTCTAAAGACAGGTTTCAGAGTAGCAGCCGTGTCAGTCTGTATTCGCAAAAAGAAAAGGAGGACTTGTGGCACCTTAGAGACTAACAAATTTATTAGAGCATAAGCTTTCGCGAAGTGAGCTGTAGCTCACGAAAGCTTATGCTCTAATAAATTTGTTAGTCTCTAAGGTGCCACAAGTACTCCTTTTCTTTTTGCTATTCTAAAGATCACTTAAAAGCCTGCTTGTTAATTATTTTCTTTTTTTTTTTTTGCAGGAGAGTTGTCCAAGCTGAGGTTTCTCCTTCATCCTTCCCTACAAGAGAGCAGAGTGTACACCATGCGCGCCTCACCGTCCCAGAACACAGGGCCAGTCCTAGCCTGGGGACACAAGGATTTCAGCAGCATTTTTCCCTACGGGGTGGACTAATTGTACAGAACCCCACCCCCTTTCATTCCTCCCCACTTACTTGAGCACACGCAGCTGCAGTCACCCTTGTGGCTTGGAAGGAAAGGCGGCCTCCTGCACCAAGGCTGCAAGGCCAGTTCCCCAAGGCAGCAGCTGCGAGAGGGAGGGGGGCAGGCGGTGAAAGCTGCACTTTCCTCTGAGCAGAGTAGTGTTCCCTCTGAGGGGCCCCCAGCCCCAGGAGCCGGCTCCCAAGCCCTGGGCCTCCCGCATGGAAGCAATGTTGCCTCCTCCATAGCCTCTAAGCCATCCGGGCAGGCAAGGTTTGCAATTTTAACTCTGGCTATTCAACCACATTGTCCTTGTTATAGTTCAAGGGCCAGATCCATGTGTAGGAATCAACTGTTAGGACCAAGCACAGAGGCTTACAGCAAGAGATTTCAAAGGCCTGATTTAGCTTGTGATTAAGAGAACACAACAAGATAACAGTGATGATTGTTTCACCTAAAAATCACAAAAAGCCCTGTCATTCAGCGGGTGAGAAAGGGTAACAGAATGGGAAGATTCTACAAAGAAACACCTCGGAAGCGTGTTTGCTTTCAGTTTACTCTATTGTAGACTATTCAGTTTACATATAATATTTCACTCTGGTTATGCTGGCTTCATTCAAAAAGTGTTATAATTGCATTTTACAGAAAACATTCATTACCTGTTTCTAACCCTAGACTTAGAAACGGAGCCAAGCCAGGAAGCATAGATCTCAGATCAGAGCTGTATTCAAACTTCCCAAAATCTGGAAGTGGACAGATCTACTTGGAAATACCTATTAGAGCAACCAGCTCAACTCCCTGCTAATGCAGGATTGTTTCCCAGCATTTAGTAGTGCTTTGTCCAGTCACTTATTAAATATTCTGCTGATGCGGTTTTCATCACTTCCTGAGGGAGATTATTCCCTAACCTGTTTTAGGCTCAGATTATTAAAAGCTATTTAGGCACTGCTGTGCTCAGTACCACAACACCTAACTGAGTTAGAAGCCTAAATATCATGTTCAAAAAGGATTTAGGTGCTTAGGAGTCTAAATTCCACCAACAATGGGATTTAGACTCCTAAGTACCTAAATACCTTTTGAACATGATATTTAGGCTCTTACCCCTAAATACCTTTACAAATCTGGGCCAGACTGCCAAGAAGACTTTACTTCTAACTACTCTCCTTTTTACCACCCTAGGCATACACCTCCTCACACCCTTCAAATATTTATAGATGGTGTCCAGTCCCCACTTTGGCTGGTTTTTAGGACCAAATTAGGTTTCCTCCTCCAGCTCCCTAATTATTTTTGGCCCTGTTTCTGTTAGAAAAACTACCAAGTTTGACAATGTCTGTCAAATTCAATGGTGGCCTAATCTTATAGCTACAGATGGGCCTGAACTATAATTGCCCAGCTATCGTCAATGGGGTCAACCTGTGTTAACCAGTTTTTAATCAAAATGTGTTTTAGGGTCTCTCTGTATTACAAATGTAACTGTACCAGAACTAAATGAAATATTCCAGGGGCAATTACACCACAGTCAAATAGAGAGGCACTGTTCCATTAGGAAAAGGAGGACTTGTGGCACCTTAGAGACTAACAAATTTATTTGAGCATAAGCTTTCATGAGCTACAGCTCACTTCATCGGATGCATTCGGTGGACTGTTCCATTAGATGCTGCTTTGCCATGCAGCTGAATTAGGTTTTTCAGTTGCTATGTCACATTATTTTTAAGAAAAAAGAAAAGGAGTACTTGTGGCACCTGAATTTAGCCGTATAGAGTGGACTCTGAAACCTGTCATTATTTTTAAGAGTTTCTATTATGCTCATCACAGCCACAGTTCTGCAATGACTTACACAGATGCTGAAATTTAAGTCAGGATATGTCTACACAGCAAAGGAAAACCTGCAGCCTGCCTGTGCCAGCTGACTCGGGCTTGGGTTGTGGGCAGAAGTGTCAGAAGCTCCCGAAAAGTGTGTGTGTGTGTGTGTGTGTGTGTGGGCCACCGGTGCCTGAACCGTGGTCCCACACCTTGCAATGTCTCTTCCCTCTGAGCCCTCCCCACTCCCCCTGTTCCCCTGAGGCCCTGCCCTCATGCCGCCTTTTCCCCCCAAGACCGCACCCTGATGCTTGCTCCTCTCCCCCATTGCTGACCCTTACGGCTGGTAAAAAGTGGGAGGCCATAGCCTTCCCATATTTAAAAGTGATGGGGCCATGGCATCCAGCTCCCCCCCCCATTCCAGCGCTCCTGGCTGTGGGGCTGTTTCATTGCCAGGTAGACTTCCAGGCTCAGGCTGGAGCTTGAGCTCTGGGACCCTCCCATCCCACAGGATCCTAGAGCCCGGGCTCCAGCCCGAGCCCAGACATCTACACAGCAATGAAACAGCCCTGCAACCTGAGTCCCACGAGCCCGAATTGGCTGGCACTTGCCAACCATGGGCATCTAGTTGCTGGATAGAAATACCCTGAGTCCTAATGAAAGCAAAGGGGCTTCTCATGTGCATTAAGCTAAGGATATGTCTGAGTACTTGCACATGTCATGGGCTTTGATCATATTGGAGCTATAGTCAGTGGAAATTCCTTAATAGTCAACAGGATAGCCTTGTTGTTATACTTTGGGTACTTTGCCCAGGTACTTGGGTTGGGAAGCAGATTACCATCTTGTGTTCTTTATCTTCCCAAATGTGTCTTGGGCCAGGCTTCTAACTGAGGAGTCAGCAGTGCGGATAACTTGCCTGTTTCTTTCTGGTGGGTCCCTTTCAATAGTTGCATCTTGACAGTAGAGGCTACAGATCTCTCTTTGGCTCTCCTAAGTCTCATCCTTCTCTTTTTGGTTGACGATGGCATATCTAATGCAGCTACTGAGACTAAATGGTCCACCTCTTTCCAGAGGTTCTAGTCTACCTAGATGACATCTTACTTTTCCATCTCCATCCCACTCTGGGTGTTAACCTCCTGCATAGGATAGTCCTGTTTGGTCTCTATCTACATACCTATCCCCTATTGTCTTTGCTCAGTGGATTTAACTGACATTCAAGTTGCTTCACATTTTATTCACAGTGGACATGCCATGGCATGTGGACATGATTTACTGAATAACAACCTCTAATTCTTAAAGCAGCTTTTCTTATTTAGTGTACTTTATATTTATTTACAGTTTACAGATAAATCTTTTTTTAAACGTTGTTAATTGATGCCCTTTTATTCCTTTCCCTCTGTCCTTTCTCCAGTTTGTTTTCTAAGGCAGGGGTTCCCAAACTTTTTTCCCTGAGGCCCGTCTGTGCAGCTGCAATAGGCACGGTGGCCTACTATTAACACTTCTTGAGGAAAATTATTACATACATATAAACAAACAGCGTACATGCTTCCTTTTCCTTTTAATGTAAACAATTGTAATAATGGAAAATCCTAGCAATATGCACTCAAAGAAATGCTTCAAGATCTTTGAAACCAGACAATTTTAATAAAACTACACTTTAAAATAATGTTGAGAGCAAAATGTGGCATTCAAACAGGGAAAACACAATGCGTAAAACTGAACAATAAGCGACACAACAATGTTAACAAAATTGTTAAAAAACACATTGTGTTATTTGTTCATTTTGAAACAAAATAGTTGTCCAGCTTTGAACACTACATTGTGTTTTCAATTTTTTTAGTGTAACAATCTGAATTTCTGTGCTGTGTAACTAAAGACCCAAATCTACTCTCTATTAGTTAGAAAAGAATGAAGTATTGTCACTAATAATATAAAACAACAGTTATATTATCACACACTGAGGCAATGGGTACTCATCTGATCTGGTAAAGGAGAATCCAAACTTCAAGTATGTGTCATCATATTTTCTTACCGCTTTATTTTTTTGGCTCCTCATTTCGTGTAGCCGTAGATGGTCCAGGACTTTCATTATCTTCTCCACCAGTGCACCCTTCTCGTTTTCAAAAAATAAATCCATCCATGTCAGACTGAAATACTGCTTGCTGTTTTTTACAGTTGTAAATGGCTGACTGTGTCTATGTTGCTAGGTTACCTTGCAGTGAAACGCACTGTTGTACTTGCAAAAATTAATCTTGATATATGCACTTGCTTTTTAATAAATAAATAAATAAAAAAATGAAGTTTTTTCTATACTCTGTCCAACATATGCAGCTCAGGACATTATATTTATATAGCTTTTACTTAGCTCACACGAGTCACGTGAAGTTAAAGATTTATTAAGAGATTGTCTGGAGAATGCAGTTGTGTCAGTGGACCACCTGGGACTATGGGCCGCGGCCCACAGTTTGGGAACCCTTGTTCTAAAGCACTTCTTACCTGCCTGTCTCTTTTCTTAATTTAGATTTTGTTTAGAAAGCCTTCCTCCCTCATATTTTCCCTTGGATCTGTTGCCTACTAATTTTACTTTGAATTTTCTCTGCATCATGTTGGAGGTACTTGGTGACTCTTCCCCTATGTTGATATGATATTCACATTTAGGATTTCTCTACATTGGGCTGGGAATCATGTTGCCTCAACTAGTTTTAAACATGGTTTTAAACCAATTAAATTTAAACCAGTTTACAAGTGGTTGGGTTGGCCAGCATGAATGGTGCCAAAATATTGTAATCAATTTAAGCTACACTTAAATAAATCTGGTTTACACACACACACACAAAAGCAGTGTCCACATTGTGTTTGCATGTTTCTTTTTAGACAAGACCCATATGTTGAAACTGTGTCAGCCACTCAGACTAGCCAACCTGTTCCAGAGGTGTTGAGCTCCAAAAATTCCAGCTGAAGTCCATAGAAGTTGTTGGTGCTCTGAAAATCAGGTTCAGTAATTGTGTTTAAACTAATTTAGTCTGAACTTGTTTTAAATCCTGTGGAAAACTGGTTCAGATGGCTGTGTTAAAGCTCCAAAGTGGACAGTCTTTGGATTGGAGAGAATTTTTCTATATGACAGTATTAGGATACTATACTATATTTATATTTGAGAAATTGCTTTCATAAGGTCAATAAAAATTGCTAAAGATAAACCCGAGAAGTTTCAACCCCAAATGTACTCCCCCCACAACACTTTGATCTTTAACTTTTAGGCGCTGACAGCTATACAGGAATAAGTTTGATCAAATTCTCTTTTGAGTAAGGGATGGAATGAGGGGGGCTTTTCACAATTTTATTTGAGGAGGTGTATGGATCAGTCACAAATGTTTATTTTGTGAAACTTCAGGCTTGTCTTAAACTTGTCAAAGACAGGACTTGTCCTCATTGAAGACAGGTTTGAAGAATTTGTGTTTTAGAAAAAACAAAATGAGAGAGATTTGAAAATGGTGTAGCCTATGTACTAAGTACATAATGTTCCATCATTTTAAAAAAAATTTGAAGGTCCAGTATCCCACGTACACACATGCACACTCACACATTAAAGCTACAGCTGCATTAACAGGTCTGGAACCTCCTTGTTCCTGGCCTGCTAGCTGTCTTCATGAATGTCCTTTATATTTGTTATCTGATTGTGTGATCACTAGATTGTTATTGTTTCTCTTCTCTATGGTCAGTTATTTTGACTTTTGACACCTTTTGGCTTTTTATCACAGTTAGCCAGCAGTTAGTTTCTTTTTTCCCACCTCCTCTCCAATTCATATGGATGGGAGTTACACATTTTTCTGTTATTTTCCAGTTGCATTCATAGGCCTTTGTTTTCTGGCCTTTTACCAAGGATCCTTCCTCAATTGCTTTTAGCTTCTTACCCCCAGGAGGGACTAGCTTACATATGTTTAAATATTTTCTTTTTGTTTGCTTTATCCTTTTCTGTTGAGCCTGTAATTTAGTTCTTCTGACACAAATGGTTAAATTCATAGTCGGAATCCGCTTAAAAACACTCAGAAAATACCTAGTTATACTACAGCAGCATCTGTTTTGTTTGCCCACCACAAATTTTTATTTTTTTTCAGAGAGTCACACATTAGAGATTAAAAATGCTATTGGGTTATTTATTTTAAATACTTATACAGGCCACACCACTGTGGTATCTCACAAATTGTAATGTACTTATCCTCACAATACCCCTTTGAGGTAGGGAAGTGCTGTTTTACAGGTTGAGGTACCTGAAGACCGGGGGCTAGTTTACAAAGAAACTGAGAGCACCACCATTAATTTTTAAGTGCCTAGAAAATCACTTGAATTCCCAAAGCCTGGGCTAGGTACCTAGACCCCTTATACAATGACTGGGGAGAGCTAGGCTCCTCAGAAGGGGATCCACAAAAAACAGTAGCTATATGAAATAAAACTTGTGCTTCATCTGGTGAGTTCCCCCCTGCCCTTCTCTCTTACTCTTTGAAATATCACAAAGAGGCCTCTGGGTGTTATATTCGAGCTAAGATCTTCCCGTTCTTCCCATCTTTCTCAACCTCTAAGATTTCAGGATTAAAAACAGAGCGGCTCCTATTTTCATAAACTGCCCTCTCTCCCTTGATTCTGTTTATATGGCTGCTTCTCTCTTGCTGCTATTACTACAAGCCCCATTCCCAAAATGCATTGACCCCTCTTCTTGCTAATGTTTTCTAATGGCAGTTATATTAGACCCAGTGCTTGCAAAACACTGAAATGTTGCCCTAACTCCAAGGCTCAGATTTCATAGCTCTCCACCATATCACTGCTGCTCAGGTGAAGTTAATGGACCTGATTATCCTTTTCTTTTCACGTTTTATACCAATGTACCACGATTGATTTCAGTGGAGTTGTTGCTAGTTTACATCACTGTAGATGAGAGAAGGATCAGGTCCAGTGTCTGTCCCTGTCTAGTTCCAGCTGGAGAGGCTGAGAGAGCAGAGAAATGGCAGTAAGGCTATCATTTTAGAGAGGCTTGCTGGTTTCTGTTCATCTACAACAGCTCTCAGAACAGTCCCCTGCTACAGCTCTACATCCTTTCAATCATCTTGCAGTGTATTTTTATTTCATAGATAGGATTTCTGCATCAGTTTGGTTTGCATGCATTTCAAATGAATAAAATCTCATCTAAATGCTATTATTATAAGAGTGAAAATCTTTCTTAACTGCCCTGTCAGGGTTAATTGCAACAAAGGGTGAGAGAAAAGGGACTTGATAAACTTAGTGGTAATAGCTTCTCTGTAAATTTAAAAAATTAACCTGGATTTTATTCCTAAACAAAAGTGATTTGGAGTAGAAAATGCTCAGACCCGTAGTCAGTTTTGCAACACTGTGATTTTAAGGTGAAATCACTCAACTCAAACTTTCCATAGCAAATGGAAGAGGAAAAATATCTAATTAAAGGAAATATTAGTTAACCAAAGGATGTCCCTTTCATAATAGAAGTTTCTATGGGATTTAAAGCACATTCTAATTAAAACAGTTCACTAATTATCTGTTTTACATCTCATCTTTCTGTCTAATCCCACTTTTAATTATATAGTTCTTTTTTGGCACATTACATATCAAAAGTATTACGTTTTACTAAAAATAAATCCTTTTACTAATGATGATAGAGAAGAAATACTGTAGTTGCCCCCACTGAAATACATATACTACATTGTAATAAAATGTCTTCATTGTGCTTTGAAAAAAGAGATTTGATGCAAGAGAAAAAAAAAGAATTTAAAGACTTGGGGCTTGTAAAGCTTTGAAGTGAGGTAATGCCTCTAAACTACACTGCATTTTGTACATGCGCCTGGCTGCAAGAGTTTATCATCACACATGGTCTCTGATTTGTAATCCATTGGAGCCTGATCCTGCTGCCATTGAAGTTAAGGGGAGCTTTGCCCATGGCTTCCTTTGGAATAGGTTTTGGCCTTTGAACTCTGGTAATGTATAATTCAAAGATCTGAAGCAATAATATGCCATCAGAGCTCCATCACTTATGAACATCTCTACCCATCAAGATCTCAGTTAAAGGCTACCAAATTGGGAGGGACTTGTGTCAAACAGCTGGGGCTTGTGACTGTGAGTCAGGAGTTCTGGATTCAGTTCCTGCTCTGCCAGTGAATTGCTGTGTGACCATGGGCAAGTCGCAACTTCTCTGTACCTCCGTTTCCTCGTCTCAAAACAAGAATAATCATTACTTTTTGGGGCTGTTGTGAGGCTTTAGTGTATGTTTTGTCAATTGCTCTGACACAAGGTGCTACATCGGTGAAATGTATTCTTCTTCAAATGATCATCATTAAAATGCATTTTCTTCCACCCGCTCCCCTTGGCTTGCACAGGATGTAGCAGAAAGATTTCGCTTTTATGTGCAAGCAGCAGGCTCTTTTCCTTCCTTTGGGTGTGAGGGTGGTGAGTTTATAGAGTTAAGGACCCTTGACAGAGAGAGGGTTTTTTTCAAAGCCTTTAGGCTTGAATCCAAATGGCGAGCTCAGACAGATCTGTGACTGGCAAGTCCTCTGAGGAGAGACAGCCTGTGGATTAATGATGCCAATCCCTGCTCAAATTTTCATGTATCATTTACTCAGCTTTGCTCCTGATGGAATTAGGTATAATTCTTTATTGAATATTACTCTTAATGTATATTTAAGCATTAAAAATGAAGATGCACGTGTGATAAAACATAGGAAATAGTTTATAAACATCTAAAGTAACATAAGATATGGAGTACTTGGCTGTCCTGCAAACCTGAGCAAATGTCTATATAACACTACTAGGCTTCTTCCTTCTTGGATGTTTTATTATATCTTATTGACCTCTTAATGACAGCCTGCTAGCACCCCAGCCTGCTGGAGTCTGTTGACATTTCCAAATATATAAATGGTTCTTCAGTTTTTAATATCTCTCCTATGTTACACTGCATTGGATTGAAGCTTGGCATTCAGGTCATCAGCCCAGATGCGATTTTTCACCCCTATAAATTTACAGCAGTTAAGCATTTTTTAAAAATTTTAGATAGCCTTAATCTTCTTTTTCTCTCTCGCTTTCTGACGCAAAATCTTCATCAGCTGTGGATATGAAAAAATATAGATTTCTTGATAATGATTCCTTTCTTGGATGCGTTGCAGCTACTGGTGCAAAGGGTTTTATGATTTGGGGCAAAAAGCCACTGCAAGTAATAATAATCATTGTCCCTAATTAAAGTGCACTTAATTGCTCTTGCCATTTTTTTTTCAGAGGAGTGGGAGGGAGATTAATGCTTCTGTCGGTCCAACATTATTTAATTTAACCATTTCAGCACAGTCTTGCAATCCTTGTATAGGCAGGCTGAATTAAGGTCTATCAGGGCCAACATCCACCAGCATTTCTTCCTCAGGAATACTGTTTCAGACAAATTCCAACCTCTAGCAAAGACACTCGTCAGGCCTGACTCCACTGCCTTGCACCTTGTGGAGTTATTTACATCTGTGCAAAGTGGGTGCAAAAGGCTTCCATGCTGATTTGTTAGCATTTTACATCCACTTTGCAGCCATCTAAATGACTGCACAGGGTGCAAGGCAGAATTGGCTTCAGTTCTTCCAAGCAGCCCAGGGCACATCTACTCTGCAACACCTCCCTTCCCCTCCCCCCTCAACCCCCGCAGCAGGGACTCTCAGAGCCTGGGTCAGCTGACTTGGGCTTGCATTTTGGGGCTAAAAATAGTAGTGCAGATGTTCCTACTGGGGCTAGAACTTGGGCTCTGGGACCCAGTGAGGCCAGGCTCCAGCCCAAGCAGGAATGTCTACACTGCTATTTTTAGCCCTGTAGTGCAAGCCCCCTGAGCCTGAGTCAGTTACTTGAGGTCTGAGACTTGCTGCCACAGGATTTTTGTGTTTTTTCTCAGTGTAGACATACCCTGAGTCTTGTCCAGCTCAGCCCACCAGGGACAGTCCTTGCTTTACAGTCCTCCCTAGGAGCCAAGAAGGCCTGGCCTCATTTCATTCTCTCTGCCAACTGACCAATATGTTTTAGCCTTCCTTTTTGCAACCAATCTCTTTCTCTCTCTGTGGTAGCCACGGTGCCCTCACCCATGCTGCACATTCACTTGTTGGCTGATCCACACTCCTTCGGTCCCCGGCATGGCAATCTGGTAGTGCAGTCTGTGCAATGAATCAGTCTGTTAACTGCTGGAATTAGCCTACCTGCTTGTCACCATGAAAGGTTTTCCTCCTTCCCCCCCCTGCTGTTGGTGATGGCTTATCTTAAGTGATCACTCTCCTTACAGTGTGTCTGATAAACCCATTGTTTCATGTTCTCTGTGTGTGTGTATATAAATCTCTCCTCTGTTTTTTCCACCAAATGCATCCGATGAAGTGAGCTGTAGCTCACGAAAGCTTATGCTCTAATAAATTTGTTAGTCTCTAAGGTGCCACAAGTACTCCTTTTCTTTTTGCGAATACAGACTAACACGGCTGCTACTCTGAAGTCTGGAAATAGTATCCAAGACACAAGAGGCTGCCCAGCTCCTCTTGTGTCCTGTTCCGCTTTGCCCCTGTAGTCACTCACTGGCTTTGACATGACACAATGACTTTTGCTGAACAGCTGCAGGGGGGATGTCAGGGTGTCTTGGGTTCCGGAACAATATTCCTCTTCTGATCCCATCCCCTCTGCAGCTTCTTCCAAGCAGCTAAGGGAATATGAATAGGAAGCAGCCATTGGCAACACGTCAGCCATACAAGTTGGGCTTTCATTGCTGCAGGGCCAGGCAGAGAGAGGGTGCTATGGAAGCAGAGAGGATCTCTATAATATGCCTTAGTTCCATGCAATCTATGTGTATAAATTTCAGCCCCCCTCAGAAGCCAAACCCAGTGCTCACTTTGCAGTGCCACCAGCTCCTCCTCTCAGAAGGGACGATACAGAGAGGTTATCCTTTGCAGAAATGCCATATATAATTTAACAGGGATGAAACCAATAATTTAATATATAATGATATCTTTTCCGCAGATTTTTTAAACCAATCTATAGAATTGAATAGAGAATCCAGAGGCATCTTTAAAAATTCTATAGAAATGTTATTGTTCTGTACAGAATTCTCCAGGTCTTCTCCATAAGGGAGCTGACAGCCAAAGCCATGGAGGTTTTCACCTAAGATTTCCCCTCCTGTGTGGGAGGGGAAGATATTGGCTCAAAATGGGACCAAGTCTTGCAGTCATCTAGTGCTCCATCTGTACTGAAGACAAGTGGAGTCTGCTTGTGTACAGAGGGGGATAGAGAATTGATCATTGGCTATGGGCCATGTTCAGAGGAGGTTCTATGTCTGGGCAGCGGGACAGAGCAGAGTGAGACAACAGCACTGATTGGCGTGCATCAATCACAACTGATAGCTACTGTCCAACTGATTGTAGAGGTGGACATTAGGACCTAAGGGAATGAGATACTGCAGCTCTGAGGAGCAGTAACTTACAATGTAGATTTCCTTGTACCAAGGCCAACATGTCACACTGAGTGACTGCTCCGAGCCTCTGCTTCCTGCAGGGTAACCATATCTCACACCCCCTTTCTCCTCCCCACTTGGAGCTGAGCTCCTGCATTTTGGCCATGAAAGGCATAGAGGTGTACATATCCCCCACAGTGAATAAGCCTGAGCAACACCTACTCAGTTTTTCTTAGAGCACATTTCTATCTGTCGTCATATTGAAATATCACAGTTGCATAATTCACATTAATAAACAGAATATTTGTTTTCATTTTCCCTCAGTTAATTTCTTAACTAATTCAAAGTGAATCTTCTTGGTATTCAAGCGATGAGCCTGGCTGTTCTTTTAACAGATTACACGGAAACTTTATTATGCTAAACCACACTACATGCAATTTCATAATGTTCTTTAACAGATCATGAGTACGACTGCCTATGGGCACCATTGATTCTGATGGGATTTTGCTTAGTAAGGATAATATGCCGCTATATAGCATACGGTGACAAATACCTATTTCAGCTGAATTATGCTTAGTGATAACAATATGCAGTGCCACTCTGTAGAGCAACCCAATATGGTTGCTACAGAGTAATAGCAAGGTGACCTAGTAATCTAGTTGTCTAGTAGTTAGAGCAGGAGACTGAGGAATCTGGTGTGGGTTCCCAGGTTTCCCAGCCATGCCACTGACTCACTGTATAACTGTGGGAAAGTCATTTAGGTGAATATTTCCAGAGGTATCTCAGCACTGGCCTCAATATGGATTTAGGTGCCAAACTTTAGACGTGGAGGATCAGATCCTCATCTGGTGTAAATCTGCACAATTCCATTGACGTCAGTGGTGCTACAGTGATTTACACCAGCTGAGGATCTGGCTCAGAGTTTGGTCCTTAATGTCTATATGTGTCAGTTTATCCCTCTGAAAATTGGGTTTTGTGAGGCTTAATTTTTTATCAAGCTGCTCTGAAGGCTTTATATGAAAGGCGTGTGAGGTATGATTAGTCTGTTTAGTTAATGAAACTCAGCTGGCATTCCATTCCTGGGGCGGGGGGAACTGTATGTTAAAAGGACATAGGCATGTAGATGACATTACTGACAACCATTCAGAAACCACCAGGTTCTATAGCTCTTTCCTTGGTTTTTAAGACTATTATGAAAGGAGATACAATGCAGGGAATCCATGTTAAACCACACTACATGCAGCACTTATATTTCATAATGAAGGTAATGAAGCCATTCTGGGGGTGGGGGTGGGGTACAGGTTAAAAGGACATGGGCATGTAAATGACATCACACTTAGCAAACGGACCCATGGCTGACAACTGCTGGGTTCCACAAATGAAATATCTTGTTACTGACACTCAGTGACACCTTATATCAATGGTGCTGGAAACAGTTTTGTCCCATCCACACTAGTGGTTGAACTGGTTTCAGTGTTGGTTCTGCAGGACCAGCTGTTGGCAATGGGTCAGTTTCCTGGTATATTTGGGGCCTTCAGCTAACCAATTCAGTGTTAAGGCACCAGTGCCATCTCTGTGCAGTGAATACAATATGCCACAGTTAATACAATACGCAAGAGCACTCACCATTTTGAGGACTAAAGGACCTGATCCAAAGTCTGCTGAACTCAGTGGGAGTCAGAGTGTACATGAGAGGCAATACCAAGCACTCTGGGGTTAAGAACTGAGGCAACCTTAAACCTTTATGCATTTAAGTCAGGTTCTTAACATCATTTTAAGATTTTTCTTTGTATTGAAGCCTATGTAGACATGTTTTATATTTAAATGAGAGTCCAATTGCACAGTCCGTAGGGAGGCAAAACTCTCAGCAAGGCTGAGATCATCCAATCTCTCTCCAGAGAGAGAACAAACTAAATACCAGCCAAATGCTACATGCAGAAGGGGAGATGCATGAAAACAGTATCATGCTTTCTCCCCCTGAAAGCCCAAGAATTACCCTTCCTCCCCCATGGGTTTCAAGGTCTGGGTGGTTTTGGGGTGTGGGGAAGTCATAATTGGGTCAGGGTATGTCCACTCCCAGCAGTTGCAGCCCCTAAAAAAAAATCGGTGGGAAATTTCCATTGTGAGATAATGCTAAACCATTTGTTTCACTGAAACCTTCTTCACACTTTGAAACAAACAAAAAACCCGATGAAGAGTTTGGCGTTGGGTGCTGGAGGTGTGCAAATGACAGCATAGCTGGGAAGACCTCTTCCCTTTCCTGTATTCTCCCTATGCTTCTCCCCCAGCTTCGTGACTTAGTCTTCAATTCTCCAGTCTCTAGAATAATTGTTCTTCCCCCCCCCCCGCTTGTTCCAATGGGGAGTGAACATCACCCCTTTCTCTCAACAGAATGTTCAGGTGGATATTCCACAAGCTGGAGCTTGTGGCGCTTCCTGCTCTCTGAACATTCAAACAAACTGTTATACAGTGTGACGCATTCCCTGCACATCCCAAAGAAGGTGTGTATCCTCAGCACTCCTCAACACTTTCTGATGGACACACTGTGCTAAGATACCGTGACACCACTCTGCAAGTGCCAAGGAGACAATGTTTAGGATCCAGGATTATTATTACTTATATTATCTAAGTGGAAAAAAAAAGTAGAAGTAATGTAATTCTGAAATAATTAAAAAAATATATCTAGCAAACTCTCTCCTTATCCATCTGACTAATTTTCCTTTGGGTCCCTCAGTCTGGGAACCCCACAGTGTCACATTATTGCAGTAACCACATCAGAGGTTTTCCTTTAGCAAAGCTACTCAAACTAATCATCTGCAGGCCAATTTGGCAATTTCACAGCTAAGGTTAGACTCGGTGTTACTTTGCAATCAGATGTAAAAAGTTTGCCAAATGGCTTGAAGACTGAAATCAACCTTTGCCTATAGTTATGTAGCTTGTGGGGCAAGAATTTTCTACATTGAATCTCAGTTCCAGTCAATGTATATGGTCTACATATGGAATTAAAAGGTACGTTTCACTGTCCACACATTCCCTCAAAACAATTGTTTCTGTCTTGCTATATTATTTTAAATTAGTGCTATGTGTAATCCCTCATTTGACTCCTCAGTGGATCAGAATGCCCCACAGCTTGTTACATATTTCCCCAAAACTGTAGAAGATTAGTAGGTAATTATTTGCCCCATCTAAGCTTATAAGGCTGGCCCTGTTAGTCTCCTCAAATCTTGATCAAGTGTAACTGCCACTTTCTTTGTGTTGGACAATGTTAAGAAAGTATTATGGATGTTGTTTAGCATTGCTAAATATATACAGGTATACATTTCTGTTGACACTGAGCCTGAGCCTAGTCCCTATAAGGTGTGACTCTGCTCTGAGAACTTACTCGGTAAGAAATAGTACCCACTGCACAACTTGAGAGGCTGTGGTAGCACAACTTGCCTGAATGGTCAGGACGGCCTTATATGGTAATGGTGGTAGTATGGAGCAGAGCAGCCTGAAGGAAGCAGTCCCAAAAGAAAGTCCAACCTCTCAATGAAAAGACAAACCTTTTCAAGGAGGAAATGTTGATGCACGAGCCAAGGCTCATGTAGGGATTTCCCATGAGGTATAAGCTGTTCTGCAGAAAATGAGGCAATAGCTGATAGCATTGGCATGGTGAATGGTTGCAGAAGGACTGTGAAGAAGTTGGAGGACTTTCATACACATGCAAAGGACAAACGTAGCGAAAGGGATCTAGAGGAGGCCCAGGTAGCTCAGAACATCCTGCTCAACACTAGCCATGCAGTTGGTGGTCTGGAAACTATCCAGATAAGCAACCAGAGCCAGAGCAAGCAATCAACTGATACATCAATATGCCTCAGCTAGCGCTTCTTTCAAACTGCATTTGATGGCCCAGCAGCCAGAGGAGGAGTGAGGTACATCATCTCCACCTGCACATCTCAGCTTACACCTGCTTAAGCCATGAATAGCCCTAGTGACTGCCAAAAAAAATCAGTCTATGCACCCCTCCCACAATTCTGAAACTAGGTTGTAAGCACCTATCCCCCAAACAGTTATTTGCATGTGTCCATCCTTCACATGCACAAATGTTGTACATGCCCTGCCTCCTCATTTTGAAACCCCATGTGTACTAATCTCCCATGGCAGTTCAGAGCAGGAACTTATATGGATATTTTTGTGGGTGAAAGGATATGAAAAATGTAGCCCTTAATCTCTTTGTGCTGCAGTGTAAAATATCTATAATATTTAAGTAGTACGCCTCCCAGGTGTATGGTGGGAAATGCTTGTAAAGGTCCCTAAAAGCCTCAGGTGAAAGGTTCTGTATTGTAATCAACAATAATTAATCTTCCTCTATTTATTTATTTTAAAATATTCCTAACTTGTCTTTGCTTATATACTGCTGAAGTGGGTACCCTAGAAATATCTTAAATAGGGTCAAGTATATTATTATCAACAATAAAAATAACTCTTTTATACGTCTAACTCTTTTCACCCCAGGATATCAAAGAAATTTACAAACATTAACAAAGCATCACAACACCCCTGTGCAATAGGTAAGTAGTATTACTATATCAGTTTTAGAGACTGGCAAATTGACATCAAGGGAAGTTAAGTGACTTGCCTAAGGTGTTTCAGTAAGTTAATGGCAGAGCCAGAAACCAGGTCTCCTGACAGGCTGCAAATGGCAAACAAACCTTACACTTTGAACATTTGTCAGTCTTCCTCAGTGCATCTATTTTGCTTTCTTTTAATAAAGATGTACTTGAGAATCTGTGCTAATTATGTTGATTTATTTACAGGGGTCCACCCTCTGTCCTCAGATAATTATGTGGGGCTTTCATGGGAATCAAAGTTACATGTGCATCCAAAGGCAGAATTCAGCCCAGGGTGGATTCAAATACAAACATCTGACTGCAATCTTTTTTTGTGTGAACGTGTTTATTTTTGAAAAATGCCACTGATTGTGATTGAAAATACCCTGCGACCATTTGAAAGGTTAGTGGCCATTTTTCTATTACACTGCCAGCCATTACAGAATCCCCAAATAACTTAGTGCCTGCACCTATTCTTCATAATATATCCAGCCAGCTCATGAAAACCAATGAATTATTCTTGATTTTAGGGCAATAACTACAAATATTTCAAAGTGAAAAGGAATTGACCCAACCTACTGTGCACATTATTTATTCAGAGGTAGTACAAAAACGAGTCCCTGATGTTACTAAAACAAATCCTAATAAGTACAGAGAGCATCAATTACAGGCTTTCCTTTATAGTCCTATATATCTCCTTTCCTTTCTAGTGACTGTATCACATGCAAAGGTGCACTGTGCTGGCTTTCAAATCTATTGAGCTTTCATAATTATAACCCCTATTTTAACCTCTTTTATAAGACATACTATACTGATTCATATTAAGAGTTCTGAATCCCAACCTAGCGTATGAGAAAGTATACTTTACCTTATCTTTAAAGCTTGCTTATTATAAAGCACACATAAAAATAGGAAATGTTAAATATTCATAACATCATGCATATAATACATCAGCGTACAGAACATAAGCTAGAAGTGATGCAAAACAGATCTTACAAATTTTACTAGGAATTTTGTTTTAAGCTTTGTAAATATTCAGCATGCACACTTTCCAACATAATTAAAGTATAGAAATATTAATTGCAGTGGAATAGTTAGATTTTTTTGTTCTAGTCTGTATGGAAGGTCCTTCTATTTAATCAGAAAGCTTGGAATGATTCCTAATCTATCATAAAAAATTTTAAAGACATGATTAATCCCATTGTTTAAATTCTGTTTTATTGCTGTAAGAAACTCTCATAAATGATCTTGCACCTTTCTCTGTGATCATTTCCTTCTAAAGTAATATACTAATTAATTTCAATTAAATATATGTAAAGGAAGATATATTTTGAAAAATGCTTCTCCCTTGCCATTTGTTAATATATTGAAAAAGTGTAAACCTTGGAACATTTAGCATAGAAAATATTCATTTTTGGTAATTTCTCCTGGGGGCAATTTATTAAATGAAAGGCTTTTAACATTAGCTAAAAGCAGCCCTGTAAATCATGGGTGTCATCAAACTGCTTCATCACTTCATTAATTTAAAAGATTATTATATGCGTAACTGACATAATTTTGAACAATGTTACATGGTTAATTTATTAATGTAGAAAAGCAGAAATGACACGCTGAATTGATTTATTATTATAATTGTATAATTTTAGGATTTTTCTCTGTGACTTTCCGCAACAGAGCAAAGGATTCAGGGCCATATTATGCCATTGATTTTTTTTTTAGGTGAGAACTCCTTGTTGATTTCTATAGAGACTTCTGCTTAAAGAGATGGTACGGTATGTCCCCTCAGTCTCTTGCTGGTGATTTGGTTTAAGTTTCCCACCCTTAAAGTGCTCCCTCTGACAGTAACTCCTGCAATTCAATTAATCTTACAATGATTTTCTAAAAGTTGAATCAAAGGTCTTTTTATTGTTTTAATCCTGTTTTTTTAATTACCATACTCAGCCAAATGTGCATACAAATCTCTTCATACATACAGCACTATGTGCTCAGCTGCTGTAAATTGGTGTAGCTTCACTGAAGTCAACTGAGCTACTCTGATTTACACCACCTAAAAATTTGGCCCACGGTATTTTTGATCTACAGTAATTATATTTGTCAGTAATAAGTGTTAGCTTCATCTGCTTGCTGAAAATATAAGATATCACCTCTTTTCTAAGCATTGCACAGAAAGCACAGTTGAACTTATATTTAATATAATGCAACATTATTAATTTTAGATTGAAATTATACATGGTCCCCAATCCTGCAAATACTTCTGGGTGGGTGAAATTTACCCATGCGAGAAAGGGCATGTGTGGTTGCAGAATTGGGGCCAGGGTAAATAATGTTGCTTGTTAGGATTTTTAAAGAGAATTGGGCACCGATTCTATCAATCATTTAATCACATTTAATTTAATCATTTAATCATCATTTAATCACATGCTTAACTTTAAGCACATGCTTAGGTGCTTCACTGTCTCAGGGCCTAAATTAAATGAGGAAGGTCCACGGGTTCAAAGAGCTTTGGTCCAGTCCCCCAGTCTTTACTCAGGCAGAACTGTCACTGATGCCTGAATGTTGGCGGGAGGTATAGGAACCATCATTACAGAAGCTAACATGTTGCAGGCTTGCTTGGAATGTGACTCTGTAAATGGCACTAACTGTTAGGCAAGGCTTTTACAACGTTTGCACCATTTAACAAAATGAATGTTTTCATCATCAATGAGCTGTCTGTATTGCTCCAATTCTGCAAACAGTTACTCTTACTCACAGGAGCCCTGATACAGGAATGCACTTAAACACAGTTTTATGTACGTCCTTATTTAGGCCAGCACTTACATATGGCTTAACTTTAAGCATGTGCTTAAGTTCCATGACTTCAGTGGGCCTTATGCTTAAGTGTTGTCCTAAATAGGGATGCATTCCTAAATCAGAGCCATGAGTAGTCTCAATGAATTAAATGACATTACTTACATGCTTAAAGTCAAGCACATGCATAAGTGTTTGGAGGGCCAGGACCTGAATTCTTCTGCACTTCTATTGCAAATCATGCTCAAGACTCAGTTTTCAGGGCAGCAAGTATGCACAAGGTCAGTGAAAACCAGTCTGCACACAGCACCTCTGCCATTGTATTGAATCTCTTGTTTTTTTAATGGCCAAATCTAAGTCTGATAAAAGTTTGCCTAGATGGTCGTAAAGCCACTGTAAAAGCTTTATAACTACTGCTGAATACTCTTCACTGAAATGTGTTTGTACCAACACTCATTTGCATGTTGCACTCCAGTCAAATCATTGGCAGTTAGAGAAGTGTAGGTCTGATGTGAACAGCAAGACGACCAGGAATGGTACTATGTATACTAGTAACATGGGATGTGCTAGCTCTCCCACTTACTGTAGATTCATGTTACTACTCAGCTGTATTTCTTACTGCATTTAGATAGCTTCAAAGTGCTCTAATTGCTTCTGAGTGAGCATGGTTTAGTGGGTATGGTAATAGTCTAGAAATCAGGAGCCCTGAGCTCTAATCTCAGCTCTGCCACTGGCATATTGTGAAGTTCAATTCATCTCTCTGTGCCTCCTCCCACTCTTTGTCTACATAGATGTGGTTGTACAGCACCTAACACAATGGGACCTTGATCTTGGTTGGGGTGACTATATGCTACTGCAATAGAAATAATAACTTATAACATTTGAAATATGAATTAAACACTGGAGTATTCTACAACAGTGGTTTAAAACCCCACGTCTTGCAAGGGTGTCTCTAGAATGTTTTGGAGAATTGCTGTAGATTTTTAAGGGTATTTTTCTTCCCTGTAATCATATATAGGTAATACCTTGAATTTATGCAGTTTCCCAAGTGCTGCAAACTGTGTACATAAAGGAACCATTTCACCACTGACATGCAGCCATCTCTAGGGTACAGAGTGGTAACCATATGGTCAATCAGAGCGCAGCACACTCGACAAGAGTGGGGGAAGAGGGAAAAGTTTGGCCAGGAATGCAGGGGGCAAACCCAAACTCTTATGAAAAGTGCCATGTGGTTTTTAATACGCATGCACTGAAGACAGGACCTCAGATTTTAAGATCCTAACCTCAAGTTGTAAATTACTCAGAGGGGCATCTTTCATGCCATAATGTATCTGAGCCTCACTAATGTATATATTTCAGTGTTCACAAAGCCAGTGTATATTGTAAATCTACAATTATCTCTGGCATGTGTGCACAGTTGACTTTTATTTTTGAAGATGTTCATTTTTTATGGGTGTCAGCAAGTACATGGGGAAACCATTAGGAGATAAAAAAAGAATCCCAACCAAATGTTTTCTTGCAGGAAACATTTATTTGCACTAGAGTGTCTCATCTAACAAAGGTCCACCATCTTTTCCCACAACAGACAGGAACTTGTCTGCATTAGCATTTTAAGAAACGAATCCTAAAGACTCACAAGTGGCGATAAGCTGTCATGAGAAGGATTGATAGTTCTTAATAGATCTCTTCTCACACAAGTGCAAATGACTGTCTTTTCATTCATCACAGGCATTTTGGTCAAAACAAACTTTTCTTATGTTCACATAACCCTTCAAAATTCTCAGTAAAGCAATGGCAAAAGTCATAGTGACTTAACTAGGAATAAAATCAGGCCCTACATGAGTGCAAATTAAATATCATACTTTTCCTTAAGTTAACGCAATGGATGATTTCAAATATGGGGATGAAGAGGTGAGAGTAGCAAGACTGCGAGAGAGGGGGATTGTATGTGTATAGAGAGTAAGATTTAAAAAAAAAAGATTTTGCACAGGGCATAAAAAGTCTTCTTTTGGTCTGACTTGTGTTTTGTCTTTAGTGCTGCAGACATCTGCAGGCCTTATTACGGATCACACTTTGGTAGTCATAATGAGTAACCACATCATTCTGTTATACATGTGACACTCACAAAATCAGAGAAATGTGAAAATGGAAGTACTGAAGTGAGCTGTAGCTCACAAAAACTTATGCCCAAATAAATTTGTTAGTCTCTCAGGTGCCACAAGTACTCCTTTTTTGTTAATGTAGTTGGTGGAGATTATCTGCAGCCATTGTATTGTTGTCTCAGTGTCTGCATTCTGTGCTGCGGGATTATTTACTTTTAGGAGAAGTGAAAGGTGCTAGTTCAGTTACAGATCTCTGTTTAGGAAAGATTACCAGCTGCGTCAAGTTATGTCTACCAGTTTGAAATCAAACTTGTAATGAGATTTTAAAGCTTTGTTCAGCCCAAACTGTAGCCTGCTAAGGACATGCTGCAAAGAAGACAAAACATGCTTCAATTAAAAATTGGACAGTTGTAAATGTAATGAATGTACCATTGGGCCTCTATGCATGTATGTAACATTCAGCTCTATGTAGACAGGCGTAGGTCCCATGGACTTCAATGGAAATTGCATCAGTTTATCACAAGGCCTGAATCTGGACCACTATGTATATTGAAACCACCACCCAGCTGGTAATCCTGCCTCAGGTCTATTAAGTGGGGGAAGATTTTTCAGAGGTACAAAGGGTAATTAGGGTACCTAACTGTCCCTTGTACCTTTGAAAATCTCCTTTTTGGCCTCTAACCCCATCCTTGGTCATCAACCATAGCTCAGGCCCCACAGCCTAAGCCTTCATCATGTGTGATCTGTGTCAAGGCAGTTATCCATTCCCTGCTTCCCACTGGAAACGGAACCTTTCTCCACCAAGATACCTGAAGGTAGGGTGTCTGATCTCCCATCTCCCAAGGAGGCAAATATTCTCACTGAAGAACCAATGCCTGAACAGAGAAGTTAATAAGACACCACTAGCTTATTTGTTCCTCTCAAGATGGGTGATGAGAGACCATATGGACTGACATAGGCTTCATCATTTCACCCCCACTCAGGTTCTCCAGGTGCCAGAACTCTTTTAACGTGGTCACTTAGAGGTGCTCTCTCTCCATTTAGCAGGATCAGCCTTCTCTCAGTGGCTTCCCATTCAGCGGCAATGATTTTAACCCACATCTCAGGAGTTACTAAGGGCCACTGGGGCCAGACCCAGACTGTGTGTGCAAATCAAATATCTCTATTAGCAGGGGAAGACGAGGTGGCTTTAATGGACCCCTGTGATGTTCCCCTGTGAGGGGAAAGTAGAACCGGATTCACCCCAGTAGTTAGCATGGGCTTGGTTCTGTACTCTTCAGTCCATAGTTTGCACTGTTGCACAAGTGAACTGAAAGCCGGGCAAAATGTAGATGCATCACATTCTATGACCGGACAGAGGACTTGACCAAAGCGATCATCCTGAGCCAAAGAGGCTATTGCTCCACCCCACAGCTCTATTAAAGCCTTTAGTCCCCCACGCTGGCAAATTAGGTGCCAGAAAGGAGCTGGCTCGCCAAGGTAATGACAGCACTGGATCCCACAAGTGATATCAGCCATTGGCTAGCCTGTGAGGCTCCTCAGTTCATTTTAGCAGGAATCAGCAAACCGGTTAGTGTTGAGTGGTTTTCATTTGTTTTACCAAAAGAGAGTGTCCAAAAAATTTGGAACACCCCCCCCCACCCATCATTACCAACTGCCTGTATTATCTCAGCCTCCAGCAAAAGTTAATGATATTGCACTTCTTATTTTGGACTTTAACATCCATGTCCATCATGATGTGTGGTCAACCCCTTCCTCTGCTGCCCTTCTTCACACCCCAGCTCAGCATCCATACACCCTGGTCCTCTCACGTGTGGCTTCCATTCTTTTCCCTGGTCTCTCTCCCTTTCCCCCTTTTATTCTCTCTCTCCACCATCTTGCCTCTCCATTTTACTCCCTCCTCCATCTTCAGATGCCCCCTTAGAAAACAAACAATAGCAAATCTTAAAGTCACAGTTACAAAACAATGCAGTTACTTAGAAAGATCAAAACAAAGGATATGTCTACACTATGATCGAAGGGTATGATTTCCCTGCTCATGTACTCATATTAGGTCTCCTCGAGCTAGTACAAGTATAAATGGAAGGGTAGCCAGGTAGCAGCAGTGGAAATATGCTGGAGGCATGCTGAATGCATATCCACCAGTTTCAGGCAGATTTACACTCAGCATGGTTCAGCTGTGCCTTGACTGACGCTACCATGGCTACACTGCTATTGAGTTAGCATATGTGTACTCAAGCAGGGGACTCACGCCCCTAGCTCCTAGGGTAGACGTAGCCTAAGAGTCAGATCCTCAGATGGGGTAAATTGATGTAGCACCATTTTTCTGTCATTTCATCTCGATCTTTGGGGACTTGCATTGTTTTCCCCAAAGAGAATGAGTCACTCCTTCTCTATCTCCCAGCACTCAGAGAATCAAGAGGCAATTTGGGCACACTGTGAATTGTCTGATGGAAACTGCCACAGCATCCAAAGGAGGGGATGGCCAATTCACTAAAGAGATGTGTTCTCTGAGTGTTTCTCATGGACAGGTTTTGCTGGTGAGGCTTGGCCACAGTTTAAAGCTGCCCTGTGTGGCAGAGTGATGATAATGGTAACACTGCCAGCCCTCTACTGGGGGTGAATCCTGCTTGGGCACAGGTGCCAGGGGCAAAAATTTCAAATATATTCAATAAACTAACATTTTCCAAAGGCTATTCATCAGCTGTGCTTAAAGCTACCAGAAGTAAAAGTAAAAACAAAATATAACAGGCAAGTGGATAATACTTTCATCCTCCATGCTGACATTTAACATTGCCTTTGTGAGCTCTCTGAGCAGAGGAAGCTTGATATGTTAGCTCTGTTGAAAGAGAAATCTTTGTATGACCCTTTTTCACAAGGAAAACATTAGGCTTATGAACTTTTCTTAGGGTTCATTTTAGACCTGAGCCATTCCATGGATTATTCATAGATTTGTAAGGGTGGAAGGGACAATTAAATCACCTAGTCTGACCTCCAGTATAACAAAGACCCAAAGGATTTTACCCACTTACACTTGCATTGAACCCAGGTATTCTCCCAGGGAAAAGACTATGTGCCCATGGGGGTTTGAGCAGTGAAAACTGCATGCCAATGGGCTGGAGCAGGAAACACTTTGCACACAAGTGGGTTGAGCTGGGAACATTTTTTCAGGCACACTAACTCCTTGAACCTCAACACCGAACAAGTATGCTTTGAAAAGTCCTCGTTGCTCCCTCACTCCATACTGCCACCCCTCCCTCCCTAGACAAAACCAAGCCAGTACAGGCAATGTTTCTTAGATCTCCAGGTGCACTTATGCAATGTAGAGACTTCTGCATTGAAGGCTTTTCACTGAACAGTGCTATGCATAATTCTCTACATTCTGAAAATCAGCACAGATGGTTTTATGCACATAATGCATACAAGCAAAAGACTCCCATGCATACAGATATCTGTTAAGAACACCTTAAAAATGGATTGAATAAGCTGCACAGTGTCCAGCCCTCACTCCTCTTTTGTTGCCACTTCTCCAGCTGATTGCTTCAAAGTTCTGTCCCAGGGCCTAGGCAGTTGAGAAACACTATGCATAGCCTGGGTCTGCTTGGAGGAATTTCAGATAAAAGATTCTCTAGTGAGCCTTCAGTGTGTAAATCCTCATGTGAAGAATATGGAGCTGGACAGCTTTTTTAATGACAGCCACCATCATGCGCTGAATGGAAGAGGTGGTGGAGAAATTGACGTGCCATTGGACAAACATATCTATGACAGTTTGCTCATCACTACTCAATGAAGAATTAAATACCTTTGTTTCACTTAATGAAAACCAAGCCAGGGAAAAACTACACTACATGCCATGACCAGAAAGCCTGGGAGAAGGAGCTGTAGGTCAGCAAAGAACCAGAGACCCTGTGGAGACTTCATGTGACCTAGTGTCTTCAGTGCCTGAATAGCCTTCAGCAGCTTTGCTCCTCTTTGCTCTGTAATTTTGTCCCGTGTCATTCCTCCTCCCCCAATAAATAAGTATTCTCTTCTAAAAGCCTGCAGAAGTGACTGCAGTCCTTAAGAAATCTACAGGTCTAACATCCCCAATGGGCTCCTTATAAAATGCACCTTCAGCCTATAGCTACTTTCTAAAGGTCCTCTCCAAAGGCATTGTTCTGGATGCCTCCTAAGGTTGCAGGGATGCTAACTGCTCAGGGGAAGCAGAGGTTAATTAGAGAGCTCAGAGGAGCAGAGGGAAGCTGGGGAACCAAAGGTGGCAACTGTTGGGGTCATGGGAGGGGCAGAGAGCAGGGCACCCTGCAGAACTCCTCAGCCTTATGCAGTCCCTTGTTTCCCAGCACCTACATGATATCTCTCATCTCAGCTCCTCAGCCCTCCACCCTTTCACTGCTCCATTTCCAGTTTCATTCTTCCTCCTCCTAAAAAACCAGCATCCCTGCCGAATAACCTTCTAAAATTCTCAGGAGCTATTGCTGCAACTGAGCTCCCTACACACCCTTTACAACGGGAACACTTGGACTATGCAGCTGTGTTATGAAGTTCTCATTAAGGGCCATTAGCCATGTGGACTCTCCAAGATCCAGTCACTTGACACTTTGTAACACAATACTTAGGAAACACGTACAGAACTAGGGCCTCATCTAGCAAGTTTTTCCATTGACTTGAGTGAGTGCAGGATTGGGTGCTTACATACTATTATTTTAAAAATCGACAACATCATGGAAATTCACCATCAAAAACTTTCACTGAAAGTTACTTAATATTAAAGTGAAATCTATGTATACCAAGGAGAGTTAAAGATTAAAAAACCTAAACATTTTAAAATATGAAAACAGTTACGGGAAGGTAGATAAAATATTCAAACACCCTCAGGTTCATCTTAAATAGATGTTCACGCATGTAAAATATTACATTGCCCATTAAAAAAAACCTTAACTCTGCCCCCATATAGGCACCCATAACTCCAATCATTCAGTGTTTTATATGTGACATTTTATTTCTTTCAAAAATTTAAATGATTCTCATTTATTTACCCCAAAGCTGTTTGATTTTGCAGGGCTTTGTCCCTTTCTTCACTGAATGCAAGCTACTGGTTTTTTTTGTTTTGTTTTGTTATTTTTTTAATATAAGGGTATAAGAAGCCCTTGATTTGAGAAAATGAAATGTGTACTGAGCCTTGATGTATTATAGGGAGACACCCCCCCCCCCAACACACACACATAGATGTTTCTCTCATGGAGATACAGTGAATCAATAGTAAAACAGAGTGATCTAACATTCCCTTTCTGAAGTAAATGCCATGCCCTATTGAAATCCATGGGAATTTTGCCATTCATTCCAATGGGACAGGAATCTAGCCTCAAAATGGCAGGCTACCACGCCATGTGTGCTCCCTATTTTGACAACAGTGCAGAGGACTGGCAGCAAGTCTGAGCTCCATGTATATCCCTAGAAAAGACCTATTGATTGCCCTTACTGTAATGACTGTTTTAGAGAAAGCTATGCCACTGCTACCTAGTACTTCTTGTTTCCACACTGGTCACCAACAGGCCTCTTTAATGCTTATTCAACCACTAGGAGTGATGTGTCGCTCAAGATGCACAGACTTTCAAGGTTACGTGGACCACTTTCCAATTCTGTTATTTTTAAGCTTGAGCCTGTGCAAAAACAAGAAGAGGATTGAAAAAAAATCCAAAAGTGTTAGGGCTCGTCTACACTTACTGGGGGATTGACGAGCGACGATTGATGCATCGGCGGTTGATTTAATGGGTCTAGTGAAGACCCGCTAAATTGACCGCAGATCGCTCTCCCGTTGACTCCTGTACTCCACCAGATCGAGAAGAGTAGGGGGAGTTGACGGGAGAGCATCTCCCATTGACATCGCGTAATGTGGACCCCGCGGTAGATCTAAGCTATGTCGATTTGAGCTACGCTATTCATGTAACTCAAATTGCATAGCTTAGATTGAATTTCCCCTGTAGTGTAGACAAGGCCTAAGTTGGAAATAGAAAGGAAGGGAAGAATTAAATGGAAAGATCTGCCAGGATGTAGTCATAGTTATTGAATTAACCATGGACAGAGCAACTTCAGGGAGTACAGAGTTTAAAGGATTGGATCTCCTGAAGACAGCTGGCACTCAGCTGGTGAGGCTGCTGGTTTAGTGCTGTTCCAGCTTATCCTATAAACTAAACCAATGTGAGGGTTGTTGGGTTGTTTTTTTTAAGTGACTTGCACAGGAAGTTTTTCCACATTGCATTTAAAAGCTGATCAATTCCCTAAAGAAAGATTTGGCAAGTTAATTACAAGAAAAGTAGAAGCGCTGAAGTACATGAAGAAATTTTAACAACGTGCAAGTGTAACTTTTATTGCCAGCAGTAGATATGCACTGGAATTTGAAAGAACTCCTAAGTGCCAAAATGCAGTTGTTTTTTTTAATCTACAAAGAACTCTGTGGTTTCATTTGGAGATGAGTCACTTTGTTCTGATTTATTCAGTTTATAAATGTATCTGATTTGTTTTCACTGGGGAGTTGAAAGATTTTCACTAAAACAAGCTATATGAGCTAGTTAAAACGAAAAGGAAACAAAACCATATTGAAACGTTTGATAAGGATGAAGCCGAGATGTCACCTGCCATGTGCAATAAAGAACTTTTTTTGGGGGGGAGGGGGGAAGAGTGAAAACTATGGATTTCAAACTATTTCAAATCAACTACAGACCTGTCAGTACCCCATAGACAGTGCCTTCAAAGGAGCATCTTAGTTTTCAGTGGCCCTATTCTGAGGCACTGTGATACTAACTTTGCCAAATTAAATTGTTTACTAATAAAACCTGGATCTCACTCATTGACTATTTAGTCCTGCCATGAGTGCAGAGGCCTGGACTAGATGACATCTCCAGGACCCTTCCAGTCCTACGATTCTTTGATTCTATGTGCTATATGAACATAGTAAAATAAAGCTTTTGGAAAGTCACTGTACAATATGATGTGGTGTATTTCCTGTAATAAGTTTGCTGGATAATTCAACACAAGAAAAAACGTTAATGCACATCATATATAAGACACACAGAAAGCAGTTTTGCTGTGTACACTGGGGCAGAGGATGGGGGAAATCGATCTAAGTTACACAACTTCAGCTACATGAATAATGTAGCTGAAGTCAATGTACTTAGATCGACTTATCATGGTGTCTTCACAGTGGTGAGTCAACTGCTGCCACTTCCCTGTTGACTCTGCCTGCACCTCTTGTGGCGCTGGAGTACAGGAGTCGACGGGAGAGCGCTCGGGGGTCAATTTATTGCGTCTAGTCTAGATGTGATAAATCGATCCCCGCTGGATCAATCACTGCCCGCCGATCCAGCAGGTAGTGAAGACATACCCTTAGTGATCCACTAAGAAGGTGGGAGATGGAGCCCAATTCAAAGCCCACTGAAGTCAATGGAAAGATCCTCTTATTGACTTCAGTGGGCTTTGGATCAAGCCCTTAGAGAAGAGCTTTCCAAACTTTAAATATCCTGGTTATATTTAATTTACTTAGAACAGCTTTCATTTTAAAAATACTTTAAAATGATCTATTTTAGTAAGTACACTCTCTGAACAAGACATTTTTCCAGCTATCGGAATATACATGAAATAGACATTACCTGCCTTTTTTAAACAGATCCAAATGAATTAAATACTGAAGGTATTCAATATCACTGTCATCAGTAGGAAATGACAGTTAAGTCCACCTTTTCTAATTTATACTCTGACAGAAAATACTCTGTTCAAAATGTCAACTACAGCATACAAAACACACTTATATATAAAAAATAAGCAAATGATACTGGTTTACATTTTGATGGATCCTTTGTTTCAAGCACAGGGGAAATGGATTGACATTTTACTCACTTTTACCAGTGAATAATTTATTAAACTAACTTGTCTACATCTTTTGGCAGGCCTAAAAGTCTATTTCAACAAGTGGAGTACTTATTATTTAGAAAAGTAGCACTTGTGTAGCAAGTTGGAAAGCATTTTCACCACGCTCTGATGGCCTTGCTCAGCCATGTTTCCTCTTTGGGATTTGTGTGTGTGTGTGTGTGGGGGGGGGAACTATCTCTTCTTAGTTTGTCGTCTTTTGTCAGTCACAAAGGGCAGATTTTCTTTTGTAAATCCTTAGTAATTAAAGGAGTACTTCAGTGGTTATGGTCTTCAATGGCCTTGTTTCCTAGGTTTTGCCTTTGATAGTCATATTTTGCAAAGGCTGCTAAGATGACTAGGCACCTTACCCTACTTAACACTAAACCAATTGATGCCCATACACACTGCATGAAGGAGGAAAAGATTCATTAATGGCACTTCATTAAATAACTGCAATGGGAAGCTCTAAATGTGACTGAACCAACTGAAATCCAGAGCAAGCTGTCTATTAGGAAAGCAACAAAGACAGTTTCGGAAACTGAACTCTGTCTCCACTGCAGCGGATTAGGGAGAGTGATGGGATTAGTGTTTAATGACTTGGGGCAAGAGACAAAGGGAATTTCAACAAAGAGGCTTAGATATGGAAGAATTAACACTCTCTATTCCATCCATGCCTCTGATGACTTCCAACATTCTTTTCTGGCTCTGAAGCTGAAGTTTAAAAAAAAAAAAGACTGGTAAAGCTTTAATACCTCCTTAACCTTTTCTTATCATAGTAAATTAAAAGAAAAAAGAAGAAAAGAATGAAAAATTCATTGATACATGCCCCCCCTCCCCAAAAAAAGTATCTAAAGCTTCTAGAGACTAAGGTGGGCATGTGTTTCAGCACATAACAGGTGACCAAACTTCTAGCCAAACATTCAAGGGTGATAATGACTAATGTTACTATATAAAGCAGATACTTTAAAATGACTTCTTCAAAGGGGAGTGGCATTCTGTGTGCAATTGGAAGGACTTACAAAATCATTCTTGGCTTTGAGTTATCTTGCGTCCTGGGCAGAATCCATACACTTGTATGGTTAGCTGCAAGCTGTCCCAGAATTATATGTTTCAGAGTAGCATGAAATTACATGGTTCTCGGGTTGAAAGAGTGCTAACTGCTAGCTCAGGAGCTATTGTTACACTGATCACAGAGTCAGAGCACGTGAGCCTGATTCTTCTTACATGGATGTAACTCTGCTGGAGTAAAGTAGCTCCTGACTTACCCCAGCATACGAGACAGAAGAAGCAGATTCTGGGTGTGCAATTATTTTCTCTGTGTATAAAATGTCTTCAAGCTGAAAATTTAAAAAAAAGCCCAATGAATGCGACAAGGAAATCTTATCATAGCTAAACACTAAGCAACATGAAAGGGCCTGACCCTTTGGATGTTGTATACATCTCCTTGATATTAAGCACATATATGCTAACCACCAAAGACTGCAAGGAGTAAGCATAATAGGACCATTTTGCAGGGGTGACAAGCACCTTTTATAATGTTCAAAGAGCTTTTCAATAGCACTGAAGTCAACAAAGGCACTCAGCACCTTGCAGAATGAGGGCCATTATGTTCTGTAGAGAATGAGGAGGTGCCACTGGAAATTTTCATAGAAGAAAAAGCACAATCCAAAGAGCTGTGCAAAATCCGCTGCACTGTAAACCAATTCAGCATGTATTTATTTTTAACCAAACCAAAGCACTTGCAGAACAGCTAGGTATTCATTTCACGTGCTAGCCAATATGAAATGCTCCTAGAGCAGCTTTAGACTCCAAAGTATTATTTAACCAGTGTGGTTTAGTGGGACAATGGCAGCCCCCTGCCGTAATCCATTCAGGGGCAATACCATCAGTCAGTGTGAAATTAAATACATTACAGGGTAAGAGCTTAATGTGTTTTATAGGCAGTTGTTCATCCATATCAAACTTTAGCTTTTAAAATCCTAACATTTGATCCCACGACAGGAACCATGCCTTGAGAATGAGATTGGCACATTTGCACTGCCAGCAGGGCAGGAAAACCATAGAGCAGCCTTCAGTTGGAAATGCAATTGGCTGAAAGGAAAAATGTTCACATGATCTTAGCTCTTCAGAGGGACAGACACTTCAAGAGCCTATGTAGTATGGGAAACACAGTAAATACAATCCAGGAGCTGCCCTTCGTTGACTTCCACTTTCCTGACTGGATTTTTGTTCATGGAATCAGTGTTTCGCAGTGCAGGACATGTGGTTTCCACTTATTACAGGTTCAAAAATAGTGTTTTACTCATTCACACTGGGCCTGATCCTGCAAACAGCTACCCATGTGAACAGTCCCATTGATTTCAGTGAGACTGCTTGTGTGAACAAGGGTTACCCATCAGAAAGAATTTTCAGGATCAGGCCCATACTGTAGTAGATTGCCCTATACCAGCATAGCTCTACTGACTTCAATAAAGTAGCACCGATTTACACCAGCTGAGGATCTGGCCCCAAATGTGTAGAACTCCCTCTGCTACACAAACAGCTGAGCTGTGAAAAGAGTTCAACTTGTAGAAGAGGTGAAAAAAAGACGAGCTAAACAGAGTTAAATCCTACTCTGTTACACTGGCTTAAATTAGGAATAAATTCCATTCACTTCAGTGAAGTTACTCCAGATACGAACAGGTGTAAGCTCAGAACTTGGTCCTTAGAGAATCTCAAGCCTTCTGTGTTTCTTTTTAAAATGTAGCACTACACCGGTACACCCCAGTGGTAAAAACGATTATTAAAAATATCTTCAGAGCTATCCGTTATCCAAAATGGCTTTCTAACTGTTGAAAGGACATCAAACATTCTAAAATGCATGAAAACTGGTCTCAACACTGGAATACAGTGCCAGGAATATTCGTCAACCTTATGTTTTTGGATCATATGTCACAGAGGATTATCTGACACTCCATGAACATTGACGGCTTCCTCCAGTTGTGGCTACAAAACTTGTTCTCAGGCACGCCACCGGACGCTGTAACTGCCCTGAAGTGGGTTCTGTGTTCACAGTGGTTGTATTGTGTTTTTTGCAGCCTGTAAGCAAAACTATGCTCTGCATCTCAATGTATAACCTGTTATCAGAAATATATACTCAAAAGCAGCTACTATGACAAGTTTCCATTCAATACACAACTCTTGAAAATACAGCTAGATCCTAGAAACCATTTATCCAGTGGTGTGACGCGAGTTCTAGGCCTCACCGAAAGAGCAGCTTGAAATAGGAGCATGGGGGTGAGTGTGTGGGAAATCATTCATACTCAAATGGGGTCAGTGAAGCACGGCAGCTGATTCAGAATAGAACAGGGGAGGTGGACAGAGAAAGGATGAAGAGATGCCAATGGAAGAACTGAATTCACTGGAGGGTTTGAATCCCAGATCTAGGTGGGGATGGGGAAAGGGAGCTAGGAGTTCTTCCTATAGAATACTTGAAAACCTGACAATCCAGCAATATTTTAATTCCAATAGAAATATGGAACCCTTTCTTCTACTCTTCGCCTTTAATTTGATCTCCTTCTTTCCCTCCTTGCCTCCTCAGTTTTCCTAATTTATATAGGGCTCTTCCCTACAGTTCCTGTCATTTCCTGATGCCTAAATCAGTCCTTTTGAAGAAACAACTCCTGTCAGTAAGTGACAAGGGGTGCTGTTTCTGGCAGCATAGATTGTCTTGTTTTCTTCATTCTGTCTGCACGTCACAAGTTTGGAAAGAGCTCTTCTGGGACAAACGGCAACCATGGGAATTTAGGGGGTAAGGGAGGAGGAGAACTCCTTCCCCCACCAACCCCCTTGCCTGTCACTGAATTTCTCTCTCTTCTGCATTCCTTTCTGACCCCCTTATCCCTCCCCACCCATCTGACAAGCTAGGGCTCAGATTCCCTCCCCTCTCCTGGAGGCCTAGAGGCAAAAACCCCAGTCTCTCCCTTTCAGCAAATGCTCTTCTTCTCACCTCTCTGAATCCTAGCTGCTGCTCCTCCACTTGTGATATGCTCCCTGTCAATGGCATAATGCAGCAAGCTCTGTATGGCCCCTTACAGTGGTTCAACTAGACAGCACCACCTGCAACAAGGAGAAGTTCTGTGTCTGGACAAAATGAGATATTCTTTCGCTCTCCCTCCTTCGCTCTCTCCAGAGGGAGGAAAATCATAGAGTGCAAGACTATGGGGACTATTTCACAGTTAGGCAGGGTTCTCCAGGCTCCTGCAGGCTCCTGAGCCTTCTCAGCCATGCGGGTGTCAAGGGCTCAGCAGACTTTTAGGAAGAATGCAAAAGGAACAACAGGCCCCCATCTAACGTCTGCAGTGCTATCTGTGCCATGCTCAAACAGCACAACAAGTGGCAGAATGGCTAAAGGTGATCCTAATCAGCTTCACTGAGGCCTATGGGCAGCACACTGGAGCACAGATGTTTAAGAAGAGCCAGGAGAAAAGGTCAGCATAGTGGGGAGGAAGGGGGATACTCTGGCCTTTTGTTCCTTTATTGCATTAGGGAGGAGGAGAATCTTTAAGCCGATGCATTCTTTACACCATCTGGGAAAAGCAGGGGAACGTGTTACATGGGAAGGGATATTTTTGGGTAGCTGGGTCCTACGGGCCTGATTTTTCTGAGGTGCTGAGCACTTGCAGCTCCCAATAATTTCAATATGAGCTACATAGGTTCAGCATCTCTCAGAATCAGGCCCTACATATAGAGCTGGCTGACATTTTTTCATCAACACTTTCCCCCTCTTTATTAAAAAAAGGCTTTTAGACCAAGAACATTTTTGTGGTCAAAATTTTTCCATTTTCTTTTATCCAAAAAACCCCTGGAAACTAAAAATATTCAGTAAAATTTTTAAGTTTTCAGTAATTTTTTTTGGTTTGCAGTTCAAGTTTCAGTTAAAAAATCAGTTTCTGTTTTAGAAAAATCAAAACATTTTACCAAAACTCAAATTTTCATGGGGAAAAAAAGTATTTTTAAAATAAAAATTCCCACAAAAATAACTGGCATTTTTCTACCAGCTCCATCCCTTGCCGTGTTATTCTCTTATGTCTGAATACTTGTTGAAAAACAACAACAAAAAATGGATTTCTGCAGCAGATTTCGACTGTGTGGGAATTCCCCTTGTGTACAGGGAATCTTGGGGTTCTGTTCTGTGACAGTTCCTATGCCACCCTTCTTTCCAACTTCCAGGGTGGGGGGAATTCCTGAGAGAATGGTTAGGGTGCCCAGGTAATAGTGCATGGCTGTCAGAATGAGCCTTGGGATTCTCTAGTTTTGCCTCCTTTGCCTTCCCTCTCTTAACCTCAGCACCTTCTGGGTAGGGCTTCAGAAACTTTTGTTTGTTTTGCCACACACCACTTCCTTGTCACTTATCACACCACCTTGCACATCCTCAGCCTGAAGGTTCCTTGGAAAAACCCTACACTTAACTGATTCATTTCACATGAAGAGAGAGAGAGTAGATTTCCTCATCCCTAGGTCCAGTCTCCTCCTTTCCTTCTGCAGACAGAGCTCACCTGCTTGATTTGCTTTCAAGCCTAGAGATCACTTTTTGTTTCTTGACATTTTCAAGGTTTTCCTTGCAACAAAACTTACCTTTTAGAACAGTAAAACCTGCTCTTTTCTTTCAGGTGGCCCAGATATGGGATCTGTTAACCAAGGGCTGCTGTGAACCCCTTCTTGTTCATCAGTGCTTAAACTGAACTCTGTGGGTCATGTTCTGCTCTCAGTTACACGCTGAAATCAACGGGCCTGATCCAGCTTTGCCTTACACTGGTGCAAAACTGCTGTGAGATCAGAATCAAGTACAGAGGGCCTCCTATTTACACAGCATTGCCAACTCTTGTAATTTTATCACAAATCTTGCAATATTTTATATTTTTATTAAACCCCCATCTCCTGGAGTCATGTCATATATTTCAGTGCCTGGCATATATTGATAATCTCAGTTTCATTTTTTAAACTAAGTTTCTAGCTCTTATGGTTGTGCAGAAAAGCCTGAAAATGTGACCCAGTGGGGCCTAAAGGCTCAGAAACCAGAAGGCAAATTAAATACATTTTTTTTAAAAAAAATCACATGTCTTTAAAGCCAATCTCTTGATTTTAGAGAGCCCAACTTTCTTATACTGGTGTAAGTACAGTGATGTCAGTGGAATTATTCCTTACTTTCCCTTGTGTAAAGTAGAATAGAATTAGGTCCAATACATGAAAAAACCCCATGCTGTAGTATGTGGAATTACTCTGGATTCATTTTGCTGTAACCAAGAGCAAAATGGCTCTACATTAAGTCTGACAAGGATCAGTTAACTTTTCCCTATCACTTTTCATTTTTGTGTTCTTCTGCACTTGCAGATTCTGTCTGGGGACGGAAATGGAAGGGTCAAAAATACACCAAGAAAGAGTGGTCTGTTATTTCGTCTCAGCCATAATCAAGAAGTACCAAAACTCACAGGAGGACAGCCTGATCTCAGGATATTTCCAACCTAATTTTGCTGTTGTGAGTAGTGTGGATGTTTCAGCTCTGTGGCTGAACTATCAGGAGCTTATCCAAACAAAATCCCAAACTCTAAAACTGTTGATGTTTGCTCATCACTAGGAAATAGGACTTTACTTCTGTTTATGGCCTCTCTGTAATACTAATTATTTCAATTTACCAAAGGGAAATGCCACTCAAATCCTGGCTTCATGTACATCTCAGATGAGACATTTGTTTAGGGCTCTGTCAGCATTTAGAGTCATTCATCATAGAGCTGAAGGCCAGAAGGGATCACCAGATCATTTAGTCTGACCTTCGGTATATTCCCCCCCACACAAATCCCAACAACTGAATTTAGATCAAATGGTTACAGCTCACAGGAGACTAAGACTATTATGTGCCATAGGCAGTGTTGTTGTAGCTGTGCTGGTCCCAGGATATGAGACAAGGTGGATGAGACCTGAAGAAGAGCTCTGGGTAAACTTGTCTTTTTCACCATCAGAAGTTAGTCCAATAAAAGATGTTACCTCACCAACCTTCTCTCTCTATTAGGTGCCCTAGGCAGAGAATAGGAGGGACTAAGGTGCACCCATGTTTGAGACCCCTGCAATGGCAAGGAAATGATTAAATGAGATGTACCGAGATAATTCTGGCAAGTGACCCACACCTGCTGCAAAGGACAGCCAAACCCCTCCAAGGGCTCTGCCAGTCTGACCTGGGGGAAAATTCCTTCACAACCCCACACATCGTGATCACTTAGACCCTGAGTATGTGAGCCAAACCAGCCAGCCGAGCACTTGAGAGACAACGCTTGGTGCAACTCAGAGCTTTGGCCCTCTCTGTCCATACAGAAGATTCCATCCCCAGCCATGGCCATCCCTGATGCACTAAAGGAAGGACATTAAAAAACAAAGGCAGAATATATGGGGTGGCGGTTGGGGGAAAATATCCCTTCCTGACCCCTGCAGATAGCCAGCTGAAACCCTAAAGCATGAGCTTTTAGAACATAAAACATAAACCAGAGGTGAGCCTTGGTGCTGCTGAGCCCTTCCCTCTACCATCACAAGCAATCCTGTCATAGAATCACTTTAGTAAGTATGTCCTGTTCTCTCTTAAAACTAATTAAGTTGTTTTGCCGCCACAGCTCCCTAATGTATTTATACAAAGCAATCATATCCCCTCTCAGCCTTCTGTTTTGTTAGACTAATTAGGTCTATAAACAAGCCCAGCTCTTCTCGTCTCATAAGATAGGCCCTCCATTTCTCTGATCAGCCTAGTAGCTCTTCTCTGCATCTGTTCCAGTTTTAATGATCTTTCTTGAACATGTATGGCCAGAATCATACATAGGATTCCAAATTAAAACTGCTCGATTTACACAACACCCAATAAATTAGATCAGTTAAAAGTGCATACAGCGCCTGATTTTTAGAAGTGACCAACTGTGTGATTGTGCATAGGTACAGGGGCAGATGTTGGTATTTAGATGACTAGAGCCCTGGTTTCACCTGAAAAAAATCAGGTAATTAGCTGTTTAATGTGTCAACATATGCTCCTGTAATTGTAAATGGGTGAAATTAATTCTGATACTGAGGGTCAGCATGATGGCCAATGTACCAAATAAGTCCCACATAAGCCTTCAACTAGGACTAACTAAAGAAGTGCATAAACTTTGTACTAGCCTGCTGCCCATAGGCGAATTTCACTGTGACTGCAAAATTGGAGGTCTGCTTAAGCTGTCTTTAAAAACTGGGGCCATAGTCCCATTCCCCAAACAATATATAGCGAAACTTGTCTTAGGCAAGCAATCAAGGGACCAGCAAAAATCAGTTGCTTAATGGAGGTGGCTATCTGCAAAAAGTGGAGCAGAATTGTATGTGGTACATTTGGCAACACTTTGAGGTGTTGTTGTAAGACAAAGTTCCAAATAATGATGATCACTTGTCCAGGCATTTCTGTATATTACTATATATTTATTTAATCTGACCCAACCATTAAGAGGGAGAGAGAGAGAGTGTGTGTGTGTGTGTGTGTGTGTGTGTGTGAGAGAGAGAGAGAGAGAGAGAGAGAGAGAACGCATGTGAATGTGTATGCGGGACGCAGTCTGATTTACTGCATGGGATTTTTATGAATTGATATCTTTGATCCATTTTTTATTTGAATTTCCCTGTACAAGTACATGGAGACAAATACTTATTGTAATATTTATGAGTAGATTCTGATAGTCGCTATGGTTTCAGAGAAAACAATAAAAATTTATACCAAACTGGATGCGCTTCAGGATAGGAGGGCACAGGTATAGCACATGCTATAAATTCTGTGGAAACAGACTCACTCCTTTACGATGAGGTAAGTGTTGACATTAGACAATTTGGTGGGGAGTATTTATTTCTATATTTATTAAAATGTCAGTAACAGCAAGAGTAACACCTCCTAAAGGCCTGCAGGTGCTTGTCTTAAAAAAAACACTCAAAGAGGATAAAACCCATAACTTACATTTCAAATGATTCACCATAGAAAGAAAGACAATGGATACATTCAGTGGATCCAAGCAGGAGATGAGAAGCAAGGAACTTCCAACGGAAGGTCAGGCTCTGAACCCGCAAAGAGTTATAAATGTGCTTAACTTTACGCAGGTGATTACCACCACAGAAGTGAATAGGGCTGCTCAAATGTGGAATGTTTAAGCATGTGCAAAGCCTAAAAGAAATATACTTGTACAGACTTAGCAATGTTTCCTATATAACATGCTTTATTTATTCAAGGGCTGCATTTTATACATGCTCAAGTGGAGGTGACTGCTACCTGAAAAACTTAAAGTACTCAGGAGAAAAGGAAGTGGATGAAAAATATATTACTAAAATGCATTTAACTTGCAAAAGTAGCACATCAGAGATCAGTGCTCTAGGAAGCTGAAGCCCTGGATGATGACTGGAAATTAAGTATCATACCAATATAATGATGTTAGCCTTCTGTTTCTGACTATCCCCAAGTGCTCTAGTAGTCTAGTTATGTCTGACCTTGTCTGGCTCTCGAAAGAAATTGGTTGGGTCAGAATAAGATGTTGGCTTGTTCACATCACAGGGAAATATAAACTGAGGTCAAGAAAACCACAACATCTGGAACGTGAGAAAAGGATTTACTGTTAAGGGCTTAATAAACTCTGAAAATAAAGTTCTCAACTTTGCTAATTTGTTTCGGCTTCAAAGAGGAATAAAATGCGATGCTGGTAGAAGGTTTTATGGCTCTTCTGAAGAAATAAAAAGTACATCTGAGCTACAATTAGTAAAGCATAATGACAGCAGAGATAGCGTCACTATTATTTATCTGATACTAGAGGAAAATGCTAAATGGTCACTGCTAGGGATTTATATCCACATTATTGAGGGAAGAGGGGAATGATGTATTCCCCTAGGTGCTGCAGCTCAGGGAGGAAAAGATTTGGGGAGGGTGCTGCATAGGGGTGTGTGTACCCCTGCAGACAGAACCGTGGCCATTGCCACATAGCTAGGACTTGGGGGCATGATAAGCCACTGGGCAGATCTATTACTCATTCCAGTTTTAGGCTTGAATACTGTCTATGGAGTTGCTTTAATTCTTCTCACACATACACAGCTCCAAGGAACACCATGTAGCCCAGCGGTTGAGTCTGGGCCTTGGAGCAGGTCAAGTTCCACTGCAGGATAGGGCATGCACAATAAACAGGAGCTGAAAAAGCACTGAATGGTTTAGTTAAGGCTTTTGGGCTCAATCCTGATAGGCACTAAGCATTGTGGCCCTGATCCTGCAAATCACTTTAGTAAGTGCTTAATTTTAAGGTGGAGACTCGCCTGATGTGAGAATTAAGGCACCTTGCAGGATTGACCCCTCAGGCCTGATTCCCCCCTCATCTTCACTAATATAAATCAGGGATAACTCCATTCAAATCAATGGAGTTTAAATGCTGTAAAGCCACTGGAAGTGAGCAGAGAATTCAGCCTTTGGTCAGGTAGATTGGTACAGGTGACTGAAAATACTAGCATCCACTCTCTGCATTAGAGAAAAACAGTACTAGTGGCACCTTAAAGACTAACAAATTTATTTGAGCATAAGCTTTCGTGAGCTACAGCTCATAGTCTAGCCCCTAAAAGCCACCCAGCAGGCTAGTGGCAGAGTCAGGAACAGAACCCAGATCTCCCAAGTCCGACTCCAGTGCTTGCTCCACTAAGTAACACTGCCCCTCCTCCAGCCTAAAGGAGAGGCAAGGGATCCCATTAGCCAGGGGTTCAACAAGCATGCTCCTGACCTGCCAGTCAATGCACCATAAGCCCAGTTATAGCTGAGATGGGGGAGCTTGGGGGTGGCAGCAAAACCTAGGTGCAACCAAGCTACAGGACAGCCATCCTTTCCATAAACTGCTGCTAAGTAACACAGCCTTATGTGAGTCACAAATAGCAATTGCGTTATTTAGCAATAAATTTCCATATCTTACCATACTAGGCAAAGAGTTCATCTTGAACAGCCAGAAAGAGGGAAATAAGACGAACAGGCATTTTTTATACTCTTTATTCAGGACTGGCACTGGAAGGACTACAAGGACAAATTGCTCCTAGCACTGCTGCAGTTTAGCAGGTGTCACTTAGGGTTGAGACCAGGTTGGTTGCTTAGGAACCAACCAGGCCATATTGCCAAAAAAGGAAGGAGAAGGCGGTTATGAGTACAACAAGCAGTGCCAAAGCCAAATTTCGCTCAGAGCAGATCTTGGATGCTGCATAACACACACAATATAGACAAAGAGAGTGTGTGTGTGATGCAGAGTCCAAGGTCTGCTCTGAGTGAATTCATTTGCATACAACTAAAAACTGAGGAGTTTATATATCTATATCTTCTAGCTCAGTTAATTGTAAAATAATTATTTCCTCAAGAAAGAGCTTTAATTCAAGTTAACAGTACAGTTACATCTGTTTACAGTAAATATTTCAAAATGATGTGGGTGAGGGAAAAAAAGCCTTACATGAGTTCAATACAACTATTCCCAAGCATATGTTCATAAATTATTTGGGGAAGATTAATTGAAGTACTGATTAAAATGTAATATTTGTTCACAATGCCAAGGATGTTACTCAAAATACTGAAACTTTCTCTTTAAACTATTCCCTTTCTGTCTAATTCAGATAGATTGTTTCAGTGAAGGGGATTTCACCTAAATGTGATCAGGACTTTTTTTTTTTTAAACTCCACTCTCCCTTGGTCTCTCTCTCTCTCTCAAAATTGCAAAAATTGACCATTAACTAAGGATTAGCTCATACATTGAACAATGTAGTAAAGTATTTTTATGGCACTACTTCCAGCAGTTTAAAAGACTACAATTCAGGATATCTAAAGCTGAGAATAAAAAAATAAAATGGAAATGTTGATGTACCTTTAAACAATAAAAAAATTACAACTGATAGCAAAAGTGCCAAAAGCTGACATTTACACTGAAATTGTTCACCTAGTCTAAGTATGAAATACTGTAAGTAATTATCTCATAATAATTACCTAATCTTTATTTTTTTGCTTTTAGAATATTTATTTAAGCTTAGGTTACTAAAATTCCAAATACTGGGGGCTGCTGTCACGGCTCTTTATCCAAATGAATCGTAGTCTCTTGTAAACAGTTCTGTGATCTGATTTCCATTGGGACAGAAGTTGTAAAAGGCCAGGGATTTGCAATGGATTTACACGTATACTGTTTCAGTTAAGTTACCAAGGTCGACTTAACAGCCTTTTTCCTCAAAGTCTTAAATACATTTGCCACCCAGTCTCTTTATACCATATTCAAGGAAATTGGCAATGGGATTGTAAAGGGTGCTTGAACTTCAGTGGAAACTCCAATTTACATTCTTTTAGCAGTCGGTGGGATTTTTTTTTTAAACAAGCTTTGCTGAATTGTTAGAAAACTGATTCTTTAAATATGTAGACCATGATCAGGATGCAGATTCTTTGAGTTTTGAAAAGGTCATTCTGCTTTCATGACATTAAAAAGCATGGGATGCAATACTTGTAACTACATTGTACCAGAGATATTAACACAGTGCTTGGAAGTCCTGGTTTTGTCCTCAGGAAAAATAGATCAGAATAGAAATCCACTATAGTAGACAGGCCTTTTTAAAGGAAAATAACTAGACTAAATACAGAACAAACAAATATTAAGGGTGTTCTATTCACTTCTCTTTTCAGTGAAGTTTAACTACTTTGAGTTATGATGATTAGATAGAAATATACTGATAATAAAGATAAGTGAGATTCATAGTTAATCCACAAGTCTAAATGACCAACTTGATTGTCTTATTCATGTGAAATAAGATTTAGAAAAGAAATTTGCCAACCAAAGATACAATTTCTTTAACACAGCAGAAAAAAACAGATTAAAATATAATACAGAAGCAGCACTTACCTCAGACTGATTAATATGCTTAAGCTGTTACCATGCCACCATTCTTAAAAGCATGAAGATACGCTTTTCTACACCAGTCTATATATACTGATACCTCCTGTGTGCCAGGAAAACCTCTGATTATTCACACTAAACCATTGCTTAAGTGGTATGAATTTCTCAGGCCTGCACTTTTCATAATCAAGCAATAAATTCTAGGATTAATCATAAGCGGCACTGTCTTTCCTATGTGATGTGCAAAGGGATTCATCAGGAGTTTCTCTAACCCTATTAAAAATAAAACACCTAAGTAATTAAAGATGCATACTTCAACTCAAATAAAAGTTCAATTCATAGAGTCATAATGGAGATTGAACTCTATGTAGTACTTTACTTGGAGACACATCATATTGCGTGCTGTATTGTTACTGATTTCTGTACAAAATGAACTTATGCATGATTCAATTTTCATTAAACTGTGCTCCTCTTTCAAATAAGGAATGTTCAACAGGTAAAAATAAAGTACCATGGAAATGAGGATAGTATTTTTCTTATTTGGCAGCCAGACTGGGATTGTCTAAGGAGGAGAGTACACTGATATTATACAATTAAGAAGATTTCCTTTATCTGGCATCTTTCAGAACTAGAACAATCAGCTCTGAGCAAGTGATGTCCGAGCTGGGCTTTGAACTTGCAATGAATACATGAAACTAAGATCTACAGATTATTCCTCAGCACTCTGCAGCCCTAAATGACATTCTTTAAAACCGGGCGTGAAATGTAATCTAATTCTTTTGTACTCATGTTGCCATACAATTGGTTTAAACATTGCATTTTTAAGCCAAACTGAAAAGCTAATCTATCATAAGGCTTTTCCAGGTGAGAATTATAGATCACTTTCTAGTCAGTGTGTTCTATGCGCATGTGTATACCATATTCATCTTATTATCCAGCTGAAAAATTCCCAGTGTGTGCAACGCCTCAGATATAATAGCAGGCATGCCAACAGAATATGACACTTATGCTAATCTGCACCCTGCTGTGGAAAAACATACACAAGGATTCCATTACCACATTCATTAGGCTGCAGTGCACTTCATCTTGAATAGGGATTATGAACTATAATAGACTGAAAACAGTTGATTGAACCCACTTAGCCAAATCTCTATGACATTAGCCAAATATTTCAGTATAAGGAAGAGTAGGAGTTAAACCGTTTCATAGTTGTGTCTGTCTTCCTTTAAAAAAGTTGGGAAGTGTCAAATTTAAAAAAGTGAAGGTCATGACAACATTTTGGGCTGATATGGTGCTTTACATTTCTAAGGTACAGTACAAATATAATTAAAAGGAATGTGACAGACATTATTGGGGCAGATGGGGACTTTTTGTACATGCGCATTATCTATTATTTGGTTTGGAAAGACTGTTTGAAGCATGTTATCAAATTCTCTGTGCACCTGTTATAAAGCTTTCTGGCACTTGAAAGAGAGATTTCTATGCTGATCGCACATGTAGACTGGGCTTACAGTGACATTATGCAGCTTAAATGGTAATTAGAATCAGATGAAAAAAAGAGGTTGTCCAGTTGTGTATTCAAGTTTCTTAAATTTGCTTTGAGTGTATATTCACTTTTTGGTTCTACACGATACAGTTGCTGCCTGACAGCCTGTTTTTGTCGGCAGAAAACTGAAGTCAAAGTATTTAAAATATTGTCAGAAATAGAGAATGGAATACAAATCAGCACTCATGAAATGCTGTGGAATTTGGTCATGACCAGCAGGGGGAAAAAAAAGGGGGAATTAAATCTCCTCCATGTATATGATTCAAAAGATAATAAAAACCTTCTGTGCTTAACATTTGCTCATTGCTAGGAATCTCTTGTTTATGAATTTCTTTTAATGTAGTAACTAAACAGGAAGTTCCTGTTAGCGGCACCATAATGTAACTAAAAGGACAATATCCGAAAGAGAGCTGCAGACCAGGAACTGCTTACGGCATTCTTTTTAAGAAAGACATTAAATAATGTAATGTATTCAGCACCTCCAAAACTCATTATTCTTTAATTCCTATAACCCACATTCTGCAGCCCTTACTCAGAGGCATATACTGATCTCAGTAATACTGGTGTAAGTTTGGAATTAGTTCACACTGGTGTAAGTGACAACATACTCTGGTCTACTGTCCTTAGGGAAAAATATTGAGTTCTGGATTTGGCACTACTCTGCATGAGGAAAAGTATTTCTAGAAGGTAGCCCTTCCTGGTTTTCTAACTCCTTGTCAGAAAATAAATAATTGTTCTTCTGAATGCATACAGTTCCCCTATCCTGTAAGATGCTGAGCACCACTTGAGAGGTTGACTTCACAGGATCAGGCCCTTTGACTGTAGTCCCAATCTTCCTTGAGAGAGTTTTATCATTGACTCCAACAGGAGGCAGTTTGGACCCCATATCAAATATCGAGAGGAAGAACAACAAATACTCTATAAACTCTTGAAGGAAATGGAACTCCCGGAGACTGTATGAAGAAAACAGTCTTACTAAGCGATAAAAGCACTTAATTTGCCAGTGAGGAAGGACAAACTTCTGGGATAAGTTTATTTGTTATTTGTATTGTGGCTCAGCTTATATTTTTCAGCTGTGAAAGATAACTGGAAGCATCAAACAGGTTGAACAAGGCACTGTTTTCTTGCTACAGGAACATGGCCCTTTGCACTGAGATTGTAATACAATCCATCCTCTCTGGGACTGCAAATGCTACAGTGCAAAACTGTGTTTGAAAACCTCTTTTATCATTCATCGTCTCCAGACTGAAATCATTTTTGACAACCTCTGCAGAAAACAAGCAGCTTTCTGGCTACTGGCGAGCCGATTAAAGGGAGGAAACACATGTTCACTGTCAGACAGAGCCCCTGGAGAAAGCATTGACAACCTTTTAACCTCCTTTCCCAGTGAAAGTGCCCAAATGTTTCTCTGGAACAAAACCCCAGCATTGTTTTAAGCATCTTTTCATTTAATGTACTATGTTTTTCAAGATATGTTAAAAATAAAAGGAATTCCATTTTAGCATGGACATTTCAAAACCAGTTCAATTCCATTTTGAATGGTCATGCAAATGGTGGCATTAATTGGGAATATTTTTATGAACTTTATTTCTTTCTAACTGTTTGACCACAGTTTAAATACCAACACATTGAAAAGTTCACTAACCTCTACAGCGATTTCTCAAAACTAGCCAAGAAGCCACAGGAGTGAAATTTTCTGAACAGTAGGAAGGCTGACTAGCAGACATTATTAGCACTCTGAGCATTAAAATCTGGCCATGGAAACTTTTGTGAGCTACAAGATGAGGCAGGAAGTGCCACACATTACTTATGTATTTGTTATCAAGGAAAACTGTTTTCACTGTATTCAATCAGCAAGAGGGAAAAATAAATTTTCTACTTAGAAGTAACATAAAGATCTTTTACTAAGAATTGTTTTCCAATGTGATTGGTCTAATACCTTCTTTGTAGTTATAAATGTACAGTTGGAGTTTCTTTAACATTTAACCTTGCTATTTTTACCTTAATATCAGCAGCTGGAATAGTTCTGTCTGTTTTGATAAAATTATACTTTTTTCCATGTTGCATATTTGCTTTTACAGCTGAAAGGAACAGTTCCAGTTAAATTAAGTACTTAAAACTGCAGCAGTTTAAGCTGCCTGGATGAGGAGTACATTCTTTGGTTAAATGTTTCTCTAAGTAACTGCACAGGGCACTGTCCAATAACGCATAATATCTGCTAATGAAAGATAAAAAACCGCACACTCCAGGGTATAAAGTTCCATGTGGATTGGTATTCCTTTCTCTAATGCATTATTCCAGCAGTGTTCAATAGCACCACTACAGCTGAAGTTGTATTGGCTTTCATGACGACTGCAATTTGTCCAAAGCGGGGAAAAAATCCTTAATGCTGAAACTTGGCTTCCAAAGACTCAGCACAGAAGTACTTTATCTTTTCTTTGTCTTGTTTTTTAAAGAAAATATTTTTTCTGTCTTCAATAATAGTCATAATAGGAGCACTGAGTTCAAAATGCAGCACTGACTACAAAATGCAGCCACAAAGCAGCAGTGGTTCTTGTTAATTTGGTTCATGTCAACAAACTGAAGACTTTTTTGCTCTCCCTGGATTTGGTTGCAGTGCAGGATGTATTCAGAATCTGAACTGCTCTTCATGGTGTTGTCAGAGTTTTAACCTGGCTCCTTGGGATAAGTTGCACAGAGGAAGTCACATATTACATATTTCTCCTGTGGTCCTGATTGGCTGAACCTATCTCCTGTGATCAAGGAGACAGGGGTCAACCCAGCTTAGCGGTAGTGATCTGTACTTGGTTGAAAGTCAATGGGACTTTTACTCCTAAGGCACTTAGGTGGTTTTGAAAATCTCACTCAGAGAGGAAAGGTGCATTTTAGTTGAACGCCCTGCACTACCTGGATAAGCCAAACCAACACCACCTTCTTCTAACCTGTGAGTGTCTTACTCTGGAAGACATGCCTCTCTAATGTAATACCCCCCAGGCATAGGAAACAGTCTAATTCTTATTTTATATTTTGAGTCATCTAATTATATCCCAGCTTTAGAGAAGAAAATTTCCCTGAGAACAGAGTTGATTAATAAAGGAAACAGAAGGGAGGCCTTATGTATATATCTTTCTGACAGCTGCCTATTTGCTAATATAAAAGTAGCTGACTATAAGAAAGGGCAATTGGACTCCTTGCGATCAGAGTTCTATTGCAGTACCAGAGTCCCAGCTTAGTCCCACTTTTAGTTCCATCAAACAGGTGTGAACTCATGCAAATGGGCACAAACCCATCAAATCCAAACCGTATTTAAGGGTTCACATTAAAATCGGACATGGGAAAACAATTTTTTGACCTTCTTTCACAAATCTGAACAGGAACTGTTTTGAACTCCAAGGTAAGCAAATCAGCTCATACATAAACTTGTAAACTCCCTTAGAACAGAACTTGGAACAGTTTGTAGAGCTGTAATAAAATAATACTTAGAACTTATATATTGTTCTGTATGGTCAAAATGCTGTAAAATATGAAATATTAACACCTAGCACTAATATATAGATGTTAAAGCAATTTCCAAGGAGCCAAATATAATTATTCCTATTTTACAGATGGGAAAAAGCAGAGGCACAGAATGATGAAATGACTTCCCCAGTGTCACTCAGCACACCAGTGGCAGAGTCAAGAATATAATCTAGGTCCCTTGAGACCCAATCCAGTGCTCTAGCTATGGGCTACACTGTCTCTTTGTAAAACAAATAATTTAATGTTATTAAAAAGATAATACAATGAACTGTAGGAATAAAAAGCACACATTTGAGATTAAAAAGTCAACCCTTGCCTCAGTTATATATGAGAGAACAGTCTGAGCCATGCTCAGAGTAGGAAACCAGTATTGTTCTGCAGATATTCCTGGGTGGCAACTATTGGCAAATGTTACTTGTTAAATGATAACCACTGTAACTAAACATGAAATTGATGGGAGCACCATGATATATTTGTTAAAGAACAACAGCTTTACAGTTTTCTAAACTGATACCTAAAATATTGACCACAATAGCTTCAAAGCAACATTGCTGGTCAGACAGGCAAGAAAATATGTCCAGAAACTTCCTTGTAGAACTGGTTGAAAAATTTGTGTCAAATATTTGATTGAAAATGGCTTTTTTAAACCACAAATTTCCATTGTTGTAAAAAAACAAAAACTTGGACATTACAATTTTGGGGGGTTTCAACAACTGAAGACCAAAATATTCCTGTTTATAACCAACATTTTTTTGTCAGATGCCAAAAACTGAATATTTTTTGGTTTTCAGTTTTGCAACAAACCCCCCAACATTGCAAAGAAAAAAATTCTACCAAACACAGAAAAGGATTTTTGTTGAAATTATTCACGTGAAAATAAATAATTTCCAAAGCATCTCTAGTGTCTTTGTGCTTTAACAATTAGGCTGAAATTTTAATAATGTTGCAAAACTGGGCTCTCGCAGATAACCCCAGTGATTCTAAAACACCAAGTGCTGAAAGCGTCCAATTTAGTTACTGGCCAGCATTGGGAGCCAAGCAGAGTCGCATTGCCTCAGGTGGAGCTCTGTGAGGAATTCTGTCTCAGGAAACACAATCCTTCCCCAAGCAGCTCAATGAACAGGAGGATAGTGCAGGCTGTGAAGAGGCTGAAGCTTCTCCATCATTGCACCCAGCTTGCTCTGGCAAGGTCCCACTTCCTGTTCATTCCATTTGGGGTGATATCTTCCCCCAGAGGCCCACTGAGGGAGCAGTCTCTGCACTCCCCATAGCACAGGGAATACAATTGTTAAAAGCTCTTCAGTTAACATGCAAGGTGGGTGAGGGTCCCTCCTTGTGAGGTTCTCTGCATTGGCCATGAAAGGCCTAGTCACAATCTGATCCCAAGACACAAAGGCTATAGAGCACATCACTGTGCTCAGGACAACAGAACTACAATTTGCCCAACTCCCTCTCCTGAGATGAGGAATCTGAATTCTGTCCCGTATGGATGCTTTAAATATAGGCCCAATTATAAGGCTTCACCTTGTTGCTGGCACAAAATGCCCAAGGCAGGCAACAGCTGGATTTGTTGCCCGGTTTGTGTCGCCCAATAATCACAACAGGGTGGAGAAGTAGAAAAGTTTATTTGAAGCTTCAAGCGGTACAGGGAGACAACAATCTCAAATCCTGCACATCAGTGCAAGCAGTTACACATATTTTATACATTCATTCTTTAGCATACTTATCCAATAGCAAGCTGTCCTAAGTATCCATATAGCCAATCTGGTATACCGGCCAGTTCCCCTTTTTCTTCTTATCTATTCCCCCATATATGGAGTTGTTTGTTCAGCACTATCTAACATTCCTGTCCTGCTTGACCTAATCTTGCTCCAGCTAGTCTGTGCCTGCAATACACTGTTGCAGATGTCCCCAACAACCTTATTGATCAGGGGAAGGTACTTAAGTCTGAATTATTTATACACCTCTTCTGAGCCCTGGGTCTGGATTTTGGAAGAGTAGCTATTTCTAACTAAGATCATGGCCAGAGACTTCATTCTTCACCCAGGTGATAGCAAAGGGCATTTCATTACTGCAGTGCTCCCCAGCTATGCAGAAGCAGACTGTGCTTAGGGTAAAACTTGCTGGTGCATCTGATTGGACTTTCTCAAACTGTGGTCCACTGCTGTGAAATTTCCTTCCAGTAGATATCAGAATGACTATGGACCTCATCTTCAAACCAGAACCCCAGGCCTATTTCTTTAGTTTTTGCACAATAAAGTCCCTGAAGAAGGGAGAAAAAAGCATTGCTGGGCTCAGATGCCCTGATGATATGAATAAGACAGTCAGCAGAGGTACTCAGCAACTCTGTAGTTAAGGTTACAACTGAATTTCCATTATAAGCCTGTTTTTAGTCCTAAACAGATAATCCACTAAAATAAAATAAAAATCACCCTTAAAATTAGTAGGTTAGGTCTGGGGTAGCATAACAGGGTCAGCACCCACCTCTCACAAGCATCCCCTCTGGTTGGATGTGTCTACATTCCTTCAGTAGGTAGTCCTGTCCTTGGTATGTGGCCATATCCCCAGGGTTCAGTCCCTACTCAGTCCCTGCAGCCAGCCAGGAGCTCCCTCAATGCTCCCCCAGCCCCTGCTAGCAAACTGTCTTTGGTTCAGCCCTAGCAGCCAGCCAGGAGTCTCTTACTCCCCCAGTCCCTGCCAACAGACTTAGCTGTCTGTAATCCTGCTTCTCTTCAACCCAGGCATGCAGTCATTTCTCCTCCAGCTCCAAGCAGCAACAAACTGCTGCTCTGTTCTGCAGCTCCTTTTTATAGGGCTCTCCCAGCCCCTGATTGGCTGTTACAGCAGCCCCTCTGATTGGTTGCTCCTTCACAACCACTCTTCGTCATTTAGAGGACCTCTCCACTGCTCCTTTCCTGGGATGGGTGTGGCAGAACCCTGAGGCCTCCAGCAGGGGGCCTTTGGCCCCAGTCCACCCCATCACTGGTAGATATAGAATTTTAGACCAAATAGTAAGTGAATTAGATAAGAGAGTTATGGTTCTCTAAATATTCAGATGTTTACCAGAGCTCTAAACATCTTTGAACTTCCCCCACATGCTTTATAGCAAACAAAACAAAACAAAACAGAAATAAGAAAAGTTCAGATCTAGTTCAGAACCACAAGACTACTTGATCACGAAAGGAAAAGTTATGAACCTTTTAAATAGTAAATTCACTAGGGCTGCTCAGCTCAACCAAGCTTTATATAGGCTGTTAAACGGCTACTGGAGACTTAAGCTTTCATTAAAGAAAATATAGGTCTATAGCCCTCTTCTGTACAGAAACAGACCTGAAGATATAAGCCAAGGTCTTGGGAAGAGGATATATTTCCTACCAGAACCGAAGTTCATCAAACAAGCTATTTGTAAATTACGACACACTAAAAAACAAAAACAAAACAAAAACCTGGTGGTCACCATAGTTAGAGACGCCTAACACTTTTGTTTATCAGATACTAACATGAGAATGGGAAGCAGGAAACAATGAATGATAGGTTAACTGAATCATTCTATTCGCCAGGATGGAGAGGTTGAGATGCCTTCCTACTCTACTGCACCCCTCTCAAAGCTCTCCCCAATCCTTTGACCCTGTGCACACAAACATGCACACCATTCCTACTCCTCAGGTCCACAAAAAGGGAGCCCTGTTCAGTGCTGGAATGCTGAAAAAAGTCCCAGATTGCAGGGCAGTTGGAGGTTCGGGAAAGGAGCAAAGGGGAGCAGGGGGTAGTGGGGAGAGCTGGGAGTAAGATAGGGGCAGTGGGGCACCTGTGGAAGGCCAAGGGGAGCAGGTGGTGACTCCCCAAAGAGTCTGTCCAGTTCCACCTCTCCCTCTATCTGTGCCCAGGACTCTCTCCATCCTGGGGTATTGGTGGCACTGCTACCCAGCTCTCAACATCGTCCAACTCTGTCTCCACCCTAGGCTCTCAGCTAGGCAAGCCATTCATCTGCTTTAAGGCAAACAATCTTCTTTTTGTATGGTTTGTCCCGTTTGGTACTGATATAAAACTGGTTTATCATGTATGGAGGACACCATTTTGCAGAATGCACCGCTCCATGCCCCCCGGTGTAACTTCGTATGCACCGTGTGTGGTGCACGCTGCATAATGGTGTCCTCCAGGTGGCATGATCTCACAGCACCTAAGGGGGATGTATTTTGGGGATGTGCCAGTGAGCACCTTACTCCAACATGCTCCGGCCCCAGGCTGTCCTGTCCAGTCCTGGCTGCAGCATCCCCAGTTCCCTCTGTACTGACCCACCGCTGAGTGTCCACTGTCCAGGCACCTGCCAGCTTAGAGGATGCCCTAAAGCCAGGGAGGGAAAGGAGCCGCCTGGCCCAGGACCTGCAGAACTATCAAAACCATTATGGCTCCAAAAAAAAAAAGACAAAAAAAAAAGGGCAGATCAGCATTCCAGAGAATTTTGGCACAACTCAAGTGCTGCCCCTGCTACCAAACGATCCATGCATGTGGAGACTGGAAAAACAGGGGGCTTATGGCAGAAGAGATGTGAAGGGCCTTCTTCCATATCATATTGGTGGGGCCTCCTTAAATCCACAGATGAATTGAATCCTGAGTGAGCTTTCGGAGGTTCAACAGCCCCACCTCTCAACAAGCCTTAGGCTCTTTGGTAGTCCAGTTTGTCCCGCTGAGCCTTAGGTGGCCTATCAGTGACAACAAGTTTTATTGGTCCTACAAAACCCAGGAACTGTGCTACATATTTTTGAGCACCATCTGCTGGCAGCTTATCTATTAATTATTCGTGTATATACAGAAATCTCAGACTACACTTTCCCCCACCTATCCTCCACTCCCTCAGATCCAGGAATACCACCCACCAGAAAATGGTGTTCATTTCCACAGAAACTCACACATTTCAGCAGAAAGCAGTCACTTTTTGCAAAAATGTCATTGAGTCAAGTACCTAATTGTCAATCAAAAACCAATTTTGATGGAAATTTTTTTGACCAGCCCAACTTAGAAGAATTATTAATTCACCTCTAGACAAGCCTCTTTTGTCTTGTCAGAGCCCCGAGGGGCCTATCTGGAGGTAACTGAGGGCCAAGGAACCTTCTAAGGCTGTGGGGGAAGGGGGCAAGGGAGGACACCCCTGTAGCCTCCTAAAGTATGAGGGAGTAGGCACTGGTGAGACAACTCACTTCTAAGCTTCAAGGTTCTGTAGGTCCCCATAGAACCTTCCCATACTTGTTGGGAGGCATGGGCCTTGACAAGCCTCAGAAATCTCACAGGCATCTGGGGAGGCCCCTTATGGGCCATCAAAAATTTGCAAGGGTATAAGGATCTGTAAGTCTCTTTGGGCCTCTGAAGGGGAGAGTTGGGGACCCCAGCAAGCTGCCAAAATCTTGTAGGCATTGGAGGCCCCCGACAAAACTCCAAAGGATCACCACGGTGTTGATGCACTGAAGGTCCAGAGGCTCCCCTCAAAGGATCTTAGAAGGTGTGCATTAGTGATGCTCTCCTCCTGCAGATATCTGGGACTCAGAGGGAAAAGGGGAAATGTTCTCTCAATCCCTTTTACTCCACAGCCCCATAAAGAGTTATTTAACAAAAACTACGGAAATTCCCTCACAAAATCAGTCTTCATTATGTGATGTTATCAGATATAGACCAGTGCTTTGAGCATATAATTATTTTAAGAATATTTTAAAAAACTCTAAACCCAAACATTAGAAACCCAAGAAATTCAGAATTCAGTTGAAATGTATAAAGAAACCCAAGCCTTTGAAAGAATGGAAATACAGCCAAATTACTTGAACTCTGAGCCACAGTGGCAACCTGGAAAAATAAGAAGCTCATACAACCTCAACCATCCGTAATAAACAGATTCATTTTTTCAGAGACCAAGAATTCAGAATGGCTTAATCTCAGCCATTTAATGGTTGTGCCACATTAAATCCTTCTATGCAGTCACACACAATGCACATAAAAAAATTGCACATTTCTGATGAGACAAGTGGCATGCTCAAAGCAATCAATCCCACTTTCCTTGAGGGCTCAATGTTGCAAAGCACTGCAGGCACCTCACATGATTTGGCCCCATGATTCCAGGTGGCAGCAAATTATTCAATTATTATTGGACAGAGCTAGTGAGTCTCCATATATTAAGCTCATATTCACAGATCATTAGAGTATTCATGTGAAAAGAACAAATTTTAGTCTGGTGATAAAGTAGCACACTGAAAACTTGGTCCAAAGCCCTCTGAAGCCAAAGGAAAGACTCCTATTTATTTCAATGAACTCTGGATCAGGCCCTTGGAATATGAAACACGTATATAGGAATCATGTAAAATCATTGCTCTGAATTGCCCATTTTTGAAATTCTACATGAAAAGAAGGGAACGTGGCAGACAGGCAGATTTAAGGGGGTGGAGTTAGAGTAGTTTGGCTACCTTAACTCTGCATAGTTCATATGCAGACACGAACCTGCATTTCAAAACCTTCCTGTATCTGAGCAAATCTATAGCAGGTGATGGAGGTGACATGTGGGGAGGGGGTCACATGGGGTCATGTGCCCTCCCAGAGTTGCTGCTTGACTTTTATTGAGTATGCTCACATGGCCTAAGCATGCTCAGTACATTTGTTGAAGATGCTGCCCTCCGTCTGCCCACCACTATCCGCAGGTATGGGTCATTTTTGGCAGTTGGTCCAATACCGAGCTATGCCAACTGAATTCTTCACAGTCCGATTAACGTAGCCCACTCAAATTGCACCCCACAAGGCTTCCCCTTTCCTAGTTTTAAATATTGAGAAATCCACTTTTGAAAAACTTTGAAAAATCTTACATAACAGACCATGAGGCATTCCTTGTGTTGTTCTTCATATTTCGAAGATGTGGTATTTTCCACTGAATGCATTCGATGAAGTGAGCTGTAGCTCATGAAAGCTTATGCTCAAATAAATTTGTTAGTCTCTAAGGTGCCACAAGTACTCCTTTTCTCTTCTTATCAGTTACTTCTCATATACCACAGTGAAGGGATTGCTTTTCTTTTTAATAAAACATTGAAATAAACAACCTGAAAAATAATCTTAATTATGGGTAAAATCTTGGCCCCATTGAACTCAATGGCAAAACACCCACTGACTTCAGGAGGGCCAAAATTTCACTTATTGTGTCTGAGTTGAGATCTGGGCTCTAATAGCCTGTTAGGATAAAATAAAAATTGACCAAGAATGTTCCTTAGACTGAAACTTTTAGGAGCTTGGAGAAATTCAGTTAACCGATTTCCATTATTTTTCATTTTCATACAGCTCAACCCTTCCTGACTCACTTTCTCTTTCCTTCTTAACTCTTTCTATAACACCTACCACAATGGTATCTAAATCACAAGCAAGGCTGGTCTTGCATTCTGTTCCCTAGTCTGACCGGAAGCAGGAAGCACTGAAAACCACATGGGAAAGCCTGTCCTTGCAAGATTTCCATCCCAGTTTTGCACATGCTAGAAGTTCAGATACTTCAGAGAAGCTGCTGAACTGAACTACTGAACCTTTTGAGGTTGGCCAATCATTAACTGGGACACAGATCAACTAAGAGGTTCAGAACTAAGGCTGACATTCTATCTTTAACTCGGGCTCTTGTTCCAGGTTCCAAAGGTGCCTCGAATTAGGTAGGTGCGCTATCTTATGGATCATTAGAAAGGAAAGAGTTCCACCTATATCACTGGGTGCTGGATCAGATTATATGTGCTGCAGTACCCAGGCACAATGGGATGAGTGAAACACGAAGTGGTTGCCTCAGCTTTGTATTTACTTAGTTGTATCACAAGCCATACTGAAGATGTAGCGCTTTATGTGTTAATAATACATTTATTATAGCCATCCTATGGAATGCTAAATTAAAGTGATATTTTATTTCAGATGAATAATCTGACTGCTTTATTATCATTTGACATGAAAGTGCAATTTGCCATGCCACATACATTGCTACACACCTTCTCAATAGGATCATAAAGGCTGCACTACTGACCAAGAACATAATACTTACACAGTGTCTTGAGAAAACACTAGGATCTTGAAAGTTCTACTCTCTCTTTTTAATAGTTCAAACCAAAATTGCTTTGTTTTTTTAAAGCTTTTTGCTGCTCAATAACTCCAAGTGCTAACAGAATTTAATATTCAGTTGTCACGCCCGTCTCAGCTTTCACCACAGGTTTCTGTGAAATACGTTCTAATCCAGGTCTTGTTTTCTCTCACATATATTTCATTACTACAGTCACTTAATTTAAATGGAATGTCAAGCACCTGCTTGCCATCATAAATGCAGTTAATGCCCCTTTTGGAGTCACCAGCAGGGTGAGCTCTTACACTTGATGGCTGACTTCAGTCTCTTCCCCCTAAAAATCAAGTCTCACTTATTCAATTTATGCTTCCTCCTCCAGATTACATGAATCATTTCTGCCATGAACTTATGACCCTTAGCCCTGTAATGCATCACAGTACTATAGTAGTACCATAATGTAGATAATGTGCAGCTACTTTGGCTTGTAGTAATACTGACATACTAAAAGCTGCACTGAATTAATGCAATACAGTACATGCCACACTTGACTTCAGTGTGCAGTGGGAATAAAATGGTAGGGTAATGTTCCCCATATTTTAAGACAAAGCTAAATCCATGCCCTCTCCTATTTCACTGTGACCAAAGAGGTAAATAAATGAATACAGGTTTGCGGGGAAATATTGTTTTTGTTAATGCTGCACTACTTCTGCTTTACCAGTGAGCTGAAAAAGTTCTCGAATATTATCTGTGTTATTTCCTGCTTTGGTCTTGAGAAGCTGAATTAAACTGGAATTAAACTGGTGTGTTTTCTTTTAAAAAGGGTCACAAAAGACTACATTTAGTTTGGGCTAGGCTCAACATGTGCTAGATTTCCCCAAGTTTACCAATATTAAATATGGTTTAGTATGAGAAGTGTCACTGCTGAAAATTCATATTCAGGCTGACACAGTTAGTTTGCATTACCCGATCAGAAATCTAGTTACAATGATAAATATGAACATCCCAGCTACATGGAGGAAAAGTTGAAAAGATACACCATTTATTCTGTCAGTTACAGTAAGGTCATCGTTAGTTATTTTAATGGTTAATTTAACTAAATACTGAGCTATTGTCTTGTTAGTGTGTATATTCAGTTGAAAAGATATGTAGGTTCAATTAGGAATGCATCTTTTACTGCACTGGGTTTAATGAAGCTGCAGCATTGCCACAAGTAAAGAATATTGAATATTTATATATTTTTGAAATGGCAAAATAAGTATTCTTGCAGAAGTAGCTGGCATGTGTAACTTGATGAACTCACTTAAATAGTTTGACTGTTAATCAAAAAAGTAAATTATACTCACTTGAATCGTTCAACTGTTGATCAAAAAAATAAATTATATAAGTGGATACTGCAACCCAGAAACATGTGGACACAGCTGTAGTGTCATGTGTCGCAGCTCTACTTGCTGCCAGCTGGCACCCACACAAAGACAAGCCAAGGCCAACAATTACTGTTATTCATAACAGCGAATGTGCATTCAAAACACACAGTGCAGGCTTTATAAAATAATTTAGTATTCAAATGTATCCAGACTGTTGAATTGTTTTGTAATCACACGTCACTGTATGCCAGGCAAATACGCCAAAATGTCCTAGTGGTCCAGAATTTCTTGTCTTTACCCAATTAACCCAAATACTGTAGGGGCTGGTCTATGAGCTATTTGTGCTGTAGTCTTCAGGATTCCTCATGCACTTAGCAAACAGTTGAGCACAATCAACGCATTAAATCTTAAGACTTTCAAATTAACAGTTGCATACCGTAGTATATATATTTATACGTAATATTACAATCACCACTCTCTAGTTTAGAAAATCACATGTAATTAAGAAGTGTAAAACAATGGGAGCAATTAGAATGGTTTCATAGGCAAAATCCTTTTTCTATCTAGACCAAGCTTATATTTAGAACTGAAATGCCAGAGGTGTTCACTGTACTTCTTTGTATGGGTGCCTGTTCCAAGTATGCAAATAAGCTTAGAGTACATAACCTCAATGAGGAGTTCATGGAATATGCTCCTGGTGATAAATAAATAAAAACTACTGGGTTTAATTCAGCTCTTTTTGTTTGCCAAGACACAGGCAACCCTTAATTAAAGAACAAAATACCATTCTACAGTAGTGATACAAATCAGTGGGTCAACATTAATGTCAAATCCAGCATTTTAAATCATTACCATAGAATTAAGGTTGGTTTTTTATTTATAAAGTGAATGAAAAAAAAAGACATTTGAAAAGTCTATGTTTAAATAAGAAAATGTTTGACAGGATGGACGCATCCTCAACTGGGGTATATCAGCATTGTTCCACAGCAATCAACAGAGATATGCTAGTTTACACCAGATTAGGATTTGGCTCTGAAAGTTTCAATATTGTTAAAAATGAAAACAACATTGTGTCACTTCAAAAAATTCCTACTTCGAAAAAATAACGACCATTCCTCAAAAGAGCTGGCACCCACAGTGACTTGTATGTATTAAATCACTTGCTTCATCTCCGCTGTGATAGAATGGAGTGGGTGGGGGAGGCACAAAATTTTTCCCTCTGATGATGCCAACTCAGTTGCATTCCAGGGGAAAGTGCATGTTCTGATCCTTCATCACAATGCTGCACAGCCTGCTGCTGACTATGGTTTACTTGTGGCTGCAGGGACTTTGTGTGTGTGTGCCCAAGGCCATCTCTCCAAGTCTTACTATTGTACCCTGAAAAAGAATATGGGGACTTATGAGTAAACAAAGTAGATATCAGTTTAAGCAGCGGGAAATGCTAGGTACCATCTTTTTTTGCCTTCTATACACCACAGTTCATTTTTGTAGAATATGGGTGAGACCCTCAGTTGGGGCAAATTAATTTAGATCCACTGAAGTCAATTGAGCTACACCAGTTTCTACCAGCTGAGGATTTGGCTCTGTGTTTTTTTAGAAACTTGCTTATCTTGAAAAACAAAAAAAACTTCATTTCCTGAGATACATTAATAAGAAGTCTGCACAGAGAAACAGTGGAGAAGAATGACCTGGCCTGCATTACTTTGTTTACAATAAACTCTTTTTAGAGGCTGCTGTCTACAGTCGTGCCAAATATGGTTTCAATTTTTCCTTTGAAATGTAGACCAGCCAAATAACACCAACACATTTTCCATGTAACTTTTGTAGACTGTATTCCTGAAGAGTAATGTGTCCCCTGTTTTCAGAGTATGACTGCTGTATGTGTTACTAAATACTGGATATGTTTTATCACCCAACATGGTTTAAATATGTATATCACTAGTATAGATTGCTAATGCCATGTAAATTACTGAATTAGAGGTCTTTGTGAAATCTCTCTTGTCTGACTTAGTTCATAGTCATATAACTTCTACTGTATAAAATTTTAGAAGTTGTTTAGTCTTCAAATTTAGGGTTTATTTTTTTATTTTATTTTTTTTTAATTGTGAAACACCCCGAGTAAAATCCTGACCCCCATTGAAATCAATGGCAAAACTCCCCCTCATGTCAGTGGGCCAGGAATATTAACAGAAATGAATCTGGGTGGGATTTTTCAAAAGCATGCAGCATTGGTCTAGCTCTTCTCCAGCTGAAGTCAATGGGAGTTTCACCGTTGATTTCAGCGGGAGAAACCTTAGACCAGTACAGAGCACTTTTGAAAATCCTACACTCAGAATGAGATTTTCAAAGTCACATGGGGAATTTGGACACCCCATGCCCCTTAAAATGAATGGGAATTGTGCATCCAAATCTTTTAGGTGGCTTTGAAAATCCCATCAAAATGCCTAAAGATAGATAGATAGATAGATAGATAGATAGATTTTGTTTGTATGTAACTATTTCTCAGCAGTACTTAAAACCCAAACACTGCAGCCTTTTCATAAGGTTTTGTATGTGAAACTAAGTAAAAATGAAGTGAAGCTGATTATTTATTTTCATTTTTCAGCTGGGGTGAAATGCAACAGGAAAATAAACAGCATAAATGATGAGCGGTAATAAGATTTTAAAAACTCTTTTAGGGTTAATAATGTTATGTACTATTAATAACACAAGACAGGATATTTGTTTATATATAGATAATTACAGGATAGTGTCCTCTTAAACACATACAATATTCAGTAATAATAAAATTAATTTACTTCCAAATTTGTTGACAGATGTTTCAGTGAGGATTTTTACAACAGTTCACAGATGTTACCTGCCATATCTGACTGATTATTTGACTGATTTCCAGAGTTACGGTATCATACATGAAGTCAGTGATGATGAGCACACTTAAAAAATGGAAGATAAAGCCTGGTATATGTGTAGCTATCAGCCCGTCCATCACATCCACACAAGCTAACACCAATCTCTGATGTAAGAAAACCACAAGTGGGACATTTCAGGCACATGCTGAGCATCAAACCATTGTTGGAACTCCTGCTGAGCTTGTTTATTGCAGAGTAATCCTCTCCAAAAATAGCTAATTCAGAGTGCTAATTCTTTTTGTACTGTGGATTTTGGCCACAATTGAGTTACCCTAGTGATTTAGGGAAAGGAAGGAGAGAGGTCCTGGAGGGCAAATTTAGGCGGCTAGGTAAGAGATTAATGTTCAGAACCTCCATGGTAGCATTCTGTGAAATGCTTCCTGTTCCATGCACAGGGCCAGGGAGAACAGTGGGGTCTCAATGTGTGGATGAGATGATGGTATGGGGGGAAGGTTTTAGGTTTATAAGAAACTGGGAAACCTTTGGAAAAGGAGAAGCCTATACAAGAAGGATGGACTTCACCTAATTCAAAATGGAGCCAGATTGCTGGCATGTACAATTAAAAAGGTTGTAAAGTATATTTTAAACAAAAGGGTTGGGGGAAAGATGACAGATGCAGAGGAGCACATGGTTCAGATGGAGACATCACTTAGAGATGAAGTTATTAAAGGCGGAGCTCTATATCTGAGAGGATAGAGAAGAAGTTATTGAAGTACAGGTAGGAGCTAGTGAGGAATAGTCAAACGTTAGAGTCCCATTTAAATTTAACACATGAAGGCAAGCAACTGAATATTGGCAAAATGTACAAGCACTTGTATACAAATGCTAGAAACTTAAATACTAAGATGAGTGAACTAGAGTGCCTGGCATTGAATGAGGATGTTGATATAATAGGTATTGTGGAAACTTGGTGGAATGAGGATAATCAGTGGGACATGGTAATCATAGAATCATAGACTTTAAAGTCAGAAGAGACCATTATGATAGTCTAGTCTGATCTCCTGCACAACGCAGGCCAGGGAATCTCACCCACCAACTCCTGTAACAAACTCCTAATTTATGTCTGAGCTATTGAAGTCCTCAAATTGTGGTTTAAAGACTTCAAGGTACAGAGAATCCTCCAGCAAGTGACCCGTGCCCCATGCTGCAAAGGAAGGCGAAAAACCCCCAGAGCCTCTCCTAATCTGCCTTGGGGGAAAATTCCTTCCCCACCCCAAATATGGTGATCAGCTAAACCCTGAGCATGTGGGCAAGACTCACCAGCAAGACACCCAGAAAAGAATTTTCTGTAGTAACTCAGATCCCACCCCATCTAACATCCCATCACAGGCCATTGGGCATATCTACTGCTAGTAGTCGAAGATCAATTACTTGCCAGAATTAGGCTATCCCATCATATCATCTCCTCCATAAACTTATCAAGCCTTGTCTTGAAGCCAGATATGTGTTTTGCCCCCACTGCGTCCCTTGGAAGGCTGTTCCAGAACTTCACTCCTCTGATGGTTAGAAACCATAACAGGGTACAAAATATATAGGAATGATAGAGTAGGTTGCACTGGTGGGGAATGGTCCTATATGTGTGTGACAGGGTGTACCTACCCCACGCTGGTTCATCAGGGGTTAACCACTCTCTGGGGGCCGAGGAAAGCATGCCCCCTCACCCCTGCTGGGCACACTCCAGCTGGAACCAGAGTATAAAGGGAATAGCGCAGCTCAGTCTGGGCTAGCCACTGATGAGAGCAGAGCTGTATTGCAGGCTCCTGCAGGGTGACTGCTGGAGCTCCAAGATGCAGAAGCCATCTGGGTTGAGGCTCCAACGGACCCCCAACTGACTCCCGCCAGCAACAGAAGAGAGACAGCGGAGACCACTGTAGAGAGACATTTGTAGAAGATTATAATTTAAAGATTATAACCTAAAGACCTCATAAGGGACTGTATTATGAACATAAGAATGTGGAGATGTGCCCTAAAGGTGGGGCTTGGAACACTGCATGGTTGTGTGCAGCAGTTCACCACAGAAGCTCTCCAGTTTGTTTTATTCAAGTTTTATTCCTTTGTCATCTGACCATTGGGCCATGCTGTCCTGCACTTAAGGGCAGCTGGATTGACTCTGGCCATTGGAAAGAGAGGTGGGGGCGAAAAGTCAGGTGGCAAAATTTGCAGATAATATAAAATTATTTAAGATCATTAAGTTCAAAGCTGACTGTGAAGAGTTAAAGGGATCTCACTAGACTGGGTGACAAAATGGCAGATGAAATTCAATTCTGATGAATGCAAAGTAATGCACACTGGAAAAAATAATCCCAACTACACATACACAATGATTCTAAGTTAGCTATTGCCACTCAAGAAAGAGCTCTTAGAGTAATCATGGATAGTTCTATGTAAACATCTGCTCAGTGTGCAGTGGCAGTCAAAAAAGCTAACAGAATGTTAGGAACCATTAGGAAAGGGATAAATAAAACAGAAAATATAATGCTGCTATATAAATCCATACCTTGAAAAGAGCATTCAGTTCTGGTCACCCCATCTCAAAAAAGTTATATTAGATTAGGAAAAGGTGTAGAAAATAGCAACAAAAATTATTAGCGGTATGGAACACCTTCCATACGAGGAGAGATTAAAAAGACTGGGATCGTTCAGCTTAGAAAAGAGACAGCTAAGGGAGGATATGTTAGATGTCTATAAAATTATTAATGTCTTGGAGAAAATGAATAAGGAAGTGCTGTTTACCCCTTCACATAACACAAGAACTAGGACTCATCCAAAGAAATTAATAGGCAGCAGGTTTAAAACAGACAAAAAAAAGTACTTCTTCACATCCTGCACAGTCAACCTCCAGATCTCATTGCCAGGGTATATTGTGAAGGTCAATGTCTCTTAATCAAGATAATCAGGGATGCAACCCCACTCTCTGGGTGTCCCAAACCTTCAACTTCCAGAAGTATCTGGCATGGGCCACTGTCAGAGACAGGATACTGGGCTAGATGGGCCATTGGTCTGATCCAGTATGGCAGTTTGTATCCAACAGCAAAATGTTCTAATGTGTTGCAAATGAACAGAGGTCCACACAAAAAGGCAATGAAAGTTTGACAATTCTTTTGTGATTTTTCAAACTCCACTGTAATGGTTTCACAAAGTTGTGAGAAACATCTCCAGGAGAAAATATATCATAAAGAAAACATGTGGGTAAGCATCTGCAGGATTGGGGCCATACTCCTGTTCTGGATTGGTGTTGTTCTAAAAGCTTGTTATGCAAAACAAACTATGGGCTAAATTGTGGGCTGTCCTGAGCACCCATTCATTCCCCTGCCTAAGCCATCTACATCGTACGTTGAGGAGCAACCTCTACAGAGCCATTATTCCCCATCCCATACAAGTGGACATGGAGTGAGGTAGCAGGGGCAAGCGTGGTGGGAGCCTGGGCTTCACCCCGACAACATGGGCTGACCTGTGCAGTTGAAGTGGGAGATGTACATTTTGCCAGGTAAGGCTGGGTACAGGTAGGTATGTTTTTCCTTCCCATCCGTATCAAAGCAGGGAAAAACCAAGAGGTAGGTTATATCTCAGAGAGTCACTATCTGGTTCCCAGTCTCCACCTGAGCCAGTGTAACTATATGCTACCACAATTTAGTCATGTGGTCACATCAGTCAACATTCAAGCTCTGTGATGTTCTCATTTTTTGTCTATGCTACTCTGGGCAAATGGGTAGTAGAGGACACTTTATTATCAATTCTTATTTAGGCTTGAGAGCGAACAGTGCCGCTTAGAACAACAAGGGAAATTAGGCTTTGCCTCAAAGATCATCTAGTTAGACAACCAAAGCGATACAAACAGAAGGCCAGGTTCACTGGCATGTTCTGACTGATGCAAAACAGTTGGAGCATACGAATGAATTTGGCCTGGATAATGTCCTGAATAAGCTGAGGATGGCATTGCCACAGGGTAGTATATGGATTTTAAATCTGTAAACTAGGACTTCTTTGTTTGGTGGGTTAAGCCAGTAAGGCCTCATGGAAAATGATTCTTTTAATGGACTATATACACTGTTTGAAAAGTGCTCAGCATTGGCCTTATTCTGCTCCCTTTAAAGTCAATGGGGATTTTATAACTGGCTCCACTGAGAACAGGGTTAGGTCAGCATGGAGCACTTAAAGGATAACTGAACTAATGCAGGCACTGAAACCAAGCTGCAAGGCCATGAAGAAATGTGAGATGAGCAAAGAAGCAATTTGCTACAATTTCTCATTTTGTTTTGTTTTTTCCCCACCTCCTTCTATTTTTTTGGACCCACACTAGCTTCCCTCAACTTGTCTCTATGTCTCTTATGGAGAGCGATTTCACTATTACACTGGCAGTGAGTCGTGCACAGTCATTATAGATACACAAAGGTTGGATGCAGGAATGCTGCCATGTAGGTTTGAAGTTTGGTCCTGCATTCCACACCAACCAGCTGCAAAAAACATTTCAAGCAGGTATTGCTGCACTGGGGCCAAAGGCGCCCAACCAGGATCACCCTCCCCCTAGGATGCCTAACTGTGCATGGGAGACCCACTCCTCCTTGGGGGTCTGGGACACATGCAGTATCCCAAGCCAAGTGGAGAAGGAGCCAGCCAGAGACTGAAGCTTAAAGAGCAGCTGCAGAAGAGATTTGAGCAGGGACCAGTGGAGATTGATGATGTCATCAGAATGCTTTCCATAGTTTTCATTCTGAACATTACATCCCCTGTGCTGATTGGCTGTTTGCTACAATTCTTCCCGCTTCCTCCCTTTTCTTTGCCTACCATAACCAGCTGAAAGGACTTAAATACATAGGTGCTGGAATTAGGGGGACGGGGAGGAGGGGCTGCAGTTCCCCCTGACTTGAAGTGGTTTCCATTATATACAGGGTTTACAATTTGGTTCAATGGCTCTCAGCACTCCCATTATAAAAATTGCTCTAGAACCCCTGCTTAAATAACAAAATACAAGCAAAAGAAAATCACAGAAATAACACATTTGCAGCCATTACATTACTCACTCTGTTTGTATGTTCAACCCTTTCCCCTGTCCTTTGTGTAGTTTGTCTGTTTGGACTGCAATTTCCTTATGTCAGGCAATGTCTACTTCTCTGTATTCATACGGTACCCAGCACCACAGAGCCCTGGAGTCAGCTGGCCCCTAAGCACTACTGTGGTAAACACGTTCAATGTAATCCGTATTCATACAAAACTCCCACTAATTGCAGTTGGTTTTATCATCTCTCACGTTCCATCTTCCTCTCTGTAAATTATTTGAGATAGAGACCAACCCATTTTTGTATCTCAGAACTTCACTTGTAGCACTAAGGCCTAAATTTTCAAAAGTGACTAGGGATTTGGGGCGCTCAGCTTGAGATACCATAGAGGGTCTTGCTTTTCACAAAATTTGGTGCCCAACACTTTCTGATCATCAGGGTACTCTCATGTATCTCAAGTTAAAATCACTAAACTGATGACAATTTAGGACTATATAAATAAAAACAGAAATTAGTATTACGAATAATAATTAATAACTCATGGAATGTGGTTTTTGAAGTTTAAATTGAGTTTTTTGTGTGGATATGCCTGTTCTTTCTATGTAGTAGCATAATCAAAATAAAAAGCCAAGTCAGTGAATATGAAGGTTGTAGGCTTTCTGCAGGTTTAGTTTTCTGAAGTTAAATACTCCATTGGTAACCATGATGTGAATCAGATCCAAAGGTTTCCTACTTCTTCACAAGACATTACAGTATTGACAAATAATTGGTGGATTCCCTCTGTGTTTACTCGTGACTTACTGAACTAGTGCCAACTGCATCTCGAATGCTTGTTCATTGGGAGTAACTCAAGGCTGACAACTAGTGAGGTCATTTAGCAGTCTAGCCAAGGCCTGTATGCCATTACAATGAAGTAATAATGTATTTATAACACACCTAACCACTGATGGCTTCTATTCCTGTTGGGGCTTTTTTTCTCTCCTGCATTTGCACAGATGTTTTTTGAGAACTGGTCTCCAGAAAAAGCCTTGTAGAAAACAAGCTACGTCTGTTGATTCTGGCTGGCTTCTATAACGATAGTTGTTAGCACGCAGGATTTATGTTTCAAATATCATTATAATTTCTAGGGCTGCATTTTTTAACCACAAAATCTTAATTCAATGGTGTACTATAAATGCTGCAGCTCCTTTATAAAAATGTAGAATAAGCTGTTTCTAAGGAAATATTCTGAGAGTCTGATTCATAGAAATGCTTCTCACATGCATTTTCCATGGAATTTGCTCTGAAATATGTGTGTAATATGGTCTTCAATAAATTATGTACTTTTGTGATTCATTAAACCTTTTCCCCTGCTCACAAGTCGCAACCTGTTCATTATACACAAAAAAGTGCAACCAGCCAAAAAAACCCAGCATTCTCATTCTTATCATATTCATTGGCTGCTATTATTCCTGATCTTAAAAAAATAATAATCTCTAAAAGTATTTAGAGAATGACAGTGCATAAATTAAACAGGCATCTAGCTTTAATTTACATGCAAGGAAATTAAGGATACATCCACATCCTTAATTACCTCCTTGTTCAATTTAAAGAGTATAGGGCTTAGAATGCCTCATGTAAAGATAATGATGATTCTTAGAAATGGGTGACTATTGACAGAATGCTTGTAGGAATGCTCACACTAATTTCTTAATGAGTTTGTTCCAGACATGTTTACATCCATTTTCTTTTTCCTATAATTCAATAAATATCTGATCAAGTTTTACTGGCCTGAATCTTCATAGAAAGTGCATTTCAAAATTGCATTTAAAGTAAAATAAATGTTAAATTCCAACTCACACATATTTATGCTGGAAGCACTTGCATGACAGCTAATTAAGGATCATTTAAAAATATCATGTGACATATCTCATAAATGATATCTAACCAATATATCTTGAATAGCAAATGGCTCAAAATCAAACAACAGCATGTAATCAGTAGAATTCTATCGATTTTACTTTGTTCTAGTTAGTATTATAGATGGTTGAAAATTTAGGGCACCTCTGTACCTGGGGGTACTTTGCTACTTTTGCATCATCTAATTTCCACCTGCTTCATCCCATCCTACAGATGAAATGGTTAACTTTGAATACTTGTGCCAACCAGTCCTAGAATTTAGTTTAACTGAAGTGTGCCTCCTGCTTAAAAGTCACTTCCTCTCTGAAATAGCCTGTCTCTGTCTTTCTAGATATCATTTCCATTTATCTCTGGGCATTATAGATGCAGCATTACATGCTTGTGCAAAATTGAAGGCAATGGAATTACTCCACTCTAACAGTAGCATAAATGAGATCAGAACCTGTTCCAGCGACCCCACAAAGGTAATGCAATCTATGCCCTTCACACAAAGAAAAGAAGAATGAGAAACAGCCATTGTGGTTGTTGTTTTGAAGGCGAGACATATAGACTGGTACTCACTACAGCCTCACATTATGTAGGGAGAGCAAAGAAGCATTCCCTTCATACAAAAAAAAGGAGAAATACTATGTTATTATTCTTTTTTAAATGTCATGTCCAGACATACTGGACTAATTCCACTTCACTGCATCACAACATGCTACATTAACTGCCACAAGACATGAGCCAACGCTATCACCACCACATGCTTCCAATGCAACCATATCATTTCAATTTTTCACACATTTTACTTCTGTATGTAGAATGTGTTCTATAGCACAGTAAAGTCTCCTCTCACCAATCCTTTGACACGGGCTACCAGTCTGAAACAAAGCTTAGTTTCATATCTAAAACATAGTGACACAGGAGGAGGGGGTAAGGAATCACAAAAGAAACAGCTAGCTATAGCCATGCTTATGGCTCTGAGGGCTCTGCTGGTTCAAGCATCCAATCATGAGTCTGCAGCGCAGGCACCAACTCTGTGGCAATCCTTCCCAGTGTTCCTGAGATATTGTCTATTGAAAGGGTACCTCTTGAAGAATAGCACAGTGTTGATACTGGATGCCAGCCTGAAAATATGTAGACTAGTGAACAACTCTAAGGTCCCACTTTTAATTTTCACTGCTCCATCCTCTGTTAAACAGAGTGGGAAAAGATCAAGCCTCATTGGAAAAGATTTTAAGCTTTTTGGGGAAGGGACCATCTTTTTTGTTTTGTGTTTGTACAGTGCCTACCACAATGGGGTCCTGATCCATGACTGGGGCTGTAAGGACTACTGCAATAAAATAAATAAATAAGCAATAACAACAAGCTGCATACCACCTGCAAGACAGAGGTACGTTGCCTAGTCAAGATGCCACTACCAGGGTTAGGAAAGTGAGAACTTTAAAATATGATGATGATCATAGATAGAGAGATCTGAAAGAAAGCAAAGAGGGTTGGTATCTGATCCTAAATATGTCTCTTCAAAGAGCCAGAAGGTGTAGAGCACAGCACAAGACATACAGATTAAGGGAAAGAGACACCCCTCAAAAGTTGAGTGAATTTCAATCACTATTATTTTTCAACTAACATCACTTTCCCTGCTTAGACACTGCACTTGATTCTTCACTGCTTTGCACATTGGTTAGTCATTTACACCTCCAAAATCAATGCAAAATAGTTGAAATACTGATTTGGGAGCATTTCACACCCATTTAGTTAACACAACACAAAGTTAGCAATATGGCAGATTATATTTTTCCAGAAAATACATTTGTCATGCCATTTGCACCATCTGCTGTATGTGTCAGTAGGAAGGAAGATGGCTGCTGTTGAACGGTGTGGTATTTAGAAACAGTCCCTGTAAGAAACTGGATGAAAACAAAAGAACCTGGGCATCAAAGCAGCCAAAGGCACTGGTGAGAAAAAGCAAAAGGGGCAACTAATACCATTTCTATGACTTGGCAGATCATTGGTGAACCCTCCAGTAATACTCCTTTCTCACCTGCAGCTCCTGTCCTGGAAGTTCAAGCAAGATTATGAAACATCAACGAGCAGCACCACAATCTTCAGCTGCATGAGTAGCTAGTCCAAGACCAGCAACTCTGTATGGAAATGCAGCCATGGCAAATAAGTGCACATGATTCATTCATCTGCACAGGCTAGAAAGAGCAACTTTGGCAAGCTGATAGAGTATGCAAATCTGATGTCATAAAACTGATGGCAGCAGCCAGTCATTCAATACTTTCATTCCTGTATTACTTCTTGCTCATACTTTGTAGTGTGTTTTGAAAATTAAAAGCACTGTGTGTAAGTGCTAAGTATTATTAGTATCTTCACTGCTGTTTAGTAACATTGTGACAGGGCATAAGGCTCTGTTAGTTCACCTAATACTGATGAGTGTTTAATCCCTCCCCCCACAATGATTCTGCAAAAATTGTTGCCATCTGATGGCTCTTCATTTATCTATTTGAAATAAGTCTGAGTCCAGTACCCAGTTGTCTACATCACAAACAAAACCCTTACCATGACTGACACTAATTGGCATCCTGGCAGTCTCAGCAAAGAGGCAAAGGGATGAATGGGCATGGAAACTGAACTACCATCTCAGGCCTAGAAGTGACTGCTCCTTCTAGTTCAGGGTAAACACACTCTGGTGGAGAAGTCTGGGAAGCCTGCATGGTCCCTGCCTATGCTATGCCAGTTCTCTGGGTGAACAAAGGACTCAAGTCTCCCAAGGATCCATGCAGCAAATTCCATTAATATTAAATCCCTAAAAACTATTTTTTAAAATTCAAAAATATCTGAAAAACATTTAAAAGCATCTTAACAATACTTCAGGCTTATGTATCTTCATGTCTAAATTTACGTTCAGATAGTCAGGCTGAAAAAACATTCAGTGGTCCTCTTGGTCCATCCCCAAAATCTGAGTGGTAACTGGCTACTATGTCAATGACATTGAAGATCCAGCAACTGTGCACTGGAAGGGAGAATCTTTGGGAAGAAAATGAAAACCTACAGCACAATTGAGCAGAATTGTCTTCTAGTTCCTTTAGCTTCATGTTTTCTTTTCTTGATTTTTCGCTCAGCTATATTATGTCAACTGTGACGAATGATCAGGCAATTATGAAGATGTTCAAGTGTCTACACAGAAAGTTGCACTGGTTTAAAGTGGGGTTTTTTTAACAATTTAGTTAAACCAATTCAAACCCCTATGGGAATATTCTTAATATGATTTAAACCTGGTTTATATCAATTTAGTTTAAGTTGATTCCTTGCTGACCGAAATTAAATTGATATAAACCAAGGTTAAATCAAGATAATCATTTCCACACGAGTTTTCACTAGTTTAACAAAATTGATTAAAAAACTATTTTAGTTAAATCAGAACAGCTTTCGTGTGCAGGAAGACAAGCCCTACACTCCCCCTGTTCTAGAGCATCGCTTACAACAGACCAAAAGATGTTTCACAAACCAAATACACCAAAGTTAAAATATTTTGCGATGCTAAATTGAATGGGCTGCTTTGGATTTTTATAGGTATAGACGTCTGCAAAAGAAGCTAGGAACTGGTGTAAAATGGAAGTTATCCAGAAGCAAATACAGTGCAAAACAATTTATTTTTATATAGCATCCTTCAAACATAATATCATAAAATGCTTTAAGTTCAACCAGAAGTTAAAACAAAAAGGTTGGAGGGCAAAGTTTAACGAAGGTAAGTGACTCAGTAGTGGAGGGAAGTTATAGTCTGGTGAGATAGATGAGGTACAACAAGTGAACAAGGACTTTCCACAATCCCAGCCCAAACTGTGGAGCAATGAGGGAGCCACAAAGAGGGAAACACTGTCGGAGAAGCATGACTGACCTGAAGAGCAGGTGGCCATGAGATTAGAGGGGCAGGGAAGAGCAAGTTCTGGAAACTAGGAGGGCCATTTTGAACTGGGTACAAAGATGAATGAGAAGCTAAAGCAGGAGGATGAGACTAAGTTTGTATGAGAGCCATAGTCATAGAGGAGCCTCTGAACAACACAGTATTTGATGGAAATGTTGACATTTAATGGCCAGAACAGGGGCACAGGGACCAAGGAGCCTTCTGCTCTTATGTACCCTGCTCTGCAGCCAGGGCCAATCATAGCTCCTCCAAGGAAGAGGAAAGGCCATGGAACCTCCATACGTACCAGCTCCTAGGTTTGGCTGGGCACAGAAAGGGCAGGGGTTGCACCAGCCCCAAAAGACATTGCAGTTTGTTTGCTCATATTGTGTGCCAGGGGAAGTTCTCTCTTTCAGAGATTTCCCTGGAGTAATGTGGCTTCACCTTATCCTCAGCATCAGCATCTGGCTGGATGCCACACTCTAGCTCTATGTGATTTATGAGAGGCCAGGGTCCCAGACCATTTGGGCAGCTTGGGCCATGGCCCCATCAGCTCTATCATTAATCCATCTCTGAGTGAAAGTGACAGAGGCTGAGCATGACATAAAAATTCCACTGGCTGGATGTAAAAATAAGTATATTTCATCATGTCCATATGATACTTGGTCAGAGCTACACGATCTTCCTTTACCTCTCCCGATGTAAGGTTCTGCCTAAAGTCTGCCTAAATATCAATTTGAAAGTTATGGTTTGAAACAGGGAACTAAATCCCTTTAAGTTTTACATGAGCAGACTGGTGACCTAATAGGCACACAGATGCATTCCTGTGCATTAAGAGCCAAAGTTTCATTACTGCGGGAACAAACTGCATGCAAGACAAGAAGATTGGGTAAGGCTGGGATGAAAATTCAGTTCAAAGAACACAAATGAGAAAGGAATAGATTTTTCTGCCTTGTAACAGCATGCAAAACCTAGGGACAATCTAGGTGTCAAGAATTTTAGCTGAAGGAGAGGTACAGTGCATAAAACCAGATAAAGGAAGCCAAATTACCATGGGACATTGGGATAACTTAAAACAGAGCAGTTACAAAGCAAAGAGAAAAATATGCCTACTGAGAAGTGAGTGAGAAGTAAAGAAAAGGCGGGCAACCTGTGAGATGTAAGAAAAAGTCATTTTGGCTTAAATGAACATTTTAATTTCCTAACACAAAAAAGGAATTGAAGAGAAATGTTGTGCCTGTCTATGGATGTATGATAGACACTGAAAAGGGAATTCTCACAGGTGATGTAGCATTGGGCTTTTATGAACATGAATTTAGTGAAAAAGAATGATATGCTGTCAAAGGGTTTCACAATCTAGATCTTTCTGCCTGATAAATAGAGCTAATGAGGTTTGCATGCCTTCACTTGAACATGCTCTATTGTTTTCGACTTCCTTTTTGCTTCATCTTAACATAGATTTATTTTACAGTCCTGAAGACTTGGAGCAGTCAAATAAACGTCAACTGTTACCATGGAATCAGTACACTAAGTTGCATATGATCTTTTGGGTTAACTGGAGGTAAAAAGGTGAACAAAATGTGCACAATAGCAAGTGAATTTTGTGATGCTTGTGCAACTGTCCCTGATATATACATTTTGCACAAGTGACTGGAGGCAGCTGGGAGATGTGTGATCTGAATCTGAAAATGAAACAACTGATAGTACAGCAGCTTTTAGCTGAAAAATAAATTTTATATGTGGTGGGAGAGAAAATGACGATGTGCTGACAAGAGAAAGACAAAGGTGACTTTAAAAAATAGTAAATATAAAAGTTTGCCACTAATTTAAAGAATTTATGGCGAGCTTCATTCTTAATGTTGAACAAAGAAATACATATCTCATTATTATCAGTTGCCTGGAATCCTTTAGTATTTGTACACTGTCCCTTGAATGTGTCAGGAGTCATGTAATAAAATGCACAAAAGATGTAAAACTTGAATCTGAGGAGGACAACCTACAGCTTGAATCTGAGGACCATAACTGTACTGAGGTAGTCTGGTCAGCCAGTTCAGGTGTGACAGTAATCTAGTGTGATGGGAAATCATAGAATCATAGAATCACAGGGTTGGAAGGGACCTCAGGAGATCATCTACTCCAACTCCCTGCTCAAAGCAGGACCAATCCCCAACTAAATAGTTATAATGATCCACATTAAAAGGCAAAAAACTAGCATACATCTAACTTCTTGAGTTGTTATAGCCTAAAGAATGGACCAGTGAACCAGTTCTGATACAACAAAAATACAACCTACATCTTCATCTAAATCTAACCAAACCATTTCAGACATTCCAAAAAAGTTTGGTGAATTTCTATGTTTGTTTGTTTCTTTTAAATTTTTGTGAAGCTTTGCACTTCTGGGTTTTGACTGAGAGTGTTGAAAGAGCCTGTTCTTGTGGTATTTCTCATCATGTCAAGCTATGAAACGGGAAATCTCACAAAACAAATTCTTATTTCACAGCATTTCCAATGCAATTTCCAGACCAAGAGGTATGGGTATGTTTGGATGGCCAGGCTTCAGGTAAATACTCAAACTTGGGAACAGTTATTGGAATGGAAATGCCAATGTTTTTGAGGTTTGCATAGATTATTGTTTTTATTATTTATAATTTACATTGTGGGACCCCAATCATAGAGTCCTATTATAGATGAGGGCCCCATTAAGCTAGGAGCTGTACAAACATAGAACCAAAAGACAGTCCCTGCCCTGAGGAGCTTACAATGTAAGTAAAAAAATAATGTAATAATCCACTAGGTAGAGCTAGAGGGTATCTTGTTGCCAGGCCCATTTCAGTACAAAAGTCTGGGTTGCATAAGTAATTAAGGGCATGAGCAAAAGCTCATTGAAATCAATGGAAAGACTTTTATAGATTTCAATGGGCTTTGGATCAGGCCCTAAGTACAGGACTGGAGTCATGCAAGGCTATATACATTTTTAATCCTTGTGGTCCCAACGACAGTGTTCTGGGTCTCTGAAATCCCTATAATCCCTATATAATGGATCTCAAAGATAGAATCTTCTCTTTAGAGAGACTAGGGGGGTGAGGTACTATCTTTTATTGGACCCACTTCTACTCGTGAGAGAGAGAGACGAGCTTTCGCACTTACACAGAGCTCTTCTTCAGGACTAACATGGCTACAACAACATTGCTTACAATCTTCTCTTTATAAATTTCTGATATAAAACTATTGTATTAATTTCTTTTAACCTTTAGTGGAATTTCAGATTGGTCATATTTGGGGTATCCTGTCTTGATCCACCCCTTGTTCATATAGCTAGACTGCTCTTTTCCCATCTTACACACAATTATCACCATAGCTTCTCTCTAAAAGGACTTCAGCAATACCACAAGTTGCCCAAGCTGGTAAACTGTACAGATTTAAGTTGTAAATGTCCTCAGGATTCAATAAGTTGTACATGATGATTCTTCGATAAAGCATATGCTTCATGAACATATCCAGAGGTCTAATAGGGACTTGACCATATTAATAATAGCCTCAACAATAATAATGTGTGGACCTGTAACAGGCTTTCACATCAAGAAGAATGTGAAAGATTAGCTTGAGAAGTAAATATTAAGACCAGATCTTCAGCTGGTGTAAATCCACATAATTCCATGGATTTCACATTGATTTCAATGGAACAACACCAAATTATGCCACCTGGTAACATGGCCCTTAATGTGGTGACTAACATTTTTTTGTAAAAGTTATCAGAAAAAGGAATATGCTTTTATATTAAATTTTAGGGTTAGGATTCATATACAATAAAACCCAATTAGTATTTCTCAGGTTAAAGCAACGAAGCAATATTTGTTTCCCAAGAATACGTCAATGCAACATGTATTGGCCACGTTAAAGAAGAGAAATGCAGTCCATAGTTGCTGGATGTATTTTCCATGTCTATAGATTTTACTCGACTACCATTATTTCTACCTCAAGTAGTCATAAGTAACATTTATTAATTAATGGGATATTTGCTGAAGTTGGTTTATTTTTTTTTTTACTGAAAAAGGCACATGGGGACAAGCTAAAAAGAGCTGCAGACATGCGTATTCCATTTGAAATACATGATTAAAAAGCTTAAAAATTCAAATCAATGTAAAAAACTGTTTTATTTTAATACTCTGGAAGGTTTCAGTGAACTCCATTATTTTCACTCACTATTTGCTTGAATAATTTAGGCAAGAAAGCTAAATTATACATAAAGTGTACAGTTAGAAGAAAAAGTTCATGCACAGCCTCAGGCTATAGCCATCCCCTAATGATGTCTGTAGTCAGTGGGAAAGAACTCATTAGACTGAGAGTAATTTCTCAGGGTTTAAATTTTTTTCTTAAAGCAATAATGTTCTTATAAAAATCTGACAAATAATCTATTAAACCAAAAGCCACAAAAGAAAGGGCATTTTTAAGACTACCGCCTTATAAATTTTCATTTCAATGAATGCAAAGTCTTCCATACACAATATATTGTTATTGCCAGTCTTGGGTGATCTGCTTAAACTGGGGATATGTATGTCTTGATATAATATAGTCCCTATTTTGCCTAATCAGAATACTGAAGTTTGCAGAGAGTTAAAATAGATGCTACCGGGCTCTCTGAGTCAACCTGAAGAGGGTTACTTTTACACTCAATACACTGTCATTTTTGCTAGTGGTTGCAACTTGCCACGTTATTGTATTTAAGGAGCAACTCATATCATTAAACATTTACAGCCTGATTCACTAAAGTTTTGCATACCTTTTAAGCGTCGTAACAGAGAATGTGCATGCAAAAAAAGACTTGCATACCAAATCTGAGCAAATTGTTTCGTGTTTGTTTTCACATCTCTTTCCTTATGTCAGCTTCTTTTTTCAGGATTGGACATTGCACAGAGCCGAGTTCCTTGCACCAGTGAACTCAATTGGAATCATTGCATGAGCAGTAGCAATGACAACAGGCTATGGCAGGGGTCGGCAACCTTTCAGAAGTGGTGTGCCGAGTCTTCATTTATTCACTCTAATTTAAGCTTTTGTGTGCTTAATCATAGAATCATAGGTTTCAGAGTAGCAGCCGTGTTAGTCTGTATTCACAAAAAGAAAAGGAGTACTTGTGGCACCTTAGAGACTAACAAATTTATTTGAGCATAAGCTAAGTGAGCTGTAGCTCACGAAAGCTTATGCTCAAATAAATTTGTTAGTCTCTAAGGTGCCACAAGTACTCCTTTTCTTTTTTCATAGAATATCAGGGTTGGAAGGGACCTCAGGAGGTCATCTAGTCTAACCCCCTGCTCAAAGGAGGACCAATCCCCAGTTTTTGCCCTAGATCCCTAAATGGCCCCCTCAAGGATTGAAATCACAACCCTGGGTTTAGCAGGCCAATGCTCAAACCACTCCCACAGTGGTCGCTCCCCCAACCACTGAGCTATCCCTCCCACTAATACATTTTAAAGTTTTTAGACGGTCTCTTTCTACAAGTCTATAATATATAACTAAACTATTGTTGTATGTAAAGTAAACAAAGTTTTTAAAATGTTTAAGAAGCTTCATTTAAAATTAAATTAAAATGCACAGTCCCCTGGACTGGTGGCCAGGACCCGGGCAGTGTGAGTGCCACTGAAAATCAGCTCGTGTGCCGCGTTTGGCAAGCGTGCCATAGGTTGCCTACCCCTGGGCTCAGGAATGGCAATTAACCAATGTAAACTTGCTCATCAGACTCAGCAGTCTACAATCAGAGTATTTGAACTAGATCAGAGGAAGGAAAAAGGAAGCTTAGTCTAACTGTCCTTTAGACTCCTCTGTATGATATGAATAACTTTCTACAATATTAACAGTTTTACATCATCTTATACTTGTATTATTCTGTCACATTAGTTTAATATTACTACCATGTACAGTAGTTTAGTATTAATGTAATACAGAAGTGAAATTACATGTGCACTTTCATATTGTTATATTGAACTCAAGTTCTTCTATGACACTAATACGATGCAACTGCAATAAAATATATTCTTTCTAATATAAAGACATTTTTATATCATGTTGGCACAAGAATGCATCTTATTCCTTCTTGGGATCATTTGCCTCAATACATATGAGCCAAAAAGAGAATAGTCTACTGTGTGCTGTACATTAAATTCACTGTTCCTCACACTAGTACTGTGTTGTACCTTCCACTAAGGAATTTACAGTTGGTCTTTGAGAAATTAAAATGGTGTTACTTTCTCTTATGTCCCTCTGTACTATACTGTACTAAGCTTTGGTCTACACTCCAGATCTATATTGGTATAACTGTGTTGCTCAGGGGTGTGAAAAATCCACATCCCTGAGTGACGTAGTTAGGGTTATCATATTTCAGGTTCCCCAAAAGAGGACACTGATAGGGGGCAGGGGAGCTGAAGGAAGGAGGACAGGGAGGTGGGGAAGGGGAGATGGAGGGGGATACAGCTGGGGGTGCTGGAGGGGGTGTGTGTACTGGGAGGGGTATTTGGGGTGCTGGAGAGGGTACCTGCAGTGGAGGTACTCATGGAGAATGCAGGGCAGCTTCACTCCCTGTCACAGTGGCGGGGTGGCTGGCACAAACCCAGGACACAGCACCAGTCGTCAGTCAGCGCCTCCCTGTGGGACCCCTTCCCCAGGGCCGGGAGCCAGGGTCTAGGAGGGTGGGATCTGGTTGCTATGGCTCTAAGGAATGAACCAATCAATTACAGATGCAGGGTGGGACCAATCGGGAAGTGGACCAATCAGGGCTCTTTCTGAGCTGCAGCACCTGCTCTGCGAAAATCCTGGACGTTGCCTGTTATTTGAAAAATCCGGCCAGACATAGGACAGAGAATCAAAAAAGAGGCAATGTCTGGGAAAAGCCAGACATATGGTAACCCTAGATGTAGTTATACTGACCTACTCCCTGTGCAGAGAGCACTATGTTGGCAGGAGAGCTTCTCTCACTGACACTGCTACCTGCGACCACTTCTTGGCTTTACCTACGCCGATGGGAGAGCTCTCTCTTGTCGGCTTAGAGCATCTTCATTAAAGCCCTGCAGCTGTGCCAGTGCAGCATTTTAAGTGGAGATGTGCCCTAACCTATGCCTGATTCTGCACCACTGAAGTTAACGGGAGCTTTGCTCAAAGCCTGGAGAACCATCCTCAATAGCCTAGATGAGTGGTGAATTCCAGAGGCAGAAGGGAAGAGACATGCTTCACAGGCTTCAGAGAAGGAATGGGGCCATTAAATGGCTGGAATAGCCTCTGTGGCGCTAGCAACCTGCTCCCATTTGGCAGGGGGACTGGGCTGGAAGGACGGATTAGGAGGAGACCCTCTAATCCTCACCATCCTCTGTGTGATGTGGCTACTGCTCACTTGGACTGCTAGTTAGAGACTAGAAACTCAGGCCAGGTCTACACGACAGATCGATATCGGTAATAACTAAGTTGCTCAGATTTTCAGTAAAAAATCTACACCCCTGAGCGACGTAGGTATATCGAGCTAACCCACCATGTAGAAAGAGCTATGTCTACAGGAGAGCTTCTCCCATCGACATAGCTACTACCTCTTGGGGAGAAGGATTAACAACGCCGACGGGAGAAGCTCTCCCGTCAGCATAGGAGTGTCTTCATGTAAGCGCTACAGTGGCACAGCTGCATGAGTTTTAAGTGTAGACCTGCCCTCAGGTGATACAAGAGGAGTGGAGACTGCTGTAAGACTCCTGCTGGTAACTGGACTGATGTGGGGGAGTAGCCTGCAGACATAGAAATGATAGAGCCCATTCTGTTCCCTACCATGCTGGATCCCCTGGTATAGGGGGTAAGTCAGAGGCAGGCAGGGGTATGTCCAGCGTGAAGAAGAGAAATGGTCTGAGCACAATGAACATCAACAGAACCCAGCTGGCAGATGGTCCCAGGGCATAGGGGATATTGTCAGCTGGTGTATGTTACAACAGTCACCACATTGCTCTAGTCTGTGCCAGGGTAGGGTCAGGAAATAAATTAGGGAGTCATAACCAGCTCCCTGGTAGCTTCCCTACACTACTGCATCCAGCAGAAGCTAGACACAAGAGGGAATCTGGCCCCATGACTCCCTGTTATTGTTAAGCAGTTTACTGCACTAGCACTTCTCATATCATCAATGGAAAAAACTGCCATTCAACAAATTCCTTTTAACTTTGTTACATTTCTGGATAAGGCAAGGGCGACATTACATATTAACACACTACAGAGCACAAGCAGTGGTATGAAATCCTGACACCACGTAGTTATTTTTCAAGTCCAAACCATTTTCCTCTGAACATACACTGACTTCCTGGAGAGTCAAGTCTGCATACCTGACTTCCCAGTCAACTCTGGGCCAAACTGAAGGCCTGTTAGATTATAGCAAAGGTAAAAAAAGATGAGTGGGAAACATGGTGTAAAACTTACAGTGGTATGTATGGTTTCAGAGTAGCAGCCGTGTTAGTCTGTATTCACAAAAAGAAAAGGAGTACTTGTGGCACCTGAGAGACTAACAAATTTATTTGAGCATAAGCTTTCGTGAGCTACAGCTCACTTCATCGGATGCATTTCCACCAAATGCATCCGATGAAGTGAGCTGTAGCTCACGAAAGCTTATGCTCAAATAAATTTGTTAGTCTCTAAGGTGCCACAAGTACTCCTTTTCTTAGTGGTATGTATGCAGCTGTTGCTGTAGCCACGTTGGTCACAGGATATTAGAGAGACAAGGCAGGTGAGATCATATTTTTATTATCTTATCTTATATTATCTTTATAATAGAGAGACAAGCTTTCGAGCAGTCACAGAGTTCTTCAGATCTGGGAAAGTAACTCAGGGGATCACTGTAAATACAAGGAGGAGCAGATTGTTTAGCAGACATAGTCAACACATATTTCAAGGGACCATTCAAGGTCAAAGTGGCCAATTAACATCCCTCTGGTCACAGGGAGGCAAGGAAGGCTGCAGTTGCGGGGGGGGGGGGGAGGGGCAGGGAGGGGAAGAGAGGACGCAGGGGGAAGCAGCTGGGGGCAGGGGTTGTTAGTGAGTTTTAGACAGTTGTAATAAGCTATAAATCCAGTGTCTATTAAGTCCATGATTTTGGAAGGGAACACTCAAATACTCTGAGAGAATCTTGTTTCTATACAGAAATAAAAAACGACCATCACTGTGCACCCCTAATTGTCACCTACAACCCCACACCCACAACCCCACACCCATACAGGGCATCATCAAACATCTAAAACCCACACTCAATGGGGAGCCCATCCTGAAAAAATTCTTCCTGACCTCCCTCTTCTGGCCTTCAAACAAACCCCAACCTCTCCAAGTTCATCAGAAGCAAGCTCCCCACAGACCAGGACACACCAACTCAAAGCAACACCAGACCCTGCCAGAACAACAGATGCAAAACCTACAGACACATCTCCATTGCAACAATGATCAACACCCCTCACAGCATACCTTCCAAGATCCCTGGATCCTATCACTAGGTGTGGTATACCTCATCCAGTGCACTAGATGCCCCAATAGCAACTATATGGGTGAAACCAGACAATCACTATTCCCTCAAATGATCTTACACCGGAAAATGATAAAAGACAAACACACCTGTAACCTGTGGGTGAATGCTTTTCACAAAGCCATCACTCTGTCTGACCCATGAGTCCTCATCTTAAAAGGAAACCTGCACAACACTGTCAAAAGATGAGCTTGGGAGCTTAAATTCATAATTTTGCTAGACACTAAAAATCATACGCTAAATAGAGACACTGGATTTCTGGCTTATTACAGCAATCTGTAACCTACTAACAACCCCTCCACTGCTTCCTTACTCCTTTCCTCCCTATGACTAGAGGGTTGTTAATGGGCCACTTCACCTTGAATAATGACAGGTTTCAGAGTAGCAGCCAGATTAGTCTGTATTCGCAAAAAGAAAAGGAGTACTTGTGGCACTTTAGAGACTAACAAATTTATTTGAGCATAAGTTTTCGTGAGCTACAGCTCACTTCATTGGATGCATTTAGTGGAAAATACAGTGGGGAGATTTATATACACAGAGAACATGAAACAATGGGTGTTATCATACACACTGTAAGGAGAGTGGTCACTTAAGATGAGCTATTATCAGCAGGAGAGTGGGGGGGGGGAAGAAACCCTTTTGTAGTGATAATCAAGATGGGCCATTTCCAGTAGGTGACAAGAACGTCTGAGGAATGGGTGGGGGTGGGGGGTGGGATATCTTCCTGAAAACACCATCCTGGCCACTATGGATGTAGAAGCCCTCTACACCAACATTCCACACGAAGATGGATTACAAGCCATCAGGAACAGTATCCCCGATAATGTCACGGCTAACCTTGTGGCTGAACTTTGTGACTTTGTCCTCACCCATAACTATTTCACATTTGCGGACAATGTATACCTTCAAATCAGCGGCACTGCTATGGGTACCTGCATGGCCCCACAATATGCCAACATTTTTATGGCTGACTTAGAACAATGCTTCCTCAGCTCCCCTAATGCCCCTACTCTACTTGTGCTACATTGATGACATCTTCATCATCTGGACCCATGGAAAAGTAGCCCTTGAGGAATTCCATCATGATTTCAACAATTTCCATCCCACCATCAACCTCAGCCTGGACCAGTCCACACAAGAGATCCACTTCCTGGACACTATGGTGCTAATAAGCGATGGTCACATAAACACCACCCTATACCGGAAACCTACTGACTGCTATTCTTACCTACATGCCCCCAGCTTTCACCCAGATCACACCACTGTCCACATTTCCACTCAGATCCATTGTCTACAGCCAATCTCTACGATACAACCACATTTGCTCCAACCCTTCAGACAGAGATAAACACCTACAACATCTCTATCAAGCATTCTTACAACTACAATACCCACCTGCTGAAGTGAAGAAACAGATTGACAGAGCCAGAAGAGTATCCAGAAGTCACCTACTACAGGACAGGCCCAACAAAAAAACATAACAGAACGCCACTAGCCATCACCTTCAGCCCCCAACTAAAACCTCTCCAACGCATCATCAAGGATCCTATCCTGAAGGACAACCCATCACTCTCACAGATCTTGGGAGACAGGCCAGTCCTTGCTTACAGACAGCTCCCCAATCTGAAGCAAATACTCACCAGCAACCACACACCACACAACAGAACCACTAACTCGGGAACCTATCCTTGCAACAAAGCCTGTTGCTAACTGTGTCCACATATCTATTCAGGGGACACCATCTTTGGGCCTAATCACATCAGCCACACTATCAGAGGCTCGTTCACCTGCACATTTACCAATGTGATATACGCCATCATGTGCCAGCAATGCCCCTCTGCCATGTACATTGGCCAAACTGGACAATCTCTACGTAAAAGAATAAATGGACACAAATCAGACGTCAAGAATTATAACATTCAAAAACCAGTTGGAGAACACCTCAATCTCTCTGGTCACTTGATTACAGACCTAAGAGTGGCAATTCTTCAACAAAAAACCTTCAAAAAAGACTTCAATGAGAGACTGCTGAATTGGAATTAATTTGCAAACTGGATACAATTAACTTAGGCTTGAATAGAGACTGGGAGTGGATGGGTCATTACACAAAGTAAAACTATTTCCCCATGTTTATTCCCCCCCCCCTCCATCCCCCACTGTTCCTCAGAAGTTCTTGTCAACTGCTGGAAATGGCCCACCTTCATTATCACTACAAAAGGTTTTCTTCCCTCCCCCTCTTCCCCCCTCCCCCCCACTCTCCTGCTGGTAAAGCTCATCTTAAGTGATCACTCTCCCTACAGTGTGTATGGTAACACCCATTGTTTCATGTTCTCTGTGTATATAAATCTCCCCATTGTATTTTCCACTGAATGCATCCGATGAAGTGAGCTGTAGCTCACGAAAGCTTATGCTCAAATAAATTTGTTAGTCTCCAAGGTGCCACAAGTATTCCTGTTCTTTTCACCTTGAATGGCCTTGAAATATGTGTTAACTACTTATGCTAAACAATCTGTTCCACCTTGTATTTAGCTGGGGCACTCTGTAAGTGTCTATATAACAATGTTGCTCCCGCCGATGCAAGTCGCTGTAGTGAGGCAGAATTGCTTCCCTCCAATGTGAGCTGGAGGGACCATTGTACTCTCCCTGCTGGGTGGAGCCATGCCAGCCCCACTGCCCATGCCAGAAGCAGAGGGAGGGACAGGAAGTTTTTCCTGTTTTTCGCAGGAGTGGGTGTGTTAGATTCTGTGGCCTGCATAGTGCAGGAGGTCAGACTAGATGATCATAATGGTCCCTTCTGACCTTAGTATCTATGAATCTATGAATCTAAGTATAAGAGGCTGGCCCTTTAGCTCAGTTGGGCCAGAAACAGTGAAGGAGGCAGATGTCTCTAGCCTGCTGCAGGACTGAGGACCAGACCCCAAGATGTGCGGCTCCCTGCTCCCAGAAGAGACCAAGAGTGGGGAAGAGTTACTGGGACTGCTGTCTACCACTTACCCCAAGAAGACTAAGGACCCAGAGACTTTGAAGCCACACCAATGGACTGTGGTAGGAAGTAACCCAGGGGAACCAGACATTAGTTAGGTTGTGCTGTTGCAATATGAGTCAATGTGTTTCGGCAGGATCCCCACTGACTCAGTGGCAGGATCCCTGGCCATTGTTAGGGCCCCAGGTTGGGCCCAGTGGAGGAGGGTCGGCTAGTTAGCTAGGGACTGCTAGATAGCTTTTGTTTATTGCCTGATGCAGCAAGTCAGGGCTAATCTACACTGGCAATGCTAAAGCGGCAGTGCTTTAACGTGGCTTGTGTAGTCATGGCAAAGTGCTGGGAGACAATCACTATACTCTCAAATGATCTCACATTGGAAAATGATCAAAGACAAAAACACCCTGTCACCTGTGGGTGCAGAGCACGGCAAAGCGCTGGGAAAAAAACTCCTCCATTAGGGCGTAGCTCCCAGCGCTGGTGCATTGTCTACACTGGCGCTTGACAGAACTGAAACTTGCTGTGCTCAGAGAGGTGTTTTTTCACACCCCTGAGTGAGAAAGTTGAAACGCTGTAAATTGCCAATGTAGACCAGTCTTCAGAGTGGCCTCCCTCTGAGCCTGAGACAAAGGGATTACTACAGTCGCCCAATACACCAACTTAATAACTCCACTTCCGTGAGAGGTGTAGTGCTTAAGTTGATGTAATTAGGCTAATGCTGTGTCAGTGTAGACACGTCATTTCTCACATCAGACTGTTCCAGCTGTCAGCCTCTGTCAGCTGGAGCCCAGCCGGGCTGATACTTGGAGCCTTGCCATGCGGGGCTCACAGCCTGAGCCCTGCCAGGCTGACAGCTGGAGTCATATTGCCCAGAGTTGACAGCCTGAGCCCCGCCACCTGGGACTGACAGCCGGAGCTCTGCTTTGTGGGGCTTACAGCTGGGGCCCTGCTGGGCTGATACCTGGAGCCCTGCTGCCTGGGGTTGACAGCTGGAGCCCCACCACCCAGCTCCGGCTGTCAGCCCTAAGCAGCAGGGCTCCAGGTATGAGCCACGGGTGGCAGGACTTCAGCTGTCAGCCCTGGGCAGCAGGGCCTCCGACTGTCAGCCCCAGCCAGATGGGGCTCCTGGTATCAGCCCCAGGCAGTAGGGCTCCAGGTATCAGCCCTGGCACTGGGGCTCCGGGTATAAGCCCTGGGAAGTAGGGCCTCCAGCTGTCAGCCCCAGCTTGATGAGGCTCCAGGTATCAGCCTGGCAGTGGGGCTCTGGGGATGAGCCCTGGGCAGTAGGGCTCCAGCTGTCAGCCCTGGGTGGTAGGGCAATGGCTGTAAGTACCCCACAATGCCCCACAGTGACAGTTCAATCAGTACAAGCACTCCTGGTGAGAACATGGACCACCGATAGAAGGCGCTAGTGTGGGCATGCAAAACTGATTCAATTACTGCAGTGCCTGTAAATAGACTTAATTTTGTAGTATAGACTTGCCCTTAGTTTCCCAAATCTGACAAAAAGCTCCACACAAGCTCGAAAGCTTGTCTCTCTCACCAATAGAAGTTAGTCCAATAAAAGATATCACCTCACCCAGCTTCTCTCTCTAGTGGCATGTATGTAATTCCATACATCAGAAAATATATGCCAAATTCAAACCTGACCCTGCAAACAATTACACATAGAATTAGTCCTTTTAAGTCAATGGAACTATCTGCAGGAGCGTGGTCTTGCAGCACCGGACCCAACAATTCTTCCAAAAGCACAGACGCACTGACAGATGGCTAATATAAAACCAAAATACTACAGCTTGAGATAGGTGCTGACCCTATAAACCTCATGGTACAGCTGGAACAACCATAGTAAATCTGCCCTCAGGCTTCAAACCACACTAGTTATCCTAAAGCTGTGCTGCAAAGACAAAACATAGCTGTGCCTTTACCAGCACTGTTAAGATGCACAGAGATAACCTCAGAGAGTTATCGTTACACATAACATTGTGCTTCTGCCTGTGTTTTTATTAAAAATACTAGGTCTCAACTCCCTTCTTTTCCTAGGACGCAATCTTTGGAGGATTAGAATAGGATGACACATGGAACTGGAATCTCTGATACAGTTTTCCTAGCCTCAGGTGAGAGCATCTTAATATTTCTGATTTTAAAATACCAGATAAAGATTAAAAGTAAATGTGAGATTATCCTTGTACAAGAAGGAGCAGTCAAGAACACACATGATATTTTTTGCTTTGTTTTTTCTTTGTGGTTCACCTTTACATCAAAGGAAAAAACGAAAAACCAAAACCAAAACCAAACATCCCTGCTCATATGACACAATTTCAAACCAATTCTCCATTTGCCATGAAAAAGCCCCGTTGCTGGTTATTTTTGTCCATTGGCAAATCAATTCCTGTGGAAACGGCACATATTGCTGTCAGTGCCCCTGCACACTCCCTCATCTGATCAGTACAATACAGTTTCCTGCTAATTTTTCAGTGAACAGTAGGCAGTGAACATGCTCCCACTGCTTGGTAGGTGCAGCTCATGAAATATATTAGCTGTCCAGGAGATTTATGCCTTCGTTTATGGGGGGATGTGGCTCAGGTAGCCAATCTCCATTCAAAAGGCAGGGAGAGGAAATGGAAAGAACTGAATGTGGCTTGGGAGGGGAGCACCTGAGTGCCCAGGACAGAGAACTCAATACCGCAGGGGTAGTGCGAAATGTATGTGAAAACCAGGATGCTGTCCTGGGACGCATCAGCTCATTAATTATTTAGAAGCCCATTGAGGTAAATGGGAGTGTAAGCGAGTGGATAGGATCCCCAGCCTGGGACAAACAATCAGCCATGCTCAGTTCCATTTAGAGCCCCTAATCCCAGGTCCCTGTTTATTTTCCAGCTCAGAACAATAGGAAATGCTGAACAATAAACAAGAGCAATAGCCCTGTTCTTGGCTGAAATTGTGGGGCCTCTGGCCACCAGTAACTTAAAGGTCTAGACCTCCCCCATGTAGAGGGGGTCCACCAAGCTACAGCCACAGGAGAGTGTGTCTCAGCTCTCTCCCATTTCCCCATCCCCGCATGGGGCTGGGGACCCTCCTTTACATACTCCAGCTGGTGCTGTCCAGTTCAGTTAGCTGATTTCCAGCACCTTCCTGCTGGGCTTCTATCTAAAGGGGACCAGATGCTCCCTGGCCAGTGTGCCCTCTTACAGGGAGTCTTTCCACTGACTTCAATGAGCTTTGGAACTGGCCCTGAATCACAGCCCTTCCTAGTGTAGATGTGGCCAAGCGGGCCTCTGTGCCCCCCACAAAGGATTTGAAGCTGATACTTAAAGAACTTGCTGTGGCTAAGCCGGCCTGCATGTCTCTTCTCTTCTCAGATGATTTCAGGTCAGTGCTATGTTCCCTCAAATGATTGAAAGAAAGCCCTTTAATCTGTGGCTAAATAAGGCTTGGATGCCTGGTTCAAGGGAACACAATATCACCATGCCATGATGCCAAGGCCATGCCTGTGAAGACAGTATGCATGAAATGGCAATAGTGACACCATCTAGTGGACAGCAGAAAGAATGACAAAAGAATGTTCTCTAACATCACCAAATGCGCTATAGAGGTAAGAGCAAGACAGAAACAGTTAGTAGTGGAAATGAAACAATTTTTAAAGTGTGTATCAAATTAAGCTTACCATAAATAGTCTGTACAAGTCAATTATAATAGATTCTTTTATAGATTTTCATATAATTTACCTGTGCCTTTAGAGAATGCTTTCTATTTTTCATATAGGAGTTTATTAATTTTCACCCCAATGCTCCCTCTCAACTCACTTTCTCAGAATAAAACTACTAAGTGGAGTGACATTAATTTGCTGCCATGCCTCTTTAATTAATCTGTTTCTGCTTTCGTTAATCCCAGAAATCACATACAATAAAGTCCATCAATGCTGTGATACTGTGCCAGCTTAAGTTTAATTTGCTGCACTATTCGTGAAGGGAGGGTGGTGAGTAATCTCAGAGATGCAGAAGTGTAAAGCCTCCTCCTGAAACCATCTCATGATGTTAGAATGTTTGGCAAGTACTTCTCAGTCTCCTACCTCCTTTAGATATAGATATAGACATATGAAGACAATTGAAAAGGATGTAGCTATTCAATACCAGATGGTCTTGGATATGAATTACATTCTGGGTAGGTTCCTATCTCCATTCTAGTCTTCCTCTGGAATGGAGACTGAACTAGTCAGGGTAGCAAACATAGGTGCTGGAACTAGGGGTCCTGGGGATGCTGCCACACCCCTGGCTTGAAATGGTTTCCATCATACACAGGGTTTACAATTTGTTTCAATGGCTCTCGGCACCCACACTGTACAAATTGTTCCAACATCTGGTAGTAAATGATTTACTGCTGGTTGTAGATCTGATTGATCTTGCCAGTTCAGTTGTGTTGGACCTCTCAGCAGCTTGTGACAGGGGATGTTGCTTTGGCAACTAAAGGATCTTTTTGATGTGCTTGGAACTGTACTTTCTTGGTACAGACAAATCTAGTATACAGGGAGTCTGCTGTGAATGATGGACTGTTATATATCTCTACCAAGGGATTTAAAATCTGACATCATTCAAAGATCCACCCTATCTCCCAGGTTCAGTGTATACATGGGGCCACTTGACAACATAACATCACAGTCTAGCCCAATGTTAGAGTTCAGGTTTAGAAATCACTCTCATTATGTTGTATAGGGCCTTGATGGGGAGACAGTCACATTAGAAATTAAGGGCCAGATTCTCAAAAAAGCTCACCCACGAGCTCTCACTTAGGTATCTAAATCAATGGCCAGAGTATCGGAGCAATTGGAGCTTCTGGTTGCATAGCATTTTTTAAAATATGACTGCTTCACTTGGACGCCTAAATGGGAATTGAGCGCTTCTGAAATTCTGACCCCAACTATGGTTGTTAAGTATTTTTTAAATTGATATATTATACTTATATTAATTAATTAATATTATATTGTTATTATTTAAACTTCCCCCCAACTTCCTTTTGCTGGTACAAAATTAATTGTTCACAAAGAAAGAACGGCATCTTTATTTAGACAGTCACTCTGAAGCCAATGACAGTCAAGGTGTGCTCAGGACCTCTGAGGACCAAACCATATTCATACTTCTCACTGATGTAACGCCTACGGCAGATAGGTATCTATTTCCTGGCTAGTGAAATACTAAATCTTTCAGGATTTATTTCTGAATTTGGGTTTTGTAGGAATTTATATCTTTCTGTTAATAGTATAAATATAACCAAAGGCATCACATTGTACACCTCCTTTTCCTGCACCACGAACACTGGAAAATTTAAAGTAGTTTATTATCGCTGTTGTTAATAAAAATCATTTTATATAGTACCAAGAAAGTCCATGGCACTTTACAGACATATAGCAAGGAGCTTTTCCTGCCGTAAGCAGTTTATTTCTAAAGTCTGCTGTGCTCATTCCTATGTCTTGCAGATAGCGGATACCAAACCGATTGCTTTAGAGCCACCCTTACTTGTGCTGTACTTGTAGCACTTATTCCTGGAGCAGTTCTTCTGCTTTCAATGGGACTACCCAAGGAGTATGGTCCCAATCAATGGCAGAACAGAAGTGTCAGCAAGGCAAAATTTGGTTCTTAAAGATTTCCTGTTGGTATCCCTTTTTTCACTGGATGACATGACATGTTCCTTACAGAGCCCTATTTTTTGCACTGAGATGAGAGAGCTCTATGTAGAAACAGGAAAACTTATATGTGCATAAACATGGAATTTTGACTCAGTGAAGACTTTCCTATGCAGTGTGGTATGGAAGTATTTGCTTACTTATGGCCTGATCCAAAGCCTACTGGAGTCCCTGGGATTCTTTCCATTGACTTCAGTGGGCTCTGGATCAGGTCTTAAGGTTTGAGAGGGGGTAGAACCTGACTTTCAGTTAGAACACAGAAATGCAGGAATAATCTTATTCAGAACACTACTTTAGCCTGATTTGTTTATTCATTGTCTCAGCATTTTATTTTATTACGCCTTTTAATAATGCATATTGTAAAAGCTGGAAATGAGCATATTCCATGAGCTCAGTATCTTTCAGTTTGCACCTCATCAATTGTTTTTCCTTGCGATTATACGTTTTTACTTTATCATCCCTTTGATAACAATTTCTGCATAAAAAGTGACTTTATATTTCATTTTCCCAGTCTGTTATCTTAACAGAATACATCCAAAAACACCCTTTGTGCTGCTGCAGTAATATAACAGATCAGGAGAAGCTGTGGCATAAGAAATCAAAACCATAATAATGTCTTTGGGTTTTGCATTTTAAATACTGCATTCATTGTTGCACTGAGGTTTCAGATCCCTTTTCAGACATTACTGAGATTACCTTTGGTAATGCCTATTTCATTGTACTTTGATATAAAATAATGTATGTCATAAATTATCTAAGTGACTGTCAGAGTGAAAAGCACCTACTTATGATATGTAACAATTTGCTTTTCTAATTTGAAGAGGATTGAGGTATTTTAATTATATAAGGTCTAAAGCCCTTGTGGATGAAATTAGAATTCGATGTAAAATCACATTCTTCACAGAGCTGTAAGTTAGAAAATGATAACATCTATATTCAGTAATTTATACTTTTGGGGATGGACTAAATACAGGAAAAAATGGGGACATTTTGATGAGGGAAGTTTTGTCATTTTAATAGCAAAAAACTGAGAATTAAGAAAACACTGCTCATTTTTAAATGTGTTCTATTCATCATTTGTTCTTTACAAAAAAACCCAACCACATGGATTAATAAAGAATATTTTAAAGGTTATCAATCAAAAATACTGTTAATGTAAAGAAACACTCATACCATGAGTTGGAAGGGAGTCGTGAAAGGAAAGGAGGGAGGTAGATAGAGAGAGCGAGCTATTTAAAATTATTGGTGTGCTTCACATTTTCAAGATTGCTTCCATTTGGAAGTGAATGGTGAGGGGGGGGGTTGAGCTTCCTCAGTGCTGAACAATTTAAAATTATTGGAGCACTTCACTTTGAAGGTGCTCAGGGCTCTGAACATGTACATTGTAGAGAGATTTAAAATTATGAGAGCTCTTCAAATTGTTTAAAACATTGATTTTTTATAAAATTGATTTTTCAACGTTTTATTTCTTCAGTGACTAGGTAATTACAGCAGACCAGCAAACGAGGTACTTCATTCTGAAACTCAGACTTTCTTTCAGCCTCCTGCCCTCCCTTCTCATTCTCTCTCTCATTTTCTCTTTTTCCCCTCTCTTTCTTTCTTAATAAGTTTTCTGGTTTCCCTTGCTGCTGGGATAGACACATCATTCATTGTTCTTGCTCATAAATCTCTCTCTGACAAAGGAACCAGGAAGTTATTAGGGATGAGCAGAAGGTCAGGTCAAAAATTCAGTTTGATCAAACCTATCCTAGCGAAATAGCACTTTGCCCACTTTAAAATCTAAAACCATACAAAACGTCTGTGCTATTCGGTTTGACTTTTAATCAGTGCTTTATTCAGAAAGTACCTCCAACAGATTTTAGAATAGGGGTTATGGCAACTCACAGGAATTAAGAAATTGCTAGTAGGGAGGATTTAGCTACACACACATACCTGTGCACATATGTGACATTTTCTAGTACTCCTTTTTCTCTCAGTAAACATGGACGACCAAAGAGAAAACTTCACAGAATCACCAAGCAGACGTAGATGTGTCATTGAAGAAGGGAGAGACCACATATTTCAAAAGGTTCGAACATTTATATCCCCCAGTCCCTGTCACTGTCCTGTCCCCCACGTATACAATCAACATTTTTATTCTCTCTCATATTTATGAAAGAGATAGAAAATTTTATAGAACCACCAATAGCAGACAAACGGATTAGAGTATACAGTTCTCATTAAATATAGAATGTAATGAGGTTCCACTGGATGTGTCAGGACAGAAATTGGCCTACATTATGAGCCCCATTCTCAGTTGGTGTAAATCAGCAAAGCTCTATTGAGCTGAATGCAACTATGTTGATTTACACCAGTGGAAGCTCTGACCCTATAACATTATGAGTTAGTGAATGAGCCAGACTGTGAGTCAGAGTGTGAACACTTAACTCACAACAGTAAGTAATTACTCACAGAGGCAGCCCTGTTGAATCAATGTGAGTAAAAGGTTCACTCTCCGGCCTAGTAATAATATCATTAAAAAGAACTTATTTTCAGCCCATCTTACAACAAGTGCCTCAATACATATTAGACAGACAAGGTGGGTGAGGTACACAGGTGCTGAAACTAGGGGCACGGGAGGTACTGCAGCACCCCCTGGCTTGAAGTGGTTTCCATTATCAGACTAACATGGCTGCTACTCTGAAGTCTGGTTCAATGGCTCTCAGCACCCCCACTATAAACACTGTTCCAGCACCCCTGGTGAGGTAAGATCTTTTATTGGACCAGCTTCTGCTTGGTGTGCGAGACAAGCTTTCGAGCTTACACAGAGGTCTTCTTCGGGTCTCAATGCACATTAACTGATGGGGGAGGTCGAGGGGAAAGCTAGTAGTAATCTGGTAAGAACAATAAGTAAATGAATCTCCTTAAGAATAGTTTCATGGTTATGTACGTATGTTAAGAATTTCTCCCAGTTCAGAAGATTCTCCGTTGTGTTTGCCTGTGTTAAATAAAACTATTTTGCAAAGGCTTTCAGTAGAGCTTTATATATTTTGTAAGAGACCCATATCAAAGTAAAATGAACATATTACTGAATTTTTGTCAGCTTGAACTAACACCTGCCACACACAAGGTCTTTAGCCTTTCATGCACATCATAACTTCAGTGTAAATTTAAAGGAACAGGGAAAGCAATAGAGCAAAGCTACCCAGATGTTGTACAGTCTGTGCAATTGTAAATTTAAAAGTACCAGCTTTCCATCCAGATTTTAATGCACCAGAAACAATATGAAAATTCCAAGACACACTGCATTATTGAAACGTCTGGCCATTTTGCTATGAATTTTGGAACAGATGTACAGAGGTAGGCAATAAAGCTGTGATAATAAGGAACATTTCTACAGCATCTCACAAAACTACTAATCTATAATGAAGACCAAAACTATTTGGTGGAAGAGAGTGTTTTTCATTATTTTTATTCAACTCAATGGTGAGTATTCAAATGCCTTTACTTGACTTTGATAATGTTGTGGGTGTTGAACATTGTAATTCATATTCCCCAATATAGGACAAAGTAAATAAATAACTGCATGGTCCTCTTTTTTTTAATGAAGGGAAATAGCATGGTGGGACAGCAGCTACTCCACAACTAGCTGGTGGTGTTACCTTTTGTAGCAAGTTACTTTAAAAGCCAAGATTCTCAAGAGTAGCTACTGATTTTAGGTGTCCCCATTTTTGGGTGCTCAAACTGAAACACGTTCAAAGAGCCTAAGCTTCTGCCCTCCAGAAAAAAAAAGGTCATTTTCAGGCATCCCAACCTGGACACCCACACTTTTGAAAATTGTCACCTTTAATCCAGAGAAATGCCCAAGGTCTAATAAGGGAAACTGGCTAGATGCCAAGGACTCGAGTCTGCTCCTGTTAAAATCAACAGCAAAAATCTCATTGACTTCAACGGGAGTAGGATTGGACTCCAAGTTTGCCATCAGTGTTGGAGAGCCAACTCAATGCACTATGGGGATACCAGCAGAATTACCCTCACAAAGACAGTGCTACAGTATTCTACAGGAACAGTCTACTCCCAAAATGATCCTGCAGTGTTTGGGGCTGTTACGGTACTACTTTTAATGGGGGCAGAGGCCAGAGAAATGTGCTACTTTTAGAGAAGGTTAGTGGGGTAACTGCACTAATTGCTTTCATCTTTATAAGTACCTGCTAGCCACTGATTATTAGAATAGCATTAACAGTGACCTCAACAAAAGAACCATATATTTTTATCCCTCTGACCAATGAGCAAGTTTTGTGATGGTGACTGCTGCTGGAGATGGCCAGGAGGAGCATAGGGCAAAGAAGTTACAACTTCTCAGAATGACATAGTTGGGCCTTGCCTACATGCCGATGTCTGGCAAATAATGGGGAGGGGAAGCATCAGCAAAGCCAGAATCTATTCTGAAAAAAAAAAAAGGATTATATACCATAGAGAAAGAGGCATGCTTGTCTCCATGCAAACAAGCAAGGAGAGCCTATTGACAAGGGGGTGGGGGGGGAAATGACTTTTGATAATGCTGGGCCAGAAGCATGATTTCATTCAGGAATAATTCAAAGGGATTTGGCCATTTGTTGTACAGTCTAAGGAAGATTAAAATGAGAGATGGTTGGGAATTTTCAATCTTTTTTTTCATTGGAAAGTGTTGTTTTGTCAAAACCAATACTGTTCACAGGAGAGGGTTGACGAACATTCTATTCTGACATTTTCAAATAAAAAGCTTTGTTGTCCGATTCAAAATTACTTTTTGTTTTGAAATTTAATTAATTTATACTACAAAGGGTTATTTTTTTAAAAAAGTTTGAAATCAAAATAAAACATTTTTAAGTGATCAAAAAGAAACCTTTTGATTGGCCAGATGTGATTTTGTTCAGATTATTAGTTTGCAGAAATTTTCAAGATTTTAACACTTTGTCCCATTTTGGGATGGATTATTTTTTTCAAATATCTCAAAAACTCTTGTGGGATCAGAAAATCATTCTCCATCCAGCTCTAATTAAAACATTGGTTACTGTGGGCTAGACTGTACCCTTACAATCTGCCCCAAGTAAAGGGCATATTCAGTTCTTCAGGGGAAAGAGTAATTACTTTACCCCGTTCATGAAGCAGTGTATTTGTCCCTTTTTTTGTTGGCCAACTACTCTGGCTGGCAAGGTGAAGGAGGTGGAGCTAGGGCTCCTCCCACTCTCCACCTCCTTGATTAATGGGGTGAGTATCAAGTGAGTAGCTTCTGCTCTTTCACCGGATGGTTGAAGCTGCAATCTGAGCAGAGGAATTAAGAGCTTTACTTCCATGCATGGCTGGATAAAGGCTCTATGGAATTCCAAACATGATTGTTACTGTTCTGCACAACCCCCAGTACAAAGATTACTTACATATTTTCTATCTCTATGACACTGAGCGCCCCTTTCAAAACATAGGCATGGCACCTAAGGCTATTATGTGAAATCCTCCAGTGAACTTAGAGCTTTCTGATTGAAAGAGGGACAGAAATAGCCTTATAATAAGCATATAATTTTCTCAGATTTCAAGGCATATCATAAGAATTACCCTGAATCCCTTCCTTTGTCTCTCTTAGAAATGCTGTCAATCAAGAGAACATGGGAAGAGTCTACTTTGGAAGGAAAAGCTGTGGAATTTCAGTGGAGTGTTCCTTTTGGGTAGCACTTCCATTCAACCAGGTTGGTTTTTGACAATGTTGAAGTAATATAGGATTCAATCCTGAAATCCTTACTCAGCCAACACATGAATAGTCCCCAAATAGGACTGATCCTGTGAATAAGAACCACTTGTCTCAGAAGAGTTGCAGGATTGGGATACAGACAGCATGGCCATTAGTAATACATGGGAATGGCATCTGCAAACATGGGCTTAGACTGTGTACACTGTGTACTTCCAAATATTTGGTACTTACATAAGTCCTGATTTAAAGTCAATGGGACTCCAGTGAGCTTTGGATCAAGGCCATAATATTTCAATCAAAGATCCAAATTACTCCACAAACTTGGTCAAATATATATACTTCAGCCATTTTGGAATGAATCCTCTTCTGGAGATAATATAAATGGGTCTCAAGAAGCAAATTTTGATTCAGAGCCCCTCTCTCTCCTTAAAAAGAAAAGGAGTACTTGTGGCACCTTAGAGACTAACAAATTTATTAGAGCATAAGCTTTCGTGAGCTACAGCTCACTTCATCGGAAGTGAGCTGTAGCTCACGAAAGCTTATGCTCTAATAAATTTGTTAGTCTCTAAGGTGCCACAAGTACTCCTTTTCTTTTTGCGAATACAGACTAACACGGCTGCTACTCTGAAATCTCCCTCCTTAGTTATGAGGTTTTCAGATGTAGGGTTTTGGTTTGGCCTATTACTGACACAGGGCTTAGCCCTGAAATCATGGTCTAGATCTAGATCAGAACTTTCCCCAAAGTTTGGAGGTATACAGAACCATTTCAGCTTTACATAGCAGAAATCAGTAGTTCAGGACTGAACACAAAGAGAAGAATGTCTAGGCCAATTGAAGCAGTAGTGACATTTTTAGGTACGTAGGTTATCCAGTTGGCTTTTGGCCAGGTCACTGGGGTGAACATCAACGGTCATGAGAACAGTGAAATTGGATTTGCAATTAGTGCAGGTTTAAATCTCATCCAAAAGATGGGTGCTCCAGCAACACGATGCCTGTTAGCCCCATACTGTGGCATGACTATTGTACTGTTTCGGGGAAGCACACCACCTACACAGTCACCATTTCCTGCCCCACCTTGTTTTTTCTTGGGAGTCTCCCATCTAAATACTGACCCAGGCCCAAACCTGCTTAGCTTATGAAATATGACAAGATCACAGCCCACGGTGTTTCTTTTGCCTATAGCTGCCTTTGGTATGCACCTGTTCATTCACGCAGACCCCACCCAGCTGCTGCTATGGGAATAATTTACATGGATTTATTTTTTGCTTTGTTTCTGTATCAGGTGTATAACACTCCACACCTCTTGTGCAAAAAGGTCACTGGAGAGTCAGAGAATGTCACATAATGAGTTGGTTGTTTTTTTAACCTGAAGAAAGCCCTTCCTGAATGCTTAGTGTCTTTCACACCCCTGTAAGTCTCTGAGATAGTACATACTTTTATTTGACCAAGTTTGTATTGTTAGAGGGGAGGGGGGAAAAAAAGCCAAACAGCATTTTCACCTGAGCTGTATGGTCTGATAGGCTATGGAAGCTGATGTGGGAAAAAGAAGAGAACCCTCATAGGAAATACCTAGCAACGTGTAAAGCACCATTGATATCACAGTCATGTCAGCTACAGCTTCCCACGATGTCACTTGTCTAACAGCACAGCTGGCCTGGTATCTCAGGCACAGGATCCTAAGTGATAACCAAAGCTGCAGTCACACCAAGAGTTACAGCAGTAAGTGTTGGATATACCACGAGGGTGAGGGAACGGACCACAGATGCACTTGTTGACACAACACCTAATAGTTCAGGTTGATGTTAGACTGCCACATATCCATTTGGTCAGCTCTTCTTACCATAACAGGAGTTGTCAAATCATCATTTTTCAAAGTCTGTTAATTTAATATCAAGATACATAAAAGTACATGTGCCCCGACTGGCAATAAAATACTAACTTGGAAAGCTAAATAGACAGCCTTGACTAAGATACTGTACTAGGCCTCAGGAGGGCTGGGATTGATTCTCAGCTCTGCCACAGATTTCTTGCATCATGTTGGGCAAGTCTCTTAATCTCTCCTTGTCTCAGTTCCCTATCTGTAAAAATGAGGGAAAAGGATACTACCTTTCTCTCAGAATTGCATGTTTATAATAATTAATATACATGTAATTTACTAAGGCTGTTAAAAATGAACATTCCAAACAGGTTTTATAAAGCTGTTTTTTTCATTTGTTTCAAAATTCTGAAGAGCCCTCTTATCTCCATGAGAACTGCCATTTTTCTGATGCTGCCAGGCAGCCGTCCTTAACCTGTTAGCAGGTTTGTGATGTGGGAAAAACAGCTCTACATCTCAACTTATGAGGAAAGCAGAAGACTTTCAAAGCTGATGAAGGTTTGGGCTATTTTTTTTAAATGTGTTAATGGGTTTCTAAAGAAAACGAAATAGTATTTACCCTACAGCAGCTGTGACAGCTCCCCTGCTTTCTTGTGCAAAATAAGGAGTGGCATTTCCTGTGCCTCAAGTCTACGGAGCAAATCCTAGCTTTGGAGGCACTCTGTCTGGGAGTAAAAGACTAGATGTGTGGCCCTTCCATCCCATCCATTCTACCCAGATGTAAAATTTTCTTCTGAGGGAGCAGTCATGGAAGGGAGGCCATAGAGAGAGCAAGCGGAGCCTGAAATTGTCTGCACAAAGCAACTTTCTGGAATAAGTGACAGCACAAGCCATACAGAAGATGGTGATGCTTTTAGAAAACACCTTTCGTCTGTTTGGCCTGACTGTCCAAAGTACCCTTATTTATCATAAGTGCAACCCACCATAGTGAACACTTGCTCTACTGAAAAGCCTTAGAATCATAGGGCAAGAAGGATCATCTAGTCTAACCCCCTTTCACGATGCAGGATTTGTTGTGTCGCTTTGCAGCTCTGCTGTTCTTGGGGGAGGCACCAACACCCAGACTTACTCAATTCAGCCTAACTTCTAAAAGTATAACACACGTTGTAATCACCAAGAAAGTCTTTCTGCTATACCCAGAGCTCTATGTTTTCTGTGACTGGCGGTAGAATCCATTGGCTGTTGAATAATTTGGCAGCATACTTTTAAAAAAAGCATTTCTAGCATTTACAATGACTAAGATAACTTTCTATGGTTGTCCTGATGCTGTGTTCTCTGCTAACAGACAGCCTGAAACAACAGCTTGAAGTGAGACCTGCCCCCACTTATCTCTGTGGCTTCTGAACTGCAAAGCCTAGAATAACCATTTAAATGATCAACATTGGCAGCTATTTCTCTGAACACCATTTTAGTAGATGTGTCAGCCACTTTTTGAGTGTGGGTGGAGCCTGGGCGTCTCTTTGGAGCTTGAGTAAAATACAAGGAGTACTTGTGGCACCTTAGAGACTAACAAATTTATTTGAGCATAAGCTTTCGTGAGCTACAGCTCACTTCATCGGATGCATTTGGTGGAAAATACAGAGGGGAGATTGATATACACACACAGAGAACATGAAACAATGGGTTTTATCATACACACTGTAAGGAGAGTGATCACTTAAGATGAGCCATCACATGGCAGACATGTGCAGTTTTTTTTTTCCACCAAATGCATCCGATGAAGTGAGCTGTAGCTCACGAAAGCTTATGCTCTAATAAATTTGTTAGTCTCTAAGGTGCCACAAGTACTCCTTTTCTTTTTGCGAAAGATAACACTGTCAGACAGGAATCAGCCTCATGCTAGATGATTCGGAACAACAATCTACCAAAGCAGAGTTTATTTACTATATCAGGTAATCAGACAGGTTTGTTTGGGCCAGCAAAGTACTGAAAGCGGAGATGTGCAAAATGATCTGAAATATAAAAATCAAACAACATATACCTGATATGGGCTTTCCTTGTAACCTCACAATTTAGCATAGGTTTATGGAAAGATTTGCTAAGATTCATAAAACTTTCAAGTGAACGCAGTGCTGGCTTTTCACAAACCTGGTCTGATATAAGGTTTTGTGTTGAAATCATGCAAAAAACCTCTACTTTCCTGTGGTTTTGACAAATGATCAAGTGAAATCTGGTGGGTTTTTTACTAAGTTTCCTGTTGAGATTTTGATTTTTGTTCTCATCTGAAATTCAAAGTAAAACTTGGGGGGTGCAATTCTAGTTCCCCCAAAGCTTTTCAAATGACTGATGAGGAAACAAAAGTTTCTGCCGATCTTTTGGATGTTGTCAGAGGAAGATGTTTTTGCAACCATGCCTAAAACAGAATAAGAGCAGGTAAAGAGGGTACAGACTTCACCTAGCGAGGATGGAGACCAGCCAGTTAGTTTAATCATATACCAAAAAAGATATATTTGTGTTAATTTTGCCTTCATGAATGATTACACAAAAGCTTGTGGCAAGTTCCAGCTGATTCATCGTACCATGAAGTAAAGCTATATATGAAGAAAAAAAAGCATTATACCACCAGTCAAATCAGAATAAATTCTATTTCATAGAAGTCTTGTGGAAAGTAAAAATTCTGCATTTCCCCATTTTGCACTGTAACATAAAACAGTTTTTGCAGGAGAAAACCATCTTTATTAGATAGCACTTAGCCTCCCAACAGAAACCCTGCACCAGACCTCCTAAATGCAGATGACACTACGCAAGACCTTCCACCGACAGTCCACTAACAGACCATAGATCTCAGCACCTTCCAGGACAATGTAAAACCTGCCTCATTGCAGAAACCTCCTCACTATAACAACCCTCTAGCATGGCCTGGTATCAATATCCTGAAAATAAGCAAAAGCAACAGAAAAACACTTAGGGTTTAGAGTGTGCTGCTACAGGACTGAAGAAGGTGCAGAGCGGCTACCCTGGGGGAATCTGGGAGGCATTGTGTCTCAGGGGGCACATTCCCTTAATGCTCCCCAGTCTTCAGGGACAGTGTGTACTCTGCACTCTCCCTGGGTTGGTGCAGCCTAATTTCCTCCTGCCCTTTCCTCCCCACACACCTACCTTGCACCCCTAACCAGTTCTGCTACTCAGTGCAGGGGCTGTAGGTTGGGTCCATGGTCTTGCTTCCTCCCCAGATCTCCTACAGCCTCCTTTGAATGATTTGCACCCTTGGGGTACTAGGAGAGGAGGGAGGAGCCCTGGGGACTAAGAGGGGATTCCATCAGCATCTCTCCATCCTTGCATTGCATAAACAAGTCAAAGTCACTACTGGTTATACCTCACTGAGGCTGCAGGCAGCATTGGTGGCTTCTGAGTGACGTACCACAACTTCCTTGTTTTGATGCCAATTTGCTGTTTGACCTTGGGCAGGTCATTTAATTCTTTGTGTTTCAATGTGGAAAATTGACATAATAATTTGCCTACCTCACAGGGATCTTTCAGTTTGTCCAGGAATATGAGCCGCTCAGATGAAAGGCACTCTGGGTGTCATCCTGTGAAGTGCTGAGTATTCCCATCTCCCACTGACAACTCAGCACCTCCCAGGAGAATTGTAGAACTTTGCAGGATCGATTACTAAAAGTACATCCTAAGCAAAGGCTGCTGTGGGATACCTCAGGGCAAAGGCACTGACTTTCTAATATGCCAGGGGATGCTCCCCCAGCTCTCCTCCAGGCCCCCCCACTCCACCCCTTCCCCAAGGTCACACCCCTGCCCTGGTTCTTCCCACCATCACTTCACCTCCTTCCCCTCCTCACCAGTGCCTCCTGCACAGCACACAACAGCTGATCATGGCGTGTGGGAGGTGCTGGGGGGCACTGATCGAAGGGGCTGCTGGTGGGTGCTCAGCACCCACCATTTTTTTCCCATGGGTGCTTCAACCCTGGAGCATCTACGGAGACGGTGCTTATGCCTCAGGGAATATGAGAAATTTCCAAAACTGGCTAAGTGGGACCCAACAGGGGATTAAATAGGCGGTCTTTAGAAAACTAAAAACTGTGTTTATGATCCCTACATGGCTAGGTCATCATGAGGGTTTTCTGCTTTCATTTCTCTTTATTAGTCAGAGAAGGCAGCAATGTCTATACAAAGAGTGCAAAAATGTCACAATTTTTGTAATTGCAAAATTTCTCAAAAGGAGTGCAATTTTTTTTTTGCACATGTACATTTTTCAGGACATTTCCAAAATCCTACAAATTTTTGCTGAGAAAAAATGTGAAGCAAAACCCAGAAATGTTGCACAATTCTATTTAATAGGATAGTTCGCTAATGGGAACAGGATCCTCTGTTATGCTCAGCTACGCATCTTTTGATCACACGAGATGCTGGTAATTGTACATTTATGGCAAAAGCACATATTAGCTTTCGTATTTATGTAGCAGCTAGACTCGATTACCCTGTGCCACTGTTCTATTAATATTATCTTTTGATTGAATCTGTGCTTAGTGTGTTACTGAGGCATTTGGATGGTTTTGCCTCCCTGGGTCTCAGTGCTACAGAATGATATTGTAAATAGCTCTAGAATGGAAAGTGTTGTTTATCTGAATGAGTTCTTTAGTGCCTATTTGGGTTGCATTATTTTATTTATTTATAATAAATATACACCAAAAAGTGCCCATCCAATCCTAAGGTTTAGACATCTTTGCCAAAAATTAAGGCTACATTGGCAATTAAAAATATCTTCATTCTGAAAAATCCTACCAGTTTCAGATATACTCTTTATGCTTATAATGGAGAAGACCACCTGGTAGATCCCTCTCTTTTATGCTGTAGGGGCTCTGGCTATATCATCTCTGGTGATTATAGTTGGAGCAATATGGCATGGGTTGAGATGGGATAGGACAGGTGGGGTTTTTCAGGAAGGTGGGTTCCAAGCCACTTGTGATTTTTTTTTTTTTTTTTTTGGAAACCAACAGGCAGCCAGTGGAGATCATGGTACAATGATGTCATATGCTCTTGGGACTCAACAGCAAATCTCCTACTGACTTCAATGGAGCAGGCCCAAGCCCTTGGTGAGATACATGGCTCAATAAATGAAATGTTGTATGAGCTTTATTTTCTAGCCCAATTTAAGTGTACCCCTATGCAGAATGCTTTGCAGTTACATAATCTTGAGATGACAGAGATGCAGCGGACAGTAGAAAAGGTCCAAAAGAAACATTCCCATTCACTTGGCCAGGTGAAGGTGGAATAAAGCCATCTGAGTTATTGTGGCTCTGTGATCCTTTAACAGCAGTTGGGGACCCAACACCATCCCTGATTGTAAAATGGCAGCCACACACCCTCAGTAAGAGGGACAGACATAATCCTTGCCATATCTGAAATCCTTAGCTGCTTCTGAGGATGTATCTTCCATCACAATATTAACATCACTGAGCGCTATCAGCCACGGAGCCCTCAATGCCACTGTGGTGAGGAACTTCATCAGCTCCCACAGGGATGTTGCAATGCAGCAGGGTGATCTGCACTTTAGCTGTCCAGTTTAGCTCCATTCTGGGACTTGCATACAAGTTGAACAGTCTGTATTGGTTCCAGTTTTGCCCATAACATCTCTCTTAGCCTTGTGCAGCACCGAGTACATGGTTGCTATTAACTACACCAAAACCAACCCAGGAGCATCTTCCGGCCAGGTTTCAGCAATACATACGCGACTGGGGAACTCATCCCTAATTAAATTGTGGACAGCTGACACCTTACTATACACTGATATTACATTTAACAGCTTGCGGCACAGACTGGGACTTTTGTCCCCAATCAGCCTGGCCTTTTGAGAGTTATAGGCAAAACCAAGTGTATCAGGATTAAACACAGCAGGTTTGTGTACTCAAATTTATAAAGGCTTCAGCACTATGTTATTCTGACAATTTCCTGTATGTGGCCCTGGCAAATGCTGACTTCTCATATATTTGCTGCAGACTTTTTGGGAAGTAATGGGTAAATCCGGAGCATCCAAGACATTGTGGGCTGTAGCTGAAGAGCCCCACATTTTTGTTAGGGTATAGCTCTGTTGTCTTCACAAACTGAAACAAACAAAAATGGTTTCACAAACCTCTGGGATATGTTCACTGACATACATCTAACATCAGACTTCAGGAGATGTGTGTGGAGACATGTGGTGTGGGAATGCAACCAAGAGGAGACAAACAAAGAAATCAGTAACTGCATGAAATTAACATGGATGCACTCACCCACCAGGATACTGATGTGACAGAGTGCCTGAGGTTATCCTACCTTGACAATGTCCACTTATCCAAGACTAAATATGACATTTTTAATGTAGATTTGTGAATTTCTGCAGGGGCTTTGATTTAGTTCTTGACATGCTGCAGGGAAGCATAACTAAGTGAAGAATTACTGGTCACGTCATGCTTGTTTTACCTCCTTTTTAGGACATTTCACATGCACTCCTCCTTTTACACCTTCTTACATACAGGGAAGATTTTCTGCTCAATAGGCAGGGATGATGGAAGCTGATAGCACTAATGCCGCATGGCTAATTACACTTGGCGATCTTATTACCACACAAATGCAATGGGATGATAAGCTGGGAAAAGAAGGCTGGCATCTAACTGAGGGATAACAGGGGATAACACAGTTCCCCTTGTTAAACTAAATTTGTTAATCTATTACATATGAGAAAAGGACAAATGGGAAGGAGAACTCCCCCTTGTTAAATGTTTACCAAGTGTTGGGCCTATTCAAACCCTGGGGAGAGGTAAATGCATTAGCCACTTAAAGGCTGGAGCATTTGGACTTCTCAGCTGGAATTTATCCTTGGTTTGAGTGGAACATTTTCCTGACTTGGAAAGGTTAGCAATCTTTGTCTGTGTGTGTGATTTGTTATAAAGGACCATGATTATTCTTGGATTATTATAATAGTGCATTGGCACAGTTATAGTTAAAGTTTTGGCAGAGTTTGCATTATAAGCTGCTATTTTACAACTCAGCTGTAAAAGTTTACTTTGGTTTGAAACTTGATATACAAGATCTTAATCCAGGAGTAATTTTTTTTAACCCAAAATGGCTAAAAAAGATGTGCAGGCAAATTTTTAAGTTACATGAGTATTAAATACAAATTGAAATGTGCTGGTCAAAGACATTTGATGTTATTTGCTGTCCTCCCAAATGGCTTTGAGTTCAGTCAAAATATTTTGAAACCACTAGTCCGTCATCTGGTTTTCTGACTCTTAGTAATGTGAAGGAAAATTTTCAAAGGTGAAGAAGCTGAGATATTACTCACTGAAAAGTGGCTGGTGTGGGACTTTTTAAACAGGTATTTATAATAAGTACACATATATATATATATATATATATATATATATATATATATATATGTTTTCTTTTGCATACATAATCATGTCTATCAGGTCAATAACTTGTTTCAGTTAAACATATGCATTGATCAGTGCAATACATCAGGCATGTTGGGCCAGAAGTTGCCTGTTGTAGATCCATTGACTGCCATTGAGTAACACTAGGATGAACCGTGCGTTGTCCATTATCATTATTTATATTTAGGTGGCATGGTATGGTATTGCCACCCTTACGTCTGTGCTGCTGCTGGCAGGGTGCTGCCTTCAGAGCTGGGTGCCTGTCCAGCAGCCGCCACTCTCCAGCCACCCAGCTCTGAAAGTAGTGCAGAAGTAAGGTTGGCAATACCACGATCCCCTACAATAACCTTGTGACTCCCCTTCGACCCCCTTTTGGGTTGGAACCTCAGTTTGAGAAACACTGGTCTCCCCTGTGAAATATGTATAGTAGAGGGTAAAAGTACAAAAAAGACCAGATTTCACAGGGGAGAGCAGATCTCCTGGTTCGTGACACATTTTTCATGGCCATGAATTTGGTAGGGCCCTATTTATATTACACATAAAGCAGTTCTTCCTCCAGTAGATGGGCTTTGCTCCTTCTCCCCTACTCTTAAAGGAGCAGTAGCTCAGCAGCCACTCTTCTCCTCTCTTCCTGCAAAAAAACAGTGATTCCAGATACTCTATGCCCTTCCCTTCCCCTCCTGAAACTGAGGACCAGTGCCTGGCCCACTCCTTCCCATCCCACCATGTGCTTCCTGCCTCCCTCTCCCATCCAAAAAGGACATAACTCTGCTTTCTTGTGGGCACCATTCCCAATCTTGTTCCCTCTGCCACTGCAGGTTTCACACCTATGTGCCCCCAAGCCCTGGATAAAGAATTGGTTACACACTGATTCAGCAGGACGAGTGCCAAATACTGGTTCATTAACACTTCTTCCTGAAGCAGCCTGTGTTTTTTTTTCTTGGGCATTTCCCATCCCAGCACTGACCAGGTCACACTGCCCCTACCCTGTGAGGTCACAGCTCCTATTTAATTGGTATTGTTCTGGTATGCATGCACGTCCCACAGATGCTTCCAACGTATTTTGTCATACGCTATGTTTGCCCATTCTGATATCATCAAGTTTAGCCCCTGATATTTCCCTGTGGTCACTGTTAGATTTGGAGATAGATTTCTGCAACTCAGAGGCTGCATTGCTAGATTTGGTTAAGAGCTATGAGAATCTGGTATAGGGAGGTACTGAGATATCTCTGCTGCCAGTGTATCAGGAGCTGTTTGGTAAATGATGTCTTTTGAATGGTGACCACTCATCTGGCTGAAGTCCAGTAGAAATTCTTCCTCTAGCAATAAGAGTAGATCCTAGTGTCTAAGGCCCCGTCTACAGGGGCAAGTTTCTGCGCACTAAAGCAGCTTTGAGCACTATAATTCCTGAGGTGCACACACTGCCAAGCAAGAAACTGCGCAGTTGCGACGCTATAAAAAAAACAGCCCGACGAGAGGCGTAGAGTTTCCTGAGCTGGGGCTACAGCGCTGCAGTAACAGTGTAGGCACCATGGTGATTACAGCGCTGCGATTGGCCTCCGGGAGGTGTCCCACAATGCCTGTTCTCACCTCTCTGGCCATCAGTTTGAACTCTACTGCCCTGCCCTCAATTGACCAACTGTCAGCCCCACCCCGTACATTCCTTTGCAAATTTGAAAGTCCACTTCCTGTTTGCTTGGTGATGCATGCAGTGATCTCAGCGCATCCTTCCAGGTGGCCATGCCTACTCCACGCACCAGGCGATCCCTTGCTTGGAGCAATGCCGAGCTGCTGGACCTCATCGGCATTTGGGGAGAGGAGGCAGTGCCATCACAGCTGTGCTCCAGCCATCGGAATTATGATACCTACAGACAGATTTCAAGATGCATGATAGAAAGGGTCCATGACCGGGACACATTGCAGTGTAGGGTCAAAGTGAAGGAGCTGCGGAATGCCTACCATAAGGCGCGGGAGGCAAACCGCCGCTCCGGTGCTGCACCCATGAGCTGCCGGTTCTACAAAGAGCTGGACATGATACTTGGTGACGACTGCACCTCCACTGCAAAGGCCCCTGTGGATACTTCGTTGGCTCACATGCCAGTCAAGAGTGGATGACTCGGAAGCCAGAGATGGATGCAGTCAGGAGCTCTTTTCTACCCCAGAGGAGCCTAGTCTGTCACAGCTGTTGGATCTTGGCGAAGTGCAAACAGGAGAGGAGGCCCCGACAAGTGGATCTGATTTTGGGAATTGATGAAGTGAGTTGTTGGGGGTGCAGGAAGCAGGCTTGTCTCCCACCACATACCTAGTTTGAGCAGTGGAAGAGACTGTTGATAGACTCCCTCACTTCACGGGAATCTCCCTCAGAGATCTCCAGGAAACTCTTGTGGAGATACTGGGCAATCTGCTGCCGCAGATTCCTCAGCAGAGCTGCTTTGTTTCTTGCCCCATTAACGATAACTTTCCCACTTTGCCTTGATGGGGAGGGGGATGGGACCATTGCTGCACACAGGCTAGCCATATAGGCACCAGGGCAGAAGCAACAGGCTTGGAAAAGACCCTCCCTTAATTCCCTGCTCATCCTCAGCAGCGAGATATCTTCCATAATGATCACCTCCTGTGGAAAGTGTGGGGACAGCAATGATTATCAGGCCCCCCCTGCAGTCCTGGCTCTCCCCAAGTGCCACATGCCAAGTGTACAGCTGGGTCCGGAAAGAGTGATTTCCCCTGCCCCTGTGGCTACTCTCCATTTTGGGGTCTTGTGGCTCATATGTGCTTGCCTGGGGTCAGCCAGTTAGTGACAGGTGTGTGAGTACTGATTGTGTTTTAAAGCACTGAATCACTATTGTCTGTGTTGCAAATAATACTGCTTCTGTAAAATGTTGCATATAAACTTCACAGAGATGACCTTGGAAGGCCAGCCTCCCTTATCAGTGGCAGAATGGCTGTGGAGAATTTGAAAGCGTCCAAGAAGAACTAAGGAGGACTTTCTGTGTGAGGTTCTGATGCACCCTGCCGCTGAGAAAAAGGAATTGAAGGAGTTGCAGGACAGCGAGAAAAAGGACCGAAAGGAGAATGCGGCACACCAGAAAGAAGTCACGGAGCGGCTCCTAACAGTTATGGAGCACCAAGTGGACATGCTCCAGGCAATACTAGCTCTTCAAATCGAGCAACTCTGTGCCCGCCCTCTCCTGCAGCCACTGTTGCAAAACTCTTTCCCATGCACCCCCCACACACTGCTAATACACTCTTATCAACCTCCTGGCTCCACTCTCTACCCAGAGCATTCCACTCCTCCCTCCTCACAGTCGAGCACTATGGACTCCAACTACCCACTGCACTCAACACCCATCCCTCAGCAGTTTCACCCCGCTGAAGTACTGTACCGGGTGCATCATATTCCAAAGGAGAAGGTTGGGTATGATCCCTGGACATACACAAATCTATAGTTGTCCTGGGACCCCTCCTCCGCTTGAGAATTTCCCTTCTCCCATACCCCCTCCCCCTCCCTGCTGATGAATTTTTTCATTAGACTCTCTCCTCCAGTTGTTGTCTTTTTAATAAAAGAATTGTGTTTGTCTGGAAGCAATCTTTATTCTATTAAGTGAAAGCAAAAATAGCCTGCAAAGCAACATACAATAATGTTAAAGTCCCTTCTTGCATCATCTGCACCAATCACCTCCTAGCATTACAAGCACTGCAATCCTGAGCATAGCAACAAATATTAGTGGCTTTCAGCTTCAAATTGCTGCCTGAAGTCATCCCTGATCCTTACGGCCCAGTGCTGTGCCCCTCTAATAGCCCTGGTCTCTGGATGTTCAAACTCAGCCTCCTGCGGTCCAGCCCTAAGTGAAGCTTTCACCCTTCCTTTCACAAATATTATGGAGCGTACAGCACACAGCTATAAGCATAGGAATATTGTCATCAGCCATGTCCAGAGTCCCATAGAGGCAGCACCAGCGGGCTTTTAAATAGCCAAATGCACACTCCACAATCATTCTGCAGTTGCTCAGCCTGTTGTTGAACCACTTCTTGCTGCTGTAAAGTTGCCCCGTGTATGGCTTCATGAGCCACAGCATTAAGGGGTAGGCAGGGTCTCCCAGGATCATAATGGGCATTTCGACTTCCCCATGGTGATCTTCTGGTCCAGGAAGAAAGTCCCTGCTTGCAGCTTCCTGAACAGGCCAATGTTCTGAAAGATGCGTGCGTCATGCACCTTTCCAGACCAGCCTGCATTAATGTCTGTAAAATGCCCACAGTGTATGCACAAGCGCCTGGAGAACCATTGAGAAATGCTTCTTGTCATTAATGTACTTGGTGGCTAGGTGGTCTGGTGCCAGAATTGGAATGTGCGTGCCATTTATTGCCCCTCTGCAGTTAGGAAAGCCCATTTGTGTAAAGCCATCCACAATGTCACGCACGTTTCCCAGAGTCACGGTTTTTTGGAGCAGGATGCGATTAATGGCCCTGCACACTTCTATCAACACAACTCCAACGGTCGACTGTCCCACTCTGAACTGTTTAGTGACCGATCGGTAGCAGTCTAGAGTAGCCAGCTTCCACAGTGCTATCACTACGTGCTTCTCCAATGACAGGGCAGCTCTCATTCTTGTGTCCTTGCATCGCAGGGCTGGGGCAAGCTCATCACACAGTCCGATGAATGTGCCTTTCCTCATGCAAAAGTTCTGCAGCCACTGCTCGTCATCCCAGACATGCATCATGATTAGATCCCACCACTCAGTACATGTTTCCCGAGCCCAAAAGTGGCATTCCACTGTGGTCAGCACCTCCATGAATGCCACAAGCAATCTTGTGTCATAGCTACTAAGCATGGCAAAATTAATGTTGCACTCCTCTTGCCTTTGTAGTTTCAAGAATAACTCCACTGCCACTCATGACGTGTTGGTCAGAGCGAGCAGCATACTGGTCAGCAGCTCAGGATCCATTCCTGCAGCCCCAAAGAGGCAACCCGCAATACACAAACCATTGAAAGATGGTTCCAAATGCAGACGGAAGAACAGAGATTGATGAGATGCAAAGCAATGCATCACAGTGCATTGGGACAGGACCCAGGATACCCCATAACCCCTTCTGCCTTCCCACAAATCTTAGCAGCAAAGAGGTGTTCTTTGGGATAGCTGCCCAGAGTGCACCGCTCTGAATAGCGCTGCAAGTGCCACAAGTGTGAACATGCTATTGCACAGGCAGCTGACAGTGTGAACACACAACAGCAGTTTCCCTTCTGTGCTCTCTGAACGGCATTGTAAGTGCCAGTGCTGTAACTTTGCAAGTGTAGACGTGCCCTAATTCTTCTGATTCATGCTTCTGTCTAAGGAAAGATGGTTTTGTGCCTCTGGGAGACACAGGCATATGTATACAAACAAGGGACTGTTGAAGTATTAGTAAAGCTGAGACACAATTTCAAAGTTAAGGCTAATGTGCTATACACTTAATTCAGTTATCAGTTTTTGTAGCCGTAAAAAGGCATTAAGGGCAGAGTATAACCTTTACCAAGGAGTTTCCTGAATTTTTTTCTTGTTTAGTTTGTGTAACTAAACTGTGTAACGTTGTGTAACGTTTACTTGTAACATCATCAGCTATATTTATTTCTGATGTATTAAAATATTATGCCATTAGTTCTAAGTTTCCTGCCAATGTCAATGTGATGCTGGTTTAATTAAACTGGGAAGCAGAGAAGGAATGGGAACTGGATTTAGATAATGAAAAGAAATATATCTGCCATCTTTGGAGAAACACTCACAATAATAATGCTGATACTTTGCACTGAGCATCTCAAAGCATTTTACAAAGAGGGTTACACTATAAATTACCAAGAAATGATCAGGAAACAAAACTTACCACAGGGAAATAACACTGTATCTAGATTTGTCCTAGTATTAAAAACATGCATCTCACATTGGTTCAGTAAGATTTCACTGTTACCATACAACTCAGTACTTGTGCCTGCAAGTGGCTGACTCCCCTCAGCTTCCTTGCGAAGTCAAAGGGAGTTGAGGACACTCTGTAGATTACAGGATTGAGTCTCTAGAAAACATCGAATCATTCTGGACTCAAACCTGCTCCTAGTGATGTCAATGAAAAAATCTTCCATTTATCCAATGTGAGTGGGATCAGTCCCTGTCTGGCATATTCTCCACTGTGGTATATTGGCTTTATGCTAATATAACTCTGTTGACTTCAAAACAGGCGTAACGGAATGGAGAACAAACCCCAAGATAGTATCACAAAAAAAGCTAGGTAGATCTTGTGTATCTTTTCTGGGATTCCACAGAAAAGCAGTCAACCCTTCTCCTCGCGGTTTATATAAAAAGAAAAAATCTGACAAACACAGAAACTCAGACAAACTAGCAGAGAGAGGCACAAGTACAAACAAGCCCCACAGCACTCCTACATATCCCTCAAGAGGGCTAAACCTAATGCCAACTTTACTCTTTTACTGCCCTTTGGAAATAAAAAAATACCCAATAATTTCATTCAATTTCTGTTGTATTCAAAGCCCCATCTTTTCCCAACTGTTTGCATATTATGGTGACTAATGGTAAAGCTCATTCATTTATTCAATATACAAGCATAAATAGAAAGTCCAAACATAGATGTTTATAGATATGTGATGTTAGGCTATCTCAAACAGCTAAAATGCAATGCTAGAACAATACATATTAATTATTTTCTTCCATCACTATCCTTATATGGGGATAGGAGGGCACGATGGGAGAAAATATGGGTAAATTAGGATAAATTTCACCAATAGATGGTGATAATTTCTACATTTATTAAAATATTTTCCATATAACTGTTATGTCTGAAGACATTTTTGCACATATATTAAACATGTGACTATATATAATATATTGCTAAATATTTGACCATTGCTAATGCTGCAATATTTTGAATACATTTACATAACTGTCAAATATTTTATTCTTTTAAGTAACGTATTTTACAAAGCATAACATAATACTGTGAAGGTATTTCTGAGAGGCAGAGAAAGATTGTATGCTCAGTTACTAACATGCAACCCCACTGACTTCACTGATTTGAGGATCCTGGGACAGATCTTGACTCAGTCCGTGGGTCAGGTAAGAAAACAACACAGTTAGGAAAAAATATCTGTATGGGGCCAGATCCTCAGCTTGTGTTAATTAGTGTAGGTCCACTGATGGAGCTACACCCATTTTTGCCATCTGAGGATCTGGCCCATGATTTTTAACGTGTCCCTATGATATACAGATTTAATAGGAAATATAGGAAAATAGTAATACGATATAAAGTGGCTGAGTCAAAGTTGCTGAGGGACCCTTCATTTTTGCTTTTTGTGAATTTTATTTGTATTTTAACTGGACAGCCTTAACATCAAATTAGCATCGTTTTTTGCATCTAAAGTCATATTACACACACACACACATGCATGGATACACGCGCACACACACAGCATTAAAAGAACATTAAGGTTGCAAAGTCAAGCACTCAGAAGTCAGGATAGGCCAGAATTTGGTTTGTCTGTGTAACGTTAATGCAGCCCCCTTGCGCGTATGCATTACGATACCGTCATTAATTATATGACCATATACTATTTTTTCCACAGCGTCTCTGCCTCATTTAGTGCACAAGGTGGATAGTGCTTATTTAATATGAAACTATTAAATATTTTGTTTTCTCCTTCTAGTTCAATGTGTGTCCTTGTCTTATTTACTGCCACTGTTCAAACCCCGCTCTGATGGCAGAATTATTAATTTCCTTGTGCAGTTTTCTTTGGGGTTCATCGCAAACATGAATTTATTTATTTTCACCACATCCCTGTGGCATGAGGAGATACTCTTATCACCATTTTCCACAAGAGGCACAGAGAGATTAAGGTAAAAAACATCCACTAATTTGGGGTGCCCAATTTGAGACATGTAGGATTTGATTGTTCAGAATACTCAGCATTCTAAAGCACTTTCTGTATTCAAAACACAGCTCCTGATGACTTCAGCTGCAGAGGTGAGCAGGTTTCAGAGTAGCAGCCGTGTTAGTCTGTATTCACAAAAAGAACAGGAGGACTTGTGACACCTTAGAGACTAACAAATTTATTTGAGTGTAAGCTTTCGTGAGCTACAGCTCACTTCATCGGATGCATTTGGTGGAAAATACAGTGGGGAGATTTATATACACACACAGAGAACATGAAACAATGGGGGTTATCATACACACTGTAAGGAGAGTGATCACTTAAGATGAGCCATCACCAGCAGGGCAGGGGGGGAGGAGGAAAACCTTTTATGGTGATAATCAAGGTGGGCCATTTCCAGCAGTTAACAAGAACATCTGAGGAACAGTGGGGGGTGAGGTGCGGGGGGAGAAATAACATGGGGAAATAGTTTTACTTTGTGTAATGACCCATCCACTCCCAGTCTCTATTCAAGCCTAAGGTAATTGGATCCAGTTTGCAAATTAATTCCAATTCAGCAGTCTCTCGTTGGAGTCTGGTTTTGAAGCTTTTTTGTTGAAGGATAGTTATTCTCAGGTCTGTAATCGAGTGACCGGAGAGATTGCAGAGTTCTCCGACTGGTTTTTGAATGTTATAATTCTTGACGTCTGATTTGTGTCCATTTATTCTTTTACATAGAGACTGTCCAGTTTGACCAATGTACATGGCAGAGGGGCATTGCTGGCACATGATGGCATATATCACATTGGTAGATGCACAGGTGAACGAGCCTCTGATAGTGTGGCTGATGCGATTAGGCCCTATGATGGTGTCCCCTGAATAGATATGTGGACAGAGTTGGCAACGGGCTTTGTTGCAAGGATAGGTTTCTGGGTTAGTGGTTCTGTTGTGTGGTGTGTGGTTGCTGGTGAGTATTTGCTTCAGGTTGGTGGGCTGTCTGTAAGCCAGGACTGACCTGTCTGCCAAGATCTGTGAGAGTGATGGGTCATCCTTCAGGATAGGTTGTAGATCCTTGATGATGTGTTGGAGAGGTTTTATTTGGGAGCTGAAGACGATGGCGAGTGGCGTTCTGTTATTTTCTTTGTGAGCACTCAGCAAATCAGATCCCACAGTCTCAAGTTGGGTACCGAGAATGTGAGGAACACACAATTAGTGACCACATGTGAAAAGCTGAGCTCAAGTGACTTGCCAGGCATCACATAGGAACTCTGTGGCACAGTCAGGGATAGAATCCAATTTTCCAGACACCATTCAACTGCCTTAAACATGAGACCATCCTTTCTCTTCCTGCCATCCCCTGCCCCATTCACAAAACACCTTCCAACTTCTTCAACAAATGAAGCCAAGTGTTATAGACAACAGCCTCATTCTGTACACAGCCCTGATTCATGTCCAGAATAGGTCCATTCTGGTAACCTTATGTCTGACATTTCTTAATATTTGAGTGCTTGACTTTGCAACCTTAGTAATGGTCTTTTAACATGTGTGTGTGTGTGTGTGTGTGTGTGTGTAGTAAGTGATAGCAGTAGTAGGTTGTATCCTTTATGTGGTCCAGCACTAGTGGAACATTTTGTGAGTGGGTTTCACAGATATTTGCAGACAGCAGAGGAATGGTGAAGCTCAGGGATCTTGATTTCCATTCCAGTCTCTGGAGGAAAGTGTTTTCTAGTTGGCAAAGACTGTGCTGGCCATCTTCTCCCACCCCACCACCCATGCTTCAGGCACATCTCTGACACAGATGGCACCCCCCATACATACATACGCCAAATTTCATGTCTCTGCTCCAAAGCATGAGTTGCTAGAGATTTTAAAAAAAAAAACAATTTTTTCCCTGGCCTCCTTCTCTGAAATGGCTGAACAATGTTGACTGAAATTCTCCAATAAAATGAATCCCAGTGCAGCCATCCAGCATGAAAAATTTCTATCCAAACTGATCAAGGTTGGGAAAGTTATTAATAACTGAAAACAGATTCTTAAAATAGAAAGTGATGGGGAACCTTAGTAATTGGTGGTGCTGCTGGCCCACCTATAATTCTGCTCAGTATAAAGAAAGGGAGATGCTCTTTGCAAAGGCTTCTCCATCCTTAGGCCCTCAGGGTCTGGATTTTTAATCTACAAGGTACACTCCAAAGCCCATCTTTTCTCTCGGGCATTTACAGCCTAATTCAAAACCCATGAAAGTCAATGGAAAGACTCTTGTTGACTCCAAGGATTCATATAGCTGGGTGGGGTGCTTAGTTTTTTTGTGGGAGAGACTTTTAATTAGAAATTAGTTGCTAGAAATGTGAGACTGATACATTCAGCATTTGATAATGGCTTGTTTCAAAATTTGGGAGCCCTGGACAGGTGCAAGAAACATTGAATATAGAAATAAATAAAATATAGTACTTTTTTTTTATCCATTGAGGATATAAGCAAAGATAGACAGACTGTCTGAAGGATTTAAGGAAGAAAACCGATGTAGGAACTTTTACAGGGATTCATTTAGATTCACCAGGAAGATTGGTCAAGTGCTTAAAAAAAACACTCTCAAGATAAATAACCTTCTTGTTTGTGAGAATGAGTGTGTGTGAGTCTGCGTGTGAGAGTGAGAGAGAGAAATATTCCAGTGAGAAAATATCTCTAATTTCGAGCCAACCAACTAGAGATATCTGAGGTTTCATCCCAGTCCTCGTTTTCCTTAGGGGCCCCACAGGTCTGCCTGAACCTGTCCAAGGGTTCTGCTATGTCCCACATCACAGTCTGCACATCTCATCAATTTCCCATTACCACTGGAAGTACCAACTTCTGTCAGCGTCACTTGTTAGTTGATTTCACAGAACTAGCTCCTCTGGCAGTTGCTGCTGACAATGAACCAGAGAACTGCCATGCCAGGACCACCCTTTTGTCTCCCATTTTTCTCTGTATTAGAAGATGAAGTGTAGCTAGATTTGTTCTGTACTCTATTGTTAAAGCCTAATGGGTTCCCATTCATTCAGCTGATTGTGCCCCAGGGAGATGCAGGAAATACCCCAAATTGGATTTTCACTTCTGAATTGACATTCCAAACCATTCCAGGTAGTCTGTGATTCTCAGTTCAGCCAGCACTATAATGTGTTGTTCAGTACAGGAGAATCTCAAACAGAATTACATTATTCAGCCATCACAAAGTACATCAAGAGAAGGGAAATTAGACAAATGATTACTTATTGTGCCTGGCAGAAAGCTTTGCGTATGGCAGCAAGGTCAAGTTAGCAGCTTTCTGTCCTTAAGTACTAGCTGGAGGAAAATATGTGCATGTGACTAGCAGAGACAGCCTTGGATTTACACACTGGATCCAAACACTTGGCTCAAGCTTTGGGGAAGTTTGGTTCCAGATCTAAATGCCATGGTTCGGGCCAAGCTCTGTGATATGGATCTGAAATGAAACAGGAAACTCCTATGGAGTGCTGGGAAAGTTCAGATCCAGACCCTCTGTATGTACACAAGAGGTAAGAAGGGAGAAGAGCTGGGATTGGGATGCACGCCATCTGCTTCCAACACCCAGCAAGAACTCTCCTAAAGAGGAAATACAGGCACAGGCGATGTTACCTTTTCTGCACCCCCCTTTCTGTGTGCAGTAAAGCTTCCCCACTTCTCCCTCAACCCTGCCACAGGCCCTTGCAAGGCACACAATAATTAGGTTCTTTCTCTGAAGAGACATTCTTGGCTATGCCATCCAAAAATGAAGCCTTTCACATTGGGCCCAATCCTGCCAAATGCTAAAGGCTTCCTGAGAGGTGCTGAATGCCCTCAGCTGAAATCAGTGAGAGCCAAAGTTTGCTCAGTACTTTGCAGGATTGGGTGCTATGCTGTGAAAACAACAAGAAGCCCAGATTCATCAGTCTCATTTTACAGGCAAAACATTTTTGAGATTATTCTACTTTTAACTCCAACATAGATTCATAGATTCATAGATACTAAGGTCAGAAGGGACCATTCTGATCATCTAATCCGACCTCCTGCACAACGCAGGCCACAGAATCTCACCCACCCACTCCTATGAAAAACCTCACCTGTGTCTGAGCTATTGAAGTCCACAAATCGTGGTTTAAAGACTTCAAGGAGCAGAGAAGCCTCCCTCAAGTGACCCATGCCCCATGCTACAGAGGAAGGTGAAAAACCTCCAGGGCCTCTCCAATCTGCCCTGGAGGAAAATTCCTTCCCAACCCCAAATATGGCGATCAGCTAAACCCTGAGCATATGGGCAAAATTCACCAGCCAGATACTACAGAAAATTCTTTCCTGGGTAACTCAGATCCCATCCATCTAATATCCCATCTCAGGGGATTAGGCCTATTGACCCTGAATATTTAAAGATCAATTACTTACCAAAATCCCATTATCCCATCATACCATCTCCTCCATAAACTTATCAAGTAGAATCTTAAAACCAGATAGATCTTTTGCCCCCACTGCTTCCCTTGGAAGGCTATTCCAAAACTTCACTCCTCTGATGGTTAGAAACCTTCATCTAATTTCAAGTCTAAACTTCCTGGTGGCTAGTTTATACCCATTTGTTCTTGTGTCCACAATGGTGCTGAGCTTAAATAATTCCTCTCCCTCTCCTGTATTTATCCCTCTGATATATTTATAGAGAGCAATCATATCTCCCCTCAACCTTCTTTTAGTTAGGCTAAACTAGCCAAGCTCCTTAAGTCTCTTTTCATAAGACAAGTTTTCCATTCCTCGGATCATCCTAGTAGCCCTTCTCTGTACCTGCTCCAGTCTGAATTCATCCTTTTTAAACATGGGAGACCAGAACTGCACACAGTATTCTAGGTGAGGTCTCACCAGTGCCTTGTATAATGGTACTAAAACCTCCTTATCCCTACTGGAAATGCCTCTCCTGATGCATCCCAAAACCGCATTAGCTTTTTTCACAGCCATATCACATTGGCAGCTCATAGTCATCCTATGATCAACCAATACTCCAAGGTCCTTCTCCTCTTCCATTACTTCTAATTGATGCGCCCCCAACTTATAACTAAAATTCTTGTTATTAATCCCTAAATGCATAACCTTACACTTCTCACTATTAAATTTCATCCTATTACTATTACTCCAGTTTACAAGGTCATCCAGATCCTCCTGTATAATGGACAGCCCTTTCTTTTTAAGATACTATCTCAATGGAAAAGAGAGTTGTGTTAAGCTTCTCTACATGAATTCCTATGCAGACAACAACAAAAAGAAAAAAAAAGAAAAGAAAAAGAGGGCAGTAAAAGGAATGGTAATTATTTCCCCTAGAGAACAATAATTTTGCATTACATTTCAAAACCAGCATGATTTAACAAATTAAACTGAGAGCCAAAGATATTAAATACAGTTCCCTTCTTTGAAACCAGTGGCATCAACATTTATTTCCAATATCCCTTTAAATACTTGTCTTTTGAAAAGCACAAATGCAGAGCTCTTGACAAGACTCCTGGTTTGCGTTTTTGAGTAGTAAGAAGCTAAAATTGACAAGAGAAACATTTTTCTCACTGGAAAATTGCAATTACCATTTATCTTTCTGACACATTTTAGAACTCACTACAGCTGTTAATTGATAGACCCTTAATATAAGCAACATTAATAACAATATCCTGTTCAAAACAGCAGCATGTTTAGCGTCAGTATTCAGACTTTGGTTATTTCATGTATGAAATCACATTTTTTAGATCTCTTTCTAAAGCTCTGTGGATTCCTTCTGTTTAACATTATAAGTATCTTTCTAAAGATGCTAAGTCCTAAAAAGGCTAAAAAAATAAAAGCACATCCTCCCTTAAGAAAATTTTACCAATCTTCTGCCAACACAGAGATTGTCATTAAGCCACTATTTCTTAATATGTAGCTGTAAATAACTGCCTTGTGTCTGAAATGTATTTTCTTTGTCTCTGAAATGAATGTCTAAAGCTCTCCACAAGAATCTGTTTCACTGTATATTGGTCGTCCTATCTTTGGTATGATGAATGCCATCTCAGCGATGTTGATGCACATACACTCTGAGAGTTTATATTGTCTTTCCAACATGAATATTCAACATAACCTTTTAACTTTTTCTTTTTTGCTGGTTTTCTTCTATTTTTTCAGAACCTGCCATTTTATGGGTGTTAAGTCACCTTCAAAGAATTTCCAAGTCTTTTGAAGTATTGAACAGTACTTAGCAGTTACAGGTAATGTGCAATAATTTTTGAAAGTACAAGGAGAATTAGCTATCTACGACCATAATCCCAAGCTTAGCCACTACCTCCTAGACTGAAAATGTACTCTGCTGAAGTCACTGTTACAAATGTTCTTTTGTTAAGATCCATAACATTACATAGCTTTGGATATGAATGACAGGGTTTTGGTTTTTTTTATAACTTTACACATGTTTCAGTTTTACAGGAGGATTCTTCTACAGTGGAACTGAGAGAACGGAATCCCTTTTGTATCTGGGCTTTGGTTTATACCAACAATTGCTAAAATCTTGCTTTTGGCAGGCAACTGACGTCTCTTTACAACCTATTTCTTAGTTATAAATCTGATTTGAGATTAACGTGCGGCTGTTAAATTAGAAGCTTTCTTATACTTGTTATGATTTTTCAGTTTATTTTGTGATAATCTTTATGTGTCAAAAGGAAAACGATGCCAGGCAATCAGAAACAAAATGTTCCAAAGTACTCAGTTGACTAGCTCCCTTTATGTGCTCTTGATTAATCAAATCTTTAGTATAACTTTAGCTTACTCAAACTTGCTTAAAAAATATATGTGGCAGAGGGTGGTACTGCCAAACCACCAGAATAAAATTATTTCCCCAGCATATAAAAATAATTGTATTCTATAAAGTTCAGACTGTAGACGTTTTGAATAATTATAACATTTTCTACACCTTGCTAGTATTCCCAAAGTTAAATATTTTTTCTGTGCTACTATAGACAGTATAATTAAGAGAAAAGCAAGTGAGTTTACTCTTTGAAAAGTCCTGAAAAAACCAAGTAGTTTATTTGTGCCTGCAAATCCTTTCAGGTCTAAGGAACCAGCAAGATGATAATTTTTTTTACTGAAAACAGGAAGTTTGGCAAAAATGCAAAAGGATAGCTAAACTTTGGCTAGACAACCCAAAACATTGTGTTCTACTCAGAAAGTATTTCCAACAACAAAAAAGAACGGCGTGCCTCAAATTCGTAGAAAGCTAAAGGATCAGTAAAGGCATCTGGCAACATTAATTTATTGCCAAACTTGTGGTTGTGTTTTGCTGGCTTATGAACTGGTTTGCCAGTTTTCAATGAATTATACCAAGCACAGCTTTAATCCCACATTTATAAAACCTCAAACGTTTTGAAGACTAAAAAGCCTCAAGGAGTGTTTTCATTTTCTTTTCATCTGACCTGTATGGAGTAAATAGAAAAAAAAATAATGCATTGGGGAGTTTAAGGTCATTCCACAATGTATGAGCCTCAAACATAGTAACTCAGGTAGGCTTTGCTGTGGGGAAGCTCACACCCTGGCTAAACTAAAGCCAGTTCCTATCACCTGGGTTAACTATGCAGTGTAGACACAGCCTGAGAAACAGGAGTTTGATTAGGTTTCTTTCTTTATAAAAACAATAATACTTTTTATCCAGAGATCTCAAAGCACTTTACAAAGGCGGTCAATATCATTATCCCTATTGTAATGATGGGGAAACTGAGACACAGGGATGTGAAGTGATTTGCCCAAGGTCACCCAGCAGACCAGTGGCAGAGACAGAAATAGAAGCCAGGTCTTCTGAGTCCCGGTCTAGTTCTCTAATCACTAGGCCCATCCTGTCTCCTTTAATGTAGGCTTTATTCTCTCTGTGCAACGGTTTGTACTTCTGTAAAGCCAGTATCAAAATAATTAACTACCTCACAGTGATGTGGTGAGCTTTAGTTATGATCTTAAAATACTCTGAGATCCTTGGATTAAAAGTGCTATATAAATGCAAAGTATTTTTATTATTCAGCAGATATTGCAAAAATTACCACAGTTTGTATTTGTTTTTCGATATTTGTGGGATTTATGTTGTTTTTAACACTTGCACAGCTTTTGGTAATGACACCAATGTTCACCCCCTCACTAAATTAAAACAAGTAGAATAATTGCTAGGAGGCAGTTCTCTTGATACTATATCAGCAAATGCATGTGGGCAATAGGTCAAATTCAGATACATTATGGGAGGTGGAGAAAGAGTCTGAACGGGGGTAACTTCCATACTGAGGAGCAGAAGGAATGTATAAGGATGTGCACATTAAATTAGAATGAGGGCTACTTTAATTTACACCCTTTTTATACCATCTTGCCTGTTGCTTTTCTCACTCTTCTCCTCTGGCCCTTCAGCATGTGAATTTCTTCACCTTAGACTCCCTTAAGATCAGTGACCAATTCCAAGGTAAGGTGTACGGAGAGTGCTAAGTTTCAGAGTAGCAGCCGTGTTAGTCTGTATTCGCAAAAAGAAAAGGAGTACTTGTGGCACCTTAGAGACTAACAAATTTATTTGAGCATAAGCTTTCATGAGCTACAGCTCACTTCATCGGAAGTTATATGTTGGTAACTGGGTATTAGTCTAGGGGAAATCCAAAAGCCCTGATGCTGCAATGGGCTTCACATTGGCAAACCCCTGAACCTGCACTGGGCACCAGCAAATTAATGGGTTTCTGTGTGGAACGAGGGCTCCACAGGCAAGGAGACCCATTGACATCAGTGGGTCCATCCATGCAGAGCTTATTGCACAATCACGGCCCAAGTCTGTATCAATTACATTGTCTTTTGGTGCCTCACTTAGATCCCTCTAGATTTACTCTGAATCACGTTGTCTCACCTTTTTCTCACTTTCAGTCCTGTCTTAGGTCAAATCCCACACATTAAGGGCTGGAGCCACAAAGAGACTAAGGTGCCTGACTGCCACTTTAGGTACCCAAGTTGAACCTTTAGACACTACTGAGATGCTCAGAACCCTCACTCAGCTGCAGCCTTACCTTTGGGAGCCTAAATTCCCCAAGTGCCTAAATTTCTGTTGCTGGGCATGCAAAAAGCTGCTTCTGTACTGACAATGCTGAGCACCTCCCACCTAAGTTCCAGCAGTATTCACAAACTAGGCGTTTCCCTGCTTATCTCGCTTACGGGGCCCAACCCAGTAAGCATGCTCAGAGCACACCTAAACCACAGAAAAGGCAGTTGTAAGTGAGCAAATTGGTGGTCGTTTCCATTATACCCAACAGTCCAGTGGTTACGGCAATCACTGGGGATGTGGGAGAACTGGATTCCAGTCCAAGCTCCAATTAACATGCAAGTATTTATACAAAGTGGAACAGCTTCAACAGGCAAGACTTAGAGAGCCCCATGTTAGAATCCCCAATAGTCTGGTGGTCAGGGCACTACTCTGGGATATAGGAGATGTGGGTTCAAGTCCTTGATCCAAATCAGACAGAGCAGAGATTTGAAAACTGGCTTGCCACATCCCAGGGCAATGCCTTACCCACTGGGCTGCTGGCTATCATGGGGTGGGGTCTCTCTTATTTTTCATGAAAGGGCTGATCTGGCTTAGGTACCTAACTCCAGGAGAGGGTTCACAGCTGAGAATATCAACTGGAGATAGTTGCCTCCCTCAAGCACAAAGTAAGACATCTAACTTCCTTTTGAGAAGTGGTGCAGCCCAACCCTCTCCTCAGCATTTCCTATTGGCTAGCATAGGTGGCTCCCCATTCAACTTGCTAGCTTCTGTGAAAGCCACTCTGAGGGCGGGTCTACACTACGGGGCTAAGTCAACTTTAGTTACGCAACTCCTTAGGTCAACATACCTTAGGTCAACTTTTTGCGGGGTCTATACTGTGCTGGGTCGATGGGAGAAACTTTTCTGTCGACTTACCTTATGTTTCTTGTTTCGGTGCAGTACCGGAGTTGACCAGAGAGCAATCGGTAGTCGATTTAGCAGGTAGACCCGCTAAATCAACCCCCGGTGGATCTATCGCCGTGCGTCGATCCCCCGGTAAGTGGAGACAAGCCCTTAGTTGCCTAGCTTTCCCTATCCATTGTGTAGGATGCCTAACTCAGGGGTGAGGATTCCATTGGGCAGAAGGGCACCTAAAAGTTAGGTGTTGCAATGACTAAGCCCCTTTGTGAATCTAGCCCCAATTACACTGCAGTTCTTTCTAATGAACTCTTCTGAAAATTACCAGTTTATTTCAAGAGTGTGTTGGTACGTTTATTCAAAGGACAAACTTTTTCTGCAAACCCAACATCTATCTAGAATGATGATGAAAATATCCATAAAGAAGGGCAATTGGGAAATTTTTCTTTCTCACATGCGTTTCTGAGCATTCACCCGTTAAAGTAACCATCCCATGTTAGTGTAATGAATATGTTGTTTGCACATTCCACTATCCAGAACACTGACTTCAAATCAAGGACACTTCTTTTCAGACATCTCTATCCCATTTTCCTGATTATACGCTGGTCAGAGGCAATACTGCAAATAGCCCAAGCCACAGAATACCCCTGATGGGGCTCCTCAAATTAAATTTGTTTGGCACTCATCCCAGTAATAGAATCATTACAATTCGCCTTTAAGCAAAGCCAGTCAATCTGTTGATCATACAGGTTTGTGCTCCTACAACAGCAGCTGATACCACTGCAATTGATGAGTTGTACAATCGGCTTGACAAGACACTCATTAAAACTCCAAGCAAAGATATAACCCTTGCAATTGGGATTTGAATGTGAAAGCTGGACATATAAGCTCCCTTAAAGAAGTAATGGGAAACAATGGTCTAGGTTTACGAAATGAGAGGAGAAGCCATTTAGCTGAATTCTGCTGCTCTTATCATCCGGTCACTACAAACATCCTCTTCACCCAACATACTAGACATTTACACACCTGGTGGTCATCTGATGGCATGACAAAGAACCAAATCAACTGTGTAATGATACAACAACACTGGAGATCAAGTTTCAGAGTGAACAAATACTTTCTTGAGTACAGATTGAGGGTCAGACCATCAACTGTTAGCCTCAAATACAGAATTAAAACCTGAATAGAGAAGTTGTTTGGCAGGTCCACTGCCTCTGGACTTGTCCAGAATCAACAAAAACTTTATGACTTCTCTCCAGAATGGGCTTGAGGAATTGTCACAGGAGAAAGAGAAGAACAACTTAAATGAACTCTGGAATAAAATAAAAACTATCATACTCAAAGCCGCCAAATCACATATTCCAAAATGTCAGCATCGGACTGCACCATGGTTAACTGAAAAGGTTTTTGAGCTGGCAGAAGAATGACATAGAATAAAAGAGAATGTCTTGAAGACTGAAGAACATAGGAGAGAGTTCCAAGAACTGACTGATAGATGCAAAAGCAGACTAAATGAGACAATAGTTAATACATAAAGGCAAAATGAGAATCACAAAGAGAGTAATAATACAAAAGGTATGTTCACAGTGGTCAGACCTCATACCAAAAAGTTTCCCTTGTGATCAAACATAATGAAAGAACATGATGGCAGAATCCGCACTGAAGGTGATGATATCAAACCCTGATGGAGAGTTTATTGTGCTAAACTGTATGTCTCATCAGAATTATTCACAATACAGGATGACAGAAAGGAGTGTATGGAATAAATGTATTGAATAAATGGATTTTACTTACTTTATGTACTTAAAGAATACCTTGTTATATATAATGCCAGGAGATACCAGGAAAGAAGTCAGACATACTCAAGAAAAAGGGTGCTATGTCCTTTGGGAGTCAGAATCAGTCAGTTGTTGAAATAATATTTCTTTACCCACAGCAACATCAAAGGATATGCTGGAAAGAAATTTCTGGAAGCTCCAAGAAGGGAGAGTAAAGAATCTAAATCCAAAATGAGGTTGTCTTTATGGCATGTACCGCTAAAGAAGGGTGTCAAGAGCACAGGACGTGACAGATAAAAAATTCCCAATTCTGCTCCTGAACCCATGGCATTTGGACTATTTGAAATGTTCAATAATCACCCTGAAGTGCACCACTTGAAGTGCTTTGTTGCTATAATTAAATGGAATTTATTCCTAAAATAAAGGTAAGTGAGACTCATTTATGGGGCATTATAGGCATAGGGTTGACATTACCAAGAGCCAGTCAGAAAGCTCAAATTCTCCTCAGCATTCTAAAGCCCTTTATGTCATCATTTTGCAAAAGGAATTTGAAACCACTACTGCATTCTCAAATGTGATCTCATTCTTGACCTTGTGTGGCACTTTTAGGAATAGCTCCCTCAGGTTTACTTTTATCAGATCATAAACCAAAATGTACTACTCATTTGCTTATGACATGTGCTAGAAATGTACCATTTGTAACTGGAAAGCCTATAAAGCCCCATGACATTTTTGTCAGTGGAACATTGAGGTCAAACTTCATTTCAATGGATGAAAAGAGAACCTACAAAATTAATGGGAGATAAAATTGGTTTTTAAAAAGCAGGAATGCCTCTCATTAGGGGAGCTAGAATGCTTTCTTCTGGAAACAGTGAGTGATAACAATTTCAGAAACAATGTCAGAGGCTTTATCCCCTCCTAGAGTGATTAACTGGAAGGGAGGAAGATGTCAGTTTCTACACATTGCCAATGTTTGCACTGTGTTACAGCCTGCACCCAACCTCACCTGCTGGAACTAAGTAAACTCCATCCTTCAGAACTAGACACATGTGGCTCAGCTCCAGGTGTACTGCAAATCAGTCACCACTAAACTGTTTTTCATATGTTGGTCAAAGCTGATTTTTACCAGTGCATGATCTATATCCATACCTACTGGCAAAAATAGAGAATAACTTTAAAAGGTTAATCCCTTGAACAAGAAACATAAAAAAAAGGTCTAATAGATGTTCAAGCATGAATATAATAATCATAACATTTTGCATTTCTACAGAACCTTTCACTCAAATTTAAGGAGGTCAATAATAAGTAAATAAGGGTATGTGGGGGGGAGGGGGGTCAGACATACACATTGACAGGGAAAAATGAGGCTGTAAGTTACACATATTTTGGCTCCTTCTAGAGTCACCTCTGATTGGGCTAAGACACAGATCCACAGAGGAACTTCAGGCATTGGGAAGCCTAACTCTTGCTTTATGGATTCCACTGCACATGTTCAGAGACAGAAACCTGGGGGGCATGGGAAATTTTACAGTGGAGATTTCAGCACCAAGTGAGTTTAGATGCCTACAGGGTTCGGCAGCAGCTGAGTGGTGGCTTTATGGATCACTATGGTGGCTAAACCTGATGTTTAGGTGCCTAAATCCCTGTGTGGATCTGGGCCTAAGCTTTTAACAACCCCATCAGAAAGACCAGTTCTTTGCTTGACCCAGGTGCTATCCTCTGTATCCTTCTGAGGTCCATGCCTGAGTGCTTTGTGCGGACAATGCAAAAATACTTCAGAAGGAGACTTCTTCCAATTATGTCAAGACACGATGTTGAGCCCATCCAGGGTGTTCATTCCCTCTGATGGGCAGAGAGCACTAGGCCACCCAAGTCTTTCCCCTTTAGATTAGCTTCCCACTCTCCTTGATTTCCCCCTATTAGGTCTCTAGTTTCTTTCCAGTTGAAAGAAACGATGAATCTGTTTATCTGGAAGCTTGTTAAAGCCTTTCTGTAATAGAGTGCACATATATTAATAATTCTACGGCTATAAGCTCCATTTAGTTAATATACAAGCATTTTATATAGAGATATAGTTCTTACTAACTTTACTTGCACAGCTTGCTTATTCCCTTATAAAATAATTAAGTGGTTTCAACTCCATAGTGTGAAGTTTTTTTTAATATCTAAAAGATGGAGTAAAACATTTAGTGTAGGATAGTATTGATCTGAATTAATTGGTCATTGGACTAGTGTAGAGGAAAGTATCATCATAAGCTAGTAATGTAATGTTATGTAGAATGGCTTCTAGAAATAATGCAACATCAATAATACTGTTTCATGCAGCATTGATGAGTGCAGGGGACTGGATTAGATGACCTTTCGAGGTCCCTTCCCGTCCTATGATTCTATGATACATGGACTCCAAAACCAGACTGAAGTCATATTCATTCTCTTGCTTTAGTCTCAGACTAAAATTGAGACAAAATTCAGCATTGTCTTGCATCCTTTGCAAGTCTAATAAACCCTGTGGGATCTCATGGGATACACAACAGCTGTGAATTTGGCCCATTTACATTAATTGTGGTTAAATAATTTGAAGGGGTACTTGTGGCACCTTAGAGACTAACACATTTATTTGAACATAAGCTTTCGTGAGCTACAGCTCACTTCATCGGAAGCTTATGCTCAAATAAATGTGTTAGTCTCTAAGGTGCCACAAGTCCTCCTTTTCGTTTTTGTGAATACAGACTAACACGGCTACTATTCTGAAACCTAAATAATTTGATTTAGCCTTTGATTTGATCTGACTTAAATTAGTTTTGAAATTTGGCCCTTTTGAAAATAACCTTTTTATGTTGCTCTCTCATAATCAAGGATGGAGTTATGCTGGGGCTTGCCTGAGCTAAGGCACAGTAGTTCAAGAAGGAGCGCCTCTCCCTGTCATAGCAGAAGGGCTGACCTTATAACTCCTCCCCTAGTTCTGGCACTTGTTGCTAACTTTTCAGAAGTTTTCATAGTGCTATGCCTGGCTGTTCCCATCTCTCTTTGTTGTTGTCGCTATCTCAGCCGACCTCCCCCAATTTTCAGTGGTAAAGTGTTTCAGAGTAGCAGCCGTGTTAGTCTGTATTTGCAAAAAAGAAAAGGAGGACTTGTGGCACCTTAGAGACTAACAAATTTATTTGAGCATAAGCTTTCGTGAGCTACAGCTCACTTCATCAGATGCATCCGATAGTTACCCAGGAATTATTACAGGATGTTAGCTGGGGACAGAAAATTGGTAAATGAGACGACTATTGCAAGGGTTATATTTCTAACCTGCAGAAAAATTCAGAGTTAAAGAAATAGGTCTATTTATAAACATATCCATGGCACTCATTACTATAGTAGCCAAGCTGATTAATGAATGAATTAAACTCCTCAACACTTCAATGAGGAAAGTAAATGCTGTCACAGTTTTAAATCTTGGGCCTGGGCTTTATCCATAAGGCCATCCATCCTCTCACAAACCACCTCTTATTTGGGAACTGATCTTATGAAGCATGGGAAGAACCGCATGCCTCCAGAATGTACTGGGCAATGGATGCTCTTTTTCATCAGGAAGAGACGGTCACAACGCAGAACTCCTCCACAGATGACAAACTCAGAGCAGTACCTCCATGTGAGTGCAAGCTAACCTTACTCTCGCACAGTTCTCTCCAGAATGAATCGTCTGGAATCAATTAAACATATTTTTTCCATTGTTGCCTGACAGCTTCAGCAGACGCATATGTAATTTTTTTCCCTGAAGAACTTTGCTTATTGTTAACTATTTAAATGTTGTAAGTATGAAAGGCAATTGAACTCAACGCTCGAAGAAATAAATCTGGGATAGATTGTCATATAGGTGACACTATTTGGGGAAAGACTACAGACGAGTTTAGAAAAGCACTAATGCCTATCCATAGTTTTCAGTCATGCTTGTCATTGCTAATGATTTGCTTAGTTTGGTCAAACAGACAGAGCAGCAATGAGAACTAGTCGCAGGAATGAGTGAACCCATGTCTGCCATCATATAGTGCTGTAGGTGCTTTCACAGTATCAGTGGGTCAGAACCTCAGCTGATGTAAATTGGCCCAGCTTCATTGAAATCAATGCTGATTTACACCAGCTGAGAATCTGACTCAGAGTGCTTAAAATGTCTGTGCCTTTTTAAAAAGGGTGTGAGAGAAGGAATCTGCCTTGACTGCAATGTATGCAGGGAGAAGAAAGAGAAAGCAAGGAAAGGTGAGCATTAGAGCAGTGCAAGCTTCTATTGACTGCAAAAGGGCTAAACTGATTTCCACCAGATGAGGATCTGGCCCACATAAGAAGGGCGTTTTCCTATGCTGTGGGGACATTTTAATTGACAGCTGCATTAATGGAACATTTGTTGAGGCACAGATACTCAATTGGGCTCTGGAGATCCAGGAACGTTTGTTATGAGATGGAACCGCCAGCACCGGAGAAATACATGGAGGATTTTGTTTACTTTACAGAACTTTGTGTTTTATTTAAGTTATACTGAAGAATGTGAATGTCATAGACATCTAACCAGGAAGTTCAGTGGACAAAGGATAATAAAGTACTCTGACAAAGGCATGATATTTGTTCTAAAATTTGTGTAACTAACCATCAGTGAGACAAACTGAACACTATTTCTGCAGAAGTAAGGAGACATGCCACCTTCTTTGCACCACTTCTTTGGGAACCATATGTCTAGAATGTTATAAATAGAGGTTGTGTTGTTGTTATAATGGGATTTAATGCAGCCAGATTCCAGTCAGAAATTAGGGCACAGGTTACCACCTCCTCAGTCCATCTTCTGGGTGGTGGTAGCTAACCTTCACTAGGAAGGGTGGCAAAGTCCACCTCCTGTACATGGCACAGAAACCCTTGTATTTATTCACTGCTGGGAATGTGGTTCAGACATGACTGCAGTTGAGAGCCACTTACAGAGCTCAGAAGCCAGTACAATAATGCGGGGCCTCCTGGGTCTTGAAAAAATAGTCTGACAATGAAGAATGAGTAGGCTTTTAAGAATATGCACTCATACTTCACTATTCATATTTTCAGGTATTAAGCCTCTGTGTCAAAAAAATTTTTTTTTTTACACATAAGTGGTTTGTTGATTTATTTGGAGTAGATGTGGGAGAAATATAGTTTTTGGACAAAATACTTCGTGGTTTTTACACATTGTTCAGTCTTGCTCTGCAAATCTTGCAATTAAAAAAACAAAAAACAAAATCAAAAGGCCTAATTGAAAGTCCATAGGTGAAAAGTTACAAGGTGAAATCTTGGCTCCATTTGCAGTCACAACTCCCATCGATATCAATGGTGCCAGGATTTCACCCTATAACTTCTACCAAAATGATCAGAAATGCAGAGACACCACAGTGTATCTACCATAATGGTGTAACTTTTTTAGTGCAATCCTTTTCTTTTTTCTCAGAATTTTCTGTTTTTTCAGTGTCAAGAAAAATATATTAAAATTAACTTGCCACATTCTGTGCTCAATAACTAAGAACCAGCAGTTAACAAACCTCATTATGCTCAAGAAGCAGGTATTTTTCAAATGATCAGCTGGTGAACTGCAACAGACCACTCACCTCTCTAACCACTCACCTACAGTAGCATCTACATTCTGACGCAAGATACCCAGAACTAGTACAAAGCATTGTCGTTTTCCTTAGCCTTTGTACTGCAAGCAGGCAGTTTAATGCAATGGGCCAACAGTACCCTGAATAGAACAAATGAGTCAGCAATGGCTGGCACATATAATACACAAGGCTAATGTTCATAATCTTTAGAGAAGCAATGAATTAGTATTAAAGGAATATGGTCAGTAGTCCAAAGCAGCTGCAGGGCTCTTCGCATGGAAACTGTGAGTCCTGCCTATTTCCCCTGCTTATATCAGAAGGCGAGTAGTAACCTGCTGACCTAAGAAGGAGTGTCATTTAATGCCTTTTCCTTGTACTTACCTGGGGGGGGGCAGCAGCACATGCCTCACTTCACTATGTTATCATTATTATGTCATCCAGATCAATCATTTGAAGCTCGTTGAGTTATAAATGCAGCTTTGATCATTCGTTACACTTTGTTAGTGTTTATCAGAGCCAGGACTCCACTAATCTGAAACAGCAGCTGTTACCAAGCAAGGAAATCTAGTCTGCAAATGCAGTCTCTGCAATCTGTTTTTTTAAAAACTATTCTCTTCTAAAAATTCTGAAAACAATGATAAATAATACAGTTACTTTCACCCTTGCAAGAAGACACTATGAAAATGGGACATGACCTGCCCATTGTTCATTTGAAGTCCACAACTGCACCAGCAGGTGTGAAATACATTCAGAAAAGGAAGTTCTCTACAAGCAAAACTTGCTGAGGGTCCAGGATTCTAGGCTGTAGAAAATAAATCTCTTAAAAAAGGAACCAAATGCTAGTTTTACATCAAAATCAGTTACATATAAGACCCCAGGGTCTGATCCATAGCTTACTGAAGTCATTGGGAGTCTTGCCATTCGTTACAAAGCACTTTGGATTAGGCTTGAGTCTCCTTTTTTAGTTCCATGTACATATCTATTGCAGCATATACTGCAATTAGGACAATGCAATGATACCACCAGCATATAGATGAATAGTCTGCTTTAATTCCAAAGCCTTCTAACCAACAAGAGGATTGAAATTCTGTAACATTATCATAGCAACACCTATGAGTGTTCTTTAGCACCATCTAGCTAACGTGTAAGGTAACCTACATAGTTGCAATGCAATCTTCTTCCTACAGGTCTTTCATACCATTGACACTTATTTGGTTTAGCATTCAGACTTCAAAAGTCTAAGAGATAGGAGCTGCATACTGATGTGGGGGAGAGGGTGGGGTTAGCACAAAATGCAGAAGCAGAGTGTTCATTTCACAGAGGGACAGATGGGATCCCTTTTATTGAGCATCTGAGGTATGAGTGTAAATTCCCAAATGCAATTTACATAGTACCTTAGTTAACAACCTGGGAAACTGACAGCAGGAAAGGCTAGGTGACAAAAATGCTGCTTTCTCCTGTAATGTCAGAGACTGCAGAATGCCTGAGAAAATTGAAGAAGCAGAGACTTGTAGCAAAACGACTTAGTAAAGCTGAATATTTGTAAGTGTTAGACTGGCCAGAAAAACTTTGACAGAACTGTTTCCCATTGGAGGATGCATTTTCATCCAAATGGAAACATTTTGTGAAATCTTACTGATTTTGACAAAATTTCAGAATGGAGAAAAAAAAAACTTCCAACAATACTGAAATGTCCCTTTCTGATGTTTTTTTAATGAAATGTTTGATTTTTCATTTTGAAATGGCTTTTTTTGTTTAGAATGTTTTTATTTTGTACTATATAATATAAACTAAAAAGCCAAAATGCAGACAAAATCTTTCAATTCCCCCCCCCCCCCCGAATTTGCTTTGGCAGAGACTTTTGAAATCTTCAGGGTTTGGGTTTTTTTCCGGTTTGGAACGAAGCCAAGTTTCAAAATCTCAATATCCTTCTAAAAATGGAATGTTCACCTACCAACTCTAGTTAACACTGTAATTGAATTCTGTATTACTTAGACTGGTTTGATGGGGTTAGAGCTGTTATTGTGAAGGGAGAATTGACATATTTAATGCTAACAGATGGATGGAGGGAAAAAGTAAGAAGATAAGAATATAAGGGGCACCATTTTGGAACTACGCTGCCAGGGCAAGCAAGACAACTATCCATGCAGGATGATTCCTGAATCTGCACAGCTGAATGGTCCCTGCCTTGACAATCACTCTCTCCCCTCTGCAGAGTACCTAAACTGTACAGATATGTTTGTAGAAGATTATAATTTAGATACACTCCCTCATAAGGGACAGTATTATGAAGGTAGGAATGTGGAGATGTGCCCTGGAGGCAGGGGTTGGAAACACCACATGGTTGTGTGCAGCAGCTCACCACAGAAGCTCTCCAGTTTGTTTTATTAAAAGTTTCATTCCTTTTTCATTCATTTGATTTGTTGTTTAATGAACCCCCAGATCATTACATAAACCTTTCATACCCTTGAGAGTATTATTCTTAGATAACTCTCTGAGGTCACCTCACAGAATTTTTGCCCTATCAGCTCCCTCCTATTGGTTTTCCACAGAAAAGAGAAAAGGAGTACTTGTGGCACCTTAGAGACTAACAAATTTATTAGAGCATAAGCTTTCGTGAGCTACAGCTGAAGTGAGCTGTAGCTCACGAAAGCTTATGCTCTAATAAATTTGTTAGTCTCTAAGGTGCCACAAGTACTCCTTTTCTTTTTGCGAATACAGACTAACACGGCTGCTACTCTGAAACCTGTCACAGAAAAGAGGGGCATTCTTGTCCCCTAATGAGGAATACTGGGCCTCCATCCTAAGATGGAAAAGCAAAGGCTTAAGATTTGCTAAGGGCTCAGAGCTGAGTTTTCTGAATTCAAGCTCTAATTGTGATCGGGTCACGTAATCAAAATATCATTTTCAAGGTAGAGGAAGAGAAATAGTCTGAGAAAAGAAATATCAAAACCTGCAGACCTTACTTATGCAACACTCCGAGTGACTTCAATGGGAGCTCTACATGAGGAAACTCTGCAGATCCAGGCCAAGAAGTTTGTTATAGTTAGTGTAGATGGTTGTAAAACAGCAAAAAAAATTCCAAAAAAAAAAATCAGCAAAATTTCATGAACTTTTTTTAAATTAAAATTTCATTTTTTGGCAAGTTCTAATGGTCGGAACCCAACTAAATTGATTTTAGGTTTGAATGAAAGAGAATGCACAAACTATTAGCCAATTGATTGGCTCAAAAGACATTGATTCTGCAGAATGACCAAGAAATAAGAAAATCTTCACTTACAGAAATTATTACCTGAAATATGACAGATTCGTGGTCTGTGAATGGTACAGAACCATCCATAGTATTACCAGAGAAAAAGGGAACAAACAAACAAGAATGGGACTGTTTTTTATTAGATCATAGTCAAACCAGAAAACTCATCAATTGCATTTTATTTTCCCCATCAAACATAACAGATATCTTTATTTAAAGTATTAACCTTTTGGCCTCAGTTATTCAAAATACTAGCTGAACATTTTGAGCCTAAAATACAAGGGCTCAGGTAATAAAAAGAATGGACACAACAAAATCACGTAAATCCAGTTCATGCCATACTGAGTTATACCCAGTGCCACACCATGTAATGGGGTTACAAACAGGAAAAGGAAATTACGCAGGTCTGGCAGAACAATGTTTCTGAGATACTCAATGGCAAAGGAAGGCGTTGCTATTGTAGCTTCCATGGGGCTTTATGAATATAGAAATTTAAGAGCATAGTCACTTCCATGCTAGTAACTTGATATCCATCCTTATAATGATCATATAAGAGTATGATCATAAAGACAATATACTTGACTGACATTTGCCTACATTAGGGTAAGAGTCATAGGCTTGTTTTTTTTTAAAACTAACCTTTCATAAAATACTCTAGCTTTCTGCCAGGCAAGAAGAGAACAGAATGGTGCGAGTCTGAAGAGATGTCATTCTCCCACCTATCAATGAAATATACCACTAAGCTTTTGCAGTACCAAGGTTAATGCTCAGGAATCAATCAAAATGTAAAAAGTTTTCTAAGACAGCCCTAAAGTTATTTAATTAGTATAATTAGGGCAACAATATTTTATTTTTACCTCTATTTTACTTGCTGCTGAAAAAGCATCCACGATCTGCTTTCACATACATGTGTTGCAAATACTCTTTCCTCTCAAACTATTACATGTAGAAGTTGAACTTGCTGCTTGTATTACTAAGTTACTTCCATAAATACATTTTCTACAGAAGAACGTTGGTGAAACCAAGTCATATTATTTTCTCAAACCACTAAACATATTTGTGTGGGTATGGATGTGCATGCATGCAAGAGAGAGGGGTAAACCCAAAACTTTAAATCAAACTCCTAAAATCTTACTTCCCTAATTAAAAGAAATACTTCAGATCCTGCAATAATGGTCCAACACACTATGGTAATCTGTAGTGTCTGGGGTCACCATTGTAGAATGCTGGAAGGTAACATTTTTAAAAGCACTTAATAGGCTAAGTCCCATTTTCAAAAGTCAGATAGGCACTTAGGGACGTAATTCTCATTGAAAGTTAATGGGAACTCACGTCTGAAAATGTAGCTTAATGCTTTTGAAAATTTTACAAATAGTCTTTATTTTTGAAATAAAGGTTGTCCTCATACCCCTCAATCAGATTTTACTACAACTTAAAATAAGACCAAATAAAAAGAGAAGACACTCAATGGCAGCAGTCCCGAGAAGCTGAATAAAAACAAGTTAAAGAAACCAGACACTTAGCATACATACAGGGCCTGATCCAAAACTCACTGTAGTCAACGAAAGTCTTTCCATTGACTTCACCGGGCTTTGGATCAGGCTTATTTTGACATGCTCTGCGGACAGATACAAGACTCAGTTCTTTTTTCTGGTTTCACAAAAGCAAATGTCTTTTATTGTAATAATTATTATTATTCTCACTAAAATGAAATGTATATTTTCTCTGCTTTTTATTTACAACTTAAAGTGCTCCTCTCAGTAAATCAACAAATATGAGTATTCATGTCACCAAGTGCTGATGATTAAAAATAATTACTTTAATGGTAGCTGGCCTGATGCCAAACATGATTAGGTTCTGCATTTCAAGCATGATAGTAGATAATTTACATCTCCTTTCACACCAATACCAAACTACTCCTAATGGATTCTATTTTAGTTTTTATGAATTAATAGAAATTTAGTGCCCAATTCACTATATTATAGCCACCATTTGCTTTCAAAATCCATGGAATTGTCTAGAAAAAGGGCACAAAGTATCCAAATCACATAGATTCTCCATGTTTCATATCCAATAAACTCATCCTCTCCCTCCCCCCTCCCTGATGGCAATGTCCTTGCTTATGTCCTTAGACGCACAAGAGGCAGAGAAAGAACAAAAATTTTCTTAAATAGGGAAGGTATTCCTTGTCACAAAGAAAAAGTGATGAAGGCGTGTGAGGCTCGTCTGCCAGAACACACACAGGTGTGAAATCCAGGTTCCATTGAAGTCAGTGGCAACACTCCCATTTCTTCAGTGGGGATGGCACTTCACCCTCAATTTATTAAGAGAAATTGGACATTTGTCTTTTCAAAAATATTAACTGTTGCTTAAGGTCCCAAATCAGGGGCAGGGTGGGTATATAGACAGGCTTAGACATTTACATTTAGATCTGAATCCAGGGTTCTGGGTTTCCTCTGGCCATAGTAAAGGATTATTCCAATAAAGGCATTGTCCTGCTTTGCTTTAGGCTGTCAAATTTTGCAGCGGCAAGAGAGAAACTCAAATTCCAGTTTGGCAGCAAAGAAAAGGAGAAACTAATTTTTCAATATTCTGTTTTAGGGATTCTGTCCAAAGGCAACATGAAAATTCAGACAATAGCAATAATCTACACAGAGTGCCTTCGCTGAGAAGATGCACTGAGGGGAAGAGAATGCATGCAAAACAAACTGACCTTCATATAAGAGCAAAATCTTGACCCCGGCTATATGGCCACAAGCCACGTTAGGCTTAGGGTTACCCCTTTGAAAGGCAAAAACTTGCACCCCTTCCCACAAGTCAAGACTGCTGCAACCCCAACCACAAGACAACTCTGTAACCCCTGCTCTTCACCTCACTCTGGCATGACTCAAACCCTCTCTCACACACACACGTGGTGCACTTGCGTGTTGGTGGGCAGACAGCTCCATATTTTCAACAGTTTTGATCTTTTATCACTTAAACTGCGGAAGTGGGAACATTTTAGCTGGACACAGAAACTTTTAACATTAGATATCCCAGAGTATTGTGATAATAATGCAAATCCTTAGCCCCAGGTTCAAAAAACCCCGGCGGATTACATTAATTTTCTGGCAACTGGCAAATCCATAAAAAATCCCGATGAGACCGGTCAAATACCAACAAAGTGGTAACCCTAGTTAGGCTCAGATGGTTATGCAAATAGGCTCTTCAGCAAGCCAATGGATGGTTGGGTTTGGTTTGTAAGGGTGTGCAGAAGAGGACATGTACCTGCTACACAGTCAGGAGAAGCAGAACTGCCTGGAAGGGAAAACGGAGGGAGAACTCATGAAAATAACCCGACTCAATCCCCACAAGAGCAGCACTCTGCTGGTCCTGACTCCCTCTTTCCCCCAGATCCCGGCCTCCCCTGCTGGGGCCAGGGAGGTTTCTTTAACTCTAAGGCTGCCGACATTCCCATCCTGTTCCAGCAGGGAGTGGGGAGAGATTCAGGGATGTGCCTTCTGGGCATTTTGCCAGTGTAATTGGTGGGGAGCACTGTTCTATTTCTCTCCTACCGAACTGCCTTGGGTTATCAGGGGGTGCCTAACTAGAGCTGGTGAGGGAGGGCTTGTTTTTGCAAATAGTTTATTCAGTGAAAAATGCATTTTCAGAGCAGTCAAAACTGTCCGCAAATCGGGGTCAAATTCAGCAAATAGTTTCAGCCAAAAAAAAAAAGATGAAAAAACTCCAAAAAAGTCAGAATATTTTGTTTCTATGTTTTTCATTTTGAAAAAATGTTCATTTTGAAATGTAGTTAGATTTAACTAAAAAAACCTTGAAAGCTGGGGGGAGGGGTAATTAAATGTTTTGTTCTGCCTTTGAACCAAAAAGTCAGTTATTCAGCCAGCTGTATGGTCAACAGCAAACAGCTGTCATCTATGAGCCAGTGCTTGGCCCATGGGGCCCAGTCATTCCCTCTTAAGATGACAATCAGCCAGGGACCCTACTGATGGGTTGCTGGGGAGGCAGTGCCTCAGACTGGCACACTAGTTACATTATCACACAAGGAGAGAGGCAGACTCCAAGGGCAACCAGGACCTAAATCAAGGCTTTATAAGTCAGTTGAAGGACATTAGTCATGGGGCCTAATTCTGCTCATGGCTACACTGGTGTAAATCAGAAGTAACTCCACTGATGTCAATGGAGTCATACCATTGTGACCTACTGTTAGTGAGAGGAGAATCAGGCCCAGGAATTCTTCTTGGACTGCTTTAGTCATGGACTCCACCCCTTGGGAGGTGGTGGATGGCACCACGGGGAGTGCTATGCAAGCACCTCCAGGGGTGGCTCCCAGGATCAGACACATTGAGCTGGATCAGGATTTTACTGAGGTTTCATACATTTCCTTTTCTGATTTTGGTTCCCTAAAGCTATTTCATCATAATCATTACTAAACAAACAAACAAACAAAACTTTGAGCACTGAACAAAGAAAAAGAAAGAAAGAAACTAATCTGACCCAGCTCTTTGGAACATATAGTTTTTCTGAAAAAAGAAAAGGAGTACTTGTGGCACCTTAGAGACTGACACATTTATTAGAGCATAAGCTTTCGTGAGCTACAGCTCACTTAGCTCACGAAAGCTTATGCTCTAATAAATTTGTTAGTCTCTAAGGTGCCACAAGTACTCCTTTTCTTTTTGCGAATACAGACTAACACGGCTGCTACTCTGAAACCTGTCATAGTTTTTCTGGGGTCTGATATCCCGACACTACGTCTACACAGCATGCAGCAGTGAATCTCAGAGCCCCAGTCAGCAGACTCAGGCTCACACTATAGTACTGAAAATAGTTGTGTAACTATTCAGGCTCAGACTCTGAAGCCTCTCCAGCCCAAGCCTGAACATCTATACAGCTCCTTTTGGCTCCATAGCGCGGGCTCTGAGTCTCACTACCATGGACTGCTGCTCTCTGTGAAGACGTACCCTATGTGTTTTGGGGCAGTAATAATGAAGCCATTGGGCTTCACGGAGCCTGTGAACAATTTTCTTAAAAGCTAATGGTTTCAATTTTCAGGTTTCCTTTGCTGGTTACCAGTGAAAAGAAAATGTATTGGTCAATTTTTAGTCTTCACCTTGATCCTCCTGCTGCTGTAGATATAAAGACAGTTTTAAAAACTGTTTATGAAAGCTTTCCCATTTACCTTTAAAGAGACCATAATGCTCATAAAACCTGGCAGGTTGACAGCATTGGGAAATGAAGCCCTCTCTTCTTTATCCAGAAAAGAGGTAAAGCATAGGCAGAGGCAGTGCAAGCTTCTCCACACTGCCCCATCAATTTGCCTCAATCCTGACCTGGAGGGACCACTTCTGGGATGAAAAGGGTTGTTAAAATCTCCATGTCCAACTAATCCTTGGCCTCTTCTGAAATTCTCAACACAGATGCCAATTAGTGCCCATTGTGATAGTGGTTTCTATGATGTGTGGACACCTGGGGAACTAGACAATGGACCAAGATCACCAACTGATTTTACAAAGGCCATTGAGCAACCCTTGGAGGGAAATGACTTGCGGTCACTATCAATCTAGGCCAGTTTTGAATCATTGACCCAGAGCAGTGGTTCTCAATCTATGTAGCCCACAGTGTGTTATGTGGGCTGCATCCAATACTACCTCTATGGCCCTGAGGATGTAAATGGGCCACAGCTCTGTGCTAATTGGGCTGCAAACAGCCCGCGGGCTGCTGTTGAGGACCACTGACTCGGAGGTTAAAAACTCTGAATCCCATTATCAATGCCCTGAGTCATTCTTTCTGGCTAGGCAGCACTTTTAGTGGACCCCCATCCCTCTGCAAAAGTTTGATTCACATATCCTCTACACTCTGATTTAATAGGAACTTCTACATCAGCGCTATAGCAGGTTTCAGAGTAGCAGCCGTGTTAGTCTGTATTCGCAAAAAGAAAAGGAGTACCCGTGGCACCTTAGAGACTAACAAATTTATTAGAGCATAAGCTTTCGTGAGCTACAGCTCACTTCATCGGATGCATTTGGTGGAAAAACTGCAATACACACAAAAACAGCTTTGTAAGAATCTAAATATTGGGTAAGTTTTATGGGTACCAAAACAATTGTTAAAGTCCCAACAATCTAATGCAATGTTGTGATGGAGAATTTAACCACCCAAAAGTCAGAATATTCTAACATACAATTCCCACAAATACCATCACTTGGCTACATTTCACATACATATCAAGGTATAAACTTAACAGTATATTCTCTCATCTAAAGTAAAACATACACAGAAGAGGTGAGCGTTACAGTTCTTTTCAGAACTTTGCCTTTCTTGACTTTTATTTATATTCTCAGCGATAACATTCATGAACATGGACTCCTCTTTAATTAATAGGTTAAAATACAACAAATATAAAGATTTTATACAACAAAGATAAAGGGAGTCTACATAGCCAGACAATCCTGCCATCATGGGCCAGCAATGCCCCTCTGCCATGTACATTGGCCAAACTGGACAGTCTCTACGTAAAAGAATAAATGGACACAAATCAGACGTCAAGAATTATAACATTTAAAAACCAGTCGGAGAACACTTCCATCTCTTTGGTCATTCGATTACAGACCTAAAAGTGGCAATTCTTCAACAAAAAAACTTCAAAAACAGACTCCAACGAGAGACTGCTGAATTGGAATTAATTTGCAAACTGGATACAATTAACTTAGGCTTGAATAAAGACTGGGAGTGGATGTGTCATTACACAAAGTAAAACTATTTCCCCTTGTTTATTTCCCCTCCTACTGTTCTTGTAAAGTGCTGGAAATGGCCCACTTTGATTATCACTACCAAAGGTTCCCCCCTCCCCCCAGCTCTCCTGCTGGTAATAGCTCACCTTTCCTGGTCACTCTTGTCACAGTCTGTATGATAACACCCATTGTTTCATGTTCTCTGTGTATATAAAATCTCCCAACTATATTTTCCACTGTATGCATCCGATGAAGTGAGCTGTAGCTCACAAAAGCTTATGCTCTAACAAATTTGTTAGTCTCTAAGGTGCCACAAGTACTCCTTTTCTTTTTAAGGATACAGACTAACACGGCTGCTACTCTGAAACCTATCATTGTTTTGAAATCTGAGAAAGATACATGGTCTTACATGTCGTAGGTCAAATTTTCAGAAGCGCATTCAAATTTGCATATGTGCAAACTTATACTCACAAACAGAAATGGGAATTGGCACTTGCAAGGGACTATCATCTGTATGCTCAATTGCCTGTTTACATGTGCAATTGCAGAAGCCAATATGGAAAATGTGGTTCTTAAAGTGCTAAACTATTTATGTACTGGTTCCACGGAGTAAGTTCAAGGCAGACTGAGAAGTCTTCAAGCTCTTAAATCTGAATTTCTTTGGCATTGGTGAATTTCAGTTATACCCTTTTTTAGGGGGAGAAGGAGAAGGAGGCACCTGTTGTGTGAATTTTTAGGGCAGTGAATTATTCCAAGCCAGAGTAAAGGTTTATAAACCAAATAATGCATTAAGAATTCAGACATTGGTTATGAGCGGGAGGGGGAATGGTTGTTTTGCACTTTGCTGGCTCCATTTATTTCAAATGAGTTGTGCTGCTTTAACCCGGTTTGAGTGTGACCCTCACTTAGTCTCTCTTTCTTTTATCTCTTCACCAGTGCTTCTCTGATGGAATCTTCAGAGGTTCTAAGTAATTTCTAACCTAAGTACAGCTGCTTTTTTGTTAATTCTCCCTCCTCACCTGAAATATGCATGTTCCTTTTATATATAACAACAACGGGCCAAATCCTGAGGTTCTTACTCATGCGTTAATCAGGCAAAACTTCCACTGACTCCAATGCAAGTTTTGCTGGAGCAAGTGAAGGGCTGAGTGCTTATTCTAAGTCATTAAGCACTCTCAGCTCCTATTGAAGGGGAGTTGCATGTAGCTGAAGACATACAGCACCTTGCAAGATTGAGCCCAAATATATTAGGCACCAGATATAGCAAATAAAATGTCTGTAGCTTCACTCTTTGGCTATGGAAGTCCCCAGAATGAGTTTGCACAGTGCAGAAGGTACAGTAGGCTGAAACTGGGCTGAATCCAGGACCAATGAAACATGCAGTGTTGTATATTGGGCAGTGACATTTTTAATACACACGTCTGCAAAAGGAATATTAAACAATCTGCTGAGTCCATCAGCAAGAACATTTCATTCACTATCCCCATGCTTTAGGAGGGTCCAATCCTGCCCTCATTAAAGTCAATGGGAGTTTCCATGCCAGAATTCAGAATTCAGGGTGATCAAGATGGAAGTTTTTGAACTGAAAATTGTATCCACTGAAATGCATCCTCCCTCGCTTTTCCTACATTTCTGTGGAATTTGATGGGGATATTTATATACGGCACATGGCAGCTTAGAGGTTTGGACCTTAATTTTGCAAAATGAGATAAATAAGGGTGAGCTATGGAGTCAATAATCTATTCCCGGATCTAAAATTTAAAAAGTAATAAAAATTAATACAGTTTAGTATAGGAGGATGGGAGGTTTTATTATTTGCTTTTAATATGAATTATTCTAATAAATCTAAAGTAGCCTTTGACCAGTAAAAAGTTTGTATAAGATATAAATCAGTTACCATAATTTAACAGGCAATGAAATGTCATGACAAATGTAACTATCTAAACCATCCTGTTACTAGCTGGTACCTGCGGTGAAAGAATGTACCCATGTGCAACTGCATAAAGAGACACAACTAAGATTGATGAAGTGTGAGTTGAATGCCCCAAACTAATTGGGTTGGATTTGGCTCTTTAGCTTTTTATGTACTATTTTTTACATACTGTTTCCTCCATTGCTTTCTCTAATGGCTAGGGAACTGCAAGTCAGGGTTCCCGAGTTCTATTTTTCCTATTTTTGCTTCATTTTCCCCATCTTTTAAATGGGCATAAATAACATAAATATCTACCTGTCTCTGGGGGATTATGTGAGGGTTAGTTATTTCATGTCTGTAAGATTCAGGTGTGAAAGGCGCTCTGTGTGCAAAATGTAGTACTGTTATGGTGAAGAAAACATGGGAGAGAAGAGAAAGGAAAACATGCTTTCCCCATTCTCCCCAACCAACTTTAAATGAAGCAATTGTGCAGGGCTCAGCAGAGGAACTGCGACAGCCACTACCCACACATTGTACTGCCAAACCTATCTTGCCCACAAGGGTTTTGACTTGCATGTACTTAGAAAGGCAGAAAACATGGATTTCTAAGAAGATCAGGCCAGAGTTAGCTCCTAAGAAGAAAGGGAGAGCAAACAGTCCACTCACACTTAGTTAACAAATGTACTTCTCTGCCTTCTTGGTTGACCTTGTCAACTAAGAGGCAGTGAGATCTAATAATAATAATAATTAATAACAATTAGCACTTATATAGCACTTAATGTTCAAAGCACTTTACAAACATTAACTAATTAACTAAAAGGCAGATATATATAATATATATATAATGACACATTCATCCTTTAAGAAGTGAGGCCCTGAAAACTGCCTGCACTATGTGGAATCTTTCTAGCGTTAACAATATCACCTGCAGCACTGTTTGCAGACAACTGTGAAGGAATAAGATAACAATGCTCCAAGGGTCCCAAGTCCCCAACTTAGTTTATGAGGACACCCTGCCATCCATCTAGATCTGCACAGAGTGGAATCTCATATCAGTTCTATCCTGGAGACATAAATTAAGCAGCATCTTACTTAATTTAATATTCACGGAGCTTATTTTCCAGCACAAGGTGTAGTTGCTAATGTTTGTAAATACCTGTATTGTCATTGCTAGTCTCTTTAAATAATTGGTAGATACTAATTAACCTGGCAAAAGACACAAGTGGAGGGAGGTAAGGAAAACAGCAGCCTTTTGAGTCTTCTGCCATCCAGCACACAGACCACATATAGCTTTTTGCACCTGTATCCTATACAGTGAGTTGCAACCTGCTTCTTAGGCTGATGCTTCTGAAATTGTTTCCTTTCTGAAGCTGGATCAAGATTTTTCTGGGCTTGATAGAAGGGGCAGAAGTCCATACAGTTACTCCAGATTTGCCTCCTCCTAATAGCACAGTAGTCAGCCTGGAAGGCAGCGGATGAGCAGGTTTAGTCAGTGAGCAAACCATTCTAGGTAAGTATTGCAGTATCTTTCTCACCCAGGCTAGGTTGACATTATGAGCCGGACTGAGGCTGGCTCTTTGCAGCTCCACAAGGGGAGTAACGGAGCCTGAGGAGCTGCTTTCCCTGGTGCTTCTACCCAAGAGGCTAGCCTCAGCAGACTGAGGAGTGATGCCCACTACATGCTGACACCACTCCCCCAAAGGGGCAAGGAAGGGCCACGTGACAGGTTGCGTGAGGGCACAGTGATGAGCCTTCTTGAAAGGGGCAGGAAGAGGTCGAACCATGGCTCCGCCTCCTCTGAGAAATACCAGCAGCTGATCATGGAAAGCAACCAGCCTATGCTCCTCACAGAGTATGGCTGAGCTGCCATGTAAGCACATGCACCAGGGAAACCACAAGAAGTGAAGCCACGTCCACCAGAATTCCCTCCAGGACTCCTGCTACAGTGGCTCCCCAATACACTCCCACTGGTAGGGCTCTGTCCTGGGGGTCAGATCCAAAGCCCACTGAAGTCACTGATTGAAAGACTCTCCTTGTCCTCCAAGAGGGCTTTGAAACAGGCCCTAAGGATACAACACCGCTCTTGATAAGAACGCTGCACTATATATATTCAGTGTATTCTGTATTGTTAATTATTTATTCAGGTGCTATTACTTTGATAGTTACAGCATAGCCCAGTAACATTAAGCAGGGCATTCTCCTTTGACTCAGGTTCAGTTGTTAAACCAAAAAATGCCCCCACTCAACCCCTGCCCCTCAACAAGCTCTGCAGAGCCTATGAGCATCTAAACCACTACATGGTAGTGGGCAATGATTCTTTTTTGTGATTTCCCCTCTTTTTCATTATGTCTGAGACTGAGTGTCAGATTTGTTCCAGACTAGCAGTCTGTGGCAGTGGACTGGGGAGATGAGCCTCCACTGAGACAAAGGACATACAACAACAACATCAAAATGAAAATGTATGAAATGTAAATGAAAGGCCGGGTTGCCAGCTCGTCATTGGGGAGGTGGTTGTGATACAGTGAAATGAAATTCATGCTTCACATGCCTGCCTAGGGAAAAAAGAAAACCCCCTCTCTATAAAAACCAAATTAAAAAATACTTTGCTGCTTTTACGTTGGTGCCAGGGGAATGTGACTGGGCTGTGAGCACAGTCTGTTGCACTGAAATTAAATCCAGCCTCCATCACAACCCCCAGCACCACCACCCCAAACACACACTAACAACTGGCACTCATTGCTACATTGGCTGATGCCCACATCAAGGAAGGCTAAGGACCGAATGGGCAAGAAGACCAAATTAGTCTCCCACTCAATAGCTGGTCTCTCCAGGTCAGGGTTGAGACACACTGATAGAGCAAGTGAGGGTAGCAGTCACCCATCTGTCCTTTTAGGTACTCATTTAAGTGCCTATCGCCAAGGTAACTGGGGCCTCCCAAGAAGCATTGCAGCAACTATGTCCATGACCTCTATCTGTCCTGTGGATAGCAGACTCCATCCTCCAGAGCTGTCAAGCCATCTTCCACCCCCCAGACTCCATTCAATGCTACACAAAAATGATAAGCCTCCTTTGGAAAGCATTCCCAGTGTGTATTACCAATACAGATAGGGGTAGGGGTCTGTAAGAAGGTACCCTTGTAAAGCACAGAAAAGTAAACAGCCAAAAAAACCCAGCATACGGTGGTTCTAAAACAAAATTCCAGCTCCCCCAGAATGGGATAAGTTATGGTCTTAGTTACACACCTGTACAAATCTTGAGTAATTCCACAAAAGTCCATACAGTTACTCCAGATTTGCCTCACTGTAAATGACAATAGAATGGGTTTCATTAACTGTAAAACCACAGTGGGACAAAATCTGCTTTCAGTTACACTGGGGTAACATCCACTGAAGTTAATAGCAATTGCACCTGTGTATCCGAGAACAGAATTTGACCCTTTACATGTTAATTCACTTCATTTTAAGAGAGGAATCAGAATTTACTACATGATTGAGATATCCTTGCCTAAGACCCTTGTTAAATATTCCATTACCAAACTGAAAGGAGGGTTGGAGTGATTTCCTTACATATGATGGAGTCACCCCTTCTTTGGAAACAGCTGAACCATCTCTGCCAGAGGACATCCCTGGGGCTCATATAAACACTTCTGAAGAGCAAATTTTTTACATTTGGAATGCATCAGATTACACCAAGTGTCAGGTATTTTCAAAATATTTCCCAGGGGATGATACCACTACAAGTTCTTCACACACTCTATTCCTCCACATTACACAAGTTGAACACTGTGCTGTGCTATCCATATACTCAGCATGTTATTTCAGGAATAAATATAAAGATTTTCAGTGAAATGCATTTAATAGTAGTTTGACCAGTGGTGTCACCTTCTTCCAAGACTATAGTTATGAGAGAGCAGTTTTTAATTAAAAAAACAAACAAATCAATATCATACCCAGTCCTTCAGCTCTGTGAAACACACAGGCTAACACATAATTTTTTAATGTATTTATTTTTTGTGGAAGCCCTTTATTTAGAAGTTGAGAGTACAAGATGAAATCATGTCCACTTCAGATCATTCCAAAAACAAAAAGAAAAAGTATTACTTTCTTTTCTCTTTGCTTTGTATCAAAATAATGTAATTTTGGTGACCTTACGGCTTCTGTAAGAATTAAATGCACACCTCACATGAATACACAGAACACAAACATGCACACATTCTCATTTCATAGAGATCTCAGGTACAAAACCACTGATCACACAAATACTAAATAATGACACAATACAGCCAGACATACACACATTTACAAAAACCTATAGCATGCACTATAAATATATTATACAAAACTACAGAAGAGATGTATACTATCTTGGAAGCTACAAGAGTCATTGTTAAGCTAAAACCACAGGGAACCAGATCCCTGAAATAAAATAAAAAAGCAAAGAGTTAAAAATTTATTTTTCAAGTTTTTTTCTTAGTTTTCCTCTAGAAATTTAATGAAAAGGCAGAACTCCTGCCACCATTTTCACACAAGTTCTGTGTGCTTGTGTGTGTGTGTGTGTGTATACCTTCACAATTGTTAATCAGACTGAGCTGAAGAAGATGTAGCAGAGAGGGAAAGATGTGGGTAGAGTGGTAAAGGGAGAAGCAGTTCAAGTACTGTTTCATTAGATTCCAGTGTATAACTGATGAACCAGCACCAAGGAAGTCTAATACAAATAAGTTGCATCATACGCGCATTTAACTTACGTGAATTCACTCGACAAAAAAAAAAAAGAAAAATAACAAGATACCTGTAAATAGTGCAGGCGATTCCACCCACCGTTCCACTCAATGAGCGTATGCCCAGGAGTGAGGGTGAGATGGGAGACATGAATCTGCTGTTCCCTCAGTTGGTCTCAGTTCCTGTGTGCCTTTCATAGTGTGAGCATCTTGCCGTGCTGAGTGTGATTCTAGTGTTTAAAGATATGTATTTTTAGTACAACATGGCCCCAAAATGCAAGCCAACTACTTCATCTGGTGCTCAACTAAAGAAACAGTGATCTGTTCCAATGCTGGAGGAAAAACTAGCTGTGTTGGACTTATTGAGAGACGGTATGTCGGTCTCCAACGTGGCGCGTAAATATGGCTGCAATGAATCTAGCAGCCATGCCATTAAAATTCGAGAGAGAGAAATTCATCAAGCCATGGCATCAAGTGCTCCAATAACTGCTAAGGTGATGAGCCAGGTGCGTGATAAGACTTTAGTGAAGACTGAAAAGGCATTAAACTTATGGCTGGAAGACATGAACCGTAAATGTGTGCCTATTGTTGGCAACACATTGCGAGAAAAGGCTTTTAGCCTCTACGCGCTGTTCAAACTTCCCACCAAAGAGGGACAGCCCTCTGATGAGAAGGAATTTAAAGCCAACCAAGGCTGGCTTAACAGTTTTAGGAACCGCTTTAACCTCAAAACGTGCAGACTACTGGTGAAGCTGCATCTGCCAATGAAGAGGCAGCAAAAGCCTGCCCCGAACATGAAAGAAAATCATAGAAGAAAAGGGCTACCTTCCGGAACAAGTTTTTAATGCTGACGAGACTGGACTCTTCTGGAAAAAAATGCCCAACTGCACTTACATTTCAAAATGAGAAAGACAAGCCCCTGGCTTCAAAGCAGCTAAAGACCGTGTGACTGTGTTGTTTTGTGGCAATGCGGCTGGGCATTTAATAAAGCTGGGCTTGCTCTACAGGGATGCAAATCCCTGTGCCCTAAAAGGTAAGAACAAAAATCTCCTGCCTGTGTTCTCGCAATCAAATAAAAAGGCTTGGGTGACAGCAGCATTATTTCTGGATTGGTTCCACAAGTGTTACATTCCAGAGGTCAAGCGGTACCTCGAAGAGAAAGGACTTGACTTTAAAGTGTTGCTGATCATAGACAATGCTCCTGGCCACTGTGTGACACTCCGGTTTGCGCATAACGATGTTGGAGTCATCTTTCTCCACCCCAATACCACCTCCATCCTCCAACCTCTTGACCAAGGTGTGATTCGCTGTTTCAAGGCCACGTACACGAAGCTTACGTTCTCACGGATACATAGCGCTATGGATGCTGATCCCAATCTTAATGTGATGAAATGTTGGAAGTCCTTCAACATTGCTGATTGCATCACTTATAGTAAACAGGCAATGGACGCAATCAAGCCTGCAACAGTCAATGCATGTTGGCGAAACCTATGGAAAGAATGTGTGAATGATTTTAAGGGTTTCCCGACCATTGAGAAAGAAGTGAAACTCATTGTTCAGGTGGCCACACAAGTGGGTTGTGATGGCTTTGTCAACATCCTTGAGTAAGAAATTGAAGAATTAATTGAGAGCCATACAGAAACATTGACTAACGAAGAGTTAGAGGAACTGATAAAATTGTCTACAGAAGACGAAGATGATGATGATGAACAGGAAGAGCCAGCAAGTTGGAATCTTCATAAATTTGCTGGAGTGTTCCAAGCAGCGAAACGCTTGAAGATTTAATTTATGAATATGATCCCTCTATGGAACGAAGCCTCAAAATCCTATGTAGAATTATGGATGATTTGAAACATATCAGGAAATGTTTGAGCAGCTCAAGAGACAACAGCGACAGTTGCCGATCACCATGTTTTTCAAGGAAAAACAACCAGCAGCAGATGAGCCTACACAAAGAACTTCTCGAGCTGAACCAGAGCCAACCACTTCGGCTACGACTCACTCTCCATCACCCAAGCTCTCCATCACCTCCGTCTCCTGGATCAACATCAAGCCCTGACGACCCCCTCTAATTACCCTCCGAAATTACCCCCTGTAATTAAAAACACAGTACTGTAAAATTATATTTTGCAAATGTACTCTATATTATACACTGTACATTACTATATACATTATGCATTTATACATATTACTGTACAGGGTTGTATACACAAAACCATGCACAGTATACAGTACTTTATGGGCGATTTAAGGGATTTTCAAGGGTAATTTTGACTATACGCGATTTTTGCCTTACACGCTGACTTTAGAACCTAACCCCCGTGTAAGATGCGACTCCACTGTAGTTGTTTCCATTGTTAATCCTTACTGAATGTGTCTCTTAACCCTGGCAGAAAGCTAGCAGGAGCCCTTCCCTACACTGAGACAGCATATGAATAGACACGGCTGCATGAATAGTCTGTGTTCAGAAGCAATGGGGAGAGAGCGTACAATAGAGGGAGTGGCCTCTGAGGCAAAGGGAACCATTGCCTGGTTATAAATCAGGTCTCTCCTGTTATGCTTGACTCCTCCTCAGCATGTTCATATAAGTCAGTGAAATACCCAACCTATCTCTGGCAGGCAGATCATATGTAGAGAGATAAATACTCATCCTGCCCACAGGCCTCCAAACACCCTCAGGTTCACAGGCTCTGCCCAAGGCTAATCCTCCCATTCCATAATTCCCTTGGAATCAGTCATTAGCCAACCCTCTTTCTACCTGTCACAATCAATGGTAAATCCCAGACCGGATTCACCCCACCCAGCAGCCCTAAAACATGAAAAGGCACCTAACAATGTTCAGCCATCTAATTAAAAACACCCCCTAATAAATTATTTAAAAATGGAATCTAGCAAGAAACATAGATACAGAGAGATGGCACACAAGAGCTTTTCCCACAGGACATACTTCCTCCTCTTGTAGTCTGAGATGCCATCTGAAGCCAATGTACTCTTTACATATAAAAATGAAAGGCAATAAAAAGGCTGTGTAATGTTGCTCTGCAAGCAGTGGCGTGCCTACATAACCTAACTCTTGGGAGTAGGGTCTTCACACATTAGTCTAACATTCCTTTGACTCCTACAAAGTGGAATAAAACCTATTTCAGATATATTATTTGATGAAAGCAGATGTCAGCAGATACCGCCTACGTAATTGATATTTGATTTATTCAAGATTTATGCATGCTGTGCTTTAGATTTATTAATGATAATCCCCTGCTCTTGTGTTTAATATAGTGGAACCAAAACATAATTTGCTGGGATCAGTCAGAAATGCATCAAAGTGATTAACTCTACATGCAAACCATTATCCAGTGACATCCCTACTGTGCATAGTGCAAAAGGAGGCAATAATACAGTAATTGGCTTCACTTAAGCAAGTTAGATATTTACTGTGATTGCTGGTACAATTTGGTCCCTTTAATCTCTATGGTTCTATGTCTGCTCATCCTTCATCTTCTTTTGATGCATTCCTTTTCTCAGAAGCATCTGAAACTTAAAACAAAAACTTGGCCATTAAGCATGAGAATCATACTCAGAAAAGCAATGAAATGTAGCTCTATCCTTGGAAACAACTTGATCAAATAGTGTCTAGTTCTGTATTAGAGCATTTTCACAGGTCATTTTTGTTAGCCAGCACCCATGTGGCCACATGATGTGTTGTATGGACTCCACTAGGTAGGCTGGCCACTGTGATGCATTCGTCCTGAAATGGGGGAGATCTGGCCCTTCATGTGGACCCACAGCCCCATTTGGAAGGTGTTCATGTGTACACATCCCACATTAAGGCAGGCAGGGAAAGGGTTAATTGGCTGCAAAGGCAATCAGGCAGATGGGTACATAGGCTAGCTATGTGAACAACCGGATGGTTGTGAGTCATGGAAAAGCTTACAGGGTGGGTTTCAGTTAGATGGGGAGCGACTGTGATGACAGGGATGGAGGAGGGTGTGCAAGAGTGGGATAGGTTGGAGAGGAATTGTTGAGGGGCAGAGGGATAGAAATGGAAGATAGGTGAGGAGAGGTCATGTGGGGGAGAGGAAGGATGGTACAATTGTGAATGTGCCAAGGAATCAGGTGACAACTATCGCTGAGCAAAGATCACCAGGAAACGATGCCAAGCCCTACACCTCTCTTCTTTCTCCAACAGCCTGGAGGTAGCACACTGGGGTCCGGTGTCCCAGAGCAAACTTGCTGATCCATTGGGTCCAGGGAGCAGGGTAAGAGTGGAGTCAGTACTGCTAGATAGTCTTCCACAGAAAGACCAGGAGTTGCTCAGTTCTTGGGTCTGGGTGCAGATTCTAGAATGAAGAGGCAGTTGGTGGGAAAAAGAGAGGGTGTAAGGGCATGAGAAGAGACCAAAAACCCAGTGAATTTGGACAAAGTCGGTGAGGAACCTGATTCTGAAACTGGTGTCACCTCTCTAAGCACCCAGCCTGAGTAGCTGCAGCCTGAGATGTTCTGTAGACTAGCTCACTGGTTCCACTCCTGGGCAGTACCATTTAGGTTACATGTCCTAGGATTTGTTTTACTTCTGGACAAATCTATTTGGGTATCATGGAGCACACATGTTGTTTCAGTATTGATGGACCAAATCCTTCAATCCTATCAGCAGTCTGGTGACACAGTTCTTGATGACCAAGTCATCTATAGGATTGAGTAGAAACCATGTTATCCCTGTCTTCTTTTGGCATTGTAACAGCAAATATTACTAAATCTGACATCATCGAAGTTTAATCTCATTGTCTAGGACCCACTCCCTGTAAAAAAGCCAAATCTGTCAAAGATGAGCAAAAATTCAACCCTCTGTGAATACTCATAGGCCAGCACCACAAAAAACAAACAAGCAAACAAAAACTCCAGTCATTTTTAGGACTTACGGGCTATTATCCCGTGCCAGGATTTGTCACCATAGCAGTTTCCTTGACCAGCCTCACCCAGAATAAAGCCCCAGGTACATTTACTGGTCAGAAGCCTGTGAAATACCATTCCAGGCTTAAAAAGACAGGCAGCTGGTATTATGCAGCCCTGACATGATAAAGAGATTATCTTGCAGACCAACACTTTTGAAGCTGGCCTTGGGCAGTACTGTCCCAAGGAACAGACTGAGAGGAAGACTGGTATTCAATCTAATCAGAAAGCTGTTCCCTCAAGAGAAAGCCTTAACTGAGAGGAGTGTCTAGCTGTCATATAGAGCACTGGGCCCTCTGCTATTACCACATAGGGAACCAGTTCATGATAGTCATGGATTATGCCCCTTCCTTCCCTCCACTCAAAAAGGCCAAATGTAATGAAAGATGCCAATACCCTCTTATGCTCCTTCCAGTATTGCTCCTCTGCAATACAGATTTTTGTGTCCCAGCAAGGGCTCAGCAGATCCAAGGATCTCTTTTGAGGGTGTAGGTGAGCAAGGGGGTTCATATAAACCACCCAAAGCAGACAGAAAGGGGATCATTGCCTGCAGAGAGAACCAAGCAATGGGCCTGCCCCACCCCGGAAAAGCTGCTGTCTCTTTACTAGAAAACAGGGTCTCCACTAGGGGGTCACTAGGGCCGGGTTAGAAACAAGGTAGAGTGATACTAGTACCTCAGAGAGGAAATGCTCTCTCTCTTTCTTTGCCCCTACCCCACAACAGCAACAGGCCCAGGAGAGACCCAGACCAAGACCCAACCAAAAAACACAGACAGCCTGGAAACTAGCTACTTTATTTATACAAGAGCTGGAGATGGAAGATTATTTATATCTCTCTTACTCCCTCCCCCCCACACCCTAGGCTGAAGAAAACCCACCTTCATTTGGCAGTTGCCTCTTCCTTGAACCAGACTGGAGAAAGTCTCTGTTGGTCAGAGCAGAGATGCTTGGTGCAGATGGTCATGTGTGCCCGAAAGCAGCAGTATTTATGGTTTTCCCCTTGTTTTCCCTTTGTGCTGGTGCACATTACTACCATCAATTATACAGTGCTGTGGAGCCTCACCTCTCAAGGGACCTGTAACGCTCACCAAGATAGACCCTCTGCGAGTGGCACAGGGGGTGGCTTTCTCAAGATCTTCTATATAATGTCAGTAATTCTTTCCCTGGTCAATGTGGTTGTTTACAGTTCCAAGTGATCTCAAGTTTCAAAAGTACACAAGTGACAAGCTAAAAAGATGGCAACAACTCTGCCTGGTAGGAATAGGCTGGCCTGTGGATTACAGCCCCTCTTTGAACGGGACTAAGGACAATCTACTATTCTTCAGCAAAATGTACATCATTTACAAGAAGTCTACATTCACATCACAAGTTCATGCAGCTTTGAGAAATCCACCCACTGTTGGAGAGCTAATTAATTTATTTATCCCAAACAAGAAAGAACCACTACCCTCTGGGATTCAATCTGATGATGGGAAGTTGTGTAGCAAAAAGGAATCACATCATTAAAACATTGTACAATTTATTTCTTTTTTAAAAATTTGCTCACGCGGTTATACATTATTCTGCTTCATTGTTCTTCTATAAGCGTTATATTTAATTACAAGTTATGACCCAGAACACATTCCTATCCGTTCCATGGAACAACACAGACAACGACAGCTTCTGATCATGTTATTTCAAGTCCTCCAGTTGCTGCCAAGGCAATATTGGAGATAAGGTAAAGAACTATGCTAACACAGCTTAAAGAAGCACTCCTGTGCATTTTTAATGCCATCAGTGAATTGTCGCCAGAACTCAAAATGCATACCATTGAAGCTTTCTATTTAATGCTGTTCAGGATGATCAACATCGCAACTGGGCTATATTGTGTTCTATGTTATGTCGCTAAGGCCAAAAACCATCCGAAAGCACGGGACATTATGTCTACATGCAATCCCCTCCTCCAGAAATGTCAATGGGAAGGGGGAAATGCAGAAGACAACACTAAATCATAAATGGCTACATTGTAAGGGCCAGTGCTGCTGGAGCAGACAAGAGATTGATTGCCATTCAGGGTGTGACAATGCCTGCCCTACTTCCCTCCTGCTCTTGAGTGGAGGGAGGCAGTAAGTTATATCACCCCTTTTAATAGAGTAATTTACACCTGCCCCCTTCTCCCCACCATATGCCCACCAGCGAGTGGAGGGATGTGGTCATAGTTCCTCCCACATGGTGACCCACCATTGCTCTGCTCCCAGTGGCTAGATTCACAGTCTGAGCAGGGCTGACCAGGGAGGTGATGGGGTGGAGGCGTGGGGCGGAGGTGGGTTAGTCAGCTATTCAGAGAATACAGGCAGAGATATTCTAGTTTTCAGGGTTCTTTCAGCAAATCTGCTGGCCATCGCTATGCTTTCCCTCACACTGACATAAATAAGGAGTAACTCCACTGAAATCAATGGAGCCACATTACTGGGTGCATTGGGGCACCACAGGCACAAGAATGAAGGGCTGATGACTTTCAAGGGCTGCCTGCTGCTTTACTTAGGGTCATGCCTACAAATAGTGCCATGGGAGGAAGGTAGCAAGCTAGACCAGGTTTCTCACATTGTGTTATGATGAAGGCTCGAGATGCTACAGATGCCATTGACAAATCTGATGACATAGAGGAGACTGGTCTGCTTTTCCACTAAAGAAACTCTAAACTGTGACAGGTTTCAGAGTAGTAGCCGTGTTAGTCAGTATTCACAAAAAGAAAAGGAGTACTTGTGGCACCTTAGAGACTAACAAATTTATTAGAGCATAAGCTTTCGTGAGCTACAGCTCACTTCATCGGATGCATTTGGTGGAAAAAACAGAGGGGAGATTGATATACACACACAGAGAACATGAAACAATGGGTTTATCATACACACTGTAAGGAGAGTGATCACTTAAGATAAGCCATCAGCAGCAGCAGGTGCGAGAAAGGAGGAAAACCTTTCATGGTGACAAGCAAGGTAGGCTATTTCCAGCAGTTAACAAGAATATCTGAGGAACAGTGGGGGGTGGGCTGGGGGGGAGAAATAACATGGGGAAATAGTTTTACTTTGTGTAATGACTCATCCATTCCCAGTCTCTATTCAAGCCTAAGTTAATTGTATCCAGTTTGCAAATTAATTCCAATTCAGCAGTCTATTGTTGGAGTCTGTTTTCGAAGCTTTTTTGTTGAAGAATAGCCACCCTCAGGTCTGTAATCGAGTGACCAGAGAGATTGAAGTGTTCTCCAACTGGTTTTTGAATGTTATAATTCTTGACGTCTGATTTGTGTCCATTCATTCTTTTATGTAGAGACTGTCCAGTTTGACCAATGTACATGGCAGAGGGGCATTGCTGGCACATGATGGCATATATCACATTGGTAGATGCGCAGGTGAACGGGCCTCTGATAGTGTGGCTGATGTGATTGGTCCCTATGATGGTGTCCCCTGAACAGATATGTGGACAGAGTTGGCAACGGGCTTTGTTGCAAGGATAGGTTCCTGGGTTAGTGGTTCTGTTGTGCGGTGTGTGGTTGCTGGTGAGTATTTGCTTCAGATTGGGGGGCTGTCTGTAAGCAAGGACTGGCCTGTCTCCCAAGATCTGTGAGAGTGATGGGTCGTCCTTCAGGATAGGTTGTAGATCCTTGATGATGCGTTGGAGAGGTTTTAGCTGGGGGCTGAAGGTGATGGCTAGTGGCGTTCTGTTATTTTCTTTGTTGGGCCTGTCCTGTAGTAGGTGACTTCTGGGTACTCTTCTGGCTCTGTCAATCTGTTTCTTCACTTCAGCAGGTGGGTATTATAGTTGTAGGAATGCATGATAGAGATCTTGTAGATGTTTGTCTCTGTCTGAGGGGTTGGAGCAAATGCGGTTATATTGTAGAGCTTGGCTGTAGACAATGGATCGTGTGGTATGATCTGGATGAAATCTAGAGGCATGTAGGTAGGAATAGCGGTCAGTAGGTTTCCGATATAGGGTGGTGTTTATGTGACCATCGCTTATTAGCACCATAGAGTCCAGGAAGTGGATCTCTTGTGTGGACTGGTCCAGGCTGAGGTTGATGGTGGGATGGAAATGGTTGAAATCATGGTGGAATTCCTCCAGGGCTTCTTTTCCATGGGTCCAGATGATGAAGATGTCATCAATGTAGCGCAAGTAGAGTAGGAGCATTAGGAGACGAGAGCTGAGGAAGCGTTGTTCTAAGTCAGCCATAAAAATGTTGGCATACTGTGGGGCCATGTGGGTACCCATCGCAGTGCCGCTGATTTGAAGGGATACATTGTCCCCAAATGTGAAATAGTTATGGGTGAGGACAAAGTCACAAAGTTCAGCCACAAGGTTAGCCGTGACATTATCGGGGATACTGTTCCTGATGGCTTGTAGTCCATCTTTGTGTGGAATCTTGGTGTAGAGGCTTCTACATCCATAGTGGCTAGGCTGGTGTTTTCAGGAAGATCACCAATGGACTGTAGTTTCCTCAGGAAGTCAGTGGTGTCTCGAAGATAGCTGGGTGTGTTGGTAACGTAGGGCCTGAGGAGGAAGTCTACATAGCCAGAAAATCCTGCTGTCAGGGTGCCAATACCTGAGATGATGGGGCGTCCAGGATTTCCAGGTTTATGGATCTTGGGTAGCAGATAGAATACCCCAGGTCGGGTTCTAGGGGTGTGTCTGTGCGGATTTGTTCTTGTGCTTTTTCAGGGAGTTTCTTGAGCAAATGCTGTAGTTTCTTTTGGTAACTCTCAGTGGGATCAGAGGGTAATGGCTTGTAGAAAGTGGTGTTGGAGAGCTGCGTAGTAGCCTCTTATTCATACTCCGACCTATTCATGATGACGACAGCACCTCCTTTGTCAGCCTTTTTGATTATGATGTCAGAGTTGTTTCTCAGGCTGTGGATGGCACTGTGTTCTGCATGGCTGAGGTTATGGGGCAAGCGATGCTGCTTTTCCACAATTTCAGCTCGTGCACGTCGGCGGAAGCACTCTATGTAGAAGTCCAGGCTGCTGTTTCGACCTTCAGGAGGAGTCCACCCAGAATTGTTCTTTTTGTAGTGTTGGTAGGAAGGTCTCTGTGGGTTAATATGTTGGTCAGAGGTGTGTTGGAAATATTCCTTGAGTCGGAGATGTCGAAAATAGGATTCTAGGTCACCACAGAACTGTATCATGTTCGTGGGGGTGGAGGGGCAAAAGGAGAGGCCCCGAGACAGGACAGATTCTTCTGCTGGGCTAAGAGTATAGTTGGATAGATTAACAATATTGCTGGGTGGGTTACGGGAAACACTGTTGTGGCCCCTTGTGGCATGTAGTAGTTTAGATAGCTTAGTGTCCTTTTTCTTTTGTAGAGAAGCAAAGTGTGTGTTGTAAATGGCTTGTCTAGTTTTTGTAAAGTCCAGCCACGAGGAAGTTTGTGTGGAAGGTTGGTTCTTTATGAGAGTATCCAGTTCTGAGAGCTCATTCTTAATCTTTCCCTGTTTGCTGTAGAGGATGTTGATCAGGTGGTTCCGCAGTTTCTTTGAGAGTGTGTGGCACAAGCTGTCAGCATAGTCTGTGTGGTATGTAGATTATAATGGATTTTTTACCTTCAGTCCTTTCGGTATGAACTGTAAGCAAGCCCTTCAAGAGTGCCATGAGCTAGAGCAGAGTTTTTCAAAGTTTGGGTCATGACCCAGTACTGGGTCACCTTGCTCAGCTCCCAGGGACCCTAGTGGCTCTGGTCAGTACTGCCGACTGGGATGTTAAAAGCCCCATTGGCAGTGCTGCCCAGCTAAGGTAGGCTAGTGCTTACCTGTTCCAACACCATGCTGCGCCCTGGAAGTGGCCAGCAGGATGTCTGGCTTCTAGGCAGGGGAGCCACATGGCTCCGCGTGCTGCCCCTGTCCCAAGCACCGGCTCCAGGAGGAGGGGGCAGTGCCTGTGGGCGAGAGCTGCGCAGAGCTGTTTGTGCACTTCTGCCTAGGAGCTGGACCTGCTGCTGGACGCTTCTGGGGTGCAGCATGGTCTGCGGTGCCAGGACAGGCGAGAAGCCTGCCTTAGCACCCCTGCTGCGCCGCTGACCAGGAGCCGACAGAGGTAAGCTCACACTCCAACCCCATGCCCCAATCCCCTGTCCCAGCCCTGAGCCCCCCCAAACCCAGAGCTCCTTCCTGCACCCCAAATCCCTCATTCCTGGGCCCACCCCACAACCCTAACCCCAACCCTCTGCCCCAGCCCTGAGCCCTCCCCAAACTCAGATCCACTCCTGTACCCCAAACCCCTCATCCCCTGCCTCACACCAGAGCCTGCATCCCCAGCCCAGAGCTCTGATCCCGTCCCGCACCCAACCCCCTGCTGCAGCCCAGAGCCCCCTCCCACACTCCAAACACCTCATCCCCAGCTCGGTTCGATCGCGGGCATCAACAATTTTCTTCAGCTTGGTCCCCAGAAAAAAAGTTTGCAAACCACTGAGCTACAAGGTGCAGACTGCTAGGCACAGAAAGAAAAACAAGAGAAGGGAAAGGGCCAGTGCAGAGTCAAAGAGTAATAAAAGGAAGCAGCCAAGCCCAGAATGAAAGAAAATAAAGATCCAGAGAGAAAATACTGCCAACCACAAATATTCCAAAATCACAAATCAGTAGCCCAGAAATCATGAGATTATTTTAAAAAGCATAAGATTTTAAAAATAATACATTCTGGATTCTTTTTATTGGTCTTCTGGTATCTGAGGCTTTAGAAGTCAGATTTTCAAGCTTTTCTCCACAATCATAAGGGCTAGAAACTTACTTTTTCTTTTAAATGAAAGCTGAGGTTCTCACATAACCCCAGGGTTCCAGGAGATTGGGCATTAAGGAGAAAAGCAAATATCATGAGATGTGCAATGAACTCGCAAGAATTATCGACAGTGAAAGAAGCAAAGCACCTTAGAGAGCCTGCTGGCTACAAGGCAGAACAATCTTATTAGTAGGCTTGGAAGTTAAGGTAGTCTCCCCTGTTAAAAGTAATATTTAACTTTTTGGACTTTTCAATATTCATATTTGTTGAAAGTTGAGATTTTAATAAGTTGTAAATGGTCTATTTAGTGGAGGGGTTTCTAAAGCTGAAAAATGTGCTGGAAAACACATACAGAGTTAATAATGCAGGTTTCTCTACACCCAGAAGTACTACCAACTTGCCTCTATCACACCTGGCTTTTTACTGATAAGGCATTTTACCCCTGTTGTAACCACTCATGAAACCCAATCTCTAACTGTCATCACAGCTTTTGCTGTGTATTGTGAGACTTGAGCCTGTGGAAAGGTTCCTGATTTCTGCAACAGCAGTCTGCATATTCTTCAGCAAGATGGACTTTTTAAATCCCAAAGTAGGTCCAAAAGGCATGATGGGAAAGACGAATTTGCATCAAAGCCAATGAACTAACATCGCTTCCATCTGCCACAAATTCCATGCTCTTTGAGGCTTTTATATTAATTGATGCAGGCTGCTTTACTGGTGTTAAGTTTGTTACGTGCTAATCTGTTGACTGTGTTATTGAATCCACTCTCGAACTATAATCACAATCTTCCAAACCCTACTGCACGTGCGGATGTGCTAAGAGGAACAGCAAAACATCATTCTCAGCACTGCCATGATCAACCACGGACAACTCTAACAGTGGGCCTTCTTCCAGAGAAAACAACCTCTCTGATTCCTTTTGTCCCTCTTTCACTACTATGCACTTTGAAGAGCTACCTAATGCCAAGTAACATCTCTTTTTATGACATTTAAGGCACTCAGCTTCTCAGGCTGGTGACAGTTTCCAGACGTGTTACTTCACCTTTCCCACAGTTTTCTTTGTTTCCTGTCCCTGTTGTCTCAGGGTGTCTTCTTGTGTTTCTTTTTAGGCTTTTTGGTTGAACCTTATTACACCAAAATTTGCATCCTTATGTTCTCCCTTTTCTGTGCAGGAGAGTTGCTCAGTTTTTCCATGTACATCAAACGATTTCTTCTCTGTATCCTATATGTTCTCCTGAACTGGAGCTAGGCCTCATGACCATCTGACTCATCTTCTATCGTTCATGCGGAAATGTACTTGGCGTTCGTCCCTACTTCTGAGTGAAGTGAGACCTACAGTATTAACTCTAAGTGCTGTTCAGCACATGATGCAACATTCCCAGGTCCCCACTGCTCCCCGCCACACGACCTCTCACTTCACCTCAGTTCATTCTTATATCTCACTGACTGACTGGCGTTGCCCTGCTCCTTGTATACCCACGAGGACATGGCTGACAACATTCTAGGAGGTTCGAGGAAAATGTCATTCTCAGAAAGTCTGGAAGGTTTCACAAGATTCTACAAAGGACCAGAACATTCTAGGAGCTTAGTGAAAAATTAATCCACATATGGATTACCTGAAACATTTTACTTCAAACATTCTATTTTCCCTTTTGTCGCTAATAACAAAAACAGCCCCCTGAGCCCAGTGCCCCCCAAGCCCAGCCCCCCAGGCAGTCGCCTGGGTCGCCTGCCCCTAAATATGGTCCTGAATAGGATGCAGTAATGATGGTTTAATAGGTGAAATGCTCCCCTTTGAAGTTAGTGCCCTAGTTTGGCACCAGAGTGACTGTGCTGCTAGACATATTGAGCCACTGTAATCCATGGAGATGCACATGTGTAAATAAAAGAAGAATTTGGCACACTATCTACAGGATAAGCTATAAAACAGATCTTCTTCATCAGTGGCCAAATAGCTAAATATGTGTATTAATTGTAGATCTTAATGGCACAGTTCCCAAATATGAATGTTGAAATATTGTCCTGACCTCCGTGTAATCATGGTTAAGAGGATTTGCCATTGATACACCAGCTCAGAGCTGGATTTACTTCAGAAATTTAAAAAAAAAACCCTCCTGCAATGGCATGAAGCATGTTTTTGTGTTTAAGGAATCCAGATTAGTGTTCCACAAGGAGTGCTCAGAATAATTCCATATCTTATTTTGGGCCCCTCAAGAAGACTCCCACAGACAGGCAAAAGTTTGATTCTATAGCGAAACAGAGGTTTATTGAATCAGACAAAATGGGAGGAAATCTGTTCTACAACTTTAAGTGAGCTTCTGCTCATGGAAGACAATGAGATGCACATCATTTTTGTTGAGCATTTCAGAGAACTAAATTAGGCAAAAAGCTTAAAAATAAAAGGAACAAAACTTCAAGACATTATTCTTTCAGAAATGAGTAACTACTTTTGTATTTGTATGTATATTAATATGTATGCGTGCATTTGTAAGTGCATTGTGTGTGTATAATATGCATGCCCACATATATTACATATGAACACAACATAAAATATAAATAAGCCGACAGAGAAATCACAGAATCCTGTCTCCTAAAAATTCTTGGTACAGATACAATAATTAGATAACTTTACTTTTGAATGTAGTATAGTTAAAACAGAGCTTTCCTAATGGTATTTTAGAATGAGGAAGAACACTATTAATACAAAAGTTTTTTACTGTATTTCCTAAACTGCCAGGAAGGGACACAATTCATTTTTTTTAAAAGATGCAATGAAAATAAGTTGTTTTAAAAATAAATTCCTCTCTGGTGTTTTGAACCTAAACATATTGTGATTGTGTCAGGAAGATAATAAAATTACAAACAACAGTGAAACTGATCAGTCATTTTGGTATCGCTCAGTCGCGATGAGTTAAATGCAAGAAGTGAACAAAGAACAAACACGATGAAAAATGAATTCGATTTTTAAAATTCTTTCAATAATCTATTCAGAAATCCATTTGAATAGTCTGTGGGGCTATTACTGACTCGGGTAATGATTTTTATTATAAACACATGGGGACACATGAATGAAGGATACCTGTTGAAATCAATGGGGAATACATGGGTGGAAAATTTTAGGGGGTAAGGGGAGCGAGTGTAGACATACACTCAGAGCAAAATCATGCCTATAATTTCTATTTTAGTTTATTTTATTTTATTTTCCACCCTGATCTGTTCTCCTTTTAATTTGCTGGAAGTTATTTGAATGCTTTTATTTAACTTTCTCTCCTCTTTAGCAGCCGTTTTTCCTCTCTGTGTTCAAGTCTGGCTGTCATGCCTATCTTGTCAATGCCCCTTTAAACTAAAGCAAATAGACTGACGACTTTCATCCCAAACAACTCGGTGGAATATAAAACTCATCAAATCAAATAAAAATGCAAAAGAGATTATAAACAATAAACATTCAGTCCTTCCAATAGTAGGTGAGTATAATATGTAGGCACTTTGAGATGTAAAGGGAAGAGACAAGGCAATCTGAGGTGGGCAAGAGTGAGAGTGAAGGGTTGTTGGTATGCCACTGATACGTGGAAGGATCCTATCTGAAAAGAATAAATTCAGTGACAGAGAATGTTGCTTCTTCTCTTCCTCTAACCCCTAACACCCACTGTTATTAAATGCTGAGCAACAGCTGCAAGACCATTACTGGGCCTTCCTGTGCAGCCAAAAAGGTTTTTAAGAAATTTGTAATTGGTTGTTTTTGGAACCAAAATGTAATTTGTTTATACCATTTCTGGAGGAGTATAATGGATGAAGGAAAAGTGAAGCAGAGAGAGAGAGACAGAGAGAGCAAGAGAGCACGCACATACGAGATGGACTTCCATAGAACAACACAGCATACTAATTCATTCTGATATTGCTATTTAGTACCTGCAAAGTCTACCATTATGCATTATTAAATTCATGTATTATTGAATCACAATTCTTGTTGCCTGGTAAGAAATGTGGATGATTTCTTAGCTTAAATTAAAGCACTGCTTCCTTATTTGAATAAAACTGCATTACTGGCTGCCTAGCATGATAATCAGAAAACTGCATTAGGCAGGTAGTACTGTATGAATTAAAAAATAATGAAACAAGATTTTTCAGTCAGACATTGTTCCCTTGCCTGCTTTTCATGACAGCATATTTCCTACTTTGAGTTGATAAGACAACGGCAAATGAAGAAAACAACATGAGGGCAAAATCATTCACTCTAATAGGCTCCACCTGTGCAGACTTAAGCTCATTTACATGGCTGCAGAAAAATTAGAAATCATGCAGCAATTAGTCTGTTCTAGATTATGCACTGTGTCAACTGATACCACTCTGGAGAGCACTAGTGCTAAAATGGTTTCAGAAGATAAATCTACTAGCCTATACAAACATTTTTAATTACGTGGAAAACAGAATTGCCTGTTTGGAAACCTCCGTTGTGAACCCAGGCTGCCTGAACAGCACTGGAATCAGATGTCACAAAATTCAAATGTTTATATAATTGACTTTTATAATGTTTGATGACTTGTTGAAACTGAAATCATGTCTCTGATTCTGCTGCTTTGTACCGCTGAGGAGTTAAAGGAATATCTGTTTAAGGAAGTGTAATGCATTAGAGATATAAGGGATTTTCTTTTATTGCTTTAGTATGTTTGCTCCCTTCAGTCTTGGATTGCAAAGCCTAATCAGTCTGTTCTGATTATCTATTGTCAAATGAAGAAAAGGAGTACTTGTGGCACCTTAGAGACTAACAAATTTATTAGAGCATAAGCTTTCGTGAGCTACAGCTCACTTCATCGGATGCATTTGGTGGAAAACTATTTTCCACCAAATGCATCCGATGAAGTGAGCTGTAGCTCACGAAAGCTTATGCTCTAATAAATTTGTTAGTCTCTAAGGTGCCACAAGTACTCCTTTTCTTTTTGCGAATACAGACTAACACGGCTGCTACTCTGAATATTGTCAAATGATTACTGACGTTCAGCAACACTGAGAAAATCCAACAACAGCAGCTATTTAGATGATAAAAATTAACAGCCAAACTGTGTACTGCTATCTCACTATGTTGAGCAGTTACTTGTCCAAGTAGGCCCAATGAAACCAATGCAACTACTCTTGTGAGTAATTACTCATCAGTGTAAGTAAGTAGTTCACAATCTGCCCCTAAATTCTTTGCCAGGGATAACATATGTTCTGGTACAAGTGCAGAGCCATATCCCCAGCTAGTGTAAATCTGCATAGGTCCCTTGAAGTCAATGAAGTTATGTCAATTTACAGCAGCTGATGATTTGGCCCAGGGGATTTTACTGAGAGTTCATTGGATTAGAACAATGGATCTGAACCTTTCTAGAATTCTGTACCCTTTCAGGAATCTGATTTGTATTGCCTATCCCCAAATTTCACCTCATTAAAAAACTACTTGCTTACAAAATCAGACATAAAAATACCGAAGTGTCACAGTACACTATTACTGAAAAATTGCTTACTTTTCCATTTTTATCCTATAATTATACAATATCAATTGGAATATAAATGTTGTGTTTACATTTTAGAGTATAGTATATAGAGCAGTATAAACAAGTCGTATAAAATTTTAGTGTGTACAGTACTGACTTTACTAGTGCTTTTTATGTAGCCTATTGTAAAACTAGGCAAATATCTGGAAGACCTCTGCGTACCCCCAGAAGTATGTGTACCCCTGGTTGAGAACCACTGGATTAGAGATATATTTGTAACTTTCTTGGCTATAAAATGTATCTAATTACATTTTAAAACAGAGCTTTTATTATATATTGAGTTTCTATCCCTTAGGGGAAAGTCCTATAGAACTTAAGAGGGATGAAACCAATTGACTTCAGTAGAGTTTGCTCTAAAACCCTATAGAATTTCAAATTTCTATAAGCTTTATTGGCCATCTTTTAGAATTCCTGAATAGTGATGTAATTGCCCATTAAATCCCACAGAATGGATAAAACAAGCCTTATAGAATGACTACCAGTTTCTATATTGTCTATAGGACATTTCCATGAAACGTATCATAGTTTTGCAATTTTAACTGGATTAGTTCAGTAGGAGTCCCTTTTTAAAAAAATTAATGGTCCCAAATATAGTTACAGAATCCATTCCCTGATGTAGAATTTGCAGAATCTAAGTTTTTTATTTTTTCCTTTTGACATGTTTTGTGTGCAAGTCGGTTTCTTACAGAATAAAATGTACTGAGCTTTTGTAGAAATAATTGTCAACACCACACTAATGCATACGATAGGCCTGAGTCTGACTTCAAACCAGTTTCACACTAGTATAATCCTTCTACTGTACTTAACTGGAGTTACTCCTGATTTACACTGGTTTATGTATTAGACATAGGAAGCATTCCCAAGAGACAGGGGTACAATTACAGGGGTGTAGCCTGGCATCTCTACTCCCCACTGATGCCTACCTGCTGAAATAGCCTCTTGGAGCTAGGCATGGCTGCTCTAACTCACTCCAGGGTGATCCCCTGCCAGTTCCAAGGTCAATGTAGTGTGAAGGTAAAGGATGTCAGCCCTTTGTTGTAGTTCTAGTTGTAGCTTTACATTAAATGTCACCTTTACATTAACAATTAGGATGTAGAAAAGGTTAATCAGATTACAAAATGACAGATGACCTAGCATGCCTCAGTGGCTGTGATTAGCAATTCAGTAATTTGACATAGTTTCCAATGAGTCCATTTTGAATATTAAATTTTTCAACATTTTGATGTACCAGCTCAACATTGCAACATAACAACAATGGAAACTGGGCTAGAACCAAGACAGATAAACACTGTACCATGTGTAGACTTCATATTTGCAAAATATTTCAAGTGCATAGCTTCTTCCAGGAAGTATTTTATAATTAACATCAGAAAGGGGATCTTTCTGAAGAAGTCAGCAGCCTGAAACCTACATTTTCAAAGGTGACAAGTGATTTTGGGTGCCTCTGTTTTTAGAAGCTCGACATGGAACATCTTAAAGGGGCCCAATTTTCAGAAGGTAGGTGTGCAACACTTCTAAAACACAAAATCAGACACCCTTAAGGTGCTTCAAATTGGGCACCCAGCAATGGGAAGTATCCAATAATATTAGTCATGTCTGAACATTTAGACCTAAAGCCCTGGGCCAACGGAATAAGTAAATAATTCTCTTGTAAGAACCTTTTATATAAATAAATTAAATGTGTTTTAAAATTTCTCATGTTAGGTTAATGTATTGGCTTCATGTTGAAATGAAACATTTTATGGTGGATCAAAAGTTTAAATGGACAAGCCCCAAATACATTATACTGTATTACAAGCATTTTGACATAATTTTGAGAAATATTTTTTCTTCACATTTGGGAACTTATTTTCATGATAGTAAGTTTCTTTTTAATGATTTTTAAAATGTGATTTTTTTGAAAATGATAAAGAATTAATTTTGAGTATGTGTATATATATGTAAACATGCACACACTATATTATATACATATGCACACACATACATTACACACATACAAATACACTAAAGGAATCTTAAGGTGGCAAAGTCAACCACTCAAAAGTTAGGAAATGCCAGATTTGAGGTTTCTTGTGTAAAAGATACATAATTTAAGTCTACATTCACATCAAATAGTTCGAATTACAAGTACTCTGATCTGTCCCTGCAATTCATTTTGTGGGCTCAAAAATATAAATGCAAACTATGCAGGAACCTGCAAAAAGGAAGGCCTGACTGCACCACTTTTGAAAATCTGCTCATCATACCAATCCATGAGAACCAATCTCTGGGCCAGAGTCTCAGCTGGTGTAAATCTGCATGGCTTCATTGACTTCTTTGGCTCTGCACCAATTTACAACCACAGTGAATCTGACCCTAGGGCAGTGCCCCAAACTTTTTATGTTGTGCCCTCCCTTACATGTAATGTAATCTGTCTGCGCCCCCGCCCCCTCCAGGGGCTGGGAGCAGGCTTGGGGTCTGGTACCTGAAGCTGGAGCTGCGGCTGGGGCCAGAGCTGGGAGCAGAGCAAGGGCCAGGGCCGGAGCCGGGGCCGGGAACTGGGCCACAGTTGGGAGCTGAGGCTGCAGCTGGGCCATGGTCAGGTCCGGGAGTCAAAGCTGGGGTCTCAGCTGGGGGCAGGGCTGGGCCCAGAACTGGAGAGGAGTTGCGTGGCGCTCCTCCCCATTCCCCGTGGCAGCTGGCCCGGGCTGTGGCCATGGCCGGGGCCAGGAGTGGAGACAGCCTCAGGAGTGGAGATAGCTGGGGTTGGGGGCTGCAGCTGGGAGTGGGTCCAGAAGCCAGAAGCCACAGATGGGAACAGAGCTGGGGTTGGGAGCTGGGCCACAATCAGGGGCCAAGGTCGGAAGCAGAGGGGCTGGGTAGTGCTCCCTTAGGATTGCCAATTTTGGTTGAATGGATTCCTGGAGGTTTCATCACATGACATAATATTTAATTAAAGATTAATCTTTAATTCCTGGAGTCTCCAGGACAATCCTGGAGGGTGGAAAGCCTATGCTTTCTGCTCACCCCCATGGGAGCTGGCCCAGGCCATGGCCTGGGCCGGGAGTGGAGCCACAGCTGAGGCCAGGAGCCATAGCCAGGAATGGGACTGGGTCAGAGGCCAGGAGCCACGGCCAGGAGTGGATCTGGGAGCTGGGCCGCAGTCAGGCACTGAGGATGGGGCCAAGCCACGGTCGGGGTTGGAAGCTGAATCCGCGGCTTCGACTGGGGCTGGAGCCAAAGCGGAGCTGGGGACAAAGCAGGGCTCGGTGGCGCTCCCTCACCGCCCCCTCTAGGAGCTGGCCCAGGCCACACTGCACCCCCTCAAACATTCCTCCATGCCCTCATTAGTGGGGCATGTTAGGATATAGATAGTCAGGCCTGTCTGTAAAGGCCTATACTCTAAGAATGTAGGTGTATTCTTATCACTTAGCTAGTTCTAGAGGTATAAAAGAAAGAATCAAAATCACGGTCTGCCGGTGTAAAGTCCTTCTCTTACTGTGACAGTCTAAGGCCCTGTGCTTAGGCTAAGGCCTTTGGCTAAGCAGCAGAGGCAGCCCTAAGCTGGGAAGCGACCGGTCACATCCTCACATTCCAAACTAGTCACATTGAAATAAGGCAATCTGGGGCTGTTAGAAGGGTGATCTGATCTATCACCTCCAGAGAAAGGGAAGAGCCTAGAGGATGTAAAAGGAAGTTTAGTTTGATGGTTTTCTGTTTGGTAAGAACTCACTTATCAATAGACACAGCTGGGAAACCCTTATGTCTTTATACATGAAGTTGTGAAATCCTCACTTCTGTATTGTTTTGTCATTATAGTTCCCACTTTGCTATTGTTTATTTGCGTGGTCTTTGTCTGGTTCTGTGATTGCTTCTGTCTGCCGTATAATTAATTTTGCTGGGTATAAACTAATAAACGTGGTGGGATATAATTGGTTAAATAATCATGTTACAATATGTTAGGATTGGTTAGTTAAATTTCAGTAAAATGATTGGTTAAGGTATAGCTAAGCAGAATTCGAGTTTTACTATATAGTCTGCAGTCAATCAGGAAGTAAGGGGTGAGGAATGGGAACAGGGAATGGGGGTGGGGAAATTGGAATCATGTTTTGCTAAGGGGGGGGAATGGGAACAGGGACACAGGCAAGGCTCTGTGGTGTCAGAGCTGGGAAGGGGGACACTAAGGAAGGAAATTGGAATCATTGCTTGCTGGAAGTTCACTCCAATAAACATTGAATTGTTTGCACCTTTGGACTTTAGGTATTGTTGCTCTCTGTTCATGCGAGAAGAACCAGGGAAGTGAGCGGGTAAAGGAATAAGCCCCTCACAGGGCGCACCCTACAGTTTGGGGGCCAATGCCCTAGAGATTGATAGAGCGAACACTGGACTATGACTTAGGAGATCTGGGTTCTATTCTCAGCTCTGATGCTGATTTGCTGGATGACCTCAAACAAGTCACTTCACTTCTCCAGGTCTCAGTTTTCCCACATGTAAAATGCTTACCTTCTTTGTAACACACTTTGAGATCTATGAAGGAAAAGCACTATATAAGAGCGAAGTATTATTGTCCTAATAGCACTGAGGTGTGTAAAGGGTTAACATGTTATGGCTGTCTTTCTTGAAGAATTCATGGACACTGTACAGTTTATAGAGTGCCTATTGAAGGTAGTGCTGTCCTCCTCTCCTGTGAGTTCATAAATCATGTGGTAATGTAGATATGCTGTAAGTAAATCCTAGATAACTTACATTTATAAACATTAGATAACGTAGAATTCTCTATCGATGCACAGCATATTTTACTACCATAGGTCAATATAAGGGGACATCCTTTCATGGGATATGATATCCTTTAACATGCTTCTTGGGCTTCCCATTGACTTCAGTGAGCTTTGGATCAGACTCTTTGTTATCATACAAGAATAGGGTGAATTTTAATTAGTGGTTTTTTAAAATATTTTGTTTTACTTGTTATTCAGCAAAACAACACACATTTGTTCCAGGCATTGGAATATTTCCTCCTTCCATAGTGCCTGGGTTACATTTTATGGCATCAAGCATCAAGAACTTTAAAACAGGCAACAGAAGGGATGATTATTTTTCTAAAAAATCATAAAGCAATACACGAAAAAGCATTTCCATCCCTCCAGAGGTTGTACTGACTCTCTCCACAAGCTTACGGCATAAGATTGCTTTGCACTATGTAGAAAAATGAATGTAAAAGAAATGAATTACAACCCAACAATACATCACAAGATCTCAAATAAAGGACTAGGCTGTGACTTTAAGCAGAATCCTGAAGAAGGACTGGACCAATCCTACAGTAATCCTGGAAGGTACACACCCTAGAATTCAGGTTTCAGAGGAGCAGCCGTGTTAGTCTGTATCCGCAAAATTGTACCCTGGAATTGTTGCCCTGCTGCTTCCTTGCTCCAGGGAGATAAGGAGGCACCCTCTGCAACAACTCAGCTGTTCTGGCCAGTGGAATCCAGGGTTCTACCCAGGCCAACTTCTTCTCCCTGCTCACCTGCTATGGGGAGAGAGTATGTGTGAATGCAGCACCTGTTTACCACTTGAGCCCCGGGCTCGAAGTCCAGATAAGAGTGTATAAGGGGAGAGTTTACTCACTTGCCTTTACTCCCTTTTGCAGGCACAGCCCAAGTCACAACCTAGTCAAAAGTAAACAGGCCTGGTAGGTCAGGTGAACTTTGTATGGAAAATCTCTGGGCAGGGGGTGAATGAAAAAGTGGGATAAAAAGGAGCTCCCTGTTCTGAGCATCTTGCAGACTGAAAGCCATCTGTGCAAACCTTTGCTATTGCTTTTATTTTTTAAAACAGCTAGTTTAACCCTTTTTTGTGATCAACATCCCTAATGTATGGACATTATCCAGCCCAGCAATGGGGCACTGCAGTTCATAAAAGGAAGTGAAGAAACAAATCTTATCAAACTGAAAGTGCTGAGGAAAGTCAGGGAGTAGAATGCAATGGCTCTCAATGGAACATGGCCAGAATGTAAGATACACTTTCAGTAGGTGTTATATGGACACTCCCAAGTATAGAGGTGCCTAAATTAGTACAAGCTGGCTTGACAGGCCTTTAATAGTAAGGGCTAACAAGAAGTGTCTGCTAACTGCTTAAAATCATTCTAATGATGCCACAGTCAGTAGTGCTGACTGGGATTCAATATAAAATGGAATTTATGGAGAAATTTATGAGTTTAATGGAGAAATCTGTTAAGACCCCTGAAAGCCCTTATATAGCTATGAGGTGCTTTAACACTACACTTGCCTGAAGGGGTTCAAGTTTCACAGCGTAACCAGACAGCAAGGGGAAAGTATAACAATGTATGCCACAGAGCTGGTAACATTGAACACAGGCTGCTCATTTGGAAATGTCTTAGAAGATATGCTGTGAAGCACGTTCTTCTGTCATTATTAACGATTGAAGTCAAAAGCTGGACAGGGTGAGCCTGATCTAAGATGTGTGGTGCTCACAACATGAACAGAAACCGCAAAATGATCGGTGGGGCACACAGACTCTTAAAACTATCAAGGATCAACAGAGAACACGGATTCTGTGCTTGTAGCGATTGCTTTAGTTGCAGCAGCTGCAGAAGGGATAGGTGGGCAAATTTAGCATTGTAGAATGCAACATGTGCCACAAGATGGGACATTCCATTCACAAATTAAAAATTAATATTAAGAATACTGCCTCTTATATCTAGTGAGTACAGCTGACTCGGGGTTGTCCTGGAACTCATGTCGGCATAGCGACGTCTCTCAGGGGTGTGAAAAATCCACACCCCTGAGAGATGCAGCTATGCCGACCTAGCCTGCTGTGTAGACAGTGCTAGCTTGATGGAAGAATTCTTCCATTCACCTAGCTACCTCCTGTTGGGGAGGCAGATTAACAACAGCAATGGGAGAATCCCTCCCATCGCTGTACTGAGTGTCTATGCAGAAGCAATGCAGCTGTACCACGTAATGTTTTAAGTGTAGACATACTCTCAGTAACCAATTCATTGAGCAGATTTAGTCCTTTACCCTGTCTGTGAGTTACACGCAAACAGACTACTGGTGAAAGCCTGGTCCCATTGAAATCAGTGAGAGTTTGGCTATTGATGTCAGTGGGGCCAGGATTTCATCCTATGAATTTTACTAATTTGTTCACTGTTCAAAAACGATCAATGAAAATATGGTATGAAAGTATTTCATCCTATGGAGGGCTCAGAAAGGGTTCCCTGCTGTCGTTCCTGTGATTCTATAATGGAGCTGTGTGACTGGTTGAAAAATCCCAAGTGATGTTTCTGCTGCCTGGCTTGATGATGAACTACTCTGGCTTTCTTCTGAAATGAATTTCATTTTGTACTATTTATTAGTACTGTTCTTACTGTACTGCCTACAGCTCCCAATCCAGGATGAAAACAACCCTGAACAAGCAAACAACACAAAGAGAGTCCCTGCCCCCAAGGAGCTCACAATCTAGGATTTAGATCTCACTGTCTCTAGCTTGATTAAAACCCAAAGTTGTATTCCACCAACATTTGAATAATACATCCCTTCCACAAAGGTTTGTGAAATCTGACGAGAATAGAGTGTGAGCAAGACTGATGCAAAATTGTATTTAGAAGTCAATAAAATGTTGACAAAAATTGTTCTTTCCACTATTCATTCAATCCTTCTAATGACAACTAGAGGAAATCCTACTGCTTCTACATAGTAAGAGAGGATGGATGCAAACATGGCTTCTGTAGTATGTTTCATAAAGAAGGGAAGAAAATGAGTTAAATGGCTAGCCTACTGCACTGCATGTGGATACAACTGAGCACTATGCGGCTGCTAGGGTTTAATGTAAATAACATGAACCACAAATTCAGCACAGAGCTGGGCCCAAAAAACAACGTGGAAGTGACTACAAAACCCGCACAAAGACAATAATTTACAAGCAAGAGTTCTGTGCTTCTGGAATATAAGGGCAAGAATGAAAAAAACTGTCTGTGTTAGTAATCTAGGATCTGGAGCAGAGTAACCAAATCTATTGGGCTGAGATTGCCTGAAGGCATAAAATTAAACAGGGGGAGAGACATTCAGTTTAATCTCCAGAATGACAGATGCTCTTAAGGGGATTCTATGTAAATATGCAATGTATTGTTTTTTGTTTAAAAAAAAAGGAGCTGAACTACCTCCGTCACACACACAATACCAGTATTTTGCTCTATCTTAGAGGAGATTTAGTTCAGTACAAAAGCTACCTCAGGATTCCAATTCACCTCCTTCCCTGGACCAATGTAAATCAGCTCCATTACAGGGATAGTGAAAGTATCCTTCAGAGTAATATGGCTGCTACACTGCTCTTGGGTATGCCAGCACCCAGACAATCTGCTGACCTACTGTTGTCTGAAAGAGCAGTACACAAAGCACGCTAGGGAATATGTAGTGTGCAGCAGCAGGGTCCATATGGACATTTAGTGCATGCCCTGCACTGTAGATTTACCCCCCATCCCCACCCCAGTTTGCTATGCACTAACTCATCCTTTGGACACGCTCCAGGAAGTAGCATTTGCAATGGCCCTTCTGACTTCTCTATTGCATCTAGAAGAAAGGGGACCCCCTAACAGCTTCTCAGAAGCATATAGTGCAAGGAGTGTCCCATTTACCATGATCCCCAGTGCTGGCTATCTCACAGACCTCTTTGGGATGGACTTCCAAGAGCAACTCTATCCTTTGGCAAAACTGAAAATCCCAGCTTAATTACAGGATTGCACCAAAGGACTGACAAATTCTTCCCTGGGATCACAGCAGGGAGCCAATGGAGTCATACCAGGGCTAAATTTGGCCCAATGTGTCTGGAAATAATTTATTCAAAATCTTTCTTTTTAAACAAAAATAAATAAATAACCGAGAAAAACACTTCAAAGGGGGAGGACATTTTTACTCAGTTATGGAAAAAGAGGGACATGCAAGCATGAGCTAAAGAAGAGACATTATTGTGCGCATGCCTGACCTTAACCTTGTAAGAACTCCCAGACAACTGGTGTATATGGTATATAGAATGTCTGACACAGACAAAGCTTTTCTAGTGCAAAACTATATTGATTTTACTCTACAGCCACAGGAAAAATATCTATATATCTATATATGTAATAAAACTGCAATTCAAACAAACATTTCTTTCTGCCCCTGTGATCATCCACTTCTACCATGGTGACTGCATAATGTAAAGGTCCTTGCTTCATCTCCCTATATGCCAATAAAAGAGAGGAGAATCATAGAATATCAGGGTTGGAGGGATCTCAGGAGGTCATCTAGTCCAACCCTCTGTTCAAAGCAGGACCAATCCCCAACTAAATCATGAGTTATCACAGAGAGGAAGTGGAGCACCAAGGCAACGACACTAACAGCAGCAGCATGTAAGATACAAGGGAGATTTAAAATGTTTTAAGTCCATAATGCCCATGTTTAAGTGAGTTTTGTAGATTGGATTAATACTGTCATCTGTCTCCTATGAAAACTACCGAACACAAGAAATACTGATCTCATCTAGAAAGACCATGAGGATAAGATCAGAAATCTAAGCTATGGTAGGCCAAATTCACTCATGTTGCAATTCCAATGAACTCAGTAAGAATGACTGTGACCCATTATCTTTAAATGAGGAATTGCCTGAATTTGCTCATGTCCAAAAAGTTGCTGAAAAGACAGCAGATTAGTCACATTCACAATCTGATTTTATAAACATCATGTCAAGTTTGTAATTCAACTTTTCAGGATTTTTAAAATAAATGTCACGCTTGTGAAATGGGCCCACTTGGCAGCAGTGTTCTCATTTCATTTGCATAATTAATGGGGGGGGAGAGAGGGAGGGCTGATATAATGGCTTATAGCTAAAGTTGCCTGACACTTCCTATTATGAAACCCTGATTTCAGTTGCTTATAACTTTGCCAAACTTTAAATGTTTGGTCTTAAATTTTCCATAGTGGGTGTCTACCTCAAGCTACATTTTTGGAGAAAGTTTCACCTAATATGGTTCCACCATTTCTCAGAATGAAGACAGGGGAAATAATACTGTTTGCTCAGTTAAAAAATTGAAAAGCACCTCCATGCTTTGGAGGAGGGACCTGAAATATGGTAGGGAAGTTGCCCTAGTGTTAGGGATGTGACTTTCGTTGGCCCTGTGAAAATGCATCCAAATCTTTCCAAGTTATAAGCCTCTGAAAAATTTCAGTTCGCACATGCTCAGTAGAGACTTGTTAGAGTTTGGCAGCTAAATTCTCCAGATTTTGTCTGCATCCCCACAAAACTCCTACGAAATGACCAAATGGAACCTGTGCCATCTCCACAGACGGATTGAGAATGCTCTATCCCTGGGATGCAGGGGCTGAGTAGGATTTTCCTTGTCGTTTCTCTGTGTGGCTGCTGGAAGTCACTGCTGTGCTGGGCACCAGAGTTGGGAGTAGGGAAACAGTTTCTCCTGTGCTCTCAGTCCTCCCCTTTCTGGTGCCCAGGCAGCACAGAGGAGGAGGTCAATGTAGCCTGAGTGGAATACGAAAGAGTGAGGAACAGAACAAGAAAGGGGGAAGAAGGGGGGATAGGGGAAAGGGGAAGAGTTTGAGAGGAAGTGAACTTAGAAGCAGGAAGGGGGGACAAGTGAAGAGTGGTGCAGAAGACAGGGAAGCTAGCAACTAGGGGTGGGGGAGAGGGGCAAGAGCCAGGGACAGGGGAGGACATGAGTGGGGAATATGGGCAGGAACTGTGGACGGGGCAGTGGTAGGAGCTGGGAGCAGGTGGGGGGAGAGACGGGATGGGAGTCAGGCGGGAGCTCGAAGGAATAGTAGTGGGGGGTAGGTCTGGGCAGGAGCTGGAAACAGGGCATAAAACCAGAAGATGATGAGAGACACTGAGGGGAGAGAAAGGGGCAGACAGAAGTGTCTCTAACCAATAGAGATGTGAGCAAATACTTAACCTTAACTCAAATCTGGGCCTCTTGTACTATTGCTGCAAACAAAGGCATCATTTAATAACAGTTTTTATGATATAGAGCTGTGCATTCAGAGACAAATCACCAACTAGTTTTGCATAGGCCACCAAAGCACTTTCTGATGGTAACTACTTTTGTTCACTCATGATTAACTTGGGCCAGTTGGGAACCAGCAACCAAAAGGCTCCATATCCCAGTAATAGCTACCAGCCCCAGGAAACAGCCATCCATCTACCTTCGGTACTCCCAGCCTCCAAATCCAGTTAACTTGCTTTCTTCACTACTGTAGGACATGCCAAAAAATGTTGAGGCTGACTATGCCTGACCCTTGGATGAATTGCAAGGACCAGGGGAGGGAGAATGAAGGAGTCTTTCCATCCCCTTCCATTCGGTGGAAGCACATACAGACTGCTTCTTCCCTGCATCCCCTGAGGTACAAGACATGCCAATATGGGTCAATAGTGACAGATAGGTGGGAACCCACTACATCATTATAGTGGCAAATGTACACTCCCACTCTGCCCTCCAGAGCGGGGTGGCTATACTCTGCTCCCAGCACCGGTAAATGTACAAAGTGTGCAGTCTGACCCTTTGTGTCAGGATCTTTGTGTCACTCTGTTGTCCATTATATGCTACAGGGTTGGCTTTAAAGGAACACAAGCCACTCAAGGGATTAACTGTAAAATATACAGTCTCCTTCAGATTCCCCTTGAAATTTTTCCTCTAGAAACACTGCATATGCTTTCCATATGAATAAGTATAGTATAATGTACAGAGGAGAGGGGTCATAGCCTAGCAGTCAAAGTACAAGCCTTGTAGTCAAGAGTTCTGAATTCTTTCTTGGCAAATAACAAATGCTAACATTTCCAAATGTGCATGCCAAAAGTTAGGCACCTAAATAAGTGCTCTAATATCAGAGGTGTTGCACTCCAACTTGAGGCACTCATATTGGAAAATTGTGGCTTTAGCAATTCTGTGTCTCAATTTCTCCTTCTGTGAACTGGAGGCAGTAATACCTACAGGCTAGATCCATAAATGGACTTTTAGGTGCCTTGTCAGCCAGTGGAACTGATAGCCTGAATTAGGTGCCTAGCCTCCCTATACACTGCATGGAGAAAGAGAGAGGTGACTAAGAATGGGATCCATAAAACCCAGGACATTGACCAAGGAGCTATCTAAGCTAGCCAACAGGAAACGGTGAGGACAGGGATGGGTCCTAAGCCCCTCCCCTCAAAGGGATCTATGCACCTATGTCCAGGCTAGAGGGAGGTGCCTATCTCTACTTGGGAGTCTCAATCATGAACGCTCTCCTGGATTTAGGCACCTAAGTTGTTGATTCCCCCCCCCCAAAGAAACACCTGACGGGGAGGAGAAGGTGATGGTTGCAGCTCCCTCCCTTATAACTTAGGACACTCATCATGGATGTGGGAGATGCAGGTTTAATTCCCCTCTCTGCCTGATGTGGGGAAAGGGATCCGTACTTGGGCTTTTCCCCTTCCAGGAGAGTGGCTTACACACCAGGCTCTCAGGTCATTCTCACACTCCAGTGCATAAACCATTAGGTTTTGTAACTGGGGCTCTAACATACCTGGTTCACAAAGGAACAAGACCTTTAAAAATAACCCACAATAACGTTACTTTTATCCTAAAAAAAAATCATTAATATTTTTCTTTCCTTAAAACATTAGTATTTTTACTTGGATTAAATAACAACAGATGTAAACCATCTTGTTTGAATCTCTGTCTTTTTTAGAAAAAATAATATAATCCTTACAGCACCGTATATTTATAAGTTTTAGAGTAGCAGCCGTGTTAGTCTGTATTCACAAAAAGAAAAGGAGTACTTGTGGCACCTTAGAGACTAACAAATTTATTTGAGCATAAGCTTTCGTGAGCTACAGCTCACTTCATTGGATGCATCCGATGAAGTGAGCTGTAGCTCACGAAAGCTTATGCTCAAATAAATTTCTTAGTCTCTAAGGTGCCACATGTACTCCTTTTCTTTTTGTATATTTATAAGCATGCACAGACCCTTTTGATATACTATTAAACAGAGCAGGTTTACCTCTTTGTAACAGAGCCCAATCCTGCAAGCTGCTTGACTCCCTCACTCCCCCTGATATGAATAGAAGTTGAGGGTACTCAGCACCTCACAGGGGATGCACAAAATTGTTCAGTATTGGGCCCAGAATGCAGCATTTGGTTAGCTTTTCCAGCATCCTCCAAGGATCTGGCTGCTTTCTGAGCAGTGGTTTAAACTAATTATTTTGTACTTTGATGATCAGAGTGGGAAAAAAAAGTCGAGGAGAAGGTAGCTATTTGTTAAACAAGATTTTGAAAAGCTGCTACTTATCAAAGCAGGCAGAGCCCTGATACAGCACGTCTTCATCGCAATTCGCTGCATGGCATTTCCAAAACACCCTTTGTACCGAATGCTGGGGATACTTCTTCATTAAAATTAACTGATTACTCTACATTCACAAGAACCCAGCTCAACAGCAAATTTAATTGCATTCACATTCATAACATGGCCAATAATGACTGAAGGGGGAAAGCTACTTTATTAAGGGTTCTTTTTAGGATGGCTTTGCAGCTGACAACAAAAGACAAGCCCAGTTCCTGGTGAGTAAGGTCAATATTTAAATGGCACTTTAAATTAAGGTTCCCTTTATAAATGCTTTATTCATATTTGTTAAATGGTCATTAGATGCAGCTACATTCCTTTGTATCTTATTAGAAAGCATTTCTTTTTTGTTGGTAAAAAAAAAACATACATGGTAAATTCCTAACAGATGATGCTATAACAAGCTGTTACAAAGCATGTAATATGGAGATATTGTTAAAACAACGTGTGTGCCTGTTAAATGCAGATATGTTTAATTTTATTATGAAGTATGCTATAAAGTGCACCATAATTTATTAAATAACATTAAAGTATTTATAGATGGACCCCTCTCCACAATGTAGCTTGTTACTAGTGGAACAAACAAGCAATGCCAAATCTATTTTATTTTAAACTTTTGTGAAGCAATTTTTTTTTTTGCTATGAAAAAGCAGATGTTCTAAAGCTACAGCAACTGTAAACGTGCAATATACGCTCGAAGGCTGAAATCTAATATTTAAAATGAGCTGTTCCAGTGAGAAATGTCTCCATGGTGACCCATGGGAGTGAAGTGGGAACTAAACTTGGCAATAAGTGCAAGCTGATGCAGCTTCCTGTTAGTGGAAAGAACTGATCAAAGATTCAGTGCATCTAAATTCCAAATAGGACTGAAGTGGAGTACTGCTGCATGTGCTCAACAAAATGAAGTAAATAGGGTTTTCTGTGAATTGCACCCCACCGACAGAATAGATAACATCTGGTTTGTTGTGAGCCAATAATTTATGCAACAAAGTCAGGATTTACAATGTTTTTAACCATGACAGTTATACTGACTTTAGGTCTCAATGGCTATTAATAAATGTTATTTTTTCTAATAATTTGTTCATGCGGTGCCTGCTGTGTCATAAATATTTATTCTTCATTTCTAATCACTTCCTTAAATATTTGTATCCAAAAATGCCATTAAACCAAAATAAAGTTTTGATTTTTAAGCTAGGGAATTCAGAAGAGATCTGTAACTCCATCCTCAACTCAGTGTTTGGTGATCTGCTAATTAAAGACAATATCAGCTACAATGCCAGCATAGCAGGGTGAATTAAAAACAGAAGGAAAGATGTGGATTTAATTTACAGCACTGCAAAATTGGAGGTCATGAGGTCAGAATTTCATATTATTCCATAGTTTTAGTACTAACTGTGTGAAAAAATATTAAGGGCCAAATTCTGCTCTCAGTGTAAATCCAAAGTATCTCCACCCAAGAACATTAATTCACTGTACATTTATGCCAGTTAATCAGATAGCAGAACTTTGTTTCAAAGAGGGGATATCAGAAAACTATTAGCAGTGGAAGTTTAAAATGATGTAGAATTTGGTTGGGATTGGGATTTAAACAAAAGTAATATTTTCTGTAATCTTAATTTCATAATTGCACCTTCCTCATGTGACTTATTTATAAAAATAAAAGTGAGATAATACTAAAGGCCTAATCCTGCAAAGGCATTGAAGGCATTGGGCAATTCAGAGGATGTGTTCAATACCTTGCAGAAGAGAGACTGCACTTTGCAGGCTGGGCCCTACATTTATGGCGGGGGGCAGGGGGAAGTAAATCTAGATCTAAAATGAGAGACAGGTGGAGGAGATGAACCCTAAAACTGAATGAGCCTGTGAGAACCCACCAGGGAATAGATGTAAGCTTTAAAACCACGTTCTCCACGTTCAATACTCTCACAAATCCAGGCAAGTTTAACTAAAGCCAATACATTTTTAAAGTCATTATTTTCTTCTGATTCTTATAGACCCTGACAAACCTCTTGGAGATGGGAAGCCCTAAGCAGTACTATATTTGGCTCTATAATGTACACAAAATCTTCTCTGGGTCTATGAGACACCATATTCTGATCTCAATTACATAGGTGTAAACCTGCAGTAGCACCACTGAATTCAAGTGCCAGCTAAATTTATAGGTCAGAAAGCTGCAGATCAGGTTTCAAACTCCAGTGATGAACATTCCATGATGTCAGCCTTCAAAACCTCCCTAGGTTGTCAAAACCCAGGAGGAAAAAGAGGCAAGTCAGGACATGTTTCAGAGTAGCAGCCGTGTTAGTCTGTATCTGCAAAAAGAAAAGGAGTACTTGTGGCACCTTAGAGACTAACAAATTTATTTGAGCATGAGCTGTAGCTCATGAAAGCTTATGTTCAAATAAATTTGTTAGTCTCTAAGGTGCCACAAGTACTCCTTTTCTTTAAGTCAGGACATGGTATTTCTAATGTAAATAAATGAGGAGACAGGAAGCAATGAAAGGTACAGATGATTTTATTTATTACGGCTTTGTATTTCATAGAATCATAGAAATGTAGGGCTACAAGGGACCTTGAGAGGTCATCAAGTCCATCCCCCTGTTCTGAGGCAGTACCAAGTATACCTAGACAACCTTGACAGGCGTTTGTCTAACCTGTTCTTAAATACCTCTGATGATAGGGATTCCATACCACAAATTCTCTTTGATATGTATTCCAATATTTAACTATCCTTGCAGTTAGAAAGTTTTTCCTAACATCTAACCTAAATCTCCCTTGCTGCAGATTGAAGCCAATCACTTTTTGTCCTGGCTTCAGTGGATATTGTGACTGGGCAAGGCCAGATGGCTATAGAAAAGTAGTCTTATTGGGATCTGGGAAGTGGGCGGGCGAAGCCCATCCACCGCTAAAGGATCCCCCCCCAGCCTAAAAGGGGGATCCACAGGACCTAGATACCCAAAAAATTCCGGGGGACAACTAATAAAATAACAGGGACAGGAGTGCGGTCAAAGGGTCAAACGAAGGGAACTGGACGGGGACACCGAGCAGAGAACCCCGGACAGCTCCCACTGCTCCTCAAAGGCGTCAAGGGAGTCAGAGGACGCCGCCCAGAGGAACTCTGCCCAGATACGTGAACGAACCGAGGATCGGAAATAGGCCCCACAGTCACAGGAGACTCCATCGGACAACCTCCTCACTCTGGTTTTGTAGATGGCCATTTTAGCTAGGGCCAGGAGGAGGTTGACCAGGAGATCCCGTGACTTTGTGGGGCCACGGATAGGGAGTGCATAAATGAGAAGGTGAGGGGAGAAATACAACCAAAAACATAATAAAATATTGGTAAGGAGCCGGAATAGGGGCTGCAGCCTGGCACACTCCAGGTAGACATGTGCCAGGGTATCCCTCATGCCGCAAAAGGGGAAGGTGTCTGGGATTGAAGTGAACCGCGCCAAGTACACGCCCGGGCTCACGGCTCCGTGAAGGAGCCGCCAACTGACATCCCCGGCGGGCCTTGGGACTAATGTGGAATATAGGCTGGCCCACCGGGGCTCCTCACCCTCCAAAGGTGGCAGGAGGTCCTACCATTTTGTATCGGGGCGGGATACGAGGGCGCTGGCGTGAAGGGTGTGGAGCACAAGCATGTAGAGATGTTTTCTTGGTGCGGTTTGGAAGCAGACCGGCTGCATCTCGTGCAGCCGGCTTCTAGTGAAGGGGTGAAGGGGTCGGCTGGGTCCACGGGGCAGGGGTCCAATTAAAAGGTCCGGTGGGCCTGAGGTAACGGGTGGCCGGGGCGTGCCCTCATGCAGGACCGAGTCGAGAGGGGATGCCATTTTAGAGGGGATGCCATTTTAGATTTAATTTTGGTGAGTAGCGAGAACCTCATAGAAGAAATGGTTGTAGGGGACAATCTTGGCTCAAGTGATCATGAGCTAATTCAGTTCAAACTAAATGGAAGGATTAACAAAAATAAATCTGCAACTAAGGTTTTTGATTTCTAAAGGGCTGACTTTCAAAAATTAAGGAAATTAGTTAGGGAAGTGGATTGGACTGAAGAATTTATGGATCTAAAGGTAGAGGAGGCCTGGGATTACTTTAAATCAAAGCTGCAGAAGCTATCGGCAGCCTGTATCCCAAGAAAGGGGAAAAAATTCATAGGAAGGAGTTGTAGACCAAGCTGGATGAGCAAGCATCTTAGAGAGGTGATTAAGAAGAAGCAGAAAGCATACAGGGAGTGGAAGATGGGAGGGATCAGCAAGGAAAGCTACCTAATTGAGGTCAGAACATGTAGGGATAAAGTCAGACGGGCTAAAAGTCGAGTAGAGTTGGACCTTGCAAAGGGAATTAAAACCAATAGTAAAAGGTTCTATAGCCATATAAATAAGAAGAAAACTAAGAAAGAAGAAGTGGGGCCGCTTAACACTGAGGATGGAGTGGAGGTTAAAGATAATCTAGGCATGGCCCAATATCTAAACAAATACTTTGCCTCAGTCTTTAATAAGGCTAAAGAGGATCTTGGGGATAACGGTAGCATGACAAATGGGAATGAGGATATGGAGGTAGATATTACCATATCTGAGGTAGAAGCGAAACTCAAACAGCTTAATGGGACTAAATTGGGGGACCCAGATAATCTTCATCCAAAAATATTAAAGGAATTGGCACCTGAAATTGCAAGCCCATTAGCAAGAATTTTTAATGAATTTGTAAACTCAGGAGTAGTACCGAATGACTGGAGAATTGCTAATATAGTTCCTATTTTTAAGAAAGGGAAAAAAAGTGATCTGGGTAACTACAGGCCAGTTAGTTTGACATCTGTAGTATGCAAGGTCCTGGAAAAAATTTTGAAGGAGAAATTAGTTAAGGACATTGAAGTCAATGGTAAATGGGACAAAATACAACATGGTTTTACAAAAGGTAGATCGTGCCAAACCAACCTAATCTCCTTTTTTGAAAAGGTAACAGATTTTTTAGATAAAGGAAATGCAGTTGATCTAATTTACCTAGATTTCAGTAAGGCATTTGATACCGTGCCACATGGGGAATTATCAGTGAAATTGGAGAAGATGGGGATCAATATGAACATCAAAAGGTGCATAAGGAATTGGTTAAAGGGGAGACTGCAACGGGTCCTACTGAAAGGCGAACTGTCAGGTTGGAGGGAGGTTACCAGTGGAGTTCCTCAGGGATCGGTTTTGGGACCAATCTTATTTAATCTTTTTATTACTGACGTTGGCACAAAAAGTGGGAGTGTGCTAATAAAGTTTGCAGACGATACAAAGCTGGGAGGTATTGCCAATTCGGAGAACGATCGGGATATTATACAGGAGGATCTGGATGACCTTGTAAACTGGAGTAATAGTAATAGGATGAAATTTCATAGTGAGAAGTGTAAGGTTATGCATTTAGGGATTAATAACAAGAATTTTAGTTATAAATTGGGGACGCATCAATTAGAAGTAACAGAAGAGGAGAAGGACCTTGGAGTATTGGTTGATCATAGGATGACTATGAGCTGCCAATGTGATATGGCTGTGAAAAAAGCTAATGCGGTTTTGGGATGCATCAGGAGAGGCATTTCCAGTAGGGATAAGGAGGTTTTATTACCGTTATACATGGCACTGGTGAGACCTCACCTAGAATACTGTGTGCAGTTCTGGTCTCCCATGTTTAAAAAGGATGAATTCAAGCTGGAGCAGGTACAGAGAAAGGCTACTAGGATGATCCGAGGAATGTCTTATGAAAGGAGACTTAAGGAGCTTGGCTTGTTTAGCCTAACTAAAAGAAGGTTGAGGGGAGATATGATTGCTCTCTATAAATATATCAGAGGGATAAATACAGGAGAGGGAGAGGAATTATTTCAGCTCAGCACCAATGTGGACACAAGAACAAATGGGTATAAACTGGCCACCAGGAAGTTTAGACTTGAAATCAGACGAAGGTTTTTAACCATCAGAGGAGTGAAGTTTTGGAATAGCCTTCCAAGGGAAGCAGTGGGGGCAAAAGATCTATCTGGTTTTAAGATTCTACTTGATAAGTTTATGGAGGAGATGGTATGATGGGATAATGGGATTTTGGTAAGTAATTGATCCTTAAATATTCAGGGTAAATAGGCCAAATCCCCTGAGATGGGAAATTAGATGGATGGGATCTGAGTTACCCAGGAAAGAATTTTCTGTAGTATCTGGCTGGTGAATCTTGCCCATATGCTCAGGGTTTAGCTGACTGCCATATTTGGGGTCGGGAAGGAATTTTCCTCCAGGGCAGATTGGAGAGGCCCTGGAGGTTTTTCGCCTTCCTCTGTAGCATGGGGCATGGTTGACTTGAGGGAGGCTTCTCTGCTCCTTGAAGTCTTTAAACCATGATTTAAGGACTTCAATAGCTCAAACAGGGGTGAGGTTATTCATAGGAGTGGGTGGGTGAGATTCTGTGGCCTGTGCTGTGCAGGAGGTCAGACTAGATGATCAGAATGGTCCCTTCTGACCTTAGTATCTATGAATCTATGAATCTATGAGATGAACCCGAGCAGTGGGCGGCAAAGTGGCCTTCACCTCCTGAAGTATGCGCCGGGGAGTACAAGGTCTGGAAAGCCCCATGCGCTGAGCGAGCGTCAGGGGATCCAGCCAGTCTCCCCGGTCATAGTCCAGGAGATCTCCGACTCTTGTGACCTCTGCCAGGACCAACCTCTGGTGCACCGAGCGGGACTCCGCCACCTGCAAACGGAGCTGGGGGTTGTGTAGCAGGGGCTCCGCGAGGAGATCTGCCCCCTCGGTGGCCGCCACGGACCTGGTTGTTGTAAAGGGTTTCCAGGTACGGAGGAGGTCCTGGTAGAAGACCGGCAGCCTGGAGAGGTCTTGCGGAAGACCTCTCGGATGGAGATAAAGGAGCTGCCGGTCATATTGGAGCCATCGGAAGCGGCACAGGAAGGCGTGCGCCAGTATGCTCCATGCCGGACTACCTGCACCATAAAGGAGCCTCTGCAGGGTCTGGAGGCGGAAGACATGGACCTGAGCGAGCAGACATTTTAGGCCCTGCCCTCCCTCCTCCAGAGGTAGATGAAGAACCCCTGCAGGGACCCAGTGCAGTCCTGACCAAAAGAACTCCAGAATCGATGTCCAGAGGTTGGCCAGGAAACCCGGGGCCGGGATCAGGGTGTTGAGCCGGTACCAAAGCATGGACAGGACTAGTTGCCAGCTGAGCGGCAGCGAACCAGCGGAGCAGCGGGGACAGCAGAGCAGCTCACAGCAGGAGTTTGCCTGGGACTGGTAAGTATCCGAGTGTGTGTGTTTGCTTGCTGAGGAAGTATCCGAGCGTGTGTTTGCTGGGAGGGCAGGGAGAGAGCCTGAGTGAGTGTCTGATTGGCTGCTAGCCTGCAGGGGGCGGGCATTAGGGTGTCTGTGTGTTTGCGTCAGGGAAGCCTGGCTGTTTAAAAATAGCCAGAGCCTCGCGAACCAGCTGAGCGGCAGCGGAGCAGCGGGGACAGCAGAGCAGCTCACAGCAGGAGTTTGCCTGGGAGTTCGCCTGGAGTGAGCCCAGTGAGGCTTACATCTTGCCAACGTCTCTGAGGAAGCTCATAGTAGGTAGGTGATATGGAAGGGGGGGGTTCAGCTGTTGTGACCTGCACTGGATGTGCCATGTTTGTCTTTCTTCCACAGGACAGAAGCGACTTTGTCTGTACAAAGTGCAAGCTGGTCTCCATATTGGAAGAGAAGATTGAAGGTCTGGAGCAACAGGTAACGACCCTGCGTTGTATACGAGAGACTGAGGATTTTCTGGACCAAACTCAGGATAGGCTTCTAGGGGCACAAAGCTCTAAAGATATAGAGCAGGTTGCACAGAGGAGCCAAGAGGCCAGTGAAGAAGCTTGGCAACATGTGACCTCCAGAAGAGGTAAGCGGAATGTCCGGGTTCCAGTAACACAGACACAGGTAACTAACCGCTTTCATGTTCTCTCCACAAGTACCATTGCGGAGAGTGGACCAGATGATAGGTCTGGGGGGAGAAAGCAGAAGGAGACTCCGCTGGTTGGGAGGCATGAGATGCGATGTCCTGAGGTTGGGGGTTCCACGACCACCACTCCCAAGAGGAGAAGGCGGGTGGTGGTGGTCGGGGACTCTCTCCTCCGGGGGACTGAGTCATCTATCTGCCGCCCTGACCGGGAAAACCGAGAAGTCTGCTGCTTGCCAGGGGCTAAGATTCGTGACGTGACGGAGAGACTGCCGAGACTCATCAAGCCCTCGGATCGCTACCCCTTCCTGCTTCTCCACGTGGGCACCAATGATACTGCCAAGAATGACCTTGAGCGGATCACTGCGGACTACGTGGCTCTGGGAAGAAGGATAAAGGAGTTGGAGGCGCAAGTGGTGTTCTCGTCCATCCTCCCCGTGGAAGGAAAAGGCCTGGGTAGGGACCGTCGAATCGTGGAGGTCAACGAATGGCTACGCAGGTGGTGTCGGAGAGAAGGCTTTGGATTCTTTGACCATGGGATGGTGTTCCATGAAGGAGGAGTGCTGGGCAGAGACGGGCTCCATCTTACGAAGAGAGGGAAGAACATCTTTGCCAGCAGGCTGGCTAACCTAGTGAGGAGGGCTTTAAACTAGGTTCACCGGGGGAAGGAGACCAAAGCCCTGAGGTAAGTGGGAAAGCGGGATACCGGGAGGAAGCACAGGCAGGAATGTCTGTGAGGGGAGGGCTCCTGCCTCATACTGGGAATGAGGGGCGATCAACAGGTTATCTCAAGTGCTTATATACAAATGCACAAAGCCTTGGAAACAAGCAGGGAGAACTGGAGGTCCTGGTGATGTCAAGGAATTATGACGTGATTGGAATAACAGAGACTTGGTGGGATAACTCACATGACTGGAGTACAGTCATGGATGGTTATAAACTGTTCAGGAAGGACAGGCAGGGCAGAAAAGGTGGGGGAGTAGCACTGTATGTAAGGGAGCAGTATGACTGCTCAGAGCTCCGGTACGAAACTGTGGAAAAACCTGAGTGTCTCTGGATTAAGTTTAGAAGTGTGTGCAACAAGAGTGATGTCATGGTGGGAGTCTGCTATAGACCACCGGACCAGGGGGATGAGATGGATGAGGCTTTCTTCCGGCAACTCACGGAAGCTACTAGATCGCATGCCCTGATTCTCATGGGTGACTTTAATTTTCCTGATATCTGCTGGGAGAGCAATACAGCGGTGCATAGACAATCCAGGAAGTTTTTGGAAAGCGTAGGGGACAATTTCCTGGTGCAAGTGCTAGGGGAGCCAACTAGGGGGAGCGCTTTTCTTGACCTGCTGCTCACAAACCGGGTAGAATTAGTGGGGGAAGCAAAAGTGGATGGGAATCTGGGAGGCAGTGACCATGAGTTGGTTGAGTTCAGGATCCTGACGCAGGGAAGAAAGGTAAGCAGCAGGATACGGACCCTGGACTTCAGGAAAGCAGACTTTGACTCCCTCAGGGAACAGATGGCCAGGATCCCCTGGGGGACTAACATGAAAGGGAAGGGAGTCCAGGAGAGCTGGCTGTATTTCAAGGAATCCCTGTTGAGGTTACAGGGACAAACCATCCCGATGAGTCGAAAGAATAGTAAATATGGCAGGCGACCAGCTTGGCTTAATGGTGAAATCCTAGCGGATCTTAAACATAAAAAAGAAGCTTACAAGAAGTGGAAGGTTGGACATATGACCAGGGAAGAGTATAAAAATATTGCTCGGGCATGTAGGAAAGATATCAGGAGGGCCAAATCGCACCTGGAGCTGCAGCTAGCAAGAGATGTCAAGAGTAACAAGAAGGGTTTCTTCAGGTATGTTGGCAACAAGAAGAAAGCCAAGGAAAGTGTGGGCCCCTTACTGAATGAGGGAGGCAAGCTAGTGACAGAGGATGTGGAAAAAGCTAATGTACTCAATGCTTTTTTTGCCTCTGTTTTCACTAACAAGGTCAGCTCCCAGACTGCTGTGCTGGGCATCACAAAATGGGGAAGAGATGGCCAGCCCTCTGTAGAGATAGAGGTGGTTAGGGACTATTTAGAAAAGCTGGACGTGCACAAGTCCATGGGGCCGGACGAATTGCATCCGAGAGTGCTGAAAGAATTGGCGGCTGTGATTGCAGAGCCCTTGGCCATTATCTTTGAAAACTCGTGGCGAACGGGGGAAGTCCCGGATGACTGGAAAAAGGCTAATGTAGTGCCCATCTTTAAAAAAGTGAAGAAGGAGGATCCTGGGAACTACAGGCCAGTCAGCCTCACCTCAGTCCCTGGAAAAATCATGGAGCAGGTCCTCAAAGAATCAATCCTGAAGCACTTAGAGGAGAGGAAAGTGATCAGGAACAGTCAGCATGGATTCACCAAGGGAAGGTCATGCCTGACTAATCTAATCGCCTTTTATGATGAGATTACTGGTTCTGTGGATGAAGGGAAAGCAGTGGATGTATTGTTTCTTGACTTTAGCAAAGCTTTTGACACGGTCTCCCACAGCATTCTTGTCAGCAAGTTAAGGAAGTATGGGCCGGATGAATGCACTATAAGGTGGGTAGAAAGCTGGCTAGATTGTCGGGCTCAACGGGTAGTGATCAATGGCTCCATGTCTAGTTGGCAGCCGGTGTCAAGTGGAGTGCCCCAGGGGTCGGTCCTGGGGCCCGTTTTGTTCAATATCTTCATAAATGATCTGGAGGATGGTGTGGATTGCACTCTCAGCAAATTTGCGGATGATACTAAACTGGGAGGAGTGGTAGATACGCTGGAGGGGAGGGATAGGATACAGAAGGACCTAGACAAATTGGAGGATTGGGCCAAAAGAAATCTAATGAGGTTCAATAAGGATAAGTGCAGGGTCCTGCACTTAGGATGGAAGAATCCAATGCACCGCTACAGACTAGGGACCGAATGGCTCGGCAGCAGTTCTGCGGAAAAGGACCTAGGGGTGACAGTGGACGAGAAGCTGGATATGAGTCAGCAGTGTGCCCTTGTTGCCAAGAAGGCCAATGGCATTTTGGGAAGTATAAGTAGGGGCATAGCGAGCAGATCGAGGGACGTGATCGTTCCCCTCTATTCGACACTGGTGAGGCCTCATCTGGAGTACTGTGTCCAGTTTTGGGCCCCACACTACAAGAAGGATGTGGATAAATTGGAAAGAGTACAGCGAAGGGCAACAAAAATGATTAGGGGTCTAGAGCACATGACTTATGAGGAGAGGCTGAGGGAGCTGGGATTGTTTAGTCTGCAGAAGAGAAGAATGAGGGGGGATTTGATAGCTGCTTTCAACTACCTGAAAGGGGGTTTCAAAGAGGATGGCTCTAGACTGTTCTCAATGGTAGCAGATGACAGAACGAGGAGTAATGGTCTCAAGTTGCAATGGGGGAGGTTTAGATTGGATATTAGGAAAAACTTTTTCACTAAGAGGGTGGTGAAACACTGGAATGCGTTACCTAGGGAGGTGGTAGAATCTCCTTCCTTAGAGGTTTTTAAGGTCAGGCTTGACAAAGCCCTGGCTAGGATGATTTAACTGGGACTTGGTCCTGCTTTGAGCAGGGGGTTGGACTAGATGACCTTCTGGGGTCCCTTCCAACCCTGATATTCTATGATTCTATGATTCTATGAATGCTCCTCACCAGCGATGGATGCCCCTGGTGGCTCAGGTTCCAGCCGCGTGGCACTGGCCGTCGCCTCAACTGGCTCGGCGGCTCTCAGCGGGGGGCCCTCTGCAGCCGGGTTGATGGAGGAGTCCAGGGGCTCCTCGGAGCTGGGAGCAGAAGCAATGGTTACAGGGAGGGTGTATGGGGAAAGGGGGGCTGGAATGAAGTCGCCCAGATCAAGGCCCGCTGGCATAGGATCGTCCTCCCCCTGGGTGACCGGGCTCAGACCCAGGGCCTCGATCTCCTCATATATAGAGGGGAAATTGTTTTCCGCTACCCCGGGATTCTCCCCGCCGGCACCTGACGCGACAGTTACTTCGGGGCACACTGGGGTTTCAGATGGTGCCTCGGGGGTCTTGGAGGGGAGGGACTCCCGTGGAGGGGAGATACCGCCTTCCAGTGCTGCCACGTCTTCCCCAGCCGGCTCTGGTGGGTGGAACACACCCGTGGGTAAAGCGGAAGGCTCGGCATCGGTGCCCCCCTTCCTGGTCTTCCGGGGGGCCTCCGCGTCAGATGGGAGGAGCGGAGCTCGAGCCTTCCGCTTGCCCCGCTTCCCCTGGACTAGGGCCCAGCCCTCCATGGCATCATCCGGGGGCTGGCTAGCAGGGGTTGTGTCAGGGGGCAGAGGCCATGGCTCAGGGACTCGAGGGGGTAACGGTGGGGCAGCACAAGGGAGGGAAGATTCCCCTTGGGGCGGGCCCTCTCCCATGCTTGGCGCTGTCCCTGCCGCACCCTCCTCCACAGGCCCCACCAGATTGCAAGCAGCGGGGGCGGGGTTCTCCCGCTCGTCTGGGCATAGTGGGGGAGCCTGAGCGGGAGCAATGGTGGACTGGGAAGGAGGAGGGGCGGTTTCGGGCTCCGGGCAGCCAGGGGCGTTGGCGATGACGGGGCCGGTGCCCTGCCGGGGCTCGGGGGTCCTGGATTTCCCTCCTTCCCGGGCCAGGGGGCAGTCGGACAGCCAGTCAGGTGGGTGTGCATGTCAGGAGCTGTGGGAAGAAGTTGCGCTGTTGGAGAGGCTGCGTAATACACACTATATCAGGCACATGGAAGGAGGCCCTGAGGTAAGGGTGAAGTGGAGCTTGAGGAAGTGAGGGCTGCTGTGGAGGAAGTAGCCCAGGGAATTGTACATGTCATGTTTCTAAAAGGTCAGCTACCATAGCTGATACTATTAGGGACCCTGAGCTGGAGCCTGGAGTAGAAGGTGGGCCTGGGCTCCCCCCCCACACCTTTGCCCCCTGTTTAATCACTGAGACTGGGTGACAACAGAGACTGTGCAAGGAAGGATAACTGCTCCTCATCTCCCTCGCTGGCTTATTGTGAAAATGGCTCAGGAGACACACTTTCTCTAGAGACCCTTGGTCTCTAGAGAAAGAAGAGTTACGTGGAGGGTCACAGTGAGCCTCTGAGACTAGCGAAATCCGCCAGGAAACACGGGACCCATGGAGGCAAGGACAGAGCTTTGTCACAATATACAGAACAACTGATCACATCCTCTTAATCAGAGCCCTAAAGCACATTTGCAGGCTGTTATTACATTCCCCCCTCAGTCTTCTTTTCTCAAGACTAAATATGCCCTGTTTTTTAAACTGTTCCTCATAGATCAGGTTTTCTAGACCTTTTATCATCTTTGAAGCTGTCCTCTAGACCCTCTCATATTTGTCCACCTCTTAAAGTGTGATCCCCAGAACTGGACACAGTATTCCAACTGATGACTCACCAGTGCAGAGCACAGTGACACAATTACCTCCCATGGCTTACATACCACAGTCCTTATTAATACATCCAAGAATGATTTTTGCCTTTTCTGCAGCTGCATCACATTGTTGTCTTATATTCAGTTTGTAATCCACTATAATCACCAGATCCTTTTCAGCCGTTCTACTGCCTTGCCAATTGTCCCCCATTTGGTATTTCTTCATTTGATTTTTCCTTCCTAAGTGTAATACATTGCACTTGTCTTTATAGAATTTCATCTTGCTGATTTCAGACCAATTCTTCAAATTCTCAAGGTTGTTTTGAATTCTAATTCTGGCCTCCAGAGTGCTTGCCATTTCTTCCAGCTTTGTGTCATCCGCAAATTTTATAAGTATACTCTCCATTCCATTAACAAATTCATTAATAAAAATAGTGACTAGTACCAGATCCAGGACAGACCCCTGTGATACCCCACTACGTTCCAAGTTGAGAGTGATAATTACTCTTTGAATAAAGTCTTTCAACCAGTTATGCACCCACTTTATAGTAATTTAATCTAAACCACATTTCTCTATGAGAATGTAATCTGGGCCTGTGACAAAAGTCTAACTAAAATCAAGTTATATCACATCTACATCTTCCTCCCTATATTAGGGTTGCCAACTTTCTAGTCGCACAAAACCGAACACCCTAGCCCCACCCCTTCCTGAGGTCCTACCCCTGCTCTGCCCCTTCCTGATGCCCTGCCCCCACACACTACATTCCCCCTCCCTTGGTGGCTTGCTCTCCCCAACCTCACTCACTTTCACTGGGCTGGGGCAGGGGGTTGGAGTACAGGAGGGGGTGAGGGCTCTACCTTGGGGTGCGGGCTCTAGGTTGGGACCAGAAATGAGAGGTTCAGGGGAGGGAGGGGCTCCAGGCTGGGGCAGGGAGTTGGGGTGTGGAAGAGAGTGAGGGCTCAGGTTGGGGGTGTGGGCTCTGGGGTGGGGCTAGGGATGAAGGGTCTGGAGTGCAGGAGGGGGCTACAGGCTGGGAGATGGGGATGAGAGTTTCGGAGAGTGGGAGGGGGCTGCAGATTGAGGCAGGGGGTTGGTGCAGGCTCTAGGTTGGAGCCAGGGATGAGGGGTTTGGGGTGCAGGAGGGTGCTCCAGGTTTGGGGGGAGCTCAGGACTGTGGCAGGAGGTTGGGGCTTGGGGTTGGGGCACAGGCTTTCCTCAGGTGGCTCCCAGTCAGCGGCGAAGTGGGGGAACTTAGGCAGCCTGCCTGCCTGTCCTGGCACTGCACTGTGGATGCCCCAGAAGCAGCCCACAGGTCCGGGTCCTAGGTGGGGGAGAAGCAGAGGGGCAGGAGGTTCCATGTGCTACTCTTGTCCACAGGCACCACCACCCCCAGCTCCCATTTGCTGGGAACCAGCCAATGGGAGTGCAGAGCTGGTGCTCGGGACAGGAGCAGCGCACAGAGCCCTGTGGCCTCCCCCCGCCTCCCCCGCCTAGGACCCGGACCTGCTGGCCACTTCCAGGGCACAGAACGGTACCAAGACAGGTAGGGACTAGCCTGCCTTAGCGCTGCAGCACCGCTGACCAGACCTTTAACAGCCCGTTCGCTGACTGGAGCCGCCAGAGTCCCTTTTCGACCAGGTGTTCTGGTCGAAAACCAGGCCCCTTGTCACCAACCCTATATACTATATTGATTGTTTAATAATTGTTCCAATATCTTTCCAGGTATCAAAGTTAGGCTGACTGGACTATAATTCCCCAAGTCCTCTTTGCTCCTTTTTGTAAAGATAGGTACTATGTTTGCCCTTCTCCTGTTGTCTGGGATGTCACCAATCCTCCATGAATTCTTAAAGATAATCGCTAAAAGTTCAGAGGTTGCTTCAGCTAGTTCCTTAAATACCCTAGGGTGAATTTCATCAGGCCCTGCAGACTTTAATATATCTAACTTATCTAAATATTCTTTAACCTGTTCTTTCCCTATTCTGGCTTGCATGTCTTTCCCCTTGTTGCTAAAATTAGTTGTGTTAAGATCTGGTTACAATTGACCTGGTTAGTGAAGACTGAGGCAAAACAGGCGTTAACACCTCAGCCTTCTTGATGTCATCCATTATTAGCTCTCTTTTCCCCATTAAGTAGTGGACCTACACTTTCCTTTATCTTTCCTGTGCTTCTATTTATAGAACCTCTTCTTATTGTCTTTTATGTTCCTTGCTAGGTGTAACTCATTTTGTACCTTAACTTTTCTGATTTTCTCCTTTCACTGTTATGCTGTTCTTTTGTACTCCTCCTTAGCAATTTGTCCACGTTTTCACTTTTTGTAGGTTTCACGTTTTTGATTTTCAGGTCATTATAGAGCTCCTGATGGAGCTCTTTTCCTATCTTTCCTTGACATTTGGATAGTTTGCTGTTGTGACTTTAATATTGTCTCTTTGAGAAACTGCCAACTCTCCTGAACTCCTTTTTTCCCTTAGATTTTCTTCCCAGTGGTCCTTACCTGCCAGTTCTGAGTTTATTAAAGTCTACTTTTTTGAAGTCCCTTGTCCCTATTCTGTGGCTCTCACTCCTTCCTTTCCTTAGAATCTTGAAATCTATCATTCATGAGTAAGGCTCCATTTTAATCACGGATATTTTTAGTAAAAGTCACAGACAGGTCATGGGCAGTAAACAAAAATTCATAGCTCGTGACCTGTCCATGACTTTTACGAAAAATACCCATAAATAAACTTGGGGGGGGGGCTTCCCGGGGGCCCCATGGGTGCTGGGGGAGGGTGGCCCTGGTGCTGGGGAGGGGTAAGTGGTGGCCCATGGCCCAGGATTCCCGCTGGTGTGGGGGGCAGGTTGGCGGGGCCAGCAGGCTCCCTACCTGGCTCTGCACCTCCCCCAACTCCCAGCAGCAGCGTATGGGAGGAAGCAGGGGGTTGGGGCACAGGATGGGGTGAGGCAGGCTCTGGGTGGCGCTTCCCTGGGGGTGCTCCCCGGAAGCAGCAACATCCCCCTCTCTCAGATGCTAGATGGAGGCATGGCCAGGCAGCTCTGCACGCTGCCTCTGCCTGCAGGCACCTCCCCCGCAGCTCCCATTGGCCGCAGTTCCCAGCCAATGGAATGTTTGAATAAATAAGGATCTAGATCCCTAATCTTGACTAGCGTACAATTTTCAAAGGTACCTAAGTGACGTAGGAGCATAGGTCCCATTTTCAAAAGTGACCAAGGCATTTTGAAGCCCATTCCATTGACTTTCAATAAGACTTATGACTGGTCTACACTTGAAATGCTAGAGCAGTACAGCTGCACCACTGTAGTACTTCAGCATAGCCACTCATGACAGTGATGGGAGGTGTTCTCCTGTTGCTATAGTTAATCCACCGCCCTGTGAGGTGGTAGCTAGGTTGATGGAAGAAATCAACAAGACAGCTCATGTAAAGTAAGGTGCTGTTCAGCATCCAGGAGTCTGTCACATTAACCCCTGCATTATTTTGTTGTTACTTTATTTTCTTGTTGTTGTTATTTTGAGCCAATTAAAGTCTATGTAGTTAAATTAAAAGGCATGCCTGGGAGACATAAAAAGAATGCCTTCCCCTGCTTAGTCAAATTCAGGGATCTGTTGAGATTTTTGTGTTAAACTCCTGGATTCTCAAAAGAGCAGCCTTGGGCCCAGAAATTTCTTTTCAAACTGACTGAAACAGATGGTAGCATATATATATGAGAAGTGCTTCTCATCACCACATAAACTTTCAGAATGGTGCCATGAGCAGGATGGGGAAATCTTTCTTTCGAGTCATGTTTGTTTTATACTTGGGCATATAACATGATTCAGTGATGGGCCATTCACTATCCAAAGAGAGAAAATTTTAAAAGAGAACATGGAGTTGGAAGAGAGATTCGCTACAGAGCTACATGTATGAATTTCTTCACAGCAGGTTTTAACTATGCAGGTTCCATTAAATAAAATCCCTGTTCATTGCACTGTGTATTTACTACGCTGTGAAACAAATGTGTTGAGTCTTTGGAGTTTACTATACACTAAATAAATCTAAATCTTTTCCCATCAAGTGGCTCTTCTCCACATAATAACACATCACCAAATCTTAACGTCCTTACTCAGTCTTTATTTTTACTCAGGCAAGGCCTTTTCAAAGGAATTTTGCTTGAATAAGAACTTCAGAGGTGCCAACTCTTGTAAATTTTTTGCAAGTCTCACAGTATTTGGTGTTCTGCTTAAAGCATGAGCTCCTGGAGTCATGTGGTTACTTGAATGCATCCGATGAAGTGAGCTGTAGCTCACGGAAAGCTTATGCTCAAATAAATTTGTTAGTCTCTAAGGTGCCACAAGTACTCCTTTTCTTTTTGCGAATACAGACTAACATGGCTGCTACTCTGAAACCTGTGGTTACTGGAGAAGCTCAGCTTTCATTTAAAAAAGAAAGTTTCTAGCCCACATGGTTGTAAATAAAACCTTGAAAATGTGACCCAAGTTCATCTAAAGGTTAATAACCAGAAGGTCATTAAAGAAACAAAAATGACTTAAAATTCATAAGACGAAAATAAAACAGAGTCTCATTATTTTGATGTGACTCATGAATTTTGAATGTTGGTGTTGGGACAACAACATCAGGCAACATCAGGACTTCAGGATTTTACCCATTCACTATACAATTAAATTTGTTAAGAACATGAGAATGGCCTTACTGGGTCAGACTAAAGGTCCATCTAGCTCAATATCCTGTCTTCCAACAGTGGCCAATGCTAGGTGCCCCAGAGGAAATGAACAGAACGGGTAATCATCAAGTGATCCATCCCCTGTCGCCCATTCCCAGCTTCTGGCAAACAGAGGCTAGGGACACCATTCCTGCCCATCCTGGCTAATAGCCATTGATGGACCTATCCTCCATGAACTTATCTAGTTCTTTTTTGAACCCTGTGATAGTCTTGTTTCTGTAACTGTCTCAAAAAGGAGCTTTTTCATTTAAAATAAATTCTTCAGCTTCAATATATTTTTTCCTATTAAATCTTTCTTCAGTCACATATTAGCTAGAGCAACCCTTCACATCTCACAGTTTTTATTTAGATAACCAAAATAAAGTATAGCTTGCCTAAGTGCTACAAAGAGTTCATGTGTATATAATTTAAAGAGGGAAGTGCATTAATTCACTTTCCAGCTGAAGAATGAGCCAGTCACTATCATTACAGGTCCCATGCCTCCCTTTATAGCTAAAGTCTCACAAAATGCTGTGCCTCATTTCAGAGGCTGAAGAGCTCTTAAATATTACAGATTATTTATCTGAATAAATTTCAGAGAAAGACCATAGAGTCTGCCACTTTGACACTCATCTTCTTTACTATCCCCTCACTGATCAAGTTTCAGAAGTTTATCAGGATAAGAATTTTTTTTAAATGTACATGATCTGCTCAGTTACTTGGGGTGAAATCCAATTCCATTAAAATCAATAAGAGTTTTGCAATTAGCATCAGTGGGGACAGGATTTCACGCTTAGCCTTCATTCTCTTGTGGCCAAAGGAATGAAGACCAGTGGAGTATAATAAGGTAGCTGGCTTGAATTTCCCCACCTATATTCTTACACTAGAAGAGTGCAGTTAGGGTGACTTAAATGTAATGCAAAATTAGCTGACTTTCTGTATTCTTTTATATATACATATAGTGATACAGAAGGGCCAGGGAGCAGTGCTAGAGTGGTCGAGGGGAAATATATAAGCCCTAGGCTCATTAAGGTATGATTCCCTGTAGACTAGGGAGGGTTGCTATAGGTTAATTGAAGTACCTGTAGTCAATTAAGGCCCTGTCAGGAACCTAATAAAGCCCCCTGCTCCAGGCAGTCAGAGGAGGAGGAAGGAGAGAGGACTGGAGCTTGGAGGTGTGTTGTGAGAGCTGAAAGACCAGAGAACTGAAGTAAGGGAGACTCCCTCCCCCAGTGCCTAAGGACTGAAGGTTCCCTACCGAAGGGGGTAAAAACCTGCAGGAGTTGAGAGGGGCTGGGGTTGAGCAGGGGCAAGGGGTGGCATCTTAGCCCCCCATCAAGAAAAGTGCAGGAGCCACCATACTAACATTTACTTTATGTTCAGTGTGCCAAATGGTGATCTTCCACTATTTCATGGGGTATGACTGTAGTTTTCTGTGACCAAAGGATCATGATCCTTTACTGTAATGAGAGAAAAGAAAAATTCTTAAGCAGCTCTATTGAAAGTTAACTTTTTGTCCTTGAGATATTCCCTCTATTTTTCAAAAGGAGAGAATGAACTCTGTAGTCTTTCCTGGATACAAGGTTCAAGTACCATTTTTGTACTACCCAACTGGTTTTGGTCAGATATTTGAGTAGTTTCCAGTCCTTCATCTACATATGCCACTAGATATAATGCCCTGAACAGTCTGGGAATGTGGCCATTTGTTAAATCTTGCTGGTGTCAGCTTTAAATTGTGCTAGCTTGAGTCTTAATTTTTATTTGTCTAACTATTAGTTCTACTGTTAATCAAAAAAAATTGAAAAGGCTCATCTTTATTTGTATTTAATTGTTGAATTAAAAGCCAACAAAGAAATGCACCAAAGAAAGTACTAACATTTAGGATGGTGGGTTAATGAGCCCTAAGGATTACAATTACTAGCACTTCTATTTAAATGTTAGCTCTGCTTTCCTTCATTTTATTTTGGATTTACACTTAAAATAAAAAAGAGCTCTATAATCTGAAAATCATTGTTGTACCACTACCATAAGTGTCATCTGTTGCATTACATCATGTAGTGTTGCACCATCATGAGACAATAATACAACCCAATCCAGCTGTATTACAACACACACATCTAGATATCACATACATAATAGAGATGTTCATGAGATAAATAAAAGAGCCAGGAGATAAATGAATATATCATTACCTTTACCCTCTGTCCTCTAAACAAACTCTTGGGTTTACTCAGCTTTCCAATCTACTTTAATCTTCAAACAGCTGCCATTTATTAAAAAATCTGGCTGACACAGAAAGGTTGCCTCTCCACCAAATGTGGGATTTCTCCCACAAAACTTCAGCTGTGCAAGGCCCATGACAGTCAAGTCACAGTCCTACAACAGTGACAGATTGTCTAGACAGAAAGATGGCACCACTTTAAAGTCAATGGAACGATGCCAATTTATACCAGCTGAGGGTCTGGCCTGTCATCTATTTACTCCTTTAAGTATTTCTTACCCTGCTTCTAGGACTCAAGATGAGAGGAGAGGAGGAACCTACAAAGCTCAGGCTGAATATTACAAACGTACCTATTAATGGGACTAATCTAAAGCACAGTGAAATCAAAGTAAAGGCTGCAATTGGCTTTGAACCAGGCCCTATATGGAGGTCCTTCAGTGTTATCGAGTTTTTGAATTATTGACTGTGGAACATTGGGTTTAATATTTATATGAGGCTCTCAAACATTATAGGGCCTTTTATATTATTGCTACACTGTGGATTGGCTTGTAGGAAGGCCACTAACTATTGACTGCATCCGATGAAGTGAGCTGTAGCTCACGGAAAGCTTATGCTCAAATAAATTTGTTAGTCTCTAAGGTGCCACAAGTACTCCTTTTCTTTTTGCAAATACAGACTAACACGGCTGCTACTCTGAAACCTAACTATTGACTGCAATCCTTAATATTTGGACAAGTGCCTAGGGTTCAGGCAGGCACTCTTTGGAAGCTGAAAGTAACGTGACAGATAAATAAATAAAAACACAGAATAGAAGCATGGAGTCAGATAGTCCCCAACATTGCCCAAATATAAGCAGGATCAAATAAGCTCCCCAGTTGCCAGTACATATGTGGGAATAAGAGCAAAATGTATGTGTAGTGGCTAGTTTACCACATGCTCTTACTGTATATGTTTTTTTTGTGTGTGTTTGGCCTGTTTTCTATGTGCTTGTGTGAATTATGACTATAAGAGAAGGAAGGAAACTAACCCCAACACAGCAAAAAGAACACAGGAGAGCAGAATAAACCAGCCCCAATGTACATTTTTTCTAAACTAGGGGCAAAAATGTATGTCAGAGCATGCAGGAAACCAACCCCAACGTAGCAAAAGTACATAAACTTTCTAATGATGGCAGAATCTCAATAGATTTGGAGACTGGTTTGGAGACTGGACCAAATTTCCTGCCCATTCAGGCTCCATAGTCTCCTCCACCACAGCCTGCACCAACCTAAAATAGTAGAACAGTGCACTAGATGGACTACGAACATCATTCATTTGTCCTATGTTCCCTCTCCTGGATTTGTATGTAGATTCCCTTATGATCTAGATCCAGGCTGGATTTGTCCAGTTCTATGTTATTGGATCCAAACGCCCTGAAGGATAGGTAGTTTTTTGCTTTGGAGTATAGGTTTGGGCCCATCTCTAATAATGTAATACATATTAACGTTGTCACTCTATCCCAAAATGCTTTACAGTGTTAAATAATACAGTTTAAATTAAATAATAGATAAAGGCAGCAGGAGAGAGAAATTAAGAGGTATAGGGAAGGGAGAAAAGATGTTTTTAAATTAGATTTGAAATGAGAAGGGGAATCAGTGAGGCAGAGAAACAGCTGAAATCTGATTCAGATGGCAGGAGCTGTGGAGAAGAAGGCTCTTGTACCGAGAAGGGTGAGATTTTCTGAAGGGATTGAGTGAAGGCCAATGCTAAAAATAACAGGCCAGATTCTTGTGTCAGTTACACTGGTGTAAATCTGTAGTAACTAAAATCAGAATCTAGCCTAATATATTTTAAATGACAAGTAAATTTTTCACTAGAAGATTTTTTAGAGATTGTTATGTTGAAACCAACCAGAAACTAGTGCCACTTTCAAATAAAACACATCCCTCTCTATATATGGTCAGTCACTGTGACAGACAGACTTTAACCTGTCAATAATTATACTTGATACAGAGCAGAAATACTGATAATGGAAACTATACATAAGTGTAAATTCCATTGCTTTAAAGACAGACTAGGCTTCAGTCTATCTAGCACCTTGGGTTATCAATACTGGCACAAAAACTATCCAAACATCCTTGACCCTTTAAGCTGACTGAGGTGCAGGCAAGGAACATAAAATGCTAGGTTTTGAAAGAGGAAATTAGGAAATAATTCCAGAGCTTGACAGGGGGATGTTAGATGATTTTGGGGACAGCTACCTTTGAATGGAGAACAGAAACTCTTCCCCCACCCACTGAGGTTACATCAGGTCAAATATTACATTGTTGAAATGCTAATCTTGACTGTCAGGCATGATGTGAAAATTAATTCTGCCACACCTTTCATACCAAACATGGCCATGGACACACAGAAGGTGTGTGTCTGACCACTAGGGTGACTGGGAGGATCATGGAAGAAAAAAGGTAAATTTGCTCTCTAGAAATGTAAGACTCTGTTACTTCCCTGCAATCAAGCCAATTCTATCTGTCAGACTTCACTGAGTGTAAGACTAGATATATATGTTGTTTAATTAGTTTTAATCTGATCTTCTTTCTCTATTCTTAATAAATCTTGTTTTAATTAGGGTATTGGCATATCAGACCTTTATTCTCATTCATACAACTCTGGCAGTATAGAAGATCCTTCAAGCGCGCACAAATTACATCAGTGTAACTGAGAATTCAGGCCTGAGACTGTTTGGGAATTTCATGCATATCATCCCAGAAAGAGAAAACGGCCTTTAACCTCCAGGAAAAGATAGTGAAGGGAAGGTGTCAGAAATCTCCTTCCCCTTCTTGGGATCCACAGTCAAAAGGACCCAGGCTATCGACTCCTCAGCAATAAGGTGCATCTCTTTCAGGACAGCAGTCCCAGAGATACATATGCAAAAAGTCTAATGACCATGGATGAGGACATGAGCTGTGTATATTGTCATAACTCTACTGAAGTCATGCTTTCTCCTCATTCTTGGATCTCAGGCATTGAGGCTGATTTACACCAAATAAGAATCTGTCCCTTGCCAGTTTAAGGGGCCAAAGGCAACACTTACCAATGTATCTCTGCTAACACAGTATCTCTAGTACCTTTGTTATTTATGTATCCCTTCTGCTGTTGTTTCAAAAGGAAAAGTAAGAGAACTCAAGACCAGTGGCCAATATTCATCGCTGATGTAACACCAAAGTAGTTATACGAGGAATTAATTTGGCCCCATATATTTGAGATTGAAAACCAAGACATATAAGTGTCCCTCTTCTAAAATGCTCTGTACCACACAATCGCTCTTAAAGTGGTTGCTCTAGAGCAGGACTGTGGAATCCAGTAGGCTGATGTGGCGTGGCTTGCACTTAACTCGCTAGATCCTACATCTGTTTGTTGGATAAATACAGGATTTTAGCCTGTAATGCTGACAAAGAGCATCCTTTGGTGCAAGTTAAATCAGACCCCTGTGCAGATGCACAAGGGAGGATGAAGGTGAAAAGAGCCTTCTTCCCACTGTGCAAGTCCCAGGCTTTGATTAGTACAGAGACTGCTACCAACTACCATACTCTGGGATGGATGCAAGCCACCACAGAGAGCACAGGGAGGGGCAGGTGAAAACAGGGCCACGGTCCTACCCACCCAGGTAACCAACTGCTGACAGAAGAGCATGCTGGTAGTGGAGCAGGTGTATTCTCCTGTACCCCTCATCATTTCTGGAGACATTGTGCCTTCCTAGGGTTCAGCATTTCTCACAGGCTTGTGCCTTGAAGAAACAATCTGGCCCTTAATCAGTGCTTACCTTCATTTTAAAACACAAAGAAAAAGCAAAGACATAGGGCCAAATTCACACCTGGTGAAAATGGATGCAAATCAGTTGATTTCACTGGAGTGTGGGGTAACCAGATATCCTGATTTTATAGGGACAGTCCCAATTTTTGGGTCTTTTTCTTATATCCTATTACCCCCCACCCCCGTCCCGATTTTTCACACTTGCTGTCTGGTCACCCTACTGGAGTGGCACCAGTTCATACCAGGTCTGGATTGTCCCCTAAACTCCATGTATTTGACTGAGTTCTCTATACTTCTTCCAAGTAATGTTTTATTTTACTTTGCTGACCCTTATGGAAAAGGCCTATCAATTTTTTTATGAATGAAATCAATAGCTACATAGAATTTAGGCATCTATATCTCCCTGCTAGGTTTCTACAGAAATTGTTCTATGAACTTACAGAATTGGGTTTAAAAAGAATGTTATCCTTTCTATAGAATTTTCAAGACAACCTACAGATTTTAACAGAAAATTGTATCCCGCATCTGGAATTCTATAGGTTGGTTTAAAAATTCTTTTGAAAGGTGACTGTTCTCTATTAAACTCTTTAGGACTTTTCCATAAAGAGATTTTATGCCACTTGTGAAAGCCAAGCCTGATTCAACTAAGTGCATGCTGGGTAATCCAAAACACAAATAAAAGCCGTTGGCCAAATTTTGGACTCATTCACATTGACTTTAGTGGGACTTGCATATGATGAGATGAGAGAAGAATCTGAAATTCTTGGGTGCATGTTCTATAGAGATGATTAACTAAAGGCATCACTTCCCAAACATTAAAGCCCTGGTCCATTGAAATCAATGGCAAAACTCCCATTGATTTAATGGGGCCAGCATTTCACCCTAAATCTTCAAAACTATTCACTGTCTGCTTACCTTAAATATTTTCTACCAACTTTTGTTTCCAGATTGGAAGAGCTGTATCTCCTACAATACACACTAACAGCTTTTTTCTCTCTCTTTTTTCCAAGATTACAGATAGAGAGGTGTTGAAAATAAACTAGACCAGATGGCCATGGGATTCCATTACTTATTTAATGCCTCAAATACCATTTCTCTTCTAATATGATATGACATTTCACATGTACAAGTTTTTCTTTCATATTAGTGAGTTCATTTCAATAAATTCAATATGTATATTACTAATTTGAAATGAAAAATTTAACATATAGCTCCTGCAATTAACTGGGTGCTGTAGATTTTTTTTAATCTCTGTTAAGAATTTACCCCTCCTTTTGCCAACTTCCACTACAAAGATTGTGAGCTCTTTCAGGCAGGGACCATCTTTTTTGTTCTGCATTTGTACAGTAACAAGCACAATGGGGTCCTGGTCCATGACTGGAAGTCCCAGATGCTACTGCAATACAAATAATGAATAATAAGAATGATGCTAATAATGACTAATGACAGGGCTATTACAACAGAGAATCTGTTAATACAAACCTTAAGAGGTACTAATAAGATAAGCCCTTTTAGGTGTTAAGCCATATACAATATGCACAGAAATGCTGTTCTTGTGTTTGAAATCAGAGTAAGCCGTACTTGCTGTGCTCGTGTTCACTTTTAACTTAGTGTTGGAAAGTAATGAGAAGGTTTCTGCTTCTTCTCAAAATGTCACTTTTCTTTTCATCAACTCAAAGGTGCAGCATCTATCATTATTTGTCATCAGAGTGCTTGTATCTGGCAGTGGTGGATAAGAGTACAGAAACTATGGACTAACAGACTTTGGAAATGTGACTTGCATCAAGGTGACTGAATTCAAAAAGAATATTTCATTGTTGTATAGGATTTATTGCTCTATTGGTCATACAATATTATGTTCCCACTCTGACGGGACAGGCACACAGACATGCCCTGGAAAAATAATGTAAAGCCACTCCACACCAAGTAACTTGACAGTTACTTTCTGCCAGCAGCAAAAAAACAACAGAACAATAAATCTGCAGCTGGCCTAGCTGTGAAGGTGTGAAGTATGGGGACTGGGTGGGATTTGCACCTCAAAAAAAGCATATTCTACATTCAATGAAACATATGTGGTTCATTTTGGCCAAAATCTATATGAAATTCTGCACACAGCCCCTGTACAAACTGCCCTACCTTGGAGGTAGAATACATAAGACATACAGGTACATGCAACTGCTGCTATAGGCTGACATTGGCCTGTATAAAAGGAAGTATTGCATAGTTGAAACTACAAAAATGTGTTGGAGGAGGACCAGGAAGGAGAATTTTATTCAACAAAAAAGCTGAACTCAGATGAGAGGCAAGCTTTTTAAAAAATTAGCCTGGGTCTCTGTCGCACTTGTTCATTTCCTTTCTCCTTTTTACTTCACTCTATCCTTTCCTCGGTCTTCAGTTTATTCCTCCCATTTTTCTATATCATGCAATATTTTCTCCTCCTTTCCTTCTCTGTCCCCTCAAACCTCTTTTCTTTTTTTCTTTCCCTAGCCTGTGTTCTCTTCCTCCTTCCCCCAAGTTTTCAATAACTTCTTTCCCTCTCTCATGTTCTCCTTCCCCCTCTCTCTGTACTCTCCACATCTTTACCTTTCCTCACATCAAAAGTTCTCACACACACTCTCCTCCCTCACCCATAAAATCACAGAGGTTTTCTCATGCTTCCCATCCCAAAATCTCCCTGTCTCTTGTTCTTCCCACCTACACAAGTGGGATACCACCACATTAAACTCTTGTCTTTTCAAACCCATCACTTTAACCTTGACCTAGAACTGAAATGCTCTTTGGGCATATGGTGCTTTGGACCTCAAACTCTCAAGTTAATCAATGTAAGTGCAGGAGTCTGACATGCAGATCAGTTTGCAGGACTGAGGCCTTAAGATCATTCAGTCCTTCCTGGGATTGTTCACAACAAAACCAGCCTATTCAGAGTTTGCTAAAACTACAGCACAGACTTTGTGTCGATTATGATCAAAAGTCAACAACCTTTTTAAACTGAAGCCTTGCTATCTGAGCTGAAGCATGGTACTAGAAAGACTACAGCTGCTTCAAATGATGGGCTCCTTTAATCACTTGATTCAGCTCTCATTGAGATCAATGAGAGCCTTTCCATTTACTTTGATGGAACTTGGATGGAATTTTCCAACTGAAGATAAGGAAGCAAAGCCTAAACCTAATGGGCCAATATTCTTCTCTCAGTTACAGTGGGCATGAATCTGAAGTCGTTCCACTGAACTGAAGACAAACGCTGGGTTTACAGTGTTGTAAATGAGAGCAGCATTTGACCCAAACAGAGGTGCTGAATTCAAATCCTGTTCAAGTTCACTTCTACAGGTGAAATGCAATGTGGCCTTTCAAACTTTGGCAAGCTATATAGTGCAGTATGTGTTCCTAGAGAGGCAAAGATAAACAAGGGAACTTAACACAGTTCTGGAAATAGAGACAGGCTCCTTATATTGCAATAAATATTAGCCATGCTTCCTGAAAAAAATGTGGAAGGACTTGAGACCAGCTTTTGATATACACTTAAAAATTCTTGACATCTTTATGAACAGAGGGTGCACAGAGAATCTTGCTGAGAGGCTAAACCTCACATGGAAGGAGGACTACTTGTGCGATGAAAGACTGCTTATGTAAGTAAAGCTGTCCAGGATCCAGCCCTATGTGTCTGTGTTGATCTTGCATCATAAAAATTGATTAGGTATTAATTATAAATGTTTTTAAGGGTAAGTAAATGAAGAGTGCCTTGCCATAAGCCTCCTTTCTGCAGATCCAGTAGCATAAAGGGTGTCTTGGGGCATTCTGAAGAAGGCAGCTAAGGATTCCCTCAGGGTAGGGGAATACTCAGTTACACCAGCTTAATGCAGCTTGGTCTCCCAACCCTCAGGGCACTTGGGGAAGGGAGGGACATGCTACAGACAGCAAGGGATCACAGCAGTCCAGAGATCCCGGGGACAGCTCATACAGAGCTGTTCCAGCCAGTGTAGGTTAGAGCAGGCCTGGATTGTGGGGAGCAAAATGGTACCACCACCACCTCCGCCACTCACCCTACCTCCAGCTCCATGGCATATTTGATGATTGAGCCCATTATGTTTAATGAAAGAAAAAAAGACCCAATCCTTCAACCATTACTTATGTAAACAGTCCTATTGGGCTAGATTCTGAAGTCCTTACTCAGTCCTTGTCATCAATGAGATTTTTGTCTGTGCAAGGATTGAGTAAGAATGTCAAGATTTGGCCCACTGATGATACAAAATTGGGAAGCATCGTCAATACAGAGGAGGAGCAGAATGTTACACAGAAAGATATGAGGTACTCTGAAGAGTGGCTGACAGAATATGGGAAGAAATTCAATCGTACAAAGTGCAAGGTCATGCATTTCGCATCCAATAATAAGAATATCTGCACCAACCTGGGAGTTCATCAGTAGGACGTGACAGAGGACTAGAGAGACCTGGGTGTGTGGGTTCGTCAAAGGATGACTATGACTCACCAGTGTGATGTGGCTATGAAAAAGGCAAATGTGATCCTAGGATGTAGTAAGCAAGGCATTTCCAGTAGAGATAAAGTATTAATGCCATCGTACAAAACACTGGTAAGACCTCATTTGGATTACTGTGTACGATTATGGTCTACCAGGAAAGATTAATTCAAACTGGGACAAGTGTAGGTGTAACCCTTCTGCCTGTCAGAGTTGGCAGCAACAAGGGTCGGGTTCAGTATCTAGGGGTTCCATTCCAATAACACAATGCAAAACCGGCTCGAGCCCCCACCCAGTGACCTGGGACAAATATATACCACCCCCGCTGGGCGCCTTCAAGAGGAAATACTTCCCCTCTCGCAAGCACAGAGTCTGAGTGTAGCAAAAGCCTTTTAATAACAGAGAGAAACAATGTGGCATTATGTTGGGGAAACACCACCAACAGGATTCATAACACAACCCATGAGCAAAAACTCCACCCCAAGCAAATTGGGGTGTGTCCTTTCCCTTTGGTTCTTGAGTCCAGCAACCCAAAATCACCCAAAGTCCCAAAAGTCCAACAACCCAAAAGTCTCTGTCCCTGGTCAGGGCAACCCCAGAGTTCAAAAGTTTATTTGCAGAGTTTTACCTCCCAACCTGGGTGGAGATGGGGGTGTTAAGGGGCACCTTACGTGGTCCAAAGCTGTTTGCCCCACCTTTCCATGGGGCTCTGCTCCGCTCCGCTTCACCAGCCATCCCACAAATCACTCCACTCTGCCAGCCGCCCCCATGAGCTGCTCTAGGCAGCCGACAAACTGCTCTGCTCTGCCAGCCATCTGCATACAGCTCTGCTCCAAGAGCCACTCTGCTCTGCCAGCCGTCCTGCACACAGCTCTGCTCCACCAGCTGCTCTGCCCTGCCAGCTGTCCCACAAATGGCTCGGCTCTGCTCTGCCAGCCATCCCGCAAAATGCTCTGCAATATATCTTCAGGCTCCTCCACTACTTAACACAACACTCGGTGATTTCAGCTGTTAGGAAGTTTAGCTCTTTTGTGATTTCAGCTTGTAGTAGGGGAGCCTTAGTACTGGTGCACCATTGGCCCAAAGTGAATTCAGCTCAGCAGCCTGAAACTAGACTCCTAATGGAATCAAAATTAGCTCTGATATTCCACAACGGACAGAGAAGGAAGTGCAATTAGCATGTAAGGCCCTTACCAGGAAGCCTTTACCATCAAGTATTAATATCTGCCCCCAGCCTCTCTCTCTTCACTGGGTTTTTGGAACCCATGACCCCTGCCTAGAGAGTGCTGCTTAGTTGATGGTGAGTCCCTCCATCATAACAAAAGGCCAAGTACAGTTCCACTGTCCTTGATTCACATAATCAGGATAATAACAGTTTATTCCTGCCCCAATAACAGAGAAACTGGGACTCCTACAGCAGCCAAAGTGACCATCTAGGCAGGGTGGGTGTGCCTATGCAAATGAGAAGTTCTTTTCCACAACCCACCATTACTTGCCACCAGATGTCAGGGTAGAGCTCATCCTGACTCTGCTTACATAGGGAAGAGCTACTAGGATGATCAGGGGACTGGAGGATATGAACATGAGAAAAGAGTGGAAGAGCTTGGCTTGTTCAGTCTAGCAAAAAGAAGGCTGAGAGGGGATACGACTTTCTATAAATACCACAGGGGTGTAGACACCAGGGAGGGTGAAAAGCTGTTTAAGCTAAAGGACAATGTTGGACAAGAACAAATGGATATAAACTGGCCATGATCAAATTCAGGCTTCAAATTAGAAGACTTCTTCTAACCATCAGAGGGGTAAAGTTCTGCGACAGCCGGATGTTGTTGGGGCAAACAATTTAATTAGTTTTCAGAGTGAGCAGGGCAAATGTATGAGTGTGATTGCATGATGGTTTCTTGTGATGGTAGGGGGCATGGCCCAGCAGCCTTGGGGCTCACTTCAAATTTATTTCTTATGTTCCTAAAGCTCATGCTTCAAGGTTTCAGCTGGCCACCTTCAGGGGTCAGGAAGAGATTCACCCCTCCCCCCCCCGCAATGCATTCTGGAAGGTTTTTTTTTTTAATCTCCTTGCTCTGAAGCATCAGGGATGACCATGGCTGGAGATGGGACACTGAGGCAGAGGCCAGCACTCTCAGGTGGCAATCTCTTAGGTGCTTGGCTGGCTAGTTCTTGCTCACATGCTCAGGGTCTCATTTATCACCAGATGTGGGATCAGAAAAGAAGTTTCCCCCAGATCAGATTGGCAGTGACTTTAGGGTTTTTTTGTCTTTCTCTGCAGCAAGCAGGTGTGAGTCACTTGCCAGGATTATCTGGATATATCTGGGTTAATCATTTCCCTGCCATTGTGGGGGTCTTGGGCACTGGAGCACCTCAGTCCCTCCTATTCTCTGCCTGTGGCATGTAATATCTAGTCTCCTGTGGGCTGCAACACTTTGGTCTCATTTTGGTTGTTGGGTTTAGTGTGCAGGTGCCGGTGGTCTGTGGTAGACAAGTGGTAAGACTAGTTGATCTAGTGATCCTTTCTGGCCTTAAACTCTCTGACTCTGATGGAACCCCTCCCATAAGTTAGGGCTGCAGGATGGGGTCTGAAGTTTGTGCATTTCAGAAGAAATGCTTCTATTTGCTGAAGACATGTCTTTCAGCTGAGAGGTATGTAAAATGTTGGTCAAAATGTGGTCTCTCAAAGGAATGCTTCACATGACCCTGATGCAGCTGTGGACTGAAGGTGATTTGTCTCTAGTATTCCAATTATGCACAGCTTAATTATCTGCTGACTAATTGCACTTGCCTTCTTGAATGTCCCCAGGTAATAGGAGCAGTGTTTTTTGTTTGTTCATTGGGCCATGAAGGCAAGTCACTCAATAGCTCATCCTTTCTGGTACTGTTTAGACAAAGGGCCCATTTAGAAGAAAACAAAATCCTGCACAAAATCTATTTTAAAATAAAAACAAAAAACTATAAGTCCCTGACTCAGGTCTCCCTGCAGTAATTAATATGTACCAGTCTCTGTGGAATTTATTTATACCCCAGGGAAGAAACAAAACTTTTTCACAGTTTAGTTTAAAATTTTTATTAATGTCAGAAAAAGTTGCAGGAATATGAGGTAAATCCTGACAGTGAGATACAGTAGCTACCTAGATCATCACATCTTGGAGGGGAGGGAGGGGATTAAAGTCAGAAAGTATCTTTGAGCTACTCTCATTGCAGAGTTCTTAAGTAAAACAATAGTGTGACGATTAACTGAGATGCCATGGCCAGGGAAGAGCCACTCTGCAAAGCAGATTGGTAGAGAAATACCCACTGCTGATCATGAATCCACCATGGGTTCCTGCTTCATGCTAGGAAACAATGAGGAGAGCCAGATTCAGGCGAGGAGGTCTTGGCAAAACAGCTCCAGAGGCTGGCAGGGATCACAAGGATTAGCACCTAGGAGCTAACCTTCAGAACACGCTTCAGTCCCTCACAGCTATTCAAAGTGCATAATTAACACAAAGTCCAAAACCCCATGATTTGAAGGGGAAATCAGCTGTTGCACTGTATCTATCCAACACATGTGCTACACCTAGGGCAAACCAATGGGATGAACTACATTTTCAGGTGGGCAAATCATGTGGCAAATCTTCATCCTTTCAGGTTTCTGAGTCTCCAGAATACTAGCAGATGTTCATCAATCTTTGACAAGCAAAAGCCTTTATAAAACTCTGATGATACACATGGGATATAATATTTACAATTCAGCACATCCCATTTCCTGAAAATACACCTTGGCCCAGCAGAGTTAAATCCCAGATATTAAAGCTTCCGTTACTATACTGTAGCTAAAATGAATTTAAAAAACAAATTTAAAAGAGGAAGTTACTCACCTTATGCAGTAACAATAGTTCTTTAATTTGTGTCTTTCTTTGGGTGTTCCACTCACTGTTCCCTCTAAGCTGTGCGTGTGTGTGCATGCACACAGATCCTTAACCCCGTGCACACAGCGAAACACCACATGCACAAAAATTTGCACAGAAGCACAACAATTTGCACAGAAGAAATTTTTTGCACACCCAGCCTGTCAAAAATTAGAGGGAACATTGGCTCCACTGTGCCATTGAGTCCCCGCCCTGATGATCAGAGAACATTGGTAGCAGCGTCTGTTAGGTCCACACATGCACTGTCCCTCCTCGTGCTCTGCCATGAGGTTAATCAGCATTGTGCACGTGAAACCTCCTCAGTTTCTTCTCCACTGCGGAGTCCCTGACAAGAACTCTGAAGTAGAGGGGTGGAGGGTAGGCCGTGGAGCACCCATAGGGACACACATCTTGAAGAACCATGGTTACTGCACAAGGTCATGACCCTTGCATGTATAGCTCTGATGAGTGGAAGGAAGTGAGCACATGCTTTCTTGACCACTCTGAGTTCAAGGAGGTTGATATGAAGACATGCTTCCATGGGTGACTACATGCCTTGTGTTGTGAGGTTGTTGAGATGTGTTCCCCATCCAAGAGGGATGTGTCAGTAGTGAGGAGTAGTAATCAGGAGCGCTCTGTGAACAGGATTACAATGTAGATGCTTTCTGGGTCCTTCCACCAGTTCAAGGATTGTTTGACCTTGGTGGGTAACGACTGAGGTTTGTCTAGGCGATCTCTGTTCAGCCTGTAAACTGAGTTGAACCATGACTGGACACACCTCAAGTCTAGCATGAGCAATCACAAATATTCCCACAATCTCATGCCCTAACAACTGAAAGCAATGTTGATATTTGAGGGCTGGTTTGCACTGTCTCTCTGAGCACGGACAGACTGAGGAATTTATGTTGTGGGAGGAGCGCTCTTGCTCAAAGAGAGTCGAGATCAGCTCCTATGAACACTAATCTCTGTACTGGGGTTAATGTTGATTTTTGGATGTTGATTTGTAGGCCCAGGCTTCTGAATAAGTCCATAGTCATGTAGGCAACCCGTAGATCTTTGTCGAAGGAATGAGCCCTGAGGAGGCAGTCAGTCAGATGGGGTAGATTATAATCCCCTAGGAACAAAGATGAGCAACAACTATGGAGAGGACCTTGGAGATTACTCTGGGAGATGATGATAGCCCGAAGGGGAGTACCCTGTACTGGTAGTGGTCCCGTCCTAGGGTAAATCCGAGGAACCGTCCATGGGAAGGTAAGACTGAAATATGGAAATAAGCATCTTGAAGGTTGAGGGCTGAGAATCATTGTTCCTGTTCCAAAGATGGAATAATCATCACTAGAGTGACCATCTTGAATTTTTGAGCTTTGCTGAACTTGTTGAGTGCTCTGAGGTCCAGTATGGGTCTCCAACCCCCCTTTTTTTCCTTGAGTATCAGGAAAAACCTTTGCCTCATACTTGCTGAGGTACTGGTTCTATGGCTCCTACATGGAAGAGGTGCTCTATCTCTTGTTGCAATAAACTCCTATGAGAAGGGTCCCTGAAGAGGGATGGTGAAGGGTGTTGTATTGGGGGAGAGAGGTGAAATAATGGGATATCCATTGTGGATGATTTCTAGCACCCATTTGTTAGATGTTATCCGTTCCCAGGTGCTGCAGAACAGAGTAAGGTGGCACCCAAAGGGTTGTGAAGGGTTGGTCAACGTCAGGTGGCATTGGAGGAAGTGGTCTGTTGATGCCCTGACCAATTGGTCGGAATTGATGTTTTGAAGTTGATGGTTGGGAAGAGGAAAGTTGTGGGCCTGATGGCTTGCGCTTTGAGAAACTGGACTTTTTCTTTTGTGACTCATAAAAACATTGAGATTGATAGTGTGCTGTACATGATTTAAGTGAGGACTGAGGACTATTTTCTTTTCTGTCCAGGTGTATAAATCCCCAATGACTGAAGGATAGCCCTGGAGTCTTTGGATGTGTGAAGGGATGTGTCTGTCTTTTCTGCAAATAATTTGGAGCCTTTGAAGAGAAGGTTCTCCATGGTTGTCTGCATCAAGCGCCGATTGAAGTGCCGTCTTGGGCTCCAGTTGTCCTTCATTAATAATGGCCCTAAACTGAGCCTTATGTGATTCCAGAAGCTGATCAATAAACAAATTGAGTGTGGAATAATTGAAGTAGTCATGTTTTGCTGTTAGCGCTTGGTAATTTGCTGTGCAGTGGCTGAAGAATAAGCCTTTCTTCCAGAAAGGTCAAGGTGTTTACAATCCCTATTGTATGGGATGGACTTCATCTGGTGTTGACGACTTCTGGAGTTCACCACATCCACAACAATTGAATTAGGGGGTGGATGGAAAAAAAATCCGTACTCTTGGTTGGGATGTAGTATTTCTTATTGGTTTGCTTCAGGTTGGCATGACCAATGCAGGGGTCTGTGATAAAAGCTTGGCTGGATCTAAGAGAGCCTCATTGATTGGGAGGGCTACTCTGGATGAAGAGGAGTGCAAAATGTCATCAGTTTACGGTGTGATTCTTTTATCTCCTCTGGAGGTAATGGCAGAGTGTCTGCCACCCTCTAAGGCCTGGTCTACCCTGGGGAGAGGGGAGGGATTGATCTAAGTTATGCAACTTCAGCTACTTGAATAACATAGCTGAAGTTGACATACTTAGACCTACTCACTGCGTTGTCTTCACTGCAGTGAGTCGACTGCTGCCATTCCCTCATTGACTCTGCCTGCACCTCTCATGGCACTGGAGTACAGGAGTCGACGGGAGAGCACTCAGAGGTCAATTTATCACGTCTAGACTAGACGCGATTAAATCGACCCCCCACTGGATCGATCGCTGCCCTCCGATCTGGTGGCTAGTATAGACATACCCTTAGCTAGGTCTTGAGTTTAAAAAGTTTAAAGACATCTTCTAGAGATGGCATAAGAGGCATCACTGCCTTGTCTAATGAAGGAGGAGGAGATATTGGTTAGTTATGTGACCTCTTCACTGAGGTCAGCCTCCTGTTCCTCCCTCATCTCTTTGGGAGGTTCAGAGGCTCTGGATGCAGAGGCTGATGGAGGGTGCCTCGATTCATGGTGGGCCATGCTACATGTTCACCACCTTTGGGTGTGGAGGGCTGTGGTGAAGATTCCCATCCTCTGGGTGAATCTTGGCACAGTTCTGAAGGAGGTTGGAAAGCTGCCTCTATTAGATGGATTTTAAGTCTAAGCTCTCTATCCTTTCAAGATCATGGCTTCAGCTGCTGACAAAAAACACACTTCTGGGGAATGTGGTTTTCCCCGAGGCAATGGACGCAATCAGAATATCCATCTGTTACAGGGATGGTCTCTTTACAGGAAAGGCACCTCTTAAACCTCGGTGAACCAGGCATACCCCGCACCAGGGTAGTCACTGGAGAAAGAGGAAGAAGTAGATTTAAAAAAAAAATTTTAAAGAAAATCAAAGGAAACTCTAAACTAACAAATAAAGAAAGATTAGTAACTATTTAAGTTTGAACAATAGAGTTAATGATCCAAAAAATGGACAGTAATAGCTCCATCTCTAGGCAGGGGCAGTTCAGAAGGAACTGAGGAGGGTTCATGCATGCAAACGCTGGTTAGCCTTGCGGCAGAGCATGAGAAGGGACAGCGCATGTGCAGGCTGAACAGACACTGCTACCAAAGTTCTCCCATCAGCAGCACAATGAAGCAAGTGCCACTACCATGGAGCACCCATAGGGACAATACTCGAAGAAGAAGGCAATAATGATCCCTAGAAGGGTTAGTGTAGCAATCCAGCAAACATTTTATTACAATACAAAAGGCACATTTAGCTGAGTGTATTTTCCCAGCTTTTCCCAACAAGACATTACGAGAGAGACTGAGGGGAAATACTGTAGAGGATGAGAATAAGAATACAGCTGAGTATATGAGTATATGGATACAGACTGGAGACTCTGGGTTGATGGATACAAGCTGGGCATTGACTAAAATGTCAACAGGGCTTCAGTTTTATAGCAGCAATTTGCATGATATTAGTCAGAAATCAATACTTGCAATCTAAATTTTGTATATCGTCAGTTGAAATTTGATGTCTGTGCCTCTTTCTTGGACTTATTTTTCTTCTGCAATCAGCATGATGAAAAAATAATGCTTATAAGTTAAGTCAGAGTTCTCTGCCAGCTGAAAGGAAACTAGAATTGCTGGCTGGAAAAGGGCAGATGCAGGGGGTCCAAGTTTTCATGTTATCTTAGACTGTAATAATTAGCTCCCTCAATGCTAATAAGCAAGTATAACTGCACTGGATGTGGTTTAATTCCCATTTGGCCTTTGGGGATTCAAATCCTACATAGGACCAACAAGAACACAACATTTCTACAAAGGGAAGGAAGATCTAGAGGCTCAAGAACATGACTGGGAACCAGGATACCTATTCCCAGCTCTTCTGTGCACTTCCTTGGGCATTTACTATAAATTCCATTTACTAAATCTCTTGTTGTGACATTTTGTCCATCTGTCAAATGAGCATCATACCACTTCCCTGCCTCTCATGGGGTTGTGAGACTTAATTCAATTAAGCCCCATAACTACAGCTCTAACCAAAACAATCACTAGTAAATAAAATACAGCAGCAAGGACTCTTTTTCACTGTGTAAATTGCACAAGTGGTCTCCAAGCAGGCTGAGATGGACAGGGGAGATTCTGCTTGTACAGAGCAACTTTCCATCAGTGGAAAGCTGGTGGAGGTGACTCTACTGACTAAACTCCACCTCTCGACAAAAGGAGATGAGGCATGTCAGGGTGTTATGGGGCTGGGGCATGGGTAGGGAGGGGCGTGGGCTGCACTACAACTCATTCTCCACTGGCATGAGGTCCCTGCGGGTTCTTACACCAGTGGCATAAATTAAGGCGGCTCTCTTGCAGTATCATACACATTGACATTCTCATCGGGTCCTGACATGTTAGGAACCAGTCCATAGTAACATTGTTCATTGATTTGCTTTTACTGAAATAAGGATATAGTTATGTTATTCCTCACTTGGGTATTATTGATCCCATTTATGTGATGCCCTAGAAAATGCTCCCTGGCAGCTTATTATAGAGTTAACTTACAACAGGCAACTTGGATTGTGTTTATGATCAGACAGTACCTGTGTGGTAATATGCTCCTGGAAGAGACTAACACTAAGCCTTACCTTTCTCCTGAGAGTTATGCTGCCAAAATCAAAAAAGTCGTATGGAGCAACAAATGCTTTGTTTGCTCTGATGCCTGCAACTGACCAGAGCTACTCTCACGGGGAGACAGTGCAGCAGAAAATAGAAATTACTGGGGAAAATCTGTGAAATGCATGCTAACACAATTTCAGCTAGCTGAGAGTAACAGGGAAATAAAGTCAATTATAAAATTCAGTATTCAGAGACAAAAGCTGCATTTTATAACCTCAATTTTATACTAGACTTATGTTTCTTGTTTCAGGCATCACTGAAATTCTACAATGCATGTTCAGGTTCTAGGACACCGTGTCGCACTATTTGGTAGTTTTTAGCAAAAAGGAGCTGATATTTCAGAATTGTAATCCATTTATAGGTGGTTAATTCTCAATCCCTTGTAAATGCTAGTTATGAAAGAATATGTTAGAGGCTTTCTGTGGAAATCAATACTTTATTATACAATAATTTCATCTGCACGTTTAATGTTCTTCATAAGACTTAGAAAGAATGAAAGAGGTTGGTAGGGTCAGCTGATGCAAATGGTGGTTGCATGACCTGGAAAGTCATCAAGAATTTGAGGCCTAGTAAAGTGCCTAGATGCCATTAAAATATTTTCACAAGTGCAACTTTTATTATGGAAACCAAACTGCTAGTACATCTGTGTAGATGACACTTTGGCCCAGCACTGAATATAAACCTGGTCACAGTTATAATTGAAATTGCTGCTTCATTGTTCATCCAAGAGCTTTGATTATTCATTTGCCTGCATGATTTGTTTCTTTTAGGAATAGTAGTTGAAATTTGTTCTCCCATATCTTCCCCTGACTCATTCTCCAGTTGGTCCAGCTTTCAACATAGGAGTCAGTGAGGAGCTAGTGGTAGGGTTATAAACCCTGGAGACAGGATATAGCTGAAAAATCATTCTTCCAAGAATTTCTGGGTCACTGTCTAATTGATACTAGCATTGGCATGCTTCACTTTCGGGCATGTTCCAACTCCACAGGCAGTTCTTATTCTGCACCCAGCCATGTGTGACTACTCTAGGCAGTAAGTTGGAACCCAAAACAATACTGCCATATCAACCTAAAACTCTCCAGCTCCAAGAATTTTTACAACACAACAGAAAAAACAGTTGTTTCTCCATTATGATCATCAGCAACATGTTTATTTTTTTTTAAACTGCACACCTTTAAAGGCAATGGGCCATGTTTCTTAGAAAAATAATCTGCAAAGAAATCACAAGCTATTTCAGGATACTGTGGGGGGTTTTTATGGGCCTCTGCAGAATACCAAAAAAATGAGTTGTAAGTCTCAGTACATTATAAGGGGATTCCTTCTATGTCCACAAAATGTAAATCCTTCATTAACAGAAAAGCATTTAGAAGGAAATGTTTGTACCATCATTTTTGTCAAAGGGTAAATGAGAAGTTGCTACTAATTCATAAAACAAACCTGTTATTTAAAACACAATAAGGGGAGATACAACTGAGTTTTCCTGAGAAACCTAAAAGTTGATACCATATGATCAACATGTAAATTGATTTGACAAAAATCAGATGAGTATTAAATATTATATCAACTATAGCTGATTCTAATTGTGTGTGTGTGTGTGTGTGTGTGTGTGAGAGAGAGAGAGAGAGAGAGAGATATTTCACTTCTGTGCTTCTGTTATGATTTCTGGCTGGCTGCCTGCAGACAGGTCAGTATGTGTCTGCTTTAGTACAGCAGCCATACACTGATTTATGCGGAAAATGGGGTGTTTGCAATGGGAAGGGGTCGGAACTTAATTTTTCACATGAAAGCTTAGGCTCTGCTGAATACAGCAAAATCCCAAGACATGGAATTCCTGGTTTTGGGGTTTTTTTTTCCTTTTCTTTTTTGAATAATAGATTGCCCTGGCACTTGCCCAAGACTAGTCAATAGTGATCCTTACCCAGGGTGGGCTGGAATTGTGGACATTACTACTTGAAGAAAGGAAATGTTGGGATAAGCACCTATACATTTTTCTATTCTTCACCACAGTATGTTCCATAGGTCCTACAAGGGCATCTTATCAACTGAGTGAAGGGAGGGAGGGAAAAGAGATTTGTGTAACAAATAGGTGAGCAAAAATAACTAGGAACTATAACTATAAAAATAACTACAGTTTCCTGATTGACTGAGGCACTTTACTGTGCAGCCATTCTCTGAACTATCATGTCAGGTAAGGGTTGCCCATCCACTTTGAAGTGTTTCATGAAGGAATGCACAAAGGACCAGGTGGCCACCTTGCATTTTTCCTCTTAAGGGAATGTCACCACCCAAAAGATCATTGCTGCTTTCAGAGAGTGAGGCTTGTGTGCAGAGGACAACAAGCTCTTTACCTTGTATGCCTCAGATATACGCCTTGTGATCCACCCAGATATTGAAGACTTTTTGTCCCTTTCAGCCAGCTGATAGAGCACATGGCATTAGCCTTGCCTAGATATATTTTCACTGTTGTGAGGACATCCACACTGCATCATAGCTCTCCCACTGGACAAAATGGCTTAGAATAGAGGATTACAGTGCTATATCCTGTGATTTATAGCATAAGGAGTTGGTTCTAGGGTGAATGATGGGATTGTTCCAAGAACCACCTTGTGAGCATTGACAGATAAGGAAAATAGAGATTGTTTTCTCAGGAGTCATAAGCAGGATCACGTGACAGCATTTAGTATCATGATTATACCCAGGTGGAGCCCTGTGTATCTGAGGATTCAGCCAAAAGGCTGCTAGGAGAAGTCTCAGTTTCTGGATGAAGGGTTGGTGTAGGACCAGTTTTGATAGCTTTGCACCATCTACACAGAGATGATCTTCTAGGGCAGTCTACACAGTCTGTAGGAATACTTTGCACAGGTGGAACAGTTCAAATACAGATATAACAGCCCAGGATGTTGACACTGGTGTCCATAAGTGATCTACACTTTGTACGGGAGAAGTAGTATGTACCTTGTAGACCCAAATGTGAATGAACATGAAAGAGAGAGAGAGAGTGATGTCTCTGTTAGGAAAATTCCTTTCTATTCAACTAACAATCACATACATATAGCTCAATTAAAATATATATTTAATTTGGGGGACAGGAAGGCAATTTTCCAAAGATAGAGGAAAGTTCACAGAAAAAAAGACAGACTTTACTTTCTGCTGTTCAGTATAGCATAACATATTTTAAAATGAAATCCAGTATTGCCATCCCTAAGTGTTCAAAAATCATCAATCAGGACTCTCAAAAAATCATGTAATTTCATTTTTTAGGGATATTCTTTCTATTTGCCACTTGGTTTTTGAGCCTTTAGTGTTTACATTTTCCAGCTTTTCTCTATAGCCAAAAGAGATAGTAATTTACCCTTTAAATAAAAGATGAGATTCTCATGTAATCACATGACTCCAGGAGCTGGGACTTTAAGAAAAATATCACAAGGCTCACAATAAAATTGCAATAGTCGTCAAGTCTGAAATTAGGTGTAAACACCACATATTGAGTTTTTAGCAGATCCATAAAAAGTGATTCTGTGCTGGGTTCCTTAGGTGAGCAGTCTTTCCCATGACACTTTAAATTGGGACAGACTTTCAACTTTAGATTAATTGTCTGGTTTCTGTCATTTTTATCACAGCTTTACCACTGGATGCTATCAACTCAAATTTGGCTAAAAATATAGAATTTTGTAAAAACAAAATTTTACAACATAAAGAATTAGGAAAAGTGTTTCTGTGCCTTTAAAATAAAAAACACAGTGGAAACAGATTTTTTCTTTTAAAAAATAAACAGATCTCTGCAGTGTTGGCAACACAGAGTACCTGAAAGTTGGACTGATTATACACTAAAGTAAGACATGCTCCAAAATGGGAGAAACACAAAAAGTAAATACTCGATACAAAGAGTGAAAAGTAAATTGGAGTTTGATTTTGCTTTCATTTTATTAATTTAAAATTTTATAAGTAACAGATTTTGTTAAATGATATTTGTTTTCAAGCTGCCCCCTTGAACCATTACTTTCAGTGTGAACACTCCAACAAACTTTCTAATGCACTTCTATGTTCTTCTTGTGCAATAGTAATAATAATGCCAAACTCTTTCATAGTGTTTTTTAACAGTAGATCTCAAAGCACTTTTCAATGGAGGTCAGTATCATTATCCACATTTTACAGATTGGGAAACTGAGGCACAGAGCAGTGAAGTGACTTGCTCATGGTCACCCAGCAAACCAATGGCAGTGCTGGGAATAGAGCGCAGTGTCCTGAGTCCCGATCCAGTGCATTATCCATTAGGACACTCGTCTACCATGAAGCCCATATTGACATCTCCATTGTTTTGTCATACTTTAAGGCAACATGAAGCATTGCAAAGCTTCCAAAACAAAAGGAAAAAAATGCCATATTTCAATTTTTGCTCTAAATCTGTGTCATGAATACTTCACTCGGAAAACACAAATATTTAGTGAATCGGGTATCTAATCAGGGATTGTAATAGAATTGGCTATGGGTTGCTCATATCAATGGGCAGCTGTAAGATACCCGTTTAGCTCTTTTCCTTCTGAAAACGCCCATATCAAGGCTCTGCTTCTCCATTCCCTTGATGTAGCTGAACACACATCAGGACATAAGCCATACGGACAGTGCACGTTTAGTGGACAGAAGTTTCCTGTTACTGGTGTTGCCTAACTCTATTTTTAGCAGTTCAGAGCAGTGCAAATGTTGAGAGCGATCTGCTCTCCCCTTCCTCCAGAGTTAAAAGTGCCCTCACCCGTGGGATTGTCTGCTATGACGTGCCTGTTAATCTTCAGGATTAACATAGAGCATGCTGGCAACATTAGATTCATAAAGATCTGACATCACAAGCTCTTTGAAGACTAGTCGAATAATTTCTCTCTGTCCTTCTATCTCCATCATCCTTCCAGCTCAATAAAACAATGAAAGAAAAGAGCAAGAACAATGAAGAAGTTTTCTTGACCCCAATGAGGCTAGTGGCCTGAAACTGACAGGTGCTGAGTAGCCTCTATTCGGTCTGACTTTAACTTCCTTCTCAGTTCATTATTCTCCTTTCTCCTAGGAAATTAGCATTTTACTCTTGTATCCTTTCAGCCCTTTTAACCAGGGCATTACCCTCTCCATTTGCAGCTCATGTGTTCATTGCCATTCTAAACTCCATGGTCTTTTACTGCCAGTTCTGGGAAGTATACAGCACTATCTGGCATTGCCCAAGTGTGTCAGCTTTAGAAAGTGTAAAAGGAGGTGCTCAAGAGCTTGCATCTGTCTAATCACCACTGCACTCTCCTTTAAACAAAACAAGCTACAGAACTCAAAAGAGCTTGAGAGGCAGTTTTCCTTCCAAAAGCACAGAAGCAAAGAGCTGAAGGATTGTGCTTCTCAAGTAACCTTAATTCAAAATGAAATGTCACTGATGTGGTGTTCTGGTTTGCAATTTACACCAGTCATTTACGCAACTGGATTTCAAAGGGTACTTTGCAAAGATATGCTTATGTTCCCAAACTGTGTTGCTTGTCCTGGAGAAATAATCAAACCCTAGAAGAGACCCAACCGGGTGTTTTCGTAGCATTTCTGTTATCCAGATACAACGGAGAGTGTATGGAATTTGAGCATTCCAAAAAGGTAATTTCTCAGTGTTGAATATAGTTGACAAGCTGAGTTCATCTCTAGTAGGTCAGATCAGAGAAGTTCAGGAAGACAAAACTGATCAAACATCAGCATTAGATAGCCCTGCTATCTTTATGCAGGCAAGACTCCCATTGTCTTCAGTGGGTCTTGTGAACACACAGAATACGGTTCTGCTTTGAAAAATGACCATGTAATAAATCACAGATTTTAAGGTCAGAAGGGACCATGGTAATCTTCTAGTCTGACCTCTTGCATAACATAAATCATTGAATTTCACCCAGTGATTCCTGCATATACTCATATATGTGGTTGAGCTACAGAATATTTTTCTATTGTAATTTTTAACAACAACATAGTGGAGTCCATGATTTCTATCTTTCCACGATTTCCATATCAAAGCTTTTCTAGCATCCTCAGTGATGCTTCTACAAGTCCACTGCTCTCAGTAAGTTTGTACATGTGCAAATTGCTGGACATTAGTAAACAATTCTGTTGTGGATGCTGCTGCTGCAGAAGGTGGAATGGAGTCCAGCTCACCTTCCCATAGCTGTGCTGGCCCCTGCGGGGTTAACAGAGTAAAAAGCTTATTTCTGCTGTATCCTCTGGAGGGATGGGTGAGTTTTGAGGAAGATTTCTGGATGATAGAGTATTGCTGACCGATGTTGAGTTAGATTTCAAATTCATGTCAAGGGCACCTAACAACAAAGCTGCCTTTCTAACTTTTATAAACAGAAATGATTAATGTCAGCAGTTCTGACTGTTAATTCACACAGAGCTAGAGTGCTCCCTTATCTTACTCAGAGGAGTAGGGAGACAAGGATGAGCCAGTCCCTCCTCTTTTTTCGCTTGCTTGGCCACTTGGATCTTGGGAATAGGTCTGGTATGCAAAACCCCCACTGCTATCAGGATACTCCCTTGCAAGCAAGTGGTATGGTGGAAGCAGAATGTGGCAAGTGTTTTAGTTCCGGTCCTCTCACCCTACATTAGCTAGGAGATAGGGGAGGAGTCAACTGTATACTTTCAAGGGCTACAGTAATTTACTTCTCCTGTCCCTCAGAGCAACGGGGTAAAAAGGGATGTAGTGTGACTCACATATGTCTACACTACAATGCAGGCCTTTGCTCGAGCCTAGGCTCAAACCTAACCCCTTCTTGCATCTACACTGCAATTGTGCTAATGCAAGGCTTTGACGGTCCAAACTCGAGTCAAACCAGGACCCAGCGTCTGAGCCCTATTTCTTTGCAGTAGAGACGTAGCCCCACTTGACTTGGGTCCCAGGAATCATACAGCAGTATCCCACAATTCCAGGGGACTACGTCCTTGGTCCTCTCTATCCCAACAATCAGTAATCCACTATCAAAAACAGAAGCCACTCCCCCTTTGGAAATGGCAGCAGCTCAGGTCAGCATTAACCCATTCTGTTCTGATCACTGATCTGCAAACACACTATCAGAGAGTCTCATGGGTTTGCAATGGAGAGCAAACTGATCAAGCCTTTTGCAAAGTGAGCTGCTTCCTAGTAACATGCAGCACGGGCAGTAAAGTTCTCCCACAGTGCACCATGGTCCTAGGGCTAAAGCGGCCACATTTATAGGGTGTGGGTACTAGGGACTGTGGGATACAGTTACTTTGACTTGAGTCTGCACACTGCAGTGTGGACACCAGAGTAGGGCAGCCTGGCCATTTTTTTATATATTTGCCAGTTGCCAGGAAAATAATTTAATCTGCCTTTTTTTTTGTATGTAGGTCTAAAGATTTACATTATTGCCACAGTACCCTGGGATATCTAATGTTAAAAGTTTCTGTGTCTAGCTAAAGATGCTGCAGTGTTCCCGTTTTCACAGTTTAAGCAATAACAGATCAAAACTGTTGAAAATACAACAGCTGTCTGCCCACCAACACACAAGTGCACAACGCATGTCTGAGACAGGGTTTGAGCCATATGAGAGTGAGGGGAGGGTTGAGAAGTTGCCTTGTGGTTGAGGGTTGGGGTTATGGCGGGCTTGCCTTGTGGGAAGGGGTGCCGAGTTTTTTGCATTTGAAAGGTGGTAACCTTACGCCAGGGCCCGGGGTTCAAGCATGTGTCAGAAAATTCTTAACCTAGGGTTAAAATACAGTGTAGATGCTCAAGCCCAGGGTTCCTTAATAAGAGTCAGCTGACTCAAGTCGCAATAACCCTGGGCTTACATTGCAGTGTAGACCTACCCTATGACACAGTTCCTTCACTGGGGCAGAGCAGCTGCATGGTGGCTTTTACTCTGGGTTGTATCAATTTAGTCCACAGAGAGCATATCTGATGAATGAAGTGGTCCCATTTTTATATAGCCATTTTTCCAAGGGGAGCCCCATTGCAGAATCAATTACTGAAGAGACAGGTAAGAAAAATAATAAAGATAATTGGACTTTGAGTGGAGAAGGAATTCAGGATCAATTCAGCATCAATTCCTGATGAGGGAATTACAAGTATACCAAACAAAAATGGAAAAGGAGTACTTGTGGCACCTTAGAGACTAACAAATTTATTAGAGCATAAGCTTTCGTGAGCTACAGCTCACTTCATCGGATGCATTTGGTGGAAAAAAAAACAAAAATGGACACACTGAAAATAATGAATCTTAATCCCAAACAGATTTGCAATCATCCTGTAAGATTTGGTGTCTGCTCTGGTGCAAACATGAGCATTCTTATGCATTGTGATTAGCAATCAGATAATTGAGAAAGCATGAACAATAACAAATACCTATCCTGTAAATTAATACATGATCTTGGGCTATTTCCTATGGTAAAAAACATAATGAACAGAGTTTAAAAATACAAAAGAGAAAAATCCAGTTGCTCAATTGATGAATCTAACCAGTGTTTCAAAGGAGAAATTGACAGATATTTCCTTCTACATAACATACCTAGAAGGTGTATAGATAGGTGTAAGTGACGTAAATATTTCCTTTGAGAACATGCTGTGGGTGCTATTTATTTCCAAAAATGGTTCAAAAGGAATGCAGTAAACATAGCATATTTTATGCCACAATTCTTTCATATCTGTACTGCCTCCTGAATGAAAGCATCCCTTGGACTTTTATCTAGTTTGGCATGGACACTCTTAAATGGGAATCTTGCATATGCCACTGAAGGAAAACAATAAATGAATGACATAAAAGTATACCCTTCCATTTTAAAGAAGGTACAGGGAGATGATGGATACAAAGATAAGACGACCCAGGAGACTTTTTCCCTGTCTTTCAAGGAAGTTCAAAAACTAAAGTCAAGAAATAGTCTGTTGTCATGAACAATAAAGCAGGGGGCAGATAAAAAATAGTTTTGCCTTTTCTCTCTGCTAATGTCCATTGTGCTTCAAATAATCCATGCTGAGGTACAGTTTCATGTGTTTAGAGAGAAATATGGAAGGCACGACTATTCATGCAACATAAAGAACAAAAGTCCTTGGATGAGCTATAAGCCTCTAGTATGCATGAAGAGTTCTACCACATAAAATCAGATTAAACAGCTACCATTACATTTATGTATAGTAAAGGTACAAGATATACAATCATGGAGAGAAAGATCATAAACCTAGTTTGCATGCTGAGAGAACATCTGTACATTTATTGCACCACCGTTTATCAACTGTTTATTGCAGTGAGTACTTTACAAAATGTAGGGACAGAGACGGTGGGAAAATAAAACAGAACAGCCTGGAATACCTGAGTTCTTCACATTTAAAGAATCAGAACAATAGAACCAAACTCCAGCTACACAGGAAAAGTAAAGAGATATTCTGAGGATTAGACAGAGGTTCAGATCTTCAGCTAGTGTATATCAGCATGTCTCTGACCTAGCCCACAAGTTAAATTCCTGTTAGATATTTTCAAAGGCACTTGTAAACCCAAAGCTTCATTGTATGGTTAGCTTAGTAATTTAAAAAGACAGGCTTTCTGTTCCAGATAGTAAAGGTGAGCTTCCAAAGGAAAAATTGTTTTTGAATAACTTTTCTTTCTTTATGATGTATTAAGAAAGCCTACATATTTAATCAGGGTTTTCCATTTGGTTTTGACTAGCCTATTTGACATCAGTACCCTGCTCCAGTGGTTCTCAACCAGGGGTACGTATATCCCTGGGGATACGCAGAGGACTTCTAGAAGGTACATCGACTCATCTGGATATTTGCCTAGTTTTACAACAGGCTACATAAAAAGTACTAGCGAAGTCAGGACAATCTAAAATTTCATACTGACAATGAATTCTTTATATTGCTCTATATACTATATACAGGAATGTAAGTACAATATTTATATTCCAATTTTATAATTATATGGTAAAATGAGAAAGTAAGCAATTTTTCAGTGATAGTGTGATGTGACACTTCTGTATTTTTATGTCTGATTTTGTAAGCAAGTAGTTTTTAAGTGAAGTGAAACTTGGAGGTACACAAGACAAATCAGACTCCTGCAAGGGGTACAGTAGTCTGGAAAGGTTGAGAACCACTTCCCTACTCTATGGTTGCCTGGAGAACTGGTAGGATTTATTATAACATAGGTATAATGAAAAGAAGAAATACAGATTTACTGAGTGGTGATGTTTTTAGATAGATCATTTAAGTGCTTATCTTTGTATATATGTATTTAGCACAAACACTTTTGGGACAACTTCTGTTTGTGAAGAACACAGCACTCTTTAGCCTTCAAATAAGTGTAAAAAAGATCCCCAATCTGTATCTGAGCCCTCCAAGATGGCCACCAACAAAACCAGGGAAAGATGAGACATTTCTATGATTTATTTTAAAGAGAGAGAGAGAATGCTTCCAGGCCTTCTTTATGCATCTAAAAGAAGTAAAAATGGCCTGACACATTTGTTTCCTTTGTATGTCACCTTTGAACTCAAATCATTAACACTAACTGGTTTGCTTTCTCTAAACCACCAGTAAAGCTCTTGGAGCTATGAAAAGGTTAATATAAATTTAAAGTTAATACAAATACAAAGTTAATACACTATCTCTTGAATGGATGCAGACAGATAAGTGATTTATATAAGTTACAAGCCATTTCAATTCCTGCTGACATCCAGAGAGCACAAAAAGAGTAACCACAATGAATCACGTTGTTTGGAAAAGCTTTTGATTTCTTCTTTTATTACCATTAGTTATCGTTTCATAACATATAGATAAAATTTCGACTAACTCTACATTACCATTCTCTAATTCCTAATTTCAACAATCTGCCTGCATCTTATATTTCCAAAGGAATTTTCATTCACTTAAAGGTGGAGATCACTGGAAAAGGTGTACATAACTAGGCCTGTTAGAAATGTGGGGTTGCCATACAATTGTGACTGTGATTCTGTTTCAAGAGGGATTTCTTAGCTTTATAGTTGATGCAACTTTTTACTGTGGTGAAGTTTTCTATGTTTCATGGTTAGCTTATCCATTTGCATCATGCTGCAGAAAATAATCTAGGTGGTTACAAGTGCCTGTTGGGTGCTTATACCACACTCATCACCCTGGTATGAAAAGTAAGACTGAACACTTCAAGGAAGGATTGGAAGGTCGCCAATTACATACGTATAATTCCAGTATTCCAGCATGAGCAATGTATAATCCTCCCATTGGATGCCCAAATCCCTAAATAAAATGGCCACTCTCCTGCCCAAGCACAAAAATTTGTGGTATAGGGAGAAATGGCATAGAAGAACAGTGTTCCTGCACAAGCTGCCCCATCTCTGGATAGGAACCCCAGGCCTTGACAGGAACTCCACAGCACAGTCATCGTGGGAGGGAGACACCGCATTGTTCATATAATGGCAAGGAGGTAGATGATGCAAGTGTTGCATAAATAAGTAGAACCCACTGAAGGATGGCAGCAAACCATGGTAAGACAACATTCTCAATAACCAACCCACTGATAGGCAACTCATGTCCCCTAAACACTTCCACATGAGTTCTACCTACACCGCAAAGATTAGCAGAGATCTTTCTCGGGGCTACCACACAAAGAAGTTACATAACTGACCAGTCAATACAGTGTGGAAAACATGCAGACATGTCTGCAGCCCAACATCCCTGAAGATGGCCAAGGCCTCTCTTCAGTGAACTCAAAACTAACAACTGGGTAGACAGAGACAGGAATTAGATTGTCATCCACAATTCAACTGCAGGTGAAAAATGCTGGTACAAAATTTGCAAATGAAAACATCTGAAAACGTACCCTATGGGATGACATTCATGCCATCTGCATCAATTAAACCCAAATATTTGGCTTGTTGTTAAAGAAGAGAAAATAACACAATAAATATGTATTGGCAATGTAACATCTCTTTCAAAATAAATCTGTTTAAAGCTCAGATAAGGAAAGCACTTCATTACATGCTTAAGTCCATCCCTATTCAGAAAAGGACTTAAACACACATTACACTTTAAGCATTGTTAAAATCCTAACAATATCAATAGGAGGTGCTCCAGTATTTGCTTGAATCATACAGTATGCTTTAAAAAAGCACATTGTATGATATGATTGTATGATGTATTGATATTGTAGGTGAACGAGGAACATTCAGAAACAATTAATAATATAGGGTTATTCCCAGTACACAATGGGTGCAAACATTGTCTTTGAGATCCAACTCACCAGAATAACTAAATGAAAATATTCTTGCCTTTGTTTATTACATAGTCACAAATATGATACCAAAATAATTATAGCAAATCTAAATTGCTGAACTTCCTAGCTGGCTTAGCAGCCAGCTTGTGAAAATTGCCATATGGTATTTAGAGTTGTATTTTCTAACAGTCCATACTAAAAGTTAGGATCACACACACCAAGGACAGGAACATGACACAGTTTTCATATCACAGCTTCACATTAATGAATGCCTGCATCACGTTAATAATCCTGTCAGGCCTGTCAAGATGGCACTGTGCTTGCTATTTGGATGACACTTTGTCCCAGTTTCCATGTGAATAATTTGTCTTTCATCACCAGCGGAATTGCTTCCGAGTGTTTTTGTTTGACTGTGTGATTTCTGATCTCTGGCCTACTATTTCACTCATCGTTATCTAAAAGAGCAAATATAATCATGAAATGAAAAGTTGCCGGCTAACAAATCTAAAAGTTGCAAAGGCGAATTGGCACGAATTTTATTATGTGATTAATATAAGTTGACTATGTCCTGATGAGACTGTATGGCTTCCCTGGGAAATACCCTTCTGCACCAGTTATTCTTAGGTGTTATTTCTGATTAATTATGCGCTCGCTCCATTAGAAAACTGATGGGCAACTTTGCATCTGTCTCTCTGTTTTTATTTTACACAGTTAACTTCATTGAAAAATTCATAGAAAATAAATGAATAGATGGCCAGTGTGTCCAAGATTTTGCTGCAATATAATGAGACTACAGTGTATCCATTCATAGGTGTATAGACTGTATACAAAATTGAAGGTCACTATAATGGTAACAACAGATATAGCACCAAAGTTTCATTGGGGTATCAACACAGCTTCTTGTATGCAGGCATATTTTTGCTACCCATAAAATTGCCCCCACAGTTCAGTGTGAGTGAAATTATAAACAGACAGAAAAAACACCTGACTCATTGCTTAGCTTTAGGGGAATAGTCCCTTAAACCAAAGGAAAAACTCACATTTGTGAAGTTAAGCACATGCATAATAAGCATTTGCAGATCAGGGCCCTAATCATAAATATTTGTTTCCAATTCGCTGTAGGCACAAAAATGCATTCACAAAACAGGCTACAGTACAAGTTTCTATCATCATGGACTACTTCCTTTGAATTTCAGTGAGAGTTGGACACCTATCAGGGCCCTTTCAAAATCCCAGCTACATATTTTCAAAAGACACTATACACCTGTATCACTTCAACAGCCTTGGCAAATATGCTCCAAATAGTTGGCTTTTTGTTAAAAAGAGAAGAAAATAAAGCAATTCATTTTTGGCAATGTAGCATCCTTTTCAATTTACATTGGAAAATGCAGTTAATAGCAAACTAATATATTTTGGGGCCCTAAAATTTCATCTTTAGTAAAAGTGAACAAAAATCAAACAGACTCCCATCTTTCCTCTGTGTTCGATAGTTTAAAATTAGACTTGGGTGACTAATGTAGATAAAAATATTATGCAAATATTAATTTGTGTCAGCCATGTCATCCAGTTTCTTGACGCAAGTGTTTGCAGAAAGCAATCTTCAAAGCAATTGCCACTGTTTACTTTGGAAGAGTTTTTGTGCTCACCCAATCTAGGAACAGAAACAACTGCAGGTGACTTATGGGACCAGTCATAACTACGTAATACAGCAAAAAAGAAAAGGAGTACTTGTGGCACCTTAGAGACTAACAAATTTATTTGAGCATAAGCTTTCGTGAGCTACAGCTCACTTCATCGGACCGAATGCATCCGATGAAGTGAGCTGTAGCTCACGAAAGCTTATGCTTTGCTGCTAAATTACTCATTGATAGAAGCTCATATTTTGCAATATCATTTTTAGTTAAGCCTAGGAAAAATGCAAGACTCGCATGATTAGCTATTAGATAGGGAGGCTTTCTATCAGTTGGTAGGTATTTATCTCTACTTGCTGCCTGAATTTTCATCATAATAGAAAATATCCATGCTATGTGCACACTAGCAACAACTTCTAATGCATCTATAGCAGCAAAAAATACCAGTGTTGGGGGGGGGGGTAAGGGCTGGATATTTCCCTCCCAGGAAAAGGCTTGTGGAATAGACAAAGTAGGCCTGAAGCTCGATAAGGGGAGGGGATTGGTGAGTCATGCAGGAATCGAGTCCCCATGCTGGGGGTGGTCATAAAGGGAGAGGGTCCCTACACATTGTTCATCTGTCCCCCAGCAACACAACTCGGAGGGAACTGTGTTCCTCTTGATTCTTTTCCATCCCTCACACTTCCACTTAGGGTTAATGGTGGTTCGACCAGCATTAGCCACCTGTCAGTTCTCCTCTCAGAAGCAAGCAAGTTAAGTGGAGCATGCTGAGCTAAGCAGCGTCCCCAGACATCTCACTGTTGCCCCAAGCCTGTGGAGACTTGAACCTACTGAATTTTCATTTGTGACTTTCTACAGTCTCAGATGGAGGAGTAGCATGCATCAGAGCATCTGCTCACCCCATCCCCAAATAGTTCCTTGAGAAAATTCTAGGCAGGTGGGCTCCCATACAACAGTGGGTCATGGTGGGCATCCAGTCATCGATGAAAAGTAAATGCCACACTTGTCCAGGTTTATTATGCTCAGTTCGTACTGATTATTCTTCTGGTGTCTCTGATATCACCGGTTTAGCATAAGACAGTCTGATATGTTAGTGGGTGACATTTTGCACCTCTAATTGGCATTTTACAACATAACATCAGAGCTAATACTCTCCTCTGCTTCTGTGAATGGAGCTAAAATCTGAGGATCCTGGCTGGAAGCAGGGGAATGCAGAAAATGGAAGAACCTGCCTCCAAAGCATACTCCCTCTTTCCCCCAATAGCCATTCTCTGGCTCTATGGGCTGAGAGGAGGCTGTCTGAGGTCAAGAGTTGGCAGGGCTAGGGTGATTGCATTCCTTTCTCCAATACATAGGCAAGCAGCCCAGGCTAACGCTAACCAAATCACTATGAACCTTTGGAGTTTCTCCCACCACAGACCACATACCCATCCCCTCAAGAGTTTGTTTACAGGGGAGATGTACCTGCAGGCAGAGGGAGCCAGGACCGGCTCTACAGTTTTTGCTGCCCCAAGCAGTGAAAAAAAATTGCAGCTGCGGACAGCAAAAGGGAGAAGCTGCCGCCGATTTGCCGCTGTGGCTGGCGGAACAGAGAAGCTGCAGCCGAATTGTTGCCGCAAGCACCTGCTTGGAATGCTGGTGCCTGGAGCCGGCCCTGGATGGAGCATACATGAACTCAGCTCCTGTGGGAAAAGTACCTGGGGGGGGCGGGGGATGTAGAAGCACCAATATAGGATCCCTGAATTGGTTGAATTCTCATGACTACACAGAGGTCATCCGTCCCTCAGTGCCATCAAATAATTAGAAGGCAACTCTGGGAGCCGGATCCCCAGCTGGTGAAAATTGGCATAGCTCCAATGACATCAGCAGTACTGGGAGTACACATTTGCAATGCTTCCTCTGCCCTCTGTCAGTTAGACATGATCCAAAGCCCAGTGGAAAGACCCAAATATACTTCAAAGGGGTTTGGATCAGGCCCCTACCTGCCCCCTCATCAGCCCTCCAAACTGGAGTATGGGTGGAGAGAGCTTGGGGGGAATTGGAAGCATGCAGTGGGTCCTGTTTTTCCTTTATATGAACAAAACTCCACAAAAGGAACAGATCCCCCAAGAACAGTATCCAAATATCTATTGGCACATTTCCATTATTCCATAGACAACCAGCCATTTACCCACCACGTTAACATATACTTCCTATTAGTCAATATATCTACTCCAAATTGCTAGAATTCATTCTCTGGTCACTTTGAACTGATTTATGGATTTGTATTTGGACCCTATAGCATTGATGGTGGCAACTTGTCCAATTGATTTTTTAATTTCTACTTGGAAAAACAAATCCTTAGAACTCTTTGAAATCATTCTCTGTCTATACATGAGTTCATTTGAAGCATTTGATTGAAAGTGGCATTTTAGGTCAAAACCTCTTGAGTCCAAGAGCTCAGTCCAGCCAGGTGACATACTGGATATTCAGGAACAACAGACCTGAGACATAAGCACGCACTAGCACAGTAGCCAATTCTTTGAATTAGGGGTGATGAGTGCTGCTTTTACAAACTTGGAGACAGCATTTTCTTCTAACCATGTAGGATCACATGTAACAGTCCTGAAAATAAATATTTAGATTGAGGACACTTCTGTAGCATGGAAACCAGACAGTGGGTGCAGATCATGCACTCTGCTCCTACACATAGACACTGGAAAACCAATGAAAAAACAGAAAAAATGGGCCAAGTTTTGTCCAAGAGAGGGCATTTATCCTTAAGTATCATTCCCCATCCCTCTGACCTTGTGTGAGCTCTGAGTATTTGGGATTTTATAGTCCATGGCTGGTGCAGAAGGGGGAAGTGAAATGCCCCATGATAGCCATCCATTTGGATTTCCACATGGAACATAGTATTGATGCAGCTGCACTAAGCTATTAAAACCTTCCTGAGGGAATTGAGGTTGGTTTGAGTGTGAACCAGGAGCTAGCACAGATATAGCTCCTAAAGGAGTCACAGTGTTGTGAGGGAAGGGGCAAGGGAGGTTCAAAGAGACACTGATCTAGCTCTCTACAAATACTCTGAGATCCAAGGGATGTCTTTGTGGCTCTCAGGAACCCATGAGTTAGGAGGCCAGAACCCCATCTCATTACGTAAGGCCTGACTCCAATCTATGATTGAGAAGAAATTCCATGAGTTACAATTCACTGAATTTCCTGGCCCTTCACTGTGTTCTCCAATAGGAGCCCTCTTTTGGACCATAGTTCTAATTGTTCCTTCCCCTTCACTTGTAACTGAAGTTGAGTTTTCAACATAGGTATCCCAGGCTCAGATGCTACCATCGGTAGATCTCTATTTAATTGAATTTTACACATTGGGTGTCTGATCCTGGCCCCTTGAAGTCAATGGGTGCTTTATTGTTGACTGCAATGGGTGGAGAATCAAGCCATAAAAGAGCTGAAGGTAGGGTGACTAGATAACAAGTGTGAAAAATCGGGACGGAGGGTCAGTAATAGGGTCTTATATAAGACAAAGCCCCTAATATTGGAATAGTCCCGATAATATTGGGATGTCTGGTCACCCTAGTGTCCACACTGAAGAGCCTTGGTCATGCCACTGCCTTCCAAAACTGGTGGATCACCAGGTCCAGTGATCTTCATGGTGTCCGCAAAAAGGGATTTGATTTGAGCACATGTGGAAAGAATAAGCAAACAATAAGAGTCATATTCTTAGCTGGTATAAACTGAAACAGGTCTTAAGACTTTTATGAAGTTATGCTGAGATACATCAGCTGGGAATCTGACCCTAATTCTCTGCCTTAGCATCAAATAAGAATTGCATTTGACAAATACCAACATGCGTTATTTAGCTTCTTCTTTTTGTACTATGTAAAGTCAAGGGCCTGATTCTCCTCTTGCTTACAATAGTGTAAACTGGGAGTAAATCCACTAAAGTCAAAGGAGGTATGCTAGTGGAAGACAGGAAAACTGCCCTACAGTGGGAGACCTGAAAGATGGGAGAGGGTATGAAATGCGGCAAATTCAAATCCAATATGAGCAAATACTTTTGACATTCATATAATTAGATGGTGGAACTCATTGACACAGGAAGCCATTGTTGCCAAGAACATAGCAAGAGTCAAATTGAACTGGTTGTGTATATGGATAAAGACTATCCAGACAGATCATAATTAATAAAAACAAAAAATGTGGAAGGGATCTTAAACCTCAGGCTCAAGTCTTAAGCCAAGCTCTAACTATCAGAGACCAGGATAAGACCTAGTGTGGCGGTAGATTATTCCTCTTAGCTGCTGCAGAATCTAACACCTTTCACTGAAGCCTGTGGTACTGGCCACTGTCAGACAGGGAATACTGGACTATATGGGCCTTGAGTCTGATCCAGTCTGGCAATTCGTATGTTTTCTATATAACAAAAAATGTGTGTTCAAAGTATTGTGTTCAAAGTTCTGAGCAGACAGCTCAGTATATCATATTAGTCTGCATGGTCTAACCTACCTAGCTGCAGTGTTGTTAAGGAACTCAATATAAATGCTCTGCTGACAATGGAAGTGTGTACCTGCTGTTTTGAACACAATAAAAATATAATTTAAAACCCTACTAATTCATATGATACCATCTGAAAGAAGCAGATCAGGAGGGAAACTTATTAGCTTAGATTCATGTAGATGTTAGTAGGAATAACCTACGTTCTTGATCCTTCTCAGACTGTGTAGTCTCTAGGGAGTTGTCTGGCTAGATGGGATTTTGCACATCTGTCAGCTAAATCAGAGATCCAAATGCAAAACCCAGCATGCAGGAACATTATGTGGATATGTGATATTCTCCTGAGGTTTTGGGGGTCCATAAACCAGTGAATGGATTACAAGGAGACATTACTACAGTATTTTCATCTGTGATAGATATAACTTTCCTCCAATGTTGCTCACAATATTTAAAGGAAAAATACCCATTAATACCCACAGATGCACCCTGTTAAATTTCAAAAAGATAAGCAGCATTCAGCGTGAAGAAATTGAGAAATGTATCTAAAAATCAGATGATCAGCTTTGGAAACTCCAGACTTCAATGATCAGAATGATGAGTGAAGTTTTCTTTTGATTTGTTTTGTACAAGAATACACATCACAGAATGCAAATCACTTGTGCAAAATGTGAGGTGGGGCTGCAGTTATAGCTATCTGAGCCATGTAAGATTCATTTGGGAACATGGAAAACTAGATGAAGACCAGAGGCCCACCTACTCCAGTAGCACGCATCAACTGAAAATTGAACCATGCAGTTTTGTTCACAAGTGTGTTCCTATCAGTCCAGGCCACACCTCCAATCACTCTACTTGCCTCCATTCTCCAAATGCTTTACAAAGCTATGAATTATGAGGGAATGTCTCCCTCTGAACTGAAGCAGGGAAGACTGAGTTATGATGCAGTGAGGAGTTGTCTTCCCCACTCCCTCTGCTTTATAACATAGTACAGGCACATCCTCCTGTCCCTCCTGAAGACCTTTCTGGCTAAGGTGGGAGGCAGTCTATCCCATCAAGTTGCCCTGAAGCTCCCTGAAGTTCCTAAGAAGAGGCAGAGTGGGCTACTCAGCCCCAGGATGATGGAGCAGGGGAAAGGCTACCAATATCCTCCTCTGAAAACACCAAGAGGTAACATGAGGGCTCCTGGAGTGGGCATCAGGCAATGAACTGTAGCCCAGGGCTGTGAGCTGCATTTTGGATAGGTTCTGAGTTCAGTGAGAAAAGTTTGCACAGCCCTAGTTATACCATGTGAGTGGACTAGAGGACCTCCCAAGGTCCCTTCCAGTCTATCATAGAATCACAGAAGTGTAGAAGAGGAAGGAGGGTCTTGAGGTGAAGGCACAGGATTGGGACTGGGTTCAATTCCCAGCTTTGTCCCAGACTTCCTGTGTGATTTTAGGTAATTATCATACAATCATAGAATATTAGGGTTGGAAGAGACCTCAGGAGATCATCTAGTCCAACCCCCTGCTCAAAGCAGAACCAACCCCAACTAAATCATCCCAGCCAGGGCTTTGTCAAGCTGGGCCTTAAAAACCTCTAAGAATGGAGATTCTACCACTTCCCATTCACTTCTGCCACCACTGAGAACAGCTTAGCTCCATCCTCTTTGGAACCCCCCTTCAGGTAGCTGAAGGCTGCTATCAAATCCCCCCTCACTCTTCTCTTCTGCAGACTAAATAACCCCAGTTCCCTCAGCCTCTCCTTGTAAATCATGTGCCCCAGCCCCCTAATCATTTTCGTTGTCCTCCACTAGACTTTCTCCAATTTTTCCACATCCTTTCTGTAGTGGAAGGCCAAAAACTGGATGCAATACTCCAGATGTGGCCTCAGCAGTGTGAAATAGAGGGGAATAATCACTTCCTTCGATCTGCTGGCAATGCTCCTACTCATGTAGCCCAATATGCCGTGAGCCTTCTTGGCAACAAGGGCACACTGTTGACTCATATCCAGCTTCTTGTCCACTGTAATCCCCAGGTCCTTTTCTGCAGAACTGCCACTTAGCCAGTCAGTCCCCAGCCTGTAGCTGTGCATGGGATTCTTCCATCCTAAGTGCAAGACTCTGCACTTGTCCTTGTTGAACCTCATCAGTTTTCTTTGGGCCCAATCCTCCAATTTTTCTAGGTCACTCTGGACCCTGTCCCTACCCGCCAGCATATCAACCTCTCCCCCCCAGCTTAGTGTCATCCGCAAACTTGCTGAGGGTGCAATCCATCCCATCATCCAGATCATTAATGAAGATGTTGAACAAAACTGGCCCCAGGACTGACCCCTGCAGCACTCTGCTTGATACTGGCTGCCAACTAGAAATCAAGCCATTGATCACTACCCATTGAGCCCAATGAGCTAGCCGACTTTCTATCCACCTTATAGTCCATTCATCCAATCCATATTTCTTTAACTTGCTGGCAAGAATACTATGGGAGACCGTATCATAAGCTTTGCTAAAGTCAAGGTATATCACATTCCCCATATTCACAAAGCCAGTTATCTCATCAGAGAAGGCAATAAGGTTGGTCAGGCATGACTTGCCCTTGGTGAATCCATGTTAACAATTCCTGATCATCTTCCTCTCCTCCAAGTGCTTCAAAATGGATTCCATGATTTTTTCCGGGGACTAAGGTGAGGCTGACCTGACTGTAGTTCTCCAGATTCTCCTTTTTCCCTTTTTAAATTCACTTAATCTTCCTGTGCTTCAATTGCTCTTCTGTAAAATGTGGATAATAATCCTTCCTTTCTCTCACCCTTTGGCTGTCTCATCTATTTAGACTGGAAATCTCTGGGGGCAGTAACTAGCTCTTATTATGTGTCTATACAGTGTTTAGCATGGTGAGGCCCTGACCTCGGTTGGGCCTCTATGTGCTATTTCGTTGTGTTATGAGTAATGATAGGTGAGCTCTTTTTACCAAATTTTGAGTAGCTCAGTCCTAATTTTCAGGCGCTCAGAAGTGTGACTTACTAACATGCTATTACTTCCACATTTGGGTTAGGACAGGCTGTAAAAACAGGAGCAGAGGAGGGAAAGAGAGGAAATTTCTAGTGAAAAAAAATACAGTAGATATGTAAATATCCCATAAACAAACCACCCTTTATATCAGCCTAGCTTTTTCATCTTTCTATTCCTTGGCTGGAAAAAAAAAGGGTGAACTAGTTTTGTGAATCCCTGAACCATTCAAAGGTTCTAAAACCCCTCAATTCCATGAGGTTTGTTCATCCCCAGTTACAACCTCCATGCTGTGCCAGGCAATTTGCCAGAGCCTAAGAGCAGGTGTGGGAAATGCCTCCTCTTCCACTGATAAACGTGACACAAAATGCTGCATGGCAGCTGGCACACAGCTGGGCAAATAGGTCAGACGTGCTATATTGCTCTGTTGATAAGTAACTCCATCTTTAGAAGCACTTCAGATATTGGAAACAACAGAAGGAACTAGCACTGCTGTGTAGGCAACATTTGTGCCAACTTCTGACAGCCTTACATGTAACCAAATGCTGCCATAGGTAACCATAAGGGTTTATCTTACCTCTCCAACATCTGGAGTGCAGCTGTGGCCTCTGCTTCCTGGCAGAGACAGCCTTTCCTGGGATGGTAATCTGATTTGTGGATTTTGACCTATCTATTTTAGATACTTATATGCCCCCTATTACCGTAGTATCTGAGTACCTCACAATCTTTAATGTACATATCCTCATAACACCCTGGGAGGTAGAGAAATGCTATTATACCTATTTTACCTTGGGGAACAAAGACACAGAGACTCAGTGACATGCTCAAGGTCACACAGGAAGTCTGTGGTGGAGCTAGGAATTGAATCCAAGTCCCAGGCTAGTACCCTAACCACTAGACAATCCTGCTCTCACCAAAACCCTCTGGCCAATACAAGAGACCTGTCCTTGTAGGGGAAAACAAAACAGTTCCAACAAAAGCAAACAGCCCTTCATTCCCCACTCAATAATCCTGTTCCTGTCAGCACTGGGTTTGCCACACCACCTCTCTAGGTGAACCCCAAAGTGGCTCCATACCCTCCATCTACAGAGGCCTTGATCCAGGGATCCTAGCATGTAAGAAGCAGACTGCCCCGCTCCACTTCCAGGTGTCTGCTGCTGGTCAAGCTTTCTTCTCACTCTGGTTCTTTGCTAGTTTCTTCCACACAACCTTCACAGGCTCCTTCATCAGCTTCCTCTCAGCCTGGAGCTACTGCTGCTCCTTCCTCAGACCCTGGTCCCTGGAGAGCCCTCCCAGCACCCTGCTCTTGTCAGCTCTTCCCCTATTCAGAAAAGACTGTCTATAATATTTCCCAGCAGGCGTGGCTCCCCATCTCTTGCACTCTTAGGCATATTATCCAAGGGAGGGGGGCAAAACTGAGGCTCAGGTCAGCAGTGAGATGCGATCCCTTTCACAGCCCAGCTCACCCTGGTACAGTAACCTTCCTATTAAATACTAGTAGAAATACTACATACTATTATCATTCATAATAACCCAAATCTTGACATCCTTATTTTCACCTCAGCCTCAAAGGGACTATGCACATGCTTAATTAAGCATTTGTGTAAGGGTTTAGCTGGATCAGGGCCAGAATGTTCAGTCCCTTGTATGATTGAGCCCTCTAATTGTAATTTGCAGACTAGAATCCCTTTTTCTGATAGGCCACCCAAAAATAGCTGTTTGATGGGCTTTCAGTGTGTCCCTAAGAGCAGCAGTGAGCCATCTTACGGAACAACCAAATGCAAATACAGAGTAGAATTTCAAGAGCCCATAGACAGACTCTGGAAGGCAGGACAACAGCATATCTTCCTTACCATTTCCACCCAATTTTACCTCTAAATATAAGAGAGCTGCTGTATTAAAATTCAAGGTGAATTTAAAATCTTGAATATGGAGCAAGCCATCATGGAAGCAGGGGTTAGATGCTGACTCTCTGACTGACAGCTGAGGACAAAGAACATACATACAGTACAGTGCAAGGATGTAGTTAATGTGTGAGTATCCCAGTTTGCATGTGCTAGTTCCTATTTGCATGCAAAAACTGGATTTTTTGCAGGCACATACATTGTGTGGGGACAATCCTGCCCCCCTTTTAAAGTTTGGCCCTAAATCTGCATTTCTGGTGCTCTATACCTTGCTGTACCAGTGCCTCTTACACTTTGGAAAAACAATCTGCTGAGCATACAGTTTTATTTCTGCATTTCTGAGATGGTAACTGTTATTCCACATCACCTTAAACATACACAAAAATCATGTTCTCTTCCTAGATGCATTGATCACCCCTTTTTGCAAACTCTTTGATGCTCACAGTCATAAAGGTCAGGAGCTCTCACTAGTCAAGTTGTGCAACTTAGAGGGTTTTTTCTCCATGCTGATTCTTCAGCTCAAGAATAATGGCACGTTCAGGCTCACAGTGAACACAAGACATACCAGACAAACAGCAGTCAGATGGAGATCGCTGAGGAACGTATTTACCAGACTGTCAAACTGATCACTGTATCTGTATTTTATACTTGAATAGATAGTAGGGCAACACATGAACTGTTTTTTTAAGCTATATAGTGTAAATTCTTTAGCTGACAAACTGTATGACTCCAAGCACATCCACATTCAAATCAAAGCTGTTTGTTTTTGCTATCTCAGGTGGTCTCTCTATTAGAAAGGATCTTTGTATCCTTCAAATACCTGTTTGAAAATCAGTCATTTTAATTTTAAACCAGTTTAGACCTTACTTGCACAATGACAAGACACTATCTTCTGTTTTGTTTTTGTTTTAGTTCACCTGTTTTCATTTAATAAAAATGTTCTTTCGTAACTCATGATGGGCTACAGAATTCCCAAACCATTCAAAATACTTTAAAGTTCTTTTGGGACATAGCCAGATACTTAATATTGTATTACATTTTATAGTTGTCACTTAATCAAGCTATTTAATATTATAGTACATTTTAAAACTGTCACTTAATCACATTTTCTTGACCCTTTTATGTGAATTAAAGATCACTGTAGATAAAAAATGGCATGCTTTAGTTTAAATAGATTCAGTATGTCCAGTTTGACAGTTACTTCTGAGACATTAAAAGAATTTTCTGTGATTAATGTGACCCACACACGTTAAATGGTGTAATGTTCCATTTCTTCAGCCATTAGAGGAAACAGCATCAGACAGAAGGAGCCAAAACTTATCCAACTGTATGTAAAGCTGAAAAAGTCTAAAGATAATGTAGAGCAAGGCATGCTGAGCTAAGAAACTGACTTAAACTGACTTAATATTTTCCTTTTCCTTGTATCTTGAGAGGAAAAAAATGTTCTCCAATAACACAGTAAGTGCACATTCTACAACAAAAGAAATATTGCTCATAATGGAAATAAACACATTCAGAGACAGGTGAGCAGAATTATTCTGTGCTTAATATAAATAATTAATAAACATTTATTCCAATTTTAGAAAAGCTGCCTTACTGGATATTTACTTACAAGAACAAAAAAAGGACCTAAGAAAAGACATTGGAACCATTTTTTTATGACCGTGATAGTTTTGTGCAGTTCACAAACTGCTTCACTGAAGATGTTATGCTCTTAATCGTTCACTCTCATTGTAAAAATACATTACATGTCTTCACAGAAATGTTTAAAAGTACCATGTTTTTCTTTAGCCTTGGTGCTCAGTTTCTACTTGTTTGTTTAATTGATCTGACTATAATTGTTCCTGCTTTGTATCTTAATCTCAAATCAGATGTACAGAGTTAGTTGACAGCTGTGAATATAAGTATTGCCTACTCTTATTGTGTGTTTTTCTTGATAGTTTAATTAGAAGAGGTGACTAATACTTTAATCCATCCAGTAGGACATTTTACAATGACATTGATCTTTTGTTTGACAGTAAATGTGTTTGATAACAGAACAGAATATAATAGAACCATATTGGTGTTAGTAATTCAGGTAGTCAATTAAAAATACTCTGTATGCAGCACATACACAAACAGTGAACAATAGGGCAAACTAATCAAGGTATAACAAGAACCTACATAGAAATCTGGATGTTGGAGGAGGAGAATGGCTCAAAATGTACAAGTACTGCTAATGAAACATATATGACACGTAAATGCATCTCTTCAAAGCTCCCAGTGTGGCCACATTGAGAAAAGGAAGCCAGATGGCAAAGACTAGACACCTATATGGAGGCCTCTCTGTCATTTTCTCCAGTGAGATATTTTGTTACCTCAAATGATGTCATTTTGTGCATAGGATGCAATTCATGCCTCCCCACTAAAAGTATGAGTAATGAAGCTTTTGTAGAGGACCATGTGGGGGCTGGGCAGACAGGATCTAGCACCTTAACCTAGAGAAGAAATTCTCTCTATCAGTCAACTCCAACTGCCCTTTCCAGCTGTTTTGGGGCTGATACAAAGAACCTCTACACGGCAGGTGTAGAGACCTACTGAACTGGGACAAATGTTACCTTTACTCTGTTGTTAAAACATAATAGCTAAATTGAGGGCCATAGAGGATTGCTGATATTTACACATACACACACATGGCCACATCCTCAGTCGGTTTAAATTGGCAGTATACCTCCTCTGATATCAATACACTAATTCACACTAGTTGAGAATCAGGCCATATGAACTGATTCAGAACCTTTAATACTATTAATCTATTAGTGGGTATCATGAGGTTTAGTTAATTAATATTGGTAGAGTGCTTTCAACATATGAAAGCCTGTAACATGCCAAGTATTATTTTTACTAGGTAAAAGTATGTTCTCATAACTATTACCTTCCGCTGCCCCTCCTGTTGTTTGCCACTATAACTTGTTATGTGAAATTACACTGTAAACTCCTTGGGGCATAGACAGAGTCATTTTGTGTGTGTTTGTAAAGGGATTGGCACTAATGGGCCCTCGATGCTGGTTGGGGCCTTTGGGCATGACTGTAGTATAAACAATTACCACCCTCTGTACATTTCTTTCCAGTGTGAATCCAAATTGCAGACTTGCTGCTGGCTGTATTTTGTAAGCCAATGTTTTGCAACTCGGAAATATGTGAGCTTGAACAACATATTTCACCTTCTTTCTATGAACAAATATGGGTGCCTCGTGATGCTATTTGCTCTTCAGTTTCAAATACAAACATGGATAAAAACTGAAGGGAATGCCTGTTCCTTTACACTCATGTATTAGGTACTCAGTATTCACCCTAACTCCTGTGTGGAAGGATCACAACAGCTGTAAACTCAGAAACCCACCGTAACTCCTCGATAGAAGAACACGCCTAGAATGTGTACCAAGACGTGTTTGTAAATTGTCTGTATGACCTTTAAGTTTGTCTTGTATTGCGTTCTTTATCAATTTTCATGCCAACACTGTATTTGTTATTGAAATTTCTCTGCCACATGCAGTACAAGCCTGGTCTTACCTTTTGGGGAAATATCCTTGATGACCTTATTGGTCTAAAAAGTTTTTACACAGCTTTGTTTTAGTTTCTCTTTAGCTTTTCTCTCAAGTCTCCCATATATGACACTATTAGAATTCTTTCCCTAGCTTTCTACTTGCCACCTCCTTCCCTACTCTTTTGTTCTTTGGCTAATCTTTCCTTATATATTAATGAAGTTCTTTATAATTTCTCTTCAAATCTTCAACTGGAATCCTGTGTAACTTTTTTTAAAAAAATATACCTGCAAGAGTCTTTTATCATGAAAATTATTAATACTTCCATTGCTTCTGGCATTGTACCATCAGCTCTAAAATGGTCTATTATTATTTCTGATCTTAAGCTGCTTTCTCTTGACCCAGAAATATTGGCAAATTACAGACCTATAGCTAAGCTTTTATGGGGAAGGTCTCGAAGCAAGTGGTAGCCTTTCAAGTGCTTAACCATCTAGTAATAATCTTTATGACAAATGGCCTTCTGGTCTGCAGTTATGCCTAGTTTACTATGCAGAGTGCTAAGAGAGTGCCCCTTAAAGTGGCCAATGACTTTTTATAAAACCCTACTTCATGTGTCATGTCTGCCCTTACCTATCTTGTTATGAGCACAGCTTTAGACTGTGCACATCATGGTATCCTCCTAATCACATGCCAGGTTATAAAACTCAGGGTTGGTTTGTTCGATCCAAATACATCAACTTGTCACTATTGATAATCATTCATCTGCACCAAGCATCGTGCATCATGTTTTCAGTATCAATGTTAAGATCACTGCTCTTGAACATTATTACGACTAATTATTAAGATAAATTTGACTGTTAATGGTAGCAACACTTTTTTCAGTTTATGCAAATGATTAATTCATGCAATATACATTTGTCTGTGCAATCTGGAAAGCTGTGAAGGGAGCTTTGAAGAAAGATGGATCAAAGCGGAAGCCAAGTTGAGGGTAAAAAACAAGGTCTCCTGGATGACACTGGTTTAGCTCAACTTTCTCCCCCACTGCCTAGATCCCAAGTTTTAGTACCCTACGAGCTGGGGCTCTTGGGGTAAATTATAGCACCTAGTAAGGGATGGGGGAAGTCAAGCCCTGGCTTGTGTAGACCAGGAAAACCGGTTTAAGAAATTTGTTGAAGGATACAATGTAAGCCAAACACACAAAATAGTTCAACAGGTAACCAGATAGATTATTAGTAAGGAGAATAAACTGCTTTACTGCTGAAATTTCTGCTTTGTAATTGGTGGTCGTGTACCACATACTGGACTCTGAATTGCACCAAAACATACTGCAAGCTTATCTAAGAGCCAAGTACTAAAGTATTTACTCAGGCAGTCTCCAGTTGAACTCCATATGAGTTGCCTGAGTAAGAACTGAAGGCCCAGTTGTTTCCCCTTAACCTGTGTGGGGAGCAGGTCTTCACCCATCTCACAGAAGGAGGACTCAGCTGCCTCCATGGCACCATGCTCTCCTTTCAAGGACTCAGAATCCAGGTAGGCAAGGGCAGCAGGACTGGGCATGTATCAGCCCCAACCAGCCCTGAGGGGATTCCCAGGAAAAGATACTGCAACCTGAGTTTATATCACCTTTCCCATAACACCCTCTCCCCAGGGCAGAATCCCTTTTAAAGGGGGTCTTGTGCAGAAGCATTTCCAGGGAAGCCTTGGTTCTGTATCTCCATTGGAGCTGCACTGCCAGAGAACACGGAAGGCATGCTGGGATTCCAACAGTAGCAGAGAGACACAGAACCTCTGTGCAGATAGATTCAGAGGGTTTGGGGTCTGGGTCAGACTTGACACTAACCCAACGGAGCATGAGGGGACTTCCCTGCATGAGAAATTCCGCAAGGGGAACCTCACAGAGTTTGCCTCCCTCCAATCTCCCCTTGTGCGAACTTTACCACATGGCTAAGGTTTAAGTGAGGAGCTATGGGGTTTTGTCCCCAATACAGACATGACCATCTCTTGCTGGAATGACTGTAAATGCTATGATGGGAATTGAGGAATACAGTAAAAGGCAAAAACAGGTATATACATATAATTCTAACTATTAACACAGGTATAAAAGACAGAATTGGGTACACTGAATTCAATGATTTTTTTAATCTAGAATGGAAATAAGCTGGCAAAGATCATAAAAATGATTATCTTGTTTATAAAGTATATTGAGAAAAAAATGACAATTATAGCAACAATATAAGAAAAAACTAGAAAATCCTGATAAATGAGCAAACTTTTATTTTCAAACATGATAAAAATGGTACCTAGAAATCTAAACTTGAACAGAGTTCAATGCAGAATTGAATTAAGGTAGGGGGAGGGAAATCCAACCAAATGGTTAAACTTCCACTACCAAGCTTGTATGTGGTTTATCTGGACAGACCTATGAAATGAATAAAAACAGCAGCTAAAGGATTGAACTTTTGTTGTCAGTAAGAAATCCAGATCATGGATAAGGATACTCTGAATTCTGTGTAAAGAGCTCGGCAAAATATCCTCCATTGAACAGGAACTAATGATTGATGGTTGCACACATGTAATTGAACATGCAAAAAGGAAAAGCTACATCCCAAGAAAAGAAACAGAAATGCTATCAAGAGGATGGAATCATGGTAATATTTGTAGGCTAAGAAACATGCATGGAAAAAAGGCAGATTATGGAAAATGCAAATTGTAACATAAAATACATGTTTGGGTCTATGCATATTCTACATTAGATTATCAAGGGAGCATCTGTCATGAATAGAGTCATGTAGAATGTTGGCAGGGAAACTCAAGCATGTAAAGTTTGCATGGTTTGGGGTTTCATTACAAACGGAGGACCCCACGCTGTTCCCATTGAAATCAATAGCTAACTTCCCATTGACTTCAATGAAAGCAGGATCAGGCCCTTGCAAATTAGCCTGTGTGTGGAAAGGTTCACAAAGGTGCACAGATCTTTCAAGTATGCCTGGGGTCCAGGTTCAACCAAACATAAAGGCTGGTTCATCTTTTCCTATCAACACTGCGTGAAATGTGATCATCTTGGCTGTGGTTTTGCTTTGAGATGTTGGGTCCAGTTAAATCAAAACTCAAGCAGGGAGAACCCACACAAACTGAAATCAAATGAAATTTCACAAAACCCCTTGCAAACTGAAATGATTTTAATCAAGGATACAACCAGAAGACTAACCCAGACCTGGTTAACCTTAACCTTAACCTGGTTAAGACTAAGCAGAAAGTAGAGCATATTAGTAGCATGAGAATTAGAATGGCATCAAGGTCTTGGAGGCAATCATTTTTTGAATCAAGCCAAGTACACAGTGGGAATAGGTTATAAGGCTAAATCATTTCTTACCACAACTTAAAGAGGACTTCGTTCTTGCTTAACTCTTCTTTTCCATGAATACACCACAACTTTGTTTCCGTTTGTCTTGTTCCTTATTTCAAAAGCAACGTTTGCTTTAACAGTCCATTTTTTCCAAGCAAAATACTGAATCTAATTGCAGGAATATGTCATTCCCTCCTCTGTGCCACATGGCATGAGTTAATGATGATGAATGAAAGGAATAAAACCCAAATCTTTTTCAAACTAAAGCTCCTGTTAAATTGCTGGAAATTATATGCATGCGTCTACACTGCAGAAGGTCAAAGATCTCACTTCCTGTGTTTGGCCACACTACTCAACAGGCAACTGGCTGGACCTACAGAAATATTGCTGATGAGATCTATGGGAGTCACCTAAGTAAAGCAGTTTCGCTTAGGGATGGAGATTTCATTATAATTCTTCTCTCCTCCCCTTTGGAACACTAAACATGATTCACCAGAGCCCAGAACCTGCCTCAAGTGTCTGTTATCCAGTTATTTTTGGATTTTCAAAAAATGAGGATTAGAGCAGTAATACACCATCTAACATGATTTATGTTCTCACATTAGGTCTCTCAATTTCCCTAATATAGGATTTCATTCTGTTGCATTACATATAAAGCAGAAGCAATTCAGCTAATTTAGAGCAAGATTGTGCCTCTCTCACTCTGAGTAACTCCTTACTCCTGGAGTAGTCCCATTGACATGAAAGGTAACTATTTGCAGAGCAAGACACTACTCAGCAAATCTGCCCCTTTGGATACATCAATTTTCAGAAACAATTTCTTGTTTTATAAACCACAGAAGCATGTTCATATTCTTCTCTTCTCTTTTCACACACTTTCTCCTTCATCCACCCCCGTCTCCTCTACTTTGCCCTACAGTTGCCTCTTCAGTGCCCCTTTGTCAATTACATGATCCGTTAGCTCTTTCTTCCTCTATCTCATCCCCCAACTCTCTCTGGGATCTTTATGTCACCCTCTCCTTCACCGTCACCTCTGATGCCTCTCTCTCTCCCACCGCCTTCCCACTTTGTTCCTAACTCCCTCCCTCTGCTCTGTTGCAGCCTATTTTGGAGATATAGCACAGCAGACTTCAAAGTGAGATTTAATAGTAGGCTCTTTTGAAAAATCTCCCCTTTAGATGACTGTTTTCTCCCTGTAGATGAGTTTGTCTGAGTTGTATTTCACACTAGTATAAATCAAGGAGTAACGCCATTGAAGTCAATGAAATAAGGTTTCATTTGCAGGTGAATAGCTTCAGCAGCAGAAGCAAAACAAAAATTTACTAGTCTAGTAAGTTACCTTTCAAAATCTTTCTGTCTCCATGCAGAGCAGACTGGAGAGGAGTGACCCAGAATGGGCTAAGTAGGTAGTGGCATATGCCAATGTAAGACAGAGTCCTTTGCACAAAGTCAGAAACTGCACAATTACAGACAATCATCACAAAGCTGCTCTTCGATTTATGAAGTAAACTGAGGTCATCCGAGGCAATCATGCCCGTTCTTCTGCACTGTGTGTAGTTGACTTTGCAAGGTGGAAAAGAACAATCCTTCTCTTCCCTTCTTTTGTTCTGTTTTTAAGATACCTTATTCAATATCAGAATGCTTTTTTGGTCAATAATCCATGGTCAATAATCCAGATACCTTCAAATCACAATGGTTGAAATCAAAGAGTAACTCCACTGAAGTCAGTGGAGTAACACCAGTGTCAGAACATTTTAAATGAACTAATACCAGGCTCAGGATTCTGCCAACATCATGTATGACGTTCACTTTTGTATATACTTAAAACATTGTGAGAATTTAATAATATTGATTATTTTAAAAGAAGAAAATCTGTAAAGATTAAAAAAACCCACCCAAGTGAAAATAAATTTTGGGACAGGGTAGGTTTGATGCTCTTAGCAATATAACAAAATGCACATGCTGGTTTTCTGGCATCTACACACAGTTGGAGTGGGATTAAGTCCATTTATAAGGCTGCATGCCTATTTTAAAAAGGCATACCATAAGTTCTAACCCAATATAGTTTTAGAGGCATAGCCCATACAATGCAGCAAGGAGGATCTCTTCTGAAAACAGACTCTCCTCTTACAAATGGCACCATGTTTTTACCAACATCCTGCCTTATGGCCTTAAAGCCACAGTCAAAAGGAAGGGTGGCACTAGAAAGAGCATGGATAAATTCCTACCACCACCCTCGATGAGACTGAGAAATGAAGGCAATGAACTGCTAAAGGAGCCATGATTCGGTACTGCCAAGAGCCAAAAGAGCATCTACAACACAATGTGATCAATGGTATCAAAGGTGCTGATAGATCTGACAAAGTCAGTGGAGGAAGCTGGCCATTTTTGTACCAAAATTCAGCCTAAAGCCACGCTAACAGAAGCCAAGCAAATCCAAACTTTTCAGATGCACCAGAGCTGTTTCACCACACACTTCCTGGCTGCCTTAGCCAAAGAAGGATGGCTGAAGACTGGGCAGTATTTAGAAATTTAGATTTTTGAGAAGAAAAGTGGCAGCTCACTTGAGAAGAAGCAGTGTCCTTCAGAGGTCAGCATCTCTCCCTCTCCCCATTCCATGCCTGGCATCTCTCTCTCCCCCCCCCCACATCTTCTTGTTTGGTGTTTCTCCCTCTCTCTTCTTCCCACCTTCTGCTGGGCATTTCTCACTTGTACTTTCATTCCGTTCCAAAAATTGCCTCCCTACTTTTCCTTGCTTCCTGAAACTTCTGTCTCCCCCTCTTCTTGGGGGGCTTCTTTGCTACCTTCTCCTCCATAGCTCTCGCAGGCGCCTCTTGGCTCCCTTTGTATCTCCATCTGCATCCTTCCAGGTGTCTCACCTCCCTCCTTAGCATCTCCCGACCCCAGGAAACTCTCAATCTACTTCCTCCATGGCTACTTCTGCACTCCTCAGCCTGCCTCACTACTCCCTTAAATCCTCATAATTTCCTGTCTGGCTCCCTCTGCAACCCTAGGGCTGCCTCAACTCATTCCAAAGCTCTTCCTGACTTCCCTCCTCACCTCTTAGCAATATTTTTAAATGGAATTTTTTTCTGAGTTCACCTAGAGCAGAGTTCCTGGGCTGTGGTAGGGTTGTTTGATCTGAGCTTCAGTTTGGGGATCTCTCTAGTACAGGTCTCCCCCCCGTACTCCTAACAAAGACTCCAAAGTCTTACTGAGGTCAGGATAGCATCAAGCCTTGTAATGAGTTTTCTTGCAATGTCTGTGACCTTCATAGTCTTCTGTTTTGAGTTTGAACAGTAGTGTGCATGTAGCTAAGTTTCTGATCAAGACTACCGGTAGCCAGCAAGCTGAAGCAACCACCACTGTCCCCCTCATTGCAAAGTACAGGCCTGTATTACTGCTATGGTATACACATTGCCAGGCAGAGAACAATTTGCACTTGCAATAGCAATACCTGGGACCATGCACAGAGTAAACAAACAAGCTTATTTCCAAAGCCTGCCAAGAGGCAAATTTCTCCACATTCGCTTCATGTGCACAATTTTTGCACAGCTGCAAGCTCAAGTTGCCCTGCGAGCATTTGTGGGGGGAAGGGTGTGGAGTGAAAGGCTGGATTCCGACTTCTGCAGTGCCAATGTCATGAAACTTTGGAGACATGAATCACTGTTCAACTCCACGGGTGCTGAGTTGCGGAGCCTCTGTGACCAGCACCCGCAGAGCCAGAATTTGAGATGAATAGAAGCCTCTGAGTGGGACTCCAGTGAATGATGTAACAGTTATACAGATGGCATACTGGTAATCATTAAACAGTTATTGCCATCTCCAGTGAGAGAGTGAATAATGTGTGCCCATGGTGAAAAAATTCACCCATGAAGTCGAGAAAAATACACATATTCTGATTTTAGACGCATGGGTAATCAAAGATAGGCAAGTCCTTGCCACAATCGATCTGTTATCAGAAACCTAAGGCAGCTCGTTGGTTTTTGAACTTTGACTCACAGACTCCCATATGGTCACAGTTTGCTGCCAAAAAAAAAAAAGTTCATGAATTCTTTCACCTCAGCAAGTACAGTCCAGTCTGAATGGTTCCTCCTCCCCACCCCCTGTCCATTTGAAAACCATATTTATATATTCTTGGGGCCCCATTGAAACATTAAAAAAAAAGACGCCAAAGAAAATACAGTGCTGGCACTATTTCATTTCCACTGCTGGGTGAACTGCTACAGGCTAGTTAAATCTGACTGGAATTAGAAAGCTGTCTTTTAACCATGGTTATTATCCCTAGAACCTTTCTAATAGCAGTCCCAGAATATAAGTTTAAAGAAAAAAATCACTTTAATGGAGGTCTCAGAGCTACATTTTTATATTGCACCATGCTGAGCTATTGATTAGCTTTACATTAATTTTACAGGCCAGAAGAATTTCTCATGATTTTCTCCCTTTGATTTCACTGCCCATCAGCAATTGTACCAGTTTTCTGCCTAGCTGCTGAGCAAAGTTAACTGCTGATGCACTTCCTATCCTTGACTTTTGATTCCAGCCTGTTTCAGCAATCTCAACCAGTCACTTCCTGTCTCCCCTACTTCACCGTCTGGCACTTACTTCAGACAAGTCAATATTTTTAAATTATATCTGTACCAGGAGTAATTAATCATAAAGCTTTATGCTTTGCAATGTTATTTGAACTTCTGCTTGGCATTCACAATTATAAAACAAAATAAGTTCAATTGTGAATATCAGTTTAGGTTCACATACTTGTAACACTGGTGCTCCTTATATCCATGAATAAGTGAGTATTACTTGTAAAGTCACTGCTCCCTGACCATTAAAAATTAGGTAATTCAGTTTGACTTTTCTGATAATGCAGGAAAATATATAATTTTATAATCACCAATAGCCAGAGTTACTATATATGGAGACATATTATGTTGGAAAAAATAAATGTCATAACTCTCGGCATAGTCCTGAGCCAGGTGGTGGGGATGGGGGGGAAGGGATGCATGAGCTCCACTGACCAAGGGAAAAGCTCCTGGAGTCACAATTCCCCCTATGCTGATTCTTTGCTCCAGGGTGGGTAGCAATTTACTGCGAATGTTGGCCCACAGTAAATTACTACCTGCAGTCTGGCTCTAGCTTAGCTACTCTGACCAGTGATTGTAGGGGCTCCATTAATTTCCTACCAATTTCTTTCCCCTCCCTCCCACTCCACTCCCATCCCCACCTGCAAAGGCAGTAAGCAGACAAGTAGCCTTGCTAATTCTTATGCCGCAGACCCAAGGTCCAGGTAACCCATATAGGGCATTACTGGGGCTCTCACTCCCTTGTGCCAGCGTATAGTCCAAGTTAAATCTAGTCCTGTAAATGGAAACATGACATTTCTGCCTGTAGATGATGACTCTGCATCTCTATTACAGCAATCCAATTCTGTTGTGTCCTTTGACAGTGTCACATGATGCCTATCTTCTCAGGATGACAACGAATGACCCTGACAGTTCCAAACCGGTGTATCAGAATTGCAGAAATTCTTAACATTGCCTACATAATCTATTCTATTATGCAAACATAACAGCTTCATAGAGATTCAATCCATAATTATGCCACAGCACTCTATCAGATCTATGACACCTACAACTAACAGGGTTGCCAACCCTCCAGGATTGCCCTGGAATCTTCAGGAATTAAAAATTAATCTTTCATTAAAGACTGTAGCGTGATGAAACCTCCAGGAATACATCCAACCAGAACTGGCAACCCTAACAACGAATAGAAACTTCCCCCAAACACACCAAGGCCTGATTCCGATCTTAGAGCAATGTAAAAACAGGAGTGGCTCCACTGTAGTAAAACCAGTTACACCAGTGTAAAGCAACAAACAGGCTCATTGTTTCTAATCCTCATTTTAATAGCTCCATTTTATTAAGTGTCCTTTGTGTTATGTTGCACCATTCACATCCAGTGTAGCTAGCAATATCCATCTGTCCTAGGGGAATCAGTCTACTATCAGCCAATCACACTGCAGTGAAGGAACCAGCCTAGGATTCAGCAGACTGCTATTGTGTTTCCTTAAGACAACTGAAGAATACACCTGTGTCAGTTAACAGACATGCATGTAATTGATGACATATGCTTCTTTAAAATGTTTGTTTAAAACAAAAACTCTTCTTAAAGTGTCCCAAGCAATTTTAGTGAGATTAATTATCTCCTTCCTTATTCTTTTTCTCCCGTTCCAAACATTTCATGTCTCCCACAGATACTAAATCCATTGGATTTCAAATTATGTCACAATTAGCAGGAAATGAATTAGCATCTGGCCTATCCCCTAGTTTTCCTCCAGTGGAGACTGCCAACTTTTAACACAAGCCTAAAGCGACGACTGAGAGACTAACACAGCAAATGATACAAAGGGCATAGACACGTGTGTGTGTGTTTGTGTGTGTGTGTGCTTTAAAATGCACCTTACAACCCTCAGAACTCCAGGCTTATGTGATCAGAAACATTTCACTTTTTTAATCACCATTCATTTGGGAAGTTTGCAGCTGATCCTTTCTACCTTTTCACGGACTATCTTTTAAAATACTCATGCCCCCTTTTAACAGCAGAAGCCAAAGTTATTAATTAGCTATGTCTTTTAGTCCCACCATACAACGTTTCTTTTTCACATAATCTCTTCAGGTGCCTGTAAGGATTTTTCAGTCCATAGTGTCTATATATTTCAGTCTCCCATATGAGTCCCAGTTGACAGTTTCCTGCATGATTTACAGGCCTCTGCAGTCTATTCTCTTTGCTGCTGTATGTATTTTCCAGTTCTTTCAGACTTCTATTCACTGCGAAGTACTTACATTTGTTTCTTTGCCTCCTCTTTAGAGGATTTTGGCCACCATTCACTATGCTCTCTGCCCTTCACCTCTGCTATTCCTTTTCATGGTTATTTCTATCCCGGCCATTTTTCTTCCCATGTTGCAGTTTGCGGTGTACAGCTGCCCGGAGGTGTTTAACTGTTTCTATTGTGCAGCCTCCAGTCACACACAGCAACTTTGCAGGAGACTCTCCTCTCATGTCACTGGTTTTAAGTCAGAAAACAAGAACCGTGCATAAATAGTTAAAGAGAAACATGCTCCCCAAGTTAGCAGCGACCAAATGTTTCTATCCAATGGCTTCTGTTCCAGACAAAAAAACACCTCAGCAACTGGCATTAAATTAGCACCCTCACTGACAGACCCAGTAATAAGATGAAGGGTTGCATGGGCATAGAGGTTGAAAGAGGTAGATTTAGCCATCAAGATGGTCCTTCCAGCATGATGCCACAACCGTGTGGGGTGGGGAAATTTGCACTACTGCTGCCCAGGAGCTGTTCTGTATATACATTATTGGTTTGGGTCGACAGGACTAAGCAGCTAGTACCTTTCAAGAACACAAACACTCTCTTGGAAAATAGGCAAAGAGAGAAAAAAGAAACCCTAACCCTAACCCTTTTGAGCAAACACAGGGTTTCTAGAGCTTAGACTATAATTCTCTCTACGTCAGATTTGCTGGACATACGCTTCCCCTTTGGTATGACCCAGTTTTATGTTTCTTTCCCAAACTTGATATTTAGGGAATTTTGTCAATTTACTTTTAAGTGGGGTGTTTTTTGTTGAGGGAGGAGTGGGCATTGACCAGTGTCTCAAGCCTGTAACATTCTGAATGATTATAGACTTAAGCAAATAGCCGTAATCTATTCCCCCACCCTATTCTTTTCCTTTACTGAACACAGAATGTAGAGAATCTACTGTTTTTTACTGAATCCATAGACATAAGATAGGGGAGGGGTCAGAGACAAAAAGAAAGAAAAACGGCATCAGTGTAAACAGTCCAGTCCAGCAGCAAATTAACCCTACCTCATACTTGTATCCATGTCTGTTAGAAGAGTTAGTGATGGAACTACAGTCCAACAGCTGGGCATCTGGATTGTGCAGTTGACAGGGTTCCTCCATGTGGACATAGATGTCAATTTCTATACTGGATTTTGTTCAAGAAGAGGGAAAACTGAAGAGTTCTACTCAGTACCTGTTACAAAACAACATTGCCCCAAATGGTTACTGCAATTCCATGTGTTGGCACTAACAAGCATGTCAATCCAAGCCAAATGTATGTATTTGGACCTCATGCCCCTAGGTTTTCAGTGACATTAGGATATTGGCACAGACATCTATTCGCACAAGATTGTCTGTTTGTCCGTGTAAACAGATGAGAACACCATGCTGAAATGACCCTTTACTCCTCCCACACCCCGCCCCAAAGAAGCTCGCTTGGAGGAATGATAAGAACAAAGAGAGGGATAGAGCCTGCAGAGTCTCAGTCTGGCCCATCAGCCTTCCACAGACCATTATAATAGTTTTACATTTTTTTTAATTCTCTAAGAAAACCAATTTCATCCTTGAATGTTCAATTGATCTACAATAAACAAACAGAAAGGCATTAGGGAAAAATATTGTGTATCTATTTTGCTTTGCTGTTTAGAATTTAATCCTGGATTCTAAAAGAATGATTACAAATAATTCTGCTAATGGTCCTTAATGTATGTTTCAAATGTAGCTGCTTAGGATAGGACTATGGAGTACACGTTCATTATGGGTCAGAGGATTTTAGCCAGATAGGCTCTCACTTTTGATTAAGGGGTTGAGCACCCAACTCCAGTATGTATATTATATAAACTTTCACTACTGTTCATCTAGACTCTGTGCAATAAATACATCATTTTGAAGGTTTTCTAAGGGTTACTTACATACTGTGATAGGCTTACTGAAAATAAATGCTAAGGTGACAATAAAACAGTAGTTTAGAACAGTGGTTCTCAAAGCCAGTCCGCCGCTTGTTCAGGGAAAGCCCCTGGTGGGCCAGGCCAGTTTGTTTACCTGCCGTGTCCGCAGGTTTGGCCGATCGCGGGTCCCAGTGGCCGCGGTTCGCCGCTCCAGGCCAATGGGGGCTGCAGGAAGCGGTGCAGGCCAAGGGACGTGCTGGCCGCCCTTCCTGCAGCCCCCATTGCCCTGGAGCGGTGAACCTCAGTCAGTGGGAGCTGCAATCGGCCGAACCTGTGGACGTGACAGGTAAACAAACCAGTCCGGCCCGCCAGGAGCTTTCCCTGAACAAGCAGCAGACCAGCTTTGGTTTAGAAGAGGACTCTGCAACTGAAGTTTCCACTTCCTACTGAGCCCAATTCATAGACTTTAAGACCAGAAGGGACTGATATGATCTGCCTGACCTCCTGCATAACACAGGACAAAGAATCACCCAGTAATTTCTGCACCAAGCCCATAACTTTTGTTTGAGCTACAGACCATCTTCTAAAAAGATATGCAATCTTGATTTAAAAACTTCAAGTGATGGAGCATCTACCATATCCCTAGGTAAGTTGTTCCAATGGTTAATTGCCCGCCTGTTAAAAATCTGCACTTTCTTTACTATCTGAATTTGTCTCACTTCAGCTTCCAACAGCTGGATCTTGTCAGTCCTTTTTCTGATAGTAGACTGGTCTCTATTTGATCAGAAATCTCTTCCCCATGTAGGTACTTGTAGACCATGATCAAGTCACTCCTTAACCTTTTCCTGGATAAAATAACTAGATAGAGTTTCTTTAGTCTCACTATATGACAAGTTTTCCAGGTCTCTGATCAATTGGTCCCTTTCCAATTAGTCCCTTCTGAAGTGTGGGCATCAAAATGGGTCACAGAAGTTAATGGTAAATACAGTTAATTATGTTTTTGTATTTCTGAAGAGGACGAGGTTGAAATTGAGGGCTTGTCTTCACTACCCAGTAAGTCAACCTACGTTACGCTACTTCAGCTACGTGAATAACTCATGTAGCTGGAGTCGACATAGCTTAGCGTCTTCACTGCGCTGCGTCAGTGGGAGATGCTCTCCAGTCGACTTACCTTACTCTTCTCAGAGAGGTGAAGTACCTGGGTCGACCAGAGTGCGCTCTGTGGTTGACTTAGTGAGTCTTCATCAGACCCGTTAACTCTCCCCTGCTGCATTCATTGCAGCAGCATTGATCTCCCCATAGTGAAGACAAGCTCTCAGTGTGTGGGAGGAGGGGGTCAAAGTGAACTGGCTGGATCATTCTAGGAACCCAAAGTCCATTGAAAGATTCCCACCCACTGCAATGGATTTTGTATCAGCCCCCGAAGAAGTAAAAATGGCAAGGCTAGGTTTTCTATGGGATAATAAAATAGCCAATGCAGATCAAGGTTCAAGTGAGTTTTATGTTACATGCAAAAACTAGCCTCAATGGTCTAGTGACTAATTTTTTTAGCAGTAGAAAACTACCACACAGAATAGCACATACATTCTATAGCTCACAATGCACATAGGTAAGGAGTACAGATCTATCCGTTTAGGTTCTTAAATCACACCCATCATCATAATATCTGAGCACCTCATACCAGACATGCATTGGCAAATTTGCATGCACATTATCCAAGGTCAGCATTATCAGTATTGCACATTAATCCCACATATACTCAGAATTATTTGCCTGAAGAGGAAAAAAATACTGCAAGTTGCCTGAAATCTACTACACAAGATTTTGACAGGATACAAGGTCCCAGTATGACAGTTTTTTCATCTTAATGTATGAATCCGTTTAGTGCTCATGTAAATTAGGGACTAACAGCATTTCATTTGAGCCAAGTGCTGAACAAATTTCTTACCTATTTCTCATTATGTTCTGGCTCACAAAATCCCTGCTCTTCCTGTCATGGGACTCTTGAGCAGCAAGTGCCAAACTGAGCCATATTGTGTGGTCATTTTTTTTTAATTTGCAAAGGTGTTAAGAATGAGAAATCAAGGCAGCTTTCATTTGTGACCTACACAGTTAGGTGTCCGGAGCTGAAAGATGAATCCTCTAACCAATTGCACCACCATCTAGCCCACAGTGGGGGGATTTTTAAATTAATAAGTTGGGTCACACAACACAGAGTATCAAAGCCACAATCAATTCTGATTTCTGATGCATTGCAATGCAAAGCCTCACTGGCCTCTTAAAAACAAAAGAGGGCACCAATGCACTTCTCCATCAATTCCAACTATTCTTTTTGAAAATGAGGAAAATGATAACAACAAGAGGGAATTAATACCTTGCTCTGGCTCCATACCACATGTTTCTCTTTGGGCTATTATTATTTATATTGCAGCAGCACCTTTGAGCCCCAGTCACACATCAGGACCTCACCGTGCTAGTTGCTGTACAACCACAGAACAAAAAGGATGGACTCTACCCCTAAATGCTAACAATTTCCATTATGGGCTGTTCTGCCAATATATGCAGACTAGGTGGAGTAAATTTACCTACACTGCTGTTATTATTGTTATGATTAACTGTATTCCTTTAGCATATTGTGTTTCCTTTTGAGGTCAGAACTCCATTGTGATAGACATTGTACAAAAATAGTCCCCATCCCAAAATGCTTACAATCTAAATAGCTAGAGATTATCATCTTTGTTTTACTATTGGGGAACTCAGGGACCAAGAGATTAAATGACTTGCCCAAGGTTACACAGGAAATCGATAGTAAAGCCAAAAACTAAACCATCATCTGCAGAGACCCAATACTGTATTTTAACTATAAAACCATCTTCCCATACACTGTGGGAATTTTATGACTGTGGCCTAAGCACTCAAATCATACTGAATGAAAGGATCTGATGACCAAGTCATAGATTCATAGAATTATAGAATATCAGGGTTGGAAGGGACCTCAGGAGGTCATCTAGTCCAACCCCCTGCTCAAAGCAGGACCAATCCCCAACTAAATCACTCCAGCCAGGGCTTTGTCAAGCCTAACCTTAAAAACTTCAAAGGAAGGAGATTCCTCCACCTCCCTAGGTAACGCATTCCAGTGCTTCACCACCCTCTTTGTGAAAAAGTTTTTCCTAATATCCAACCTAAACCTCTCTCACTGCAACTTGAGACCATTACTCCTTGTTCTGTCATCCGTGACCACTGAGAACAGTCTAGATCCATCCTCTTTGGAACCCCCTTTCAGGTAGTTGAAAGCAGCTATCAAATCCCCCTTCATTCTTCTCTTCTGCAGACTAAACAATCCCAGTTCCCTCAGTGTCTCCTCATCAGTTATATGTTCCAGTCCCCTAATCATTATTGTTGCCCTCCGCTGGGCGTTTTCCAATTTTTTCACATCCTTCTTGTAGTGTGGTGCCCAAAACAGGACACAGTACTTCAGGTGAGGCCTCACCCATGTCGAATAGAGGGGAATGATCACATCTCTCGATCTGCTGACAATGCCCCTACTTATACATCCCAAAATGCCATTGGCCTTCTTGGCAACAAGGGCACACTTGCAAAGTCCCTGAGGCTCCTTTGAAAACCCCAACTCATAATCTGGAAAATAAATCTTGAATCTTATTTTATACCAGAAACTCAGCAGTATTTTGAATTACATTTTATAGTTATACAGCCTGGGAAAATTTGGTCTGCCATTCCATTTTATGTAGGTCAGATGTTAAAGAAGTTTCAACCGGCAGGGAAATATGTATAATAAACTATTTGATACCCAAGTGGAAACCATACAAAAAGTTAATCTTTTGTTCTTTAAGAGCCAGCACGTTGAAGAGGTCCCTGCAACATCTTTCGTGATCTCCTTTGTTCACATGGTATTAAAAGTAATGAATAGCCTTTTATTTTTCTGAGTTTCAGTTGCAGAATATGCATGCTAAGATAAAAAGGAAAACAAAAGTGCAGAAATAGCAAGATGCTATATAACACACAGCCCTTCATCACTTGCACTGATGCACAGTGTTACAAATTTTATCTAATCAACTGACATTTTAAGCAGTAGAGAATTCAACAAGAATAACAATGTGGTGACAATTTAGGAGGTTTTTTTCCTTCATAAAAACACTGTCTTCTGTTTGGTCTAGATTCAGGTCAAGACATTTCACTAATTTGCTAGTCATTAAAAAGATATTTTTATACCCAGCCTGTAATATTATACTCTTCAGTGATTATGATAGCTCCCAACAGAATTCCAGACTTGAAAATGAAGGCTGGGAAGCTGAGCTGCAATTATGATACTTTAAATAATTCCACAAAAGTAGAACCACTGTTAAATAATTTATAGTCTTTGATCTTGTCACAGATCTACTGAAATCTTCACATCACTCAAGCTAAATATTTTCAAACAGAAATGGGATAGGTTACTTTTTTCCCCCTTCTGTCAGTGCAGCCGCTCAGGAAATAGAAGTTCTGGAGGCCAAATTCTCATTCACTCCGTGTAAGTTATTTCAGTGCAACTCAGATCAGAATTTTGCTCTACATGTTTAACTCTTTCAGAAACAGGGTTTCACTAACAGCTTTTTTGAAAGATTAAAAAAAAGTAATATTTTTACTTTTAAAATAGTCTGAATCACATTTTTTAATAGCTAGCAAGATCTTGAAAATACTATTCTTCTGCTGTGATATTTCTTTGTCTGACCATACAAGGAACATTCCATGTGCTGCAAAGGAGGCTAAGCATTAGGCAGATGAAAACACAATTCACGCTAAACTTTGTAGTGGCACCTACTTTCATGGTCAAAAGAAAAGGAGGACTTGTGGTATCTTAGAGACTAACAAATTTATTTGAGCATAAGCTTTCGTGAGCTACAGCTCACTTCATCGGATGGATTCAGTGGAAAATACAGTGGGGAGATTTATATACACACACAGAGAACATGAAACAATGGGTGTTACCGTACACACTGTAACCAGAGTGATCACTTTAGGTGAACTATTACCAGTAGGAGAGCGGGGGGCGGGGGGGAGGACCTTTTGTAGTGATAATCAAGGTGGGCCATTTCCACCAGTTGACAAGAACGTCTGACGAAACTCACCTTAAGTGATCACTCTGGTTACAGTGTGTATGGTAACACCCATTGTTTCATGTTCTCTGTGTATATAAATCTCCCCACTGTATTTTCCACTGAATGCATCCGATGAAGTGAGCTGTAGCTCACGAAAGTTTATGCTCAAATAAATTTGTTAGTCTCTAAGGTGCCACAAGTCCTCCTTTTCTTTTTGCGAATACAGACTAACACAGCTGCTACTCTGAATACTTTCATGGTGTAGTAGGTCAGAGTCTGCCCCAGCCTCACCCAGCTCTGGATGTGGAATATTCAATGTTAGTATCAAAAGCATTGGGCCAAAAAAATCTGGTGTAACTCCATTGAAATCAATAGAGTTGCATGGGGAATGGGGGAGTTGTCTTATTCAGACTGATTCAGACGCACATAGTCGGCACATTCTTACTGAGTGGATAGGAACTGGGTGTGGCATATAAGAGACCTGGGTTCTATTCACAGTTTTTCTTGGGGTAACCTTGCACAACTTCTTTGTTATCTTATTTGTGAAGTGATACTTGACAGTCTTCTAGGGGAGAGAAGGCCTTGCTCATTAATTAGGACTCTGAAATACCCAGATATGAAAGCAACTGGCAGCAGAGGTGAGCCCAAAACTCCTGGCTCACAGTTGAGTGCACTTTCCCCTAGATGAGGGTATAGGGATCCAGCATCTCTCTCTCTCTCTCTCTCTCTCTCATCCACAGAACATTACTCCAACTTGATAGTGCAGGAGAACAAACAATCTAATTCAGCTGAAGAGTGGAATCTCCTACACAGAGATCTGGTCCACAGAGCTGGTTGAATTCTTCCAGATGGAGTTTTTGATGAAGTTTTTCATTGAAAAATTGATTTTAAATCGAACCTCCATACATACTGCTCACCCCCCTAAAAATGTCATTTTTTCCCTTCAGGTTTTTTGACTGACTATTAAAGAGGTTGAAATTTTCTGATGATCAAAAAATGTCAAAAGGTTGAAATTTTGACATTTTCTGAAAAACAATTTAAGAGTATAACATTTATTTTAAAATTCCAGTGAAATTTTTCAACTATTTTTGCTACCAGTTCTACTTCCCAGCCTTACTGTGGTGTTGTGAAGATGAATCTATTTGTTATTATGAGGTTCCATGTATGTCTACACAGCAGCTTCCCAGCATAGACAGACATTACCACACCTTTGATTGTTATTGCAGTGCATCTGTAAGTAAGCTTTCCTTGTTTCTCCCTCCACACTGTTATCAGCCCTTTTGCCCCAGGTTATCTTACTTTTCTTTGTTGTCTCTGTGTGTCCGCATGCATAATAAAACTTAACGGATTGAAAATAAAACGCTCTCTCTTCATTCAACACATGATGGTTGGTGGGGGTGGAGTTTATAGGGGAGAAAATGCAATGGAGGAGATAGTTTGGTAAGGAACAACACAGACAAGTGTCACATTACTCTGGTTCATTGCTGAAACTGGCTCCAGCCTTGGTGAGTAAGGCCACAAGGCATGGGCGAGATGTCTTGTGCTGCTCCTTATGTGAAGACACCCTTGGGATCACAGGTTGGGACTTGAGAAAAGCCTAGCAACTTGGAAGGCGCTTGAGGACAGGCACCAGTGTTAAGCCCCCCAAATAGTTTGTTTTTTACAAAAGCGGCACTGGGTTGGGGGGAAAGGGAGACAAACAGGAAGACGCCACCTCTTCCCACCATTTTAATGCTGCTTGCAATACACAGTGATCCCTTCCAACCACAACCATGGCATGTTCAGGAAAGCGTGGTTGTGTGACCCAGATTTCACCAAACAGAGGGCAGATTACTTGTTGAATTGTTTGCGGCTTAAGGGCTAGCTCTGAAAACTTCTCCCGTTTCCCCTAGGTGACCCTATGCAATATCACTCTCCTGAGGGTAACAGAGGCAGCAAGGGAGCAGATGCTGCAAGCGTCTGGGTACAGACCCAATCCTTATGCTGCAATACTATGTGCTGCAATGATGCCAGCAGAGTTAATACTGGAATGGCATGGGAAAGTGTCCTACCATGGTGGATGAAATAAGGCAGCCCTTCCCAGAAACTTTCTGCAAAGGATTGCAGAGTACAGTACCTCCATGAAAGCTTCCTAGAGATCTTGATGGAGGATTCCCCGGCCATCCCCGTGCACATAAACAGTCTTTTTCTGTGAGCACCCTCTGCATAGCTGGAGTGGCCATCGATACCCACTACACCTACTTTTTTGTTCAGATTAATCTTAAAAAATAAAAGCATGTAACCCCTGCAGTTTGATTGGAAATGTGTACTCACCAGAGGTGCCTTCCCCAGCATCACGCTCTGCCGCCAACTGGTCCTGTGAAGGGATGGGCTCCAGAGTTAACCACAGTTCTTGGCTGTCAGGGAGAATGGATCCTCCACTTGCTTGCCTCACACTTCTCCTCCTCCTCCTCCTCTTCATCAACAATGTCCTCCTCATTGTTGCTAGAGGTGCCCAGGGCTCCTGGGAGGTATCCACGGAGCGTTTTGGGGAAGTGGTGGGGTTGCTGCAAAGAATCGCATGCAGCTCCTCATAAAACCTGCATGTCTGTGGGGCGGAACCAGAATGACCATTTGCCTCCCTTGTCTTCTGGTACGCTTGCCGAAGCTCCTTTATTTTCACACGGCACTGTTGCATGTCCCTGGTGTAGCCGTTCTCCCCCATGCAATGTTGGCATCGATGTCAACATTTCTTCTGCTGGTTTAGAGCTCTGCCTGCACAGACTCTTCTGCCCACATAACAATAAGATCCACCACCTCCTGTGTACTCCATGATGGAGCACGTTTGCAGCCTTGAGTCTTCATAATTAGCTGGGCTGGCGAGCGCTCCATGATGATCATACAGGGAATGAACATTCAAAAATTCTCAGGGCTTTAACAGGGGAGCGGCTGTTTCCTGTGTACCTGGCTGATGTGCAGTGGAATTGAAAGTGCTCTCCAGAGCGGTCACAGTAGAGCACTGTGGGACACCTCCTGGAGGCCAATTCATTCCAATTATACAATGTAGTGTCTACACTCTCCCCATGTTGACCCATGGATGTCAAATCAAGCGCTACACCTCTCACAGAGGTGGAGTACAGAAATCGACTTTACAGGCCACTTAAGTCAGTGGAAGGGACTTGGTAGTGTAGACACATATATTATTCGATAGACTTAATGCAGCTTATGTCAACCTAAGTTTGTAGTGTAGACAAGGCCTGAGAAGTGCCCTCCTTGCTGCTTCATAGACATACCCAAAGACACTAAAGTGATAATAGCTGTGTAAATTGATAGCCAAGCATAGAAAATATTTTTTTAATTTTAATCCATGTTGCTACACCAAATCAGCAGCACTTCCCCACTTGTCTTTGAAAAACACTATCTGTTGCAGTGCAGTAGCTGCTCATTCCATGACACAATCCCTTACGTTTGATGCCTGATGCCATGAATGAGTGATCTACCTCCTTAACCTCCTATGAAGCAGATACAACTTTACATTTCAGAATATAACATTTTCTTTCAACAGACCTGAATGTGCCTTAACTAGCCATCCCCAACCTTGCTCCCTTCCCTTCAGTCAATGACTTCCTTAGCTCCTCCTTCACCTGCTCCTACCTCATTATGCCTTCCTAGTTGCTGTGCCACTTTTGCACCTCCTACTATCTGTACACATGTTGTTCCTCTGTGTTTCACTGAGAATTTTGCCCATTATGTTTACATGTTTGCCCATTCAGAGAATGCTGTCTATGCTATTGGACAGCCAGTTCAGTGGGCCAGTTAGAATCACAGGGTCATTCCCTAATTTGACTCTGACCTAGAAGTTGAATGAATTATACTGTTGCATCTCTTGGACAGTTAGGTACCTACTACTTTCTCAATTGAGACTATGAATGCTGATTTCTAAACACAAAGGGCAGAAGAATAAGAGGTTATCTGCATTTCATACATGAAATACCAGCCACTCAAAATCATTCTGAAGTTCCACTTTGACGTCCCTGCTGCGTGGAATGGTACATGTGTTTTCTGTTACTAAGGTAATACTTTTGTTAACATGTTTATGCATAAAATTTAATCAAGACAATAAAAATCCCCAAATTTTAGTTACTAATTCTTTTAATTAAAGGTAAGCATAATTGCTAGCAGATTTTTTTATTTTATTTTTTTTTACATAAATTGCAATAGAGAGCATAATATATAGAGGACACAGAATACAGCAGAGTTGAGTGAGTATAAGTATGGACTACCATAAGTATTGGTACTATAATAAAAGTTATGTCAATTATCTGGTTTTTAATCAGATCATTGCACTTGCTTCATGTTTCCTTGCTAACCTAAGACAGGCAGTAAGTCTTTCCATTTCTCTGAATTCTTGTGAATCCCATTTCTAATATGCATATTTGTTTTTAAAACCATAGTGAAAAAACATTATTGGCTGCAGTCACAAGGATTATATATATAGATAACTGTTTGTTTAATTTCAGTAAATCAGGACAGAATCATCAGGGGTTCACACACTATTTCCCTTAAAGGTAACATACAAAAGAAAATAAAATTGGGTTTGTGCCCTTTTTTGCTTCTTTATGTATAAAGAAGGTTTGAACATTTTTGGGAAAGTGGGATTTTTCTGCTTGTTTTTTTACATTAGGATTGAGATCCGATATGCCTAGAAGAGTATATGGTGACTGGGGAATTACTAAAATGGCAACACCAAAAGGGCCAAAGGAGTGAAAACTGATCATTTTAGAAAGGAAAGGAATTTTGATCAGACACTGTAAAACTTTTTAGTTTGGTTAATATCTATTTAATTTCAATTGCTAATCAACATTCTGAAGAGATAAAATCTTTGTTAAAGATTCAATATGCCATTTTTTTCAATGAATATGTGAGAGCTATATACACACATACATACATACACACACACACACACACACACACACACACACACACACACACACTGTATATATATCTCCTCTGAGATCTCCAACAATCCTTCAGCAAAACAGAAAGACCAGAATATTGTATTTCAGAAGTAAACAAACAAAATGAGGGGGAAAGAAGCCACTGGTTAAAAGCAAGCACACGCCCAGTTCTTACCAAGTCATTTGCAGATTTCCTTTATATTCAGTGAAAATAACTCATGTATGCAATTTGAGGGTGACCCGTTAGATTGTTTCCCTTATATGTAGGGCACTACCAGATTCACGGCCATGAAAAACATGCCATGGACCTTGAAATCTGATCTTCTCCCATGAAATCTGGTCTTTTACCCTATATTATTTCACAGAGGAGACCAGCATTTCTCAAATTGGGGGTCCTGACCCAAAAGGAAATTGCAGGAGGTCACAAGGTTATTTTTGGGGGGTCACGGTATTGCCACCTTATTTCTGCGCTACCTTCAGAGCTGGGTGGCTGGAGAGCAGAGACTGTTGGCCGGGCGCCCAGCTGTGAAGGCAGCACCCCACCAGCAGCAGCAGTGCAGAAGTAAAAGTGGCAATACCATGCCACGCTTACTTCTGGCTGCTACCTTCAGAGCTAGGCAACCAGAGAATGGCAGCTGATGGCCCAGCTTTCCAGGCAGCAGTGCAGAAGTAAGAGTGACAATACCATACCATGCCATCCTTACTTCTGTGCTGCTGCTGGTGGCAGCTCTGCCTTCAGATCGGGCCTCCCAGCGATCAGCCCCCACTTTCCAGCTGCCCAGCTCTGAAGGCAGCGCCGCCGCCAGCAGCAGGGCAAAAGTAAGGGTAGCAATATCATGACCCCCCTACAATAACCTTGCCACCCCCACCACCTCCCAGAACTCCTTTTTGGGTCAAGAGCCCTACAATTAAAACACCATAAAATTTCAGATTTAAATAGCTACAATCATGAAATTTACGATTTTTAAAATCCCATGACCGTGAAATTGACCAAAACTGGACCGTGAATTTGGTAGGCCCCTACTTATATGTCTATACTAATTATTAATTATTTGTATTCTAGTACCACTTAGAAGTTCCGTTCAGGGATCAGGGCCCCATTGTACTAAGCATATAACAAAAAGATGGTCTCTGCCCCAAAGTGCTTGCAATCCAAGTATATGTCAAGAAGCAAGATGTCGATACAAACAACTGCTGGGAGAGCATAACAGTGTGGAGAATATGATAAGCAGCAGCCACAGCATACCAGTGATAATTATTTCAGACACATTTTATGCCTCTTTTAAAACTGGGGCACTTTGAGGTACATTGACTGAAAAAAAAGTTAAAAGAATTACTCTAATTAAGGACTCAGTTGTGCCAAACCCTGCATTTGTGCATCTAGAATTGCTAATATAGTTCCTATTTTTAAGAAAGGAAAAAAAAGTGATCCGCGTAACTACAGGCCAGTTAGTTTGACATCTGTAGTATGCAAGGTCCTGGAAAAAATTTTGAAGGAGAAATTAGTTAAGGACATTGAAGTCAATGGTAAATGGGACAAAATACAACATGGTTTTACAAAAGGTAGATCGTGCCAAACCAACCTAATCTCCTTTTTTGAAAAAGTAACAGATTTTTTAGATAAAGGAAATGTAGTGGATCTAATTTACCTAGATTTCAGTAAGGCATTTGATACCGTGCCACATGGGGAATTATTAGTTAAATTGGAGAAGGTGGGGATCAATATGAACATCAAAAGGTGCATAAGGAATTGGATAAAGGGGAAACTGCAACGGGTCCTACTGAAAGGCGAACTGTCAGGTTGGAGGGAGGTTACCAGTGGAGTTCCTCAGGGATGGGTTTTGGGACCAATCTTATTTCATCTTTTTATTACTGACCTTGGCACAAAAAGTGGGAGTGTGCTAATAAAGTTTGCAGATGATACAAAGCTGGGAGGTATTGCCAATTCGGAGAAGGATCGGGATATTATACAGGAGGATCTGGATGACCTTGTAAACTGGAGTAATAGTAATAGGATGAAATTTAATAGTGAGAAGTGTAAGGTTATGCATTTAGGGATTAATAACAAGAATTTTAGTTATAAGTTGGAGACGCATCAATTAGAAGTAACAGAAGAGGAGAAGAACCTTGGAGTATTGGTTGATCATAGGATGACTATGAGCTGCCAATGTGATATGGCTGTGAAAAAAGCTAATGCGGTTTTGGGATGCATCAGGAGAGGCATTTCCAGTAGGGATAAGGAGGTTTTAGTACCATTATACAAGGCACTGGTGAGACCTCACCTAGAATACTGTGTGCAGTTCTGGTCTCCCATGTTTAAAAAGGATGAATTCAAACTGGAGCAGGTACAGAGAAGGGCTACTAGGATGATCCGAGGAATGGAAAACTGTCTTATGAAAGGAGACTTAAGGAGCTTGGCTTGTTTAGGCTAACTAAAAGAAGGTTGAGGGGAGATATGATTGCTCTCTATAAGTATATCAGAGGGATAAATACAGGAGAGAGAGAGGAATTATTTAAGCTCAGCACCAATGTGGACACAAGAACAAATGGGTATAAACTGGTCACCAGGAAGTTTAGACTTGAAATCAGACGAAGGTTTTTAACCATCAAAGAAGTGAAGTTTTGGAATAGCCTTCCAAGGGAAGCAGTGGGGGCAAAACATCTATCTGGTTTTAAGATTCTACTTGATAAGTTTATGGAGGAGATGGTATGATGGGATAATGGGATTTTGGTAACTGATCTTTAAATATTCAGGGTAAATAGGACTAATCCCCTGAGATGGGATATTAGATGGATGGGATCTGAGTTACCCAGGAAAGAATTTTCTGTAGTTTCTGGCTGGTGAATCTTGCCCATATGCTCAGGGTTTAGCTGATTGCCATATTTGGGGTCGGGAAGGAATTTTCCTCCAGTGCAGATTGGAAAGGCCCTGGAGGTTTTTCGCCTTCCTCTGTAGCATGGGGCATTGTTGACTTGAGGAAGGCTTCTCTGCTCCTTGAAGTCTTTAAACCATGATTTAAGGACTTCAATAGCTCAGACATAGGTGAGGTTTTTCATAGGAGTGGGTGGGTGAGATTCTGTGGCCTGCGCTGTGCAGGAGGTCGGACTAGATGATCAGAATGGTCCCTTCCGACCTTAGTATCTATGAATCTAGAAGGTAGAGGGTACAGCAGTCTCCATCCTCTTGTGTGGGCCAGTAAGAGTTAAGTCCTCCCACTTCTGAGTCCAGTGATATCTCGTGGCTAATGCTGTAGCTGGTATTAACCTCCTCAAAGGACGGGGCAGAGCAGCCCACATTTTCTCTGCACAAGGCATCAGAGGTAGCTCCTCACCAGAAGAATGTACATTGCACCTGATCAGGAACTAGTCGACACCCCAACTTTTTACCTCATCTGATTTATACAGTTGCCAGTAACTGAACATGTTTTTTTAATCAGGGTTAAGTTTCCACGGTGCTGAATGTGGCTTCTCCTGGTATACACTGCCAATGCCGGAAAACGTTTTGCGCTGTGCCAAGCTACCACAATTGTTGGTAAGATTTCATAGAGCAGGCCAGCCCTGAGAGTAGCTGTGCTAAACACCAGGGCAATATGGATCTGCAATGACTCCTACTACAGGCTGTGGCTTAATGCAATGTATTACAGCCTGAGAAAAAACATCACTAAATTTAAATTGACCGTATCGAATAAAAAGGATTAACTACCTCAGCACAGATCAAACACATGAGACACCCTAGCTCAGCACATACAAACATACATACAAGCCCTAAATCAAAGGCTCTGCTATGATGGGCCTGTCCTGCAAAGATGTAAATGCTCTTACCTTTTGACGAGTGCTGCCCTTGTGCTGCCTGAAGGGAGTTTTGATCCGGGATACTAATATAGCATACTTGATACAGAACTAGCCATAGCATAGCTAAGAGGTCTGTTTATATGACAAGGATTTAGGCCTTTGGCAGACTAACATCTTGTGAAAATGCATCTATATCAACTTTTGTGCAAAGCTGCAATTTAAATTTTGATCTTATCACACACAATACACAAGACAGCGAATCAATGTCTTTTGATAACTAGTGTTAAAGAATTTAACTAGCTTTGCTTCACAGTACCATTACTTAAAATATAGTTCTTACGTGCATTTGTATATATTAAAACTTATACAAGTAGTTTCATGCATCCTTATACATTCACATATACATTTTCCTTTCTCATCACAAAGCAGTAATACCTGGATTATGCCAATTCTGATCCTTTTTTGCAAAGGGTACTAAAATGTACTGTAATATAATGATGCAGAACATTATATATCTGGTAGAAAGTTAAATGCTAAAAATATAGGTTCATAATTTGAGATAAAATGTGAGCAATTGTGTGTCTGATTTATGGATGCAATCATGGTAATTATGTGGACAAATTAAGCAAGAAAATGCACGTCTATTTTGCAGAAAACTTAGGCAAAAATGGTAACAAACTGAATTTACCAATGGTGTCATCCCAGGTTTATATGTAATAAGTAAATCATAGAGGCCTTAATCATAAAATTAGGGTTTGTAGGTGCTATGGTAATATAAATAATAATAATAAAAAATAATAATTCACTATCACAGAAATTAGATTGCTGTTATTGTAATCTATTCCATCCTTCTCCTAATGTATGATTATTCCCTATGGAGTATTTTGCACTGCTTTGCCCAATCCAACTTTAAATCAATAAGATAAAAGCTTTCCCCCCACTTCCTTTGAGAACTGTTCCACAGCCATATAGGTCTCACAAACTTGGTCCCTGTGAAAACAATAACTTTATTGTAAAACAAGTGGTTTAGTGGTTATTTGGGTCAACAAACATACAGTAATACTATATCAACTTTCTCTTTCTCTCTCCCACTCAAACTCTGCTAGCACACTTCCAGTTCCACTCATTGGTCTCTTTACCCTTCATTCTCTCATCAGCTCACATTTCATATATCTTAATATCCCATACTAGCCCTTAACTGTTCCAAGCAGCCCCATTGACACATTTCTCCCCAAAAAAGGCACCAGCTCAGACACACAGAGGGCTTCAGACATTTTATTTCAGAGTAGAATGGTTCTAATGATTTGGAAGTGTTTAATTCCATCTCCTTCCACACATACAAAACCTCCAAGTCTTTAGGATAAGTTCAAATTGGAGACACTAGTAAAATCCTGGGTATACTCTCTTTGCGATTTTACATTCATTCTTACCAAAGTTCCTATTGCTGAGTTGGGTCTTCCTCAAAGATTTTGTCTTGCATGAAGAAGTTTCTTCTCAAGTGTGGGCTCCAGCGGCTAAATCTTCTCTTTTACAATGCTCGTATTAATGCAGAACATTATTTCTTATCTGAGTTTATATCACTTTTGAGATTTCCTCTGTTAAAAAGTGCATTGGGGTAGATTCTCTGCTGGTGTAAATCATCATAGCTCAATTGAAGTCAATGTCAGTTGATTACAGTCAAGGATTGGGCCCAAAGTGTTCAGATTTGTAGAATGTTGGAGAAAAACCCACTGATTACATATCTGACTGGCATTCTGGATCCTCATCTGGCTTCTCATTTGCTACTAGGTCCAGTTCAGAGGCCTAATATTTAAGGCCATCAATGGACTATGGTTTGGTATCTTCTAAACTAATCAGGGATGTGAAGCTATTTACGTCCAGGATAAAACTTTTGGGATCCAGGCACAAGACATTCTCAGTGGAGAATCAGATGGAGGGTATTAAAATGAGCTCAAGCCAAGAGGCAGAACAAATACAACTGAAAATGTTATATTTTATGTATATGGATGAAAACAGTATTTAGACTTGCCTTCCCTGTGTTCAGCATCTTACATATTTTAGATTTTTCTACATATAAGCCGCTGAACCCAGGAAAGATAAGCCTAAATGCTATATTCATCACATAGACACTATATTATGACTACATTCAAATGCTTATGATACAGAAAGAAACCTTAATCACTGGAAGATTGAGCCCTTGCTAATTTGAATCTGTCAATTCTCTGCTTTCCCCCTGATTTACTGATTCAATCCAAACCAGTTCAGTTCAAATACTTTCTGGAAAAATGACATAAATGGAGGAGAATGGGTGCCCACATGGTTTACAAGCCAGCAAATGCCCAACACTCACCACTATTCCAGCTATTTCAGACATGTTCAGCCCATTTCTATTTGTAACATGTTCAGAGTCCCAGAGGTTTGTGACCAGCTGAGAATGCACTGAATTCTCATCATCACAACTGCTGACTAGATTTATGTCTTTTAAACCAACCCTTGCATCTATTGAAACAAAGAATGTAACGAGTGGGATTAGTTTAGCTGTTGACTTTGGATACCATATACCCTACTCTTCATTCAGTGTTTAGCTGGGAGTGAAGTGTAGCAGAAATATCATATGACAAACCCTACCACATGAATAAATGCTGTTTCCCATTCCTCATGCAGTTAAATCTTTGGTCATTGACTTTAATCCATATGCTTTAATCCATAGTCCACACATAAACCTTCTCTAGAAACAATGATGGTTACAAACTGTAGAGTCTAAAACTTTTCCTTAGCTAGGGAGCCAAAAATTGCTTAGCACAGAGCCATGTTTGAATTGTGAATTTTGTCTGGGAAAAGTACAAAACCCAATGCATAATTTCTGCAGTTGTGGAATATTGCTAAACACAATCTAAGATGTAAACTGGTAGCATAAACTCCTGTAAGATGTTTTTTCTAAGGGGTGAGTTGTATAACTTGGTTTGTACTTACAGCCTTACCTACCCTAGTAAAAGCTAACTTTTGTAAATTAGGGTTTTATATTGCTGTGTTTTTAATGGGGTTTATGATGTGGTTTTTCTACATCATTATTTAACAAGTACATTTGTCAAACATTTTTATTATCTCCTTAATAACTTGTTAACAATGTTACAGTATTATATGACGAGATTTATGTAAAAAGGGTTTCTTATCTCATTGCTAATCAAATAATTTGTCCAAGTAACTCTTATTAACATTAATGAAAATGACAGTGTGCGGTAATCCCTTGTGCATTGGCTACCAAAGGGATCCACGGGGACCAGTTCATTTAAAATGATCTAAAGTCATTTATGTTATTTAGAGACGTAGACCTTGCACACAGGTCCAAACAAGCTATTTAGTAAGAGATTGTTTGGACCATATCAGTTCTCTTACAGGGCGGCAAGTTATATGGGCCCGTGGTGCCCATGCTCCAGCAATATTCAGGGTACCGGGGCCCAGCTCACCAATGTTCAGAGCCGGGTCTCTCCCCCAGCCATGCCGGCCGCCCTGCACGCCTCTCCCGGACGGTCCCCTGGCCCCACACACCTCCCCCAGAGCATCCCTGCCTGCACCCTAGGCAGCGGGTGGCTGCCCTGCCGCTCTGCGCTGTGCTCCCTCACCGACCGCTGGTGGCTACAAAAGGGAGCGGCTGAGGCATTTGGGTGGAGGTTCAGAGGAGTGAGTGACTGACTGCAGCAGCTCAAAAAGAAAAGGAGTACTTGTGGCACGTTAGAGACTAACAAATTTATTTGAGCATAAGCTTTCGTGAGCTACAGCTCACTTCATCGCAGGGAGCCCAAGGTGGCTGCTTTGGACTTTCTCTTTCCCTTCCCCTCTTCTGCTTTTCTTTTGCTAGTTTCCTTTCTTTGTGGCTGTCACCAGGGCACTCCAACATCCCCCCCGCCGTCTGCCATACTTGCTCCTCCACATCTCCACTTTGGAGGGAGAAACTCAGGCTGTTTTCCTGTCTCCTGGCTGCAAACAACTTCACCACTTCTCCTCCTCCCTCCTCCCACTGAGCCAGCTTCTTTCCCCTCTGTCTCCATTGGTGCAATGTAGCCTCCAGCTGCCCCATGCCCAGCTGGGCTTCTCGCTGCCCCTGAGTGGCTCCTCTCAGGGCTTCTCCCAGGGTGCAGCGTGAAGTCTCTCTCCTCCATTCCCCTTATAATCTCTCTCGGAGTTGAGGGTGGGGAAAAGTTTCTTGGTTGTTGGTTTTCTCTCTGAACTCTTATCGCTCTTGTTTTTGAATGAGGATTTCTTGCTCCGGGGAAGTGTAACCCCCTGGACCTGAGAGGGGCCCTAGGAGCACATGCAATAACAGTGGTGTGGGGTGAGTGTGCTGCCGGGGGAGAAGGCTGGGGGAGTCCTCGTCTCTGCCCCCAGCCCGGGACAGCCGGCCTGCACCCCAAACTCCTCACACCCGGCCCCACCCCAGAGCCCGCACACCCAGCCAGAGTCCTCACCCCCCCCCGCTGCATCCCAACCCTCTGCTCCAGCCCTGAGCCCCTCCTGAACCCCTCATCCCCAGTCCCACCCCGCAGCCCTTACCCCTGCACCCCAACCCTCTGGCCTAGTCCTGAGCCCCCTCCCACACCCGAAACCCCTCATCCCCAGCCCCACCCCAGTGCCCTCACCCCCAGCCAGAGCCCTCACCCCCCACACCCAACCCTCTTCCCCAGCCCTGAGCCCCCTCCTGCACCATGAACCCCTCATCCCCAGTCCCACCCCAGAGCCCTCATCCCCAGTCAGAGCCCTCATTTCCCCCCCTCCACATTGTGCAATATAGGGAAACTGTTAAATGCTTACTGTTTCCAGTCCATTTTTACATTATTTTTTAAAAAATCAGCTTACAAGGCAGGTGGGGAGATGGGGGAGACTTGGACCCATTCTGGTCACCAACAAAAATTATACAAAACTGCCACCCCTGTTCTCTTAAACCTTATGGCAAGTTAGGACTAGTACTCCAATAGCATAAAGGGATATAAAGAGATCAAAGTAATGTACAGTATGTAAATTTAGAAAGATCAAAGCTTTTCATTAGCAACCAGTGGATGGCAAATAATTATATTAAGATGTATTACTCCAGCAATATCATCAGAGCAGTTCCCTTACCAGGGTGCAATTTTGTACTGATTGATTGTGAGTGAGCAAATCCTCCAACGATGGATTTATACTGACCCTCTTCTTCTTAGTACTTCAGGCTTTGGGGAAGCTTTTTTGCATACTGTTAAAGGTTCCATGAGGACAAGCTGCTCCTAGACAGTATTCAGAGAGGAAGGTATAGGATAATTTTCCATTTGTAAGCACGTGTGACATGGGAATTGGTGTATTTTTACTCCATAGTATCAAAAGATCATGCTTCTCTATGCTTATATGTAAAATGTACAAGCAAATACCACATGTACTTACCTAAATCCCGTACATTTATATACACAGCCATGTCTTTCCATCGTTAGCTGAGATCACTGGTATGCAGATGATGCCCATAGGCAGACATGATGATGATTTGCAGAATAATCCAAATACTGCTGTGCAAGTAGAAATTTGATCAACATGGTCCATAACATAGAGGCTATGAATGAATTATGTCACTTTAATGATATTCTTGAGAATACTGAGTTAAATCACAAGCTAGCAATAGCTTTAATTATGTACAATTTACCACATTTACTTGGGACATTATTTGTCCAGGTCATCACAATTACAACTTCCACCACTTCTAATACCCGAGCCCCCTCAAGAATAAAGAAGATTATTTAAGCATCTTCACTCCCACCCCTTTTTTTTAAAGTCAATTCACAAACTAATCACTCATTTTCATACAATTTGGACAATTTGCCTGACTATAAGGCATCTGCACTTTTATGTTCATTTTGCTGACATCTGAAGTGCTATAAATTCAAACCTTGCCTTTTAAAAGAAATGTTGGTGATAGCATTAATCAATTGAGTCAGATTCAAATCTGAACTCTCTTAAATATCTCAAGTTTTGGGGGATCCAAAATGAACCCAAAAGTTAACAGTTCTGGACAGAATACTGGTGGTGTTTTGGTAAGACAAGAAAAAAAGTTATATTAGGGTCTCAATAGACAAGTCCAAAAGGAAAACACTTGCAACGAACAGCAGAACAGCATGTATGAATGGTTGCAGTTATGAAAGAAAAGAGCCTTCTTGGCTATTGAAATGTAGGCATTTTTAAGGATGAGTTTTGTAAATTATATTAGAAACAAAGAGAATCCTGACAACGGTATTGGTCCATCACTCGATGGAAATGGTAAAATTATGTTCAATAAATATTTCTGTTCTGTATTTGGGGAAAAAGATGATGTACTCTCATCATATGAGAATGATAACACTTTCTATTTTACTGGTACCTCATGATGTTAAATGGCAGTTACTAAAGATAGACATTTTTAAATGAGCAGGTCCAGATTTCTTGTATACAAGAGTTTTTAAAGAGCTGGCTGAGGAGCTTACTAGACAATTATTGGTGAAGTTCCAGAAGACTGCAAGAAAGCTAATGTTTTGACAATATTTAAAAAGAATAAATGGGATGACCCAGTAATTACAGGCCTGCCAGTCTGACTTTGATCCCAGGAAAGATAATGGAGTGGCTGTTAGGGACTCAATTAATAAAGAATTAAAGGAGGGTAATACAATTATCATATATAATATAATATAATATAATATAATATAATATAATATAATTAATTAATGTCAATCGACATGGGTTTATGGGAAATAGATCCTGACAAATTAACTTGATAGAGACAAAGAAGGTGAAGTAAGATCTTTTACTGGACCAGCTTCTGTTGGTGGAAGATACAAGCTTTCAAACTACACAAAGCTCTTGATATCTTTTTTGACAAGATTACAAGTTTAATTGTTATAGATAATAGTGCTGATGTAATAGACCTCTGTAAGGCATTTGACTTAGTACAACATGACAATTTGACTTAAAAAAAACCTTGAATATAAAATTAAAGTGGCACACAAGAAATGGACTAAAAGCTGTCTAATAAGTCTCAAAATATAATTGTAAATTGGGAATCATCATTGGGCAGGTGTATTTCTAGTGAGATCCCACAGGGTCAACAGGGATCAGTTCTTGGCCCTACACAATTTAACATTTTTAGTAATGACTGGAAGTGAATGAAAATCACTACTGATAAAGTTTGCAGATAACACAAAAATTGGAGAAGAGGCAGATAATGAAATACACTGATACAGAACACTGAAACCAAGATCACTTGATAAATTGGGTGCAAGCAAACAACATACATTTGAATATGGTTAAATGTAAATATATATATTTAGGAACAAAGAATGTAGGCCATACTTACACTATTGGGGGCATTATCCTGGGAAATAGTGACTCTGAAAAAGATTAGAGCACTGTGGTGGATAATCAACTGAACATGAGCTCCCAGTGTGATACTGTGGCCAAAAGGACTAATGTGATCCTTGGATGCATAAAGAGGGTGTTATATTTCTGGAGCCAGCAGAGGAGGAAATAGACAGACAGACACAGAGGGACCTGATGGAAACACAGCTGTCTGCTGTGGTGGCTTTATTGTTCTGGTTGCAAAACTAAAAGTAACGCGAAAGTGAGACTTTGCACTGGGGATGGGGGAAGAGCACAGAGCCCCCTGAACATTTAAAGTGCAGGACATCACATGCCTCCATCCTACTTTAAAAAGATACATACATTATTGTTTACATGACTAACATGACACACCTTATAACCTAACTAACAGCTGCAGGTGGAGTACTGCAGACTCTTAAATAGCAAGGGATTATTCTGCCCTGGAATAGCAACTCAGTAATCAAACAATTTATAGGTTCAGGTGCACAACTGGTTTTAAAACACTTTATTGGGATAATGTGGTAATGGTGTGATGGCAGTGTCCTGAACAACAGGAACAGTTGGTGCTAAGGAATCAACTGGATCTGGTACCATAATTTCTTCCACCAAGTCATCAGAATTGTAATGGAAGGAAGTTTGATTGAAGGAACAGAAAGGTCCTACTGGAACATCCCCAGATGCTGGTATTAGTTGAGGCTGTAGCTGGTCCATATGTCACTTCCATACAATATCATTGGATAGTTTTACCACAAAACAAACAAGTCCCATTCATTTTACAAGTTCACCAGGAGCCCATTTCACTCTACAACAGTGGTTGTGAGTCCACAATAAGTCTGCAGCTTGAAAAGAATGATAACAAGTCTCATGTTTCAGAGTAGCAGCCGTGTTAGTCTGTATTCACAAAAAGAAAAGGAGTACTTGTGGCACCTTAGAGACTAACACATTTTTGAGCATAAGCTTTCATGAGCTACAGCTCACTTTTGTCAATCAATTTGCATAGCTTTGGATTTGGCTACAAGGCAATATCAAGATCTAGCAGGACCCAAAAAGTATGTAAAGATTGCTTCAAGAGTTGCAGGTAACTCTTGGGTAGTATACTATGAAGGATTTCTTTAGACAGGCAAGAAATTGTCCAATTTCTGCTGATGATTCAGAATAGATATGTTAGCTTTTAAGGCATGCTTAAAAGTTTGTACAAAGCATTTCACTAGTCTATTTGTAGCAGGATGGTAAGGAGCTGAGCATATGTGCTGAATTCCATTTAAAGCTAGGGACCTCTGAAATTCTTCAGAACAGAAATGAGGTGTATTGTAACTCACCAACTGTAACAATAAACCATACTGGCAACTGTAACAATAAACCATACTGGCAATAAACAAATTACGAAGAGACCAATGGTCTTGGTAGCTGTAGTAGAAGTCATTCTGAAAAATTCTGGCCATTTTGAACAGGTATCAAGTACAACCAAACACATATAGCCTTCTAAAGGTCCAGCAAAATACACATGAACATGTGTCCAAAGATTCTGAGGCCACAACCAAAAGTGTAGACAAGCTTTCAAACTACACAAAGCTCTTGTCTGTGCTAGTGATCAGTAACCTATCTGTCAAATTGAGATAGAACTTCATCTGAAGTTTCTTTGGGTTGATGAGAACTTGGGCACGGCAGGTGCAACAGTTCATCATCATTGCTATGCCAAGTCCTTTTACAGAATTGAATAGTATAGAAATGAGCAGGAAATAGCAATGCCTATTGTTGCATACAAGCATCAGCTAATGATGGAATTCCATGTTTTGGTCCAAACATTGAAAGAAACAGGCGATGATCCATCAGCAAGATAAAATGTCTATTGTACAAAAGAGGGATGGAATTTCCAAATTCCAAATAGAATGATGAGAGCTTCTTGCTCTATGTGCGCATAGTTCTCCTCAGGAGTAGTGAGTATTTGGGATGCAATGGCAAATGGTTTCTCCATGCCATTAGGGAAAGAACTGCACATATGGTGAAACATCACAAAAAATTGCAATTGCAGCAAAGCATAAAAATACATAAGAACTTTGGCTGATGTCAACAGTTTCTTTGCTTCTTTAAATGCACACGCACACTCTTCAGTCCATTTCCATTTTTCCTTTGCTTGTAACAGTTCATGTAAAGATGACAATACTGTCAGCAGATTAGGCAAAAATTTATCATAGTCATTAAGCAATCCTAAAAATGAACATAACTGTGAAACATTCTCTGGTCGTGGAGCTTGAAAAACTGCTTTCTCTTTCTCTGGCAATTTTCTTAAGCCTGTCACATAAATTACATGCCCAAGGTATTCAACTGAAGGAGTGAAAAATTCACGTTTGTCTTGATATACTCTCAGTCCATGGTCTTCCAAACATTGCAAGAGAGCACTCAAATTTTGAAGATGATCCTGTTGATCCTTTCCAGTAACAAGGATGTCATCCAAATGGCAATGAACTCTGTTCAGTCCCTTCAGAATCTCATCCATGGCTTTCTAGAATAGGGTAGGCATCGAATGGCAACCTGTTGTAACAAAACAAGCCTTTTTGCATGTTGATGGTAGAATATCTGTGAAATGCCAGATCAATCTCCATTTGAAGGTATGCATTCAGCAAATCCAATTTACTAAAACACTGCCCACCACTAACAGTAGCAAATAAATCTTCAATGTGAGATAGCAGATACTGGTCTGCAATAAAACTGGATTCTGTGTCACTTTGACATCTCCATAAATTCAAACTGAGACATCCTTCTTGATCACTGGTACAATGATGTAGCCCACTCAGTGTGTGAAACCGGTGACAAGACTCCAACGTTCACTGAACAGCCCAAATCTGTTTCCCCTGAGGCTTCAAAGTATAAGGCACAACTCTGGACTTACAATATTTTGACTAACAAATTTAAGGTGCCACAAGTACTCCTTTTCTTTTTGCGAATACAGACTAACACGGCTGCTACTCTGAAACCTGTCAATATTTTGACTGGCTATCAGACTTAAAAGTGAGCTTCACTGATACATTGCTTATCTATCCAAGTTCTTTTCAAACACTTTGGCATGTCTGTCCAGTATTTCTTTAAGATTTTGATGTGCTTTCATGATCGCCTTGATCTCAGCCCAATTCACCTTGAGCTTTTCAAACCAAGATCTGCCTAATAATCAGGGGTACTTAAACTTTCAACTGGAGTATCCCTTTTGGGACTAACTTTTCTCCAGTATAAGTCTTCAAAGCCCTGTTTCTTGTCTTCCAATGGAACTTGTGACTAAGTCTGGTGATAGGTAGATGCAGAAATCAGTGAAACAGCAGTTCCAGTAGCAAGCTCCTTTCTTGTAGGAACTTCTTCAACCCAGAGTGTAATCCAGATGCCACCTCTGACTCCAGCTTCTGGTAACATGTGTAGTGCTAGGTCTTTGTCGGTGTTACAAGAGCTCTTGCCTTTTTGCACATTAGGAATTCCCAATTTCCATCCTTTCTTAGCTTCAGTTTACATAGGTGTCATCTTGGATATACAGTTACTCTATGTTGCTGAATTGTGTGACAGGTCACAACAATGTGTCCTTTCTGCAAATAATCTGATGTTCCCAGCAATCCTTCTCCGAGTGTGTAGTTTTTGCATAATGGCCCCACAGAAATTCCTTACATTCCCATGGTCTTCTGTCACACCTATTCAGGAGGTGAACTTCTCAGTTCACAATAAATTGCAGAGAATCCTTCTCTGTGGTCTCCATTGCAATTGCTACTTCAACAGCCTTTTTGAATGTAAATGCTGATACAGTCAATAACTCCTTCCAGACCTGGTCAATACATAATCCAGAGACTAAATGGTCAAACAGCGCATCACTTAATGTTTGTCCGAATTGACAATGCTTTGACAACTTCCTTAAAGGAACAATAAACTGTGCTACTGACTATCCATTTCCCTGATATTGCTGATGGCACCAATAGTCTGCTATCATGGATGGGGTAGGAGAAAAATTCTCCTACATTGCTGCAGTAATTGTGGCATATGTAGCAGTTCCAGGCACAGCTGGAGACAACGGAACATGCAGCCGTCCATATTGCCTTCAAACCCATCACTGTCAGCAAGGTTGAAACTCGTCCATCTGGAATAGAGTTGCAAGCTACTATTTGCTCAAAACATTTGAGATATATCACCCATGAATCGCCATTTTCATCAAACTCACCAACACTGCCCACAAAAGGTGCCATTTGTCTGCTCTCCTGTTCGACTTCACACCGCATGGACACCTTTTCCAAAGGGAAATTCTTTTTTGTTACTGCACTATCTGTGCTGGATCGCTCTCTGCTGGCTGTGTGCTTACACATTCCTTTGGCTGAACTTGGTCTCCCTCTGCTGGCTAAAGACCTGCCAGCAAACACAAGGTCAGTCAAGAAGGCTGCTTGCTTCCGCTTTACTCCTCCGTTTGAAAAGTTCTGACAGTAGTTGCAGAACTCTTATCCTTTGTTCCGTCTTTATTTGCCTACTTCCCTCTCTCTGTCTGGTTCACGTTGTCCCAGCAGCAAAATGGAGTAGCAATCTATGTGCTACCACCTGTGTCTCTAGGTGAACTTAATCCCCTTTTTATTTTATAAGTGTTACTTGCTTACTTTTTCATCTTCTTGGTCAGGCGATGGGAGCACTGGACACTGGTGGGATTTAAATTCCTCATCACCAAATGTTCTATTTCTGGCTCCAGCAGAGAAGGAAATAGATGTAGAGGGAGCTGATGGAAACACAGCTGTCTGCTGTGGTGGCTTTATTGTTCTGGCTGAAAAACTGAAAGCAACATGAAAGTGAGGCTTTGCACTGGGAAGTGGAGAGAGTACAGAGCCCCTGGAATGTTTAAAGGGACAGAACCTCACACAGGAGTATCTCAAATACGAGTAGAGAGGTAATTATACTGCTGTATTTGGCATAGTGCGAGCACTGATGGATTACGGTGTCCATTTCTGGTGTCCATAATTCAAGAATGGTGCTGAAAAATTGGAGAGGGTTCACAGAAGAACCATGAGAATGATTAAACGATTAGAAAACATGCCTTATAGTGATAGATTCTAGGAGTTCAATTTACTTATCTTAACAAAGAGAAGATAAGGGGTGACTTGATTATAATCTAAGCACTTATATGGGGAATATTTGAGAATGGGCTTTTGAATATAGCAGAGAAAAATGTAACATGATCTAGTCGCTAGAAGTTGAAGCAAGACAAATTCAGACTGGAAATAATCAGTAAATTTTTTAATGGTGAGACTAATTAATCATTGGAACAATATACCAAGGGTTGAGAAGGATTCTCCATCACTGATAATTTTTAAATCAAGATTGCATGTTCTTCTAAAAGATCTGCTCTAGGAATCATTTTTGGGGAAGTTTTATGACCTCATACAGGAGATCAGACTAGATAATCACAATGGTCCCTTCTGTCCATGGAATCTATTAATCTAACGAGGACAAACGGGCCAGGGGACACGAGACTTCTTGATCTGATCCAGTTTATGAGTGCTGAATGACTTTTGCTGGAAGTGCACTGGATGGCTGGACCCAAAGATGGTTTATAGGAACCTCACTGTAAACCCCATCAAAACACGCTGAAGTGACACCATTAGGTTCAGTAAATTTGGCAACATGCAAAAGTTTTAAAAGTCTGGCAGGGACACAAATTCCTCTTGATTCTCGCACTGCTAACTTTTGCTGTGATTCCCAGGAAAAGTTTGTATAATATTAGACAGTTTGTTCTTTCATTCTTCAGTTAGCATGAAATATATTTTTCCTCTCCTCAGGAATATAGAGGAAATAGAAAGAAAAAGAAAAACAGGAAGACTCTGGCATCTCCTTTTGAATGATCATCTCCTCCTAACCCAAGAAACAGAAGAATCCATCTTAGAGTTCTTTTCAACAAATATGTTTGTTCTGTGCTTTTACAGTAATTGTGTTAATCCAATAATCATGCTAGGTGACAAAGTTTTACAGAGGGTGTGGAGGAATGTTTACTGTGTGATGTGTTTGCATGGGAAGAAAGCTGAAAGCTCAGTTTAAATAAAGGCGTGGGCTTGGATGACAGAGAATATGTATCTAGTATATATTTCATGCATGAGGAAATATGAAGCAACTGGGAGCAGGGTTGAAATCTAAAGACTATCTATTTATGTGTTAAGCTCAAGGGGTTGTTTACATTTCTAGATCCTACCAGTGACAAAGAACTTCAGCCCCTTCTCTCCTTCCACAACCTGGAAGGGGAAACTGTTATGTCTCATTCTAATGTGTGTGTTTTTGGTGTGTGTTACTTTCATGCTATTTAACTGACATTTTTACATAAAAAATATGATGCTGGTACATTAAAAAAGGGAAAAAATAACCTGAGATCACATGGAAATAGCAAGTTTTTGATTGAAAAATATGACTGAGATTGTGGCTTCCTTAGGTTGGTGATCATTTATCTCAGCTGAGCATCCCATTGTTGTCATCCGGCCCCCTCAGATGAATAACTGAGCACTGGTGTGAGTATGGGGCTCACCACATGGCCCTTTGACATCCTTAAACATGTCCATTCATTTTGTCTTGATAGGGAGTTATGTTACTCACCGCCATCAGAAGTATACATGATCCCGTAGATTGTTGCTTCCTTTGACGGTGTTAGCTGCTTCTACTGCTGGGGCTCAAGTCCTGCCACAGCAGAAGCCTTACAACTGATGCACATGAAATCTGCCTAAAGTGTCAGAAATTGACACAATTCTGGCAGCTGCCAGGGTTTCAGCATTTTTTCCTCTCTTGTTTTCTTCTTACAGATGAACTCCCCAAAAGACCACAATATATTAAAGGATAAACTTGATGGACTAATGAGAGTTTCACAGTATTTGCGGTATTTTAGGATAGTGACTCACCCTTTCTACTCCTTTTCCCTTTGCTGAGGTCACCTGATCCCAAGCTCACCTCCAAACCCCCTCAGTGCTGAATCCATTTGAGTCTCTCTCAACTGATCTTAGTCTCCCACCAGAACCTGATCCTCCCACTTCTCCTTAAGCTTAGGTTTAAGTCAATCTTTGAGTCAACCCCATCTCTCTCCCTGTTATCACTGCAGATTCAATCCAGTTCACAAGCCCCTTCCTCCCCATCCCATTATAGGCTCCCTCCACCAGTCCAACACTGAGCCCTCTTTTGCATGGCTCTCACTTTGAAAATTCACATGGCTCTGCAGAGCTGAGAGCCATTGCTTCTAACTTCCAGGAACCCTGAAAAGCTTCATCCATGGCTGAACACCAGAGGGCATGATGTTTCTGGAATCCATTGCACATGCAGAGACTTTTGTAAACAGTAGGAAAATTGGCACCAATAATTCATCACTGGTGCAGCGTCCCCAGTAGTAACAATGAAGTTGTAATGTAGACAGGACCCGGGCTGAGATTTTCAAAGAAACCTACAGCACAGATTTTGAGATTTTCAAAGCACAGTTCCCATCAATTTCAAGGGGAATTGTTTCAGAGTAGCAGCCGTGTCAGTCTGTATTCGCAAAAAGAAAAGGAGTATTTGTGGCTCCTTAGAGACTAACAAATTTAATAAATGGACACAAATCAGACTTCAAGAATTATAACATTCAAAAACCAGTCGGAGAACACTTCAATCTCTCCGGTCACTCGATTACAGATCTGAGGGTGGCTATCCTTCAACAAAAAAACTTCAAAAACAGACTCCAACAAGAGACTGCTGAATTGGAATTAATTTGCAAACTGGATACAATTAATTTAGGCTTGAATAGAGACTGGGAATGGATGAGTCATTACACTAAGTAAAACTATTTCCCCATGTTATTTCTCCCCCCCCACCCCACCCCCCACTGTTCCTCAGATGTTTTTGTTAACTGCTGGAAATAGCCTACCTTGCTTGTCACCCTGATGGGTTTTCCTCCTTTCCCCTCCCCCGCTGCTGGTGATGGCTCATCTTAAGTGATCACTCTCCTTACAGTGTGTATGATAAAACCCATTGTTTCATGTTCTCTGTGTGTGTATATAAATCTTCCCACTGTATTTTCCACCAAATGCATCCGATGAAGTGAGCTGTAGCTCACGAAAGCTTATGCTCAAATAAATTTGTTAGTCTCTAAGGTGCCACAAGTACTCCTTTTCTTTTTAGGGGAATTGGGCATCCAAATCCCATAGTCAGATATGGAAAGCTCAGCCCTGAGGTTTCTAAAACCACATTACCTAACCCATCTCTGAGTATGTCAATCTACTATGCTGTGGGTTCTGGGGATGCAATTAAGGAACAGGCCTCAGAGTACAAGGAAGCTTAATATGAGAGGCAACCTGATACTCAAAGATGTGGTGAACCCTGTGGAACTTCAAAGATAGTGGGGAAGAAGGCAGTGAAACCCAGAGCAGCAAAAAAAGAGGAAGGAGCAAGCTTCTAGAAACACATCTGTTTCTGGGTCTCTGAGGTGCATGTGCATTACCTACAAGACAACATATACAAAAAAATATGGGGCATAAACTCCAGCTGATCAGTTTCAATTACTTTAATAATGATCTGAGAAGTAAAAAATTTCCCCAATCACTACAGATCTTTATAAACAGTGAAATAAACACCAACATGCCTTTTTCCAACAGCTGGAAAATTATGCTATGATTGAAATGACCTCATTCTTTTTCTTATGGAAAATTTTGGCTCCAAGCAGTCAGAGATAAATTGGGTGATGTCCTGGAGACAGTACTGGGAAGAAGTGGGAAAACCAAAATGATTCATAGATTCATAGATATTAAGGTCAGAAGGGATCATTCTGATCATCTAGTCCGACCTCCTGCACTACGCAGGCCACAGAATCTCACCCACCCACTCCTACGAAAAACCTCACCTATGTCTGAGCTATTGAAGTCCTCAAATCATGGTTTAAAGACTTCAAGGAGCAGAGAAGCCTCCCTCAAGTGACCCGTGCCCCATGCTACAGAGGAAGGCAAAAAACCTCCAGGGCCTCTCCAATCTGCCCTGGAGGAAAATTCCTTCTCGACCCCAAATATGGCAATCAGCTAAACCCTGAGCATATGGGCAAGATTCACCAGCCACATACTACAGAAAATTCTTTCCTGGGTAACTCAGATCCCATCTATCTAATATCCCATCTCAGGGGATTAGGCCTATTTACCTTGAATATTTAAAGATCAATTAATTACCAAAATCACATTATCCCATCATACCATCTCCTCCATAAACTTATCGAGTAGAATCTTAAAGCTAGATAGATCTTTTGCCCCCACTGCTTCCCTTGGAAGGCTATTCCAAAACTTCACTCCTCTGATGGTATACCCATTTGTTCTTGTGTCCACATTGGTGCTGAGCTTAAATAATTCCTCTCCCTCTCCTGTATTTATCCCTCTGATATACTTATAGAGAGCAATCATATCTCCCCTCAACCTTCTTTTAGTTAGGCTAAACTAGCCAAGCTCCTTAAGTCTCCTTTCATAAGACAAGTTTTCCATTCCTCGGATCATCCTAGTAGCCCTTCTCTGTACCTGCTCCAGTTTGAATTCATCCTTTTTAAACATGGGAGACCAGAACTGCACACAGTATTCTAGGTGAGGTCTCACCAGTGCCTTGTATAATGGTACTAAAACCTCCTTATCCTTACTGGAAATGCCTCTCCTGATGCATCCCAAAACCGCATTAGCTTTTTTCACAGCCATATCACATTGGCAGCTCATGTTATCCTATGATCAACCAATATTCCAAGGTCCTTCTCCTCTTCCATTACTTCTAATTGATGCGTCCCCAACTTATAACTAAAATTCTTGTTATTAATCCCTAAATGCATAACCTTACACTTCTCACTATTAAATTTCATCCTATTACTATTACTCCAGTTTACAAGGTCATCCAGATCCTCCTGTATAATATCCCGATCCTTCTCTGAATTGGCAATACCTCCCAGCTTTGTATCATTTGCAAACTTTATTAGCACACTCCCACTTTTTGTGCCAAGGTCAGTAATAAAAAGATTAAATAAGATTGGTCCCAAAACTGATCCCTGAGGAACTCCACTGGTAACCTCCCTCCAGCCTGACAGTTCGCCTTTCAGTAGGACCCATTGCAGTCTCCCCTTTAACCAATTCCTTATCCACCTTTTGATGTTCATATTGATCCCCATCTTCTCCAATTTAACTAATAATTCCCCATGTGGCACGGTATCAAACGCCTTACTGAAATCTAGGTAAATTAGATCCACTGCGTTTCCTTTATCTAAAAAATCTGTTACTTTTTCAAAGGATGATGAAAGGAGTGTGCCTTAAAAGCATTTTTTCTTAAGGAAAAAAATCTATAGGTTCTTCAAAAAACACATTCAGAAATTTTGACAATGGAAAAACCACTGTTTTCCAGTGTTTCCCAAGCTTCCACAGATCTAAGGACATCTCAATAGAAGATTTTTGTCTTAAAGTTTACCCATTTTTTCCTTATTTCATTTTTTCCCCTCTGCTGTTATTACACCACTGAGAAAACACATGCACAAACACACAAATACCATAGTCAGAAAAAACATGTGTTGCAGTAACTACAACTCAAACACACCCAAAAACACACAAGACTGAAACTGCATAAAGTTCCACATAGGATATGCTGCTATCCTTATTGTATATGGAATTCACTGAAAAGAGAAGTTTTGTCCTAACTATTTGCAGGTCCAAGACACAAAATCTGGTTCCTGATTTGAAGCACCAATATTTGTTAGATTCAGATCTGGAGTTTTGGCTTGAGCCTATTTCTCGTCAAAGCTTTGAATAACATTTTTTGTAGCTATGAATGTAAGTTTAACTTTACTCTTTTATACATTTTGTTTTTCAATTCCAGTGTTGTGTGTCAATAGGAACGTAGCAAACTTAATACAATTGCTCAAGCTCTAGCCACAATGGAGTACCTTACTGGGTTACTTAGCACTGTGTTTGCAAATGACTGTCAGATACATTGATGACAGAATCATGCTTGAGAAACATTTCTGAACATGTTTGTATTTAGTACAGTTTGAAAGCTTCAGGGACCAATCCAAAGTCACTGATGTCAATAGAAGCCTTTCCATTTTCTTTGGATGAGGCATTCAGTGTGGACAAGACTTTGCTATAAACCACCATGTTAGTCCAAATCATACTTGAGACAAACCCCTAGCAGTATTCGTGCATGTTTCAAAACAAGGCTACATGTTGCAATTGTGCTGAGTACAGAGAAAACATGACTGGGGGTAGCCACAGCTAAAAATGGTTTTAAGTTTAATTTCAACAAATGGCATGGACAGGGCCTGATGTTAAATGTTGTACAACTACTGGTACATTTCAAAGACAGAGAATATCTTCTACAAGAGTAGAACATGCAATTCTACAAGAAAGAAAGAAAGAAAGAAAGAAAGAAAGAAAGAAAGAAAGAAAGAAAGAAAGAAAGAAAGAAAGAAAGAAAGAAAGAAAGTTCCACTGAAACCCTATAAAGAAGTACAAAGTCCCTCTTATGTCCTAATCCAATGAAGGCAGAGTGGTCTTGGGAAATCTTTTCAATACCCCAAAACTGGAACAAACATCACCTGTAGCTGGTTTCTATATGCACATTTTCTTTCTTTTTTTAAAATGGAATAGTTGAGTAAGTAACCAAAGACAACCTAAGTAAATAGTCAAAGTACAAGTAGAAACATGCCCCGCAGCAGGTATAACCTAAACACCCACCATGTGTAGTTTTTCTACATTTTTTTCTAATGCAGTGGAATGGAATTCACATATTTTAACCTGACATTCCCTGTTTCATTTGTTAACTTTGCTTGCTGTCTTTTTTAGTAAGTGCCTCCACCCAGTTATTAACTTTTGCTCCCCTTAACGGCTCAATAGAGAGAGAACTTGCTCTCAGGTCCACAAGAAAGTCAGTGAAGGACTTACATTTGAAACCTCCATACAATTTTTTTTTTAAAAAATCATGCATAAAAGTGCATATCACTTTAATGTATCAAGCCGTATATATACACACATAATTTTGTGTGATTTATATCCCTAATTAGATCCCAGTGGCAACATTCGTTCAGCTAACAATGCGTATTATAATCACCTTTTCTTCATAGAAATGATTTCCTTAACTTTGCATGCATAACTTAATAGCTTTTATTTTAAAAACTCATGTTAGCAGCTTTCCTCTTGTAACCAGTAGGGGTGCTATGATAAGAAACTAATTTGCTGTAAAAATTGCTCATTTGTCAAATAGGCATTAAAATAATTGTTCCCTTTTTGACTGTTACCCTGCTGTTTCCAGTCATTTTCAAAAACTAAATTATTTACTCATTGAAAGTTCAGCTGTGCATATTTTAATTGATATTCCCTCACAGGACTCATATTGTTAATGACAATAATTAACCCGAAATGGCTGCTAAATAATTATGCTGAAAAGATATGAAGTATTTGTGCAGAAAGTAAAATCAGCATTTGAGAAACCATCAAAATGTACAACTTCCATATTTTATGGCAAAGCACAGTGATAGTTCATAATCAAATTAAGGATGAAAAGGAAAATGAAGATTCTATGCTTTGATGCACAATACTTTATGTTTCCAATATAGTTAGGTATTCTAGCTAACAATGAGTACTCAGTCATTTTAATAAGTCCCTAAGATTGCTATTTTAGCTAGTAATATAAAGAATTCCCACACAGTAGAGTCAGCAATGTAGTAAACTAGCCATTAATAATAATAATAAATAATAATACCACCTAGCATTTATTTATTGCCTTTCATCTAGGAAACTGAGATCCCAAGGTGCTTTGGAGTTTATAAACTCAATACTGAAGGCTTTATTCAGGCCAGTCTCATTGACTTCAGTGAGAATAGTTACAGAATCTGCATGAGCAGGAGGAAACTTGTGGAGTTCTGCAATTAGTCTGCACTGGGGCTATAGGAAAGCTCTTGGAAACTCTTGGACTGCAAAACTTCATGGGACCAGGAGAAACCAGAAAACAACTACATGTGGAGATATCTGCCTGTGGAGCCCTCCTCCCCCACACCCCCACCCCAGCCAGGTATGGGTGTTCAGCATTACTGAAAATTAGGCCACTTATTTAAGTGCCTAAATTAGGTACCCACATGTGAGAATTTTGGCCTGTAAAGAACAAAATTGTCGGACGCATAGATGAACATAATTTGTTGGGGAATAGAGTTCTATAAAATCATGACTGGTGTGGACAAAGTAAATAAGGAAGTGTTATTTACTCCTTCTTATAACACAAAAACTAGGGGTCACCAAATGAAATTAATAGGTTCCAGGTTTAAAACAAACAAAAGGAAGCATTTTTTCACACAACACTCAGTCAGCCTGTGGAACTCCTTTCCAGAGGATGTCGTGAAGGCCAAGACTATAACAGGGTTCAAAAAAAAAAACTAGATAAATTCATGGAGGGATTGGTCCATCAATGACTATTACCTAGGATGGGCAAAGATGGTGCCCCTAACCTCTGTTTGCCAGAAGCTGGGAATGAGTGACAGGGGATGGATCACTTGATGATTACCTGTTATGTTCATTCTTTCTGGGGCACCTGGCATTGGCCACTGTCGGAAGAGAGGATACTGGGCTAGATGGACCTTTGGTCTGACTCAGTACGACCATTCTTTTGTTCCTATGACACATTCCCTCTGCAGAGGAAAGGTGATAAAGATTCCACCACTGGAAAAGAAATACAGCAGCAGCCACACTTGGATGCTACTGTGGGCAGGACCGGATTTAGGGTCAGGAAACCCAGGTAACCGCCCGGAGTGCCGAGCTTGTGGGCGCTGGGCTTGGGGTGCTGTTTTTGTCGTTACCGACAAAAAGGAATATAGAATGTTTGAAGTAACATGTTTCAGGTATTCCATATGTGGGTTTGTTTTTCACTAACCTCCTAGAATGTTCTGGACCTTTGTAGATCTCGAAATCAACTGACAAAGTGTTCTGTTTTTGTTGCAAAATATTTGACAAGAATGCCAAATCATTGCTTGCACTTTACGGGTACAATTACTGGAATAACTTAGCTGACGTTCTGAAGCAACATGAAAAGTCACCCAGCTATTTTACGGCCTACTCCAAATGCATGGAAGTCCAGGCTCAAGCTTAATAAACCCATAGACACAGAAAACCAGTGCATTATTAATGTAGAAACACAGCACTGGAGGACCGTGTTCGAGTGTCTGCAAAGAATAATTTGGCTTTCTAGGGCTCGTCAGATAAGTTGGTCACTGAACATAATGTTAATTTCCTCAGTTTGGTGGAACTCCAGGGAAATATGATGTCATGCATGAGCACTTATGTCAAGTAGCTCATGAAGAAGCTATGGACAATTACTGGAGAAAAACAATTCAAAACAAATTGATTGACCATTCTGCAAGTAAGGTACTTGATAATATATCGATGCAGCTTGGCAACGTGAAGTACTATGCCATAATAATGGACTGCACTCCCGGTATGAGTCTAAGGGAAAAGATGTCATTTACAGTAAGATTTGTTGATGGCGAGGATGGCCGTAACCAAGTAAAGGAACACTTTATCTGTTTCCAATCTGTGGACAACTCTACTGGAAAAGGCCCAATAGAACTGTTTATCAATGCTTTTAATGAGAATAAAATAAAGCTTCAGGACTGCCGCAGCCAAGGCTATGACAATGGCATGAACATGAAAGGAAGAAACAGTGGCGTCCAGCCAATGATCCTTGTGCTGAATCAAAGAGCTTTCTTTGTGCCTTGTGGCTGCCATTTCCTCAACCTGATTGTGTCAGATGCAGCAGCATCTTCTTTAGATTCAGTATCTCTTTTCAGAGTACTGCAAAAAATATATGTCCTGTTTGTATGACCTTAGTAAGCTGCTGGCAGACAGGAAAAAATTCCTGAACAGTTGTATGGACCTTCACTGGACACTGACATATGGGGAATATTCAAATGTCCATGATAAAGATCATGAATTGGACAACATCCATCACGTTTTGTCATACGGGAAGCACTCTCCACTCCGAGTTTTCCAATTAATTCATGATGTAGAGCTGAAAGACTTTTCCTAATGTGTGGATAGCTTTGAGGATTCTGCTCATGCTGCCAGTCACAGTGGTGAATGCAGCTTTTCAAAGCTCAGGCTCAATAAAACATATTTTCAATTGAAGATGGTCAATGAGAAACTGACATTGCTTGCTATTTTATCATTTGAAAATGCCATTGGTCAGTCTTTGGATCTCTCTGACACTGTCTTTCAGTTCACAGAATTGGAGAATCAGAGACTATTAGGTTTGGAAGAGACCTCAGGAGGTCATCTAGTCCAATCCCCTGCAAAAAGCAAGACCAACACCAACTAAATCATCCCAGCCAAGGCTTTGTCAAGCTGGGCCTTAAAAATGTGTAAGCATGGAGATTCTAGTTCCTCCCTAGGTAACCCATTCCAGTGCTTCACCACCCTCCTAGTGAAATAGTGTTTCCTAATATCCAACCTAGACCTCCCCCACTGCAACTTGAGACCATTGCTTCTTGTTCTGTAATCTGCCACCCCTGAGAACAGCCTAGCTCCATCCTCTTTGGAACCCCCCTTCAAGTAATTGAAGGCTGCTATCAAATCCCCCCTCACTCTTCTCTTCTGCAGACTAAATAACCCCAGTTCCCTCAGCCTCTCCTCGTAAGTCATGTGCCCCAGCCCCCTGAACATTTTGTTGCCATCCGCTGGACTCTCTCCAATTTGTCCACATCCCATCTGTAGTGGGGGGACCAAAACTGGATGCAATACTCCAGGTGTGGCTCACCAGTGCCAAATAGAGGGGAATAATCACTTCCCTCGATCTGCTGGCAATGCTCCTACTAATACTGCCCAATATGCCATTGCCCTTCTTGGCAACAAGGGCACACTGCTGACTCATATCCAGCTTCTCATCCACCGTAATCCCCAGCTCCTTTTCTGCAGAACTGCCACTTAGCCAGTCAGTCCCCAGTCAGTCAGTAGCGGTGCATGGGATTCTTCCTTCCTAAATGCAGAACTCTCCACTTGTCCTTGTTAAACCTCATCAGATTTCTTTTGGCCCAATCCTCCAATTTGTCTAGGTCACTCTGGACCCTGTCCCTACCCGCCAGCATATCTACCTCTCCCTCCAGTTTAGTGTCATCTGTGAACTTGCTGAGGGTGCAATTAATCCCATCATCCAGATAATAAGGATGTTGAACAAAACCAGTCCCAAGACCGACCCCTGGGGCACTCTGCTTGATACCGGCTGCCAACTAGACATCAAGCCATTGATCACTACCCATTGAGCCTGACAATCTAGCCAGCTTTCTATCCACCTTATAGTCCATTCATCCAATCCATACTTTTTTAACTTGCTGGCAAGAATACTGTGGGAGACCGTATCAAAAGCTTTGCTAATGTCAAGATATATCACATCCACTACACATTCATGAGGGAAAGGCGAGAAAAGCGAATTTTTGAACTGAAGGACTGGGGTTAAAATTCTAAGGCTGTCACCTACTGTAACAGTATTTAATACTGGTTCACCCAATGTTGGTGCACGGTTCCATTTCTTGATGTTCATTTCAGCTATTCTTAAAATTAAAAAGTTTCTATAAGCTTAGAAGAAACACATTTTTTATTTGCTTATATATGGCCTGAATAAATACAGATTAACAGATCCTAGTGTACAAATGTATTATTTTATGAGACAGAGATAAATGATGCATGCAAATCATGCATCCAAGTCATGAAATGGGCTACAAATGCAACAAAAAATAAGGTATTCAAAAGTTTAACAAATGGGGAGGGTGCCCAAGACATTCCTCGCCTGGTGCATCATTTGGTCTAGGGACATCCCTGGCTGTGGGGACCTCATTGAAACAAAGCTGTTGGGGGAGAAGAATGAGGCTTTGTGCTTCAGACTCAGGGCTAAGGGAGCCATTTCCTCTTCCTCCAAAATGTGGCCTGGGAAGCAGGGAGGGCATATTTCTTGGAGCCTCCTTTATCTCCAGAAATGCTGCTGGGGAGAAGGGAGGGGGAGCACAGGCTGTGACTTTTCTTTTCGTTTGTGGTACAACATCACTGTGACAACACACTCTAGCAACTGGTGTACATTTTGAAGTCTATGGATCAGATCATGCTATCTGGCCTTTGTGCACCTGGTGAAGCTCACATAGGGGTAGTGCAAAGGTGGCTCTATGACACCTTATTTCTCTCATTGATCCTGGGGCCAAAGACCAGTCTCATAGTATAATCAAGAGCCAACAAGGGCTCATTCCATCAGCTAGCGATTTGTAGGGCCCGTAACCATGCCTCTGTCCCCAGCCATTCCCCCTGCTCCAGGAGCTGATGAAAGTGTGGTGCAGGAAGGGCTGCACTGTGGTGGCTGTGGGAATCCTTCACTGGCTTTTTAAGCCATGTTTAAGGTTCCAGCAGCACAAGTAGTATTGCTAGGTACAGGATCTATCCCTATATTTATGAGGAGAAGTGGTAGAGAGTTACTATTTTTAAATGAAAATGTCATTTCACACTTTTCTAATATCTGGCAGCGTCCAGGTGACCTTTCTGATGTTGCTAATTCACCAGTGAGTAACTTCCCAACTGTAACACCTCCTCCCATGAACAGTTTATGTATCATTTTATTTGGAAAGGATTACAATCTCCTTCCTACCATAAGATGGAGAGGTTCATATGTATTTGCATGCTGAGCTGCTAAGTATATATGTCCTCCATAATGTACATCTGCAAATGGATTCCTCTTATTTTTACTGTTATAGAAAAGAGTCAGCTTGAATGAACAGTGTATCTGTTTGCAGGTTCAAATAAATTATGGCAGGAGGACAGGGTGTGTTGGCTCTCTAGGAGTTACACACTTGGGAGCCTGGTTTTCATTCCTGCTTCTGAAACTGAATTTTTACATGGATTTGAGGAAGCTACTTAACTTCCTGGTGCATGAGTTTAATACCTGTAAAACCTGCAACATGGGTAGATTATCTACCTCACAGTAATGCCGTAAAGCTTAATGAGAATAGTTAGGCAGTGTTACCACCTCTTGCAATTTTATTGCGAGTGTCATAACATTTTCTGTTTATCATAAAGTCACAGTTCCTGGAGTCAATGGACTAAATAAGAATCTCAGCTTTCATTTTAAAAAAATCAGCAAATTTCTATACTTCCTGATTTCAGAGAAAAGCAGAAAATGTGAGCTCAGTGCATCCTAAAGGCTTAAGAAAACTAGAAAGCAAATGAAAAAAAAGTATTTTTAAATCATAATTTTTAGCCAATTCTAATGATTTTTGAATTCTTTGGGTTGGAAAAAAAATTAAGTGATTTTAGTTTTCCTGTTCAAAGAATGTTATTGCCATATTCGCATGTTCCTCTTCAATTGCATCAATACTTATGAGCGTATGTATTTGCACATGAAAGACTGGGGTTTTGCACATGCAAACAGCAGCATTCAGAGCTTGTCAGCATAATTAGGTAGACCTCCTTGAAAATTTGGCCCGATTTATAAATAAATACTTTTGCCATCCACTAATATTATATTAATAATACTTTAAACAAATTATTTTACATGAAATAGCTTAACCAGCAAACAGACAGAATGCATCTTTAGAAAAAGGGAAGTTCCTCTTTTAATTGCTCAACCTATTTCTATTTTTGTCTAAAAAGTAAGTGCAAAATATTATTGGCATCAGATGGCTCCCATTTCTCACTGGCCAGCAAAGCCCCATCTGCAAGCTCAGTGAGATCAGTAAACACTATAGGTTAAGTAACTAGTTACTAACATTTTCCTTGAGCTACAAAAATTTTAAACAAACAACAACAATTGTGATCGTAATAACCTCCCAGAGGTTAACAGCATGCAGGTGGTCAATCTGAATTAAATGCAAAACAGACGGCCGCTAAATTATAAACTGTTCATTCTCCCAGAGATCACAGTTAAATTTGCTTCAGAAATTGGGTCTTCTTTTTCAAAATCCTTAACGAAACAACACATAAATGTCAAAACGACAAAAATAAGGAAGTGTGTCATAGACCAAGCATTTTAATGTCCTTTCTGGCTCACTTTTGCAGGCTGAACTGTCTGTGTTTACCACATTTGATGGCATCAGTACTTAGAGTGGCTGTGTGCATGTTTTTTTAATAGCTGAAATAAATTGAGATGGCCCATCAAGGACTTTTTGATAGCTACCCAAAACTTTGCTGAGGGCTCATATTTTAAACCCTGGTCTGATACATTTTATAGCTCATTTATGATACTACTTTGCTGACCTTGTGAAATAGCTCAGGGTATTGGTAATGAGATATTGAACTGGAAACAGGTTCAAATCCAGATTACTACTGACTGAAAAGCATTATTAATATCCTTTCAGTGACCTTAGTAAAATAAGTGGTGCGCTCAGACCAGCTCCTGTTAAACATATATGCATGTCACAAACACCTCAAATGGCATTACCTAGACTTGGGGAGTGAGATCTCCCAGCCAGGGAGATGGCTCCTCAAGGTTCAAGGCTGAGGCATGTAGTGGGAAGGTGGGTACATGGGCACTGCCAGTGTCTGCTGCATCTATTCTGAAGATAAATAAATTTCCAATTTCCAGGGCTGTCACCCTGACACTTTTCCTGAGTAGTACATTCACTCAATTTTTACTTATAAATTAGTTTAAGAGATGGCAAAGAAAAGCGATTATTGGAACTGAAACAAAATGTAGGGAGGAGACATCAAAAAGTCCCATCTCTTAAGCACCACCTTGGGTAGGCTGCAGTGTGTATTGTTTAAGGGCTTTCAGGGAAAGCATCTGTCAAGGCTGAGCACTCTTTTGTGTTCTTCTGCTCATTCACCAGTACCATCAGGCAGCACACTCATCTGCAAAATAACACCATAGACTCCAAGACACATGGTAGTTGGGTGGGGGAGATGGCGGGGGGAGAAGAGGCAAGACAAACTTTTCTGTGGGACTGTAACTTGCAGAATATATGGAAGCAGCCACAAAGGGCTCCATGGAAAAGCACCAGCAGTCCTGAAACCTGACACTGCTCAGAGATTCACATTCAAGTTGAATGTCCGCCAGTAAATAAATACAAATCTGTTGTCAGGGTGTTTCACAATGACTAACTCTTTCAAAGTACTAATACTCATTCCCTGATGAAGCAATATCCCTCAAGGTACAATCAGTTCTAAGTAGCCTACAAATGCTGCAAAATCATTCCAGCTCTCATGTGCTGCACCTTATTGTGGAATGAGTCACAGGCAATTTCAGTGCCTTAATGCAACTAATAAGGAGGAGCCGGTTAGCCCTGCAGCGACTGCAGCTACAAAATGGGTGTGTGGTAAGGTCAACAATACACAGTGTCCAAAAATTCTGCATAAATAGCAAATAGATAGAAACAATCACATTAGGATGTTATATCCTGTGACTTACTATTCTGGCGCTATTGGTGCACCATTAGCAACCAGGTTTCAGAGTAGCAGCCGTGTTAGTCTGTATTCGCAAAAAGAAAAGGACTACTTGTGGCACCTTAGAGACTAACACATTTATTTGAGCATAAGCTTTTGTGAGCTAAAGCTCACTTCATCGGATGCATGCATCCGATGAAGTGAGCTGTAGCTCATGAAAGCTTATGCTCAAATAAATGTGTTAGTCTCTAAGGTGCCGCATTAACAACCAGTGGTTGTTTTATTTTAAATTACCTTCCATGTTCAGAGCACATATTAGGTCTCCCATTTATGTAAATCTATTTAACTTAACTACAACTAACTTAGCCAGCAAAGAATAAATAAATATTTTGGAAAATCAGAGGTCTGAAAAAGATATAGAAAGCAAACTGCTTTTTCAAAGCTAAATTGACATGTGGCACAGTGAAGTCCTATTTTTAACTAAGCACCCACCTATTTTCCTTGTCATTTACATGATGGACATTTCTTAATTTCAGCTGGGTGATCAAAGAGATGAAACCTGAGAGGCTCACTGTGAAAATCAAAGGCAGTACTTTGTGCAAGGAATGGAAGGAACACGATTTTATCCCTCACCTAAAGCGATGGAACCTTGAATACTTAATGATGCAATGATTCTATTACAAACAGAAACTCTGTCTCCAACGCAAGGCAGGAACATGGAGTGATGTTCTACTATGATAGAAAGGAACATTTTTCAGACTCGTCAGCCTCATTCCACATTACCTGCTAGGGAGATATTATGGAATTTAGAACCCGAAAGTGTGTTTTAGAATACAATGTATAGTGTTTCATAACTTGATTTAAATCAATTATACCATCTCTCACCGGAACATTCATAAGCTTCAAAAATAAAAAATATAAATGGAAACAGCTGCTGTGAATACTCTTTCCCTGGGATGGATTTCACTTGAACTCAATCAGCTTTCTCTTTGTAACACATCGTTGTCATGCTGCACTGGAATGGAGAATATACAGCACTGCAAGAGGTACTGCAAGGCAACTAAGTTAGGAAAGAAGCAGAAGAATTAAACCCTTTTTTCACTGTGGCTCACCTGGGCCTGAACCCTGTGAAGGAATTAATTAATTTCTTTGGCGTAGAGAGGGAAACTGAGGTAGTTATTGGTATTCCAACAAAAAATAATAATTTATGATTTACAAAATTGCATAATCTTTCTAATTTATCCCAGCTTGAAGCCCTGTGTGCCATACAGCATAGATGTCTACAGCCTTGGGTATGAAGAATAATTGCAAAAAGAGTGAGACATGTAACCAGAGCTCTAAATTCTTTAATCTCTACGTATAATTTATGTATAGGTTTTGGCATCATTCAGTTTAAAAGATTATTTGTAACTGAATATCATATCTTGTTGCCTAGATACAATGACGGGTTGTTTCATAAACTAGAATAAATCAATATTGTGAAATCTAGGCCCCATTAAAATCAATGGAAGTTTTGCCAGTGATTTTAAGGGGGCCAGGATTGCATCCATAGAGTTTTCAGCAGTCTATGTAGTCCAGCACTGTGGTTGGTATTTTAGTATTTCTGATTTCCCATGCAGCACTTCAGAAAACATCATCTTGAGATACAATTGTATATTTAACTTTCAGACAAGTTAAGTTAAATATGAAAATAAAGTACACTAAAGTAACAGAGGCCCTAGTTTCCTCTGACAAAAGCAATCTTCAAATTTAATTCACTCTCTCAGGCTGTACATAGGCATCAATCTTGAGGGATGGGCATGCGTAAAGAATAGTGTAGAGCTGTAAATTTTACAAGGGTAGCGGATGAACATTGAATGTACCATATCCAGAATAGAGTTAAGGATGTAATGACAGCCTTTACTCTCAATTTCCCTGCTTTTATCAATTTAAACCAAACTGAATTTCCTTCCTTTTTTGTTATTTTTACCAAATATATTTTTAAAAGAGGGATCAAAACAAATGGCTCTCAGCCTACTCTATATTAAACCATGCCAAGGCTCTCCAAGGATTGCTTTGTGATGCATCAAAGTGAGCCATGGCTCATGTATCTGATGCCTTTTGAGGCATTTCAACGCATCATCTGTTCAGCTTGACGCATCCTTGAGGCACTACCACGAGGATGCATGACACAATATACCCTGGGTGCTCCTTCAAAGCTGTTATACTGCCATATGGATATCGTCATTATGAAAACATTATGAAAAGACACTTGGATACAATTTTCACCACAATGATGCAGAAGGACTATGCTATTCTTCTGGTGTACGGAGGATGGGGTAGAGTATATATATGGGGCTGTCACAATATAAAGGTCCTGTGAAGTATTGTATTTGGGCTCTGTAGCGAGGCAGAGTGGCCTGCCTCCTCACTCAAGGGCAAGGGACCACTATACTCCCCCAGTGAGTGGAGCCGAACCCACCCTGCCCCCCTTGGCAGAAGTACCAGGGTGGGACAGGAAGCATAATGGGAGGGCTCTGCAACTCAGTTGAGTGGGAGCTGGGGAAGGAGACAGACATCTCCACTCTGCTGCAGAACCCTGGAGCTGAACCTGTGCTGTGCAGTGCCCGCCCCCAGAGGACAGTGACTCCGGAGAGGAGTTGCCAGGACTGCCCGCCGCTGTATACCCAGGGGAGCCAGAGGACCTGTGGATTACAGACCGGCCCACCCAGACTGTGGTAGGAAGTAGCCCAGGGAAACCAGACTGTAGCCTGGTTTTGTTGCCAGAGCACGAGTCAGCGTGTTTCGTTTGGACCCTCCCCGCTGACGCAGTGGCGGACCACTCTGCTACTGTTAGGGCCCTGGGCTGGAACGCAGTGGAGGCGGGTGGACCCTGTGGCAGCCTCCCCACTGTAGGCTAAGGAGCTTACCCTTTTTCTGCAGTCTGCCCGAACTGAGACGGCAGACCCATTTGTTGCTCTGCCCTGTCTGAGGGTCGTGGCACCCTAGACGCTTACTTGTTGTTTAGCCCCAGCCACTCTGCTCTGTCCTGCCCACGGGGCTAGAGCCCCAGACTGTGTTTGCTGGCTGCCTTAGCCAGGAGGCTCAGGCTAAAGCCTGCTCCCCGCTCTGCCCTGCCCAAAGTGCCAGGGCCTTAGACACTTAACTGCTGTCAGCCCCAGTCTAGCGGCTGCAGGCTAAAGACTGCTCAGTGCTCTGCCCACCTGCGGGAGGCTGAGAGCCTCAGACCGTTACTAGGCGGCCACAGAACTATAACTGCTTACGGCTCGGCCCCGCCGGTAAGACCCGAGCCCAAGTGCTGTTGCCTGATACAGCCATGCGGAGTAGCTTTCCTCCTCCCTTGTGGGCGAGGGACCACTACAGGCTCACTTTAAAAAAAAACCCATGTTGTTGCAGCTATGTTGGTCCCAGGATAAGCGAGATATGGTGGATGAGGTAATAGCTTTTATTGGATCAAAAGGCAGTCCAATAAAAATATCACCTCACCCAACTTGTCTCTAAAACAAACAAACAAAGAAACAAACAAAGAAACAAACACACATTTCTTCTTCTTTAATTAAAGGTATGAACATATTCTGTCCTAGGTACTTATATGGCCCCTATTTTCTTAGTATCTGAGCTCCTCACAATCTTTTATTCTGTGAAGTAGGAGTAACCCCATTTTACAGATGGGGAACTGAGGCAGAGAGAGGCTAATGGACAGATTTTAGAAGGTATGTAGGCACCTATGGATGTAGATTGGTGATGAGTGGGATTTTCAAAAGCACCTGGGTGCCTAATTTAAATCAAATGGAGTTAGATGCCTAGTGGGTTTTCAAAAGGCACCTAAATAACTTTAAAAAGGGACTAGCCCAAGGTCACGCAGGAAATCTGTGACAGAGCATTGACTTGAACCCAGGTTGCCTGTGTTTTAGGCTAGTGCCCATTGGGCCAACTTTCCTCTCATTAAGATCAGGTTATTTCTATCTCACTGATTATAGTGTAGAAATGGGTAGACTAGACTAGAGGTCAGCAAGAATAATATTAAATTTAATTTCAATACTTTGGCACAACCCTTATGTGCAATAAGGGCTTACTTAATGGTCTAAACTGACATAATGACACATCAGCCAGTTACTGTATATTTAATAAACTAACAAACTGTTCATGTTAATAAATTTAAAGTGACACCACACGCAGTATAAACAGGTGACACCATGATTCTGTTTGTGGGGTTAGGATGACATAATTCTCATGTCCTACAAGACCCCAGAGGTTCTAACCTGCTGATGAGACAAAGAAATCTAACATACTGAGAAAATTCAAACCCAAAGATCCTGCCCATGTGAAAGAAAAATAGAACCAATCTTAACTGCAAAGTCTGGGGAAAAGAAAATGAGCTATGTTCTTGTGCTGAAGGAGTAAAATGAGGTTGAACTGGTTAATCTCCCTGTCCTAAAAAGACTTAATGAATATGTAGATACCATTCTTACAATGTTCAGGAAAATCACTGACAAATGGATTGAACATAGTTTTGGTCAAGAGCTGGTCACCGTTGTAAGTCCTGACTGATAAATGGGAGTTTGTTAAAGATTAAGCCAATCTTTGAAGACAAACAGGGCTATTGTTCTTTTGGTCTTGTAAATAACCTCCTTCTTCACAACAACGGAACGCTGTTCAACCGTAACTGGCCTTCTCCCAATTATGTTGCCTCTATAGATCCACATCTGTTGAAATTCTCAGCTTCACACAGCAGGTGTTTTGAGATGTGAGGCTACATAATGCACAGTGGTCCCAATTGTCCTCATTTTCTTATCACTATTCAAAACCCTGGCTCCTATATAGAATCTCAGGAGATCATCTAGTCCAACCCACTGCTCAAAGCAGGACCAAGCCCCAATTTTTGCCCCAGATCCCTAAATGGCCCCCTCAAGGATTGAATTCACAACCCTGGGTTTAGCAGGCCAATGCTCAGACCACTGAGCTATCCCTCCCCCGCAACAGAGCAGTGCCAAATTAAGGTGTGAATAGGGCTCCAAGACACAACTATACAGTTTTCAGAGATGACATTTCTGAAGCATGTCACAGAAGCTACCTCAGACCTAGCTGCATGGATCCTCCAGCTATCTGTTCCTCTGTAAGAAGTGTCACAGTATTAGTTCCACAGCCTAATCCATTTAGAAAATCTCTGAATGGAGATGGATTCCCATTAGACTTGTCCCAAAATGCCTCAGCCAACCTTGGAGACTTACTAAGAGATTTGTCCTATCAACATCTAAATTAGTCAGCCTAACTTCCTTGGGTAAACTGAGAGGTTTTGAGAAGTTGTCTGAGTAGTTAATGAATTTATGGAGATGGACTCCAGGGACCATCGGTTACTAGTCCATGCCAGGCAAAATATGCAATATTTCCTCTGAATAGCCCTATACACAAGATGTGGAAATATGCAATTAAGGTCAAGAGCCCTGAATAAGTGTTGTGAATTTAGGGAAGGATAACAGCCACTAACACCAACACATGGAACTTGTATCTTCAAATGCACTTCTTCAGATTCCTGAAGACTAATATAGAGCACAGAACTCTTATTTCTTCAGGATTAGGGGATACTGGGAATAAATCTTTCATCCATTATGCCAAAGGAGTCCTACCACTCCTCATTTGATTACAGAAGCAACCTCACCTCTTAATAGTTTCTCATGAGATGGAACTTTGCAAAAAAGGTGTAGGAAGAGGAAGTTTCTCAGTGTCCCCAGACTGACCTAGAGAGCACACTCACTGAAGACTCAGGTGAAGCTGAAGGGACCCTCTCTGATCTTTTGGGCCTGGACTCATCTTTAGGCTCAAAGGCAAACTCACAAGATGAATCTATGATCTCATATGGAACTGAACGCACTAAGATCTGAGCCCCTGCTACAAAGACCCCTGGGATGTTGATGAAAAATACAGAAAGACAGACTATTATCTTTTCTACTTTAGCTCCTTCCTCCCCACACACACTTCTAGTTTTGGCTATTAGCAGAAGCTGGAATAATTTAAAAAAAACAGAGATACTCATTTTTACCAGGTTGAAGTCAGCAAGTATTGGAACCTCAAGAGTAGTTAGATCTTTCAACCTGATTTCTCTGGGCCTGATTTCTCAGAGACTCAAATAAGCATGGATGCTCATTGAAACAACCTTTTAGCATTCACATTTCACCAATTAGAGCTGTGCAAATTATTTCTCACTCCCAACCCCATGAAATTTTAAAACCAAAACTTTATTGAGGTTGGCATGGTCCCATAGGCCTAGAGATTCACAAATTACATGTCTCAGTTAATCAAAGTGACTCTGCCAACATGATTAGAATACCCACACAAAACCAAGCCAATCAAATACAAGCAGTTAACTGTGAGTGAAACCAGAGAGCAGACGGAAAATACCACTGCAGTTGTTCATTGTCTCAAAAGATTATCAGTGCAGTTGTTCAAACTCTTGTGATCTACAAGAGAGTCTCATGACTCATGGCTATTGTGTTGCTGCAGTTCAACGTTATTCCCGTGCATATACTGAAGCTTCATCGTGCCACATGTGTATAACAATGTGCCATGCTTAATAAAATATCTGCAGTAGAGCAAGCACTAAAATATTCTCACATCAGACATGCAGACCAAGCACTGGACTACATTAATTTAACAGCTCACTGGGTGACATTCCAAAACAGCATCTGTCTTGGCCCCTGAAAGTTACTTTAAAAAAAAAAACTTTCCAAAAAGATCACAGCTTCCAACATACCAGGAAAACTTCAAGAACGAATTAACATATGAATCACCTCCCTATGGTTTGTCCAAAGGTTTCATTATCAGTAACACAGAATCCAGTGTTGCAAAAGCAGTTCAAGATGACCAGTTCATCTGTGCACCATGCTGTTTCAGAAACATTCTGAACCTTCTGATATATGGCTTCCTTAAGGATGAGGAATAATATCCTTAATGCGGCTTGCAAAAATCATTGCAGCTGCTCAGGAAAGGCCCATAAAATTCCCCATGAGTTGTGTGAGAAGAGGGCCACCTCTCAGCTTCTCCTAAGAGTTTTCCCCAGTAAACTGTAGCTCAAAGCTGGGGCACATAGGGCTGCCATTTTGACGCCAGAAGAAAAGTTCCCCAACTAATATAATAGTGGCAGCTTCCTTAAATGACTAGAAGCAACAAGCAGCATGAGAAGATCTTTGCACACCGATTTCAGAAGTAGAAATATGACCTACCCTGCACCTTTACTGCTGTCCTCCTCCTCCTTCTCCTGCCAGCGTCTGTTCAGAATGTAGGTTCAGAGCAGACAGGAATGCTGTAGCTAACACAAAAGTCATGATTGACATCCTTGAAGGGAATCATGGAAAATTCCTATCCAGAAGATACTGCTTTCTGTTCTTGCCACAGCTAAAGAAGCTGATGTAGCTTCTGACACTGACGAGTGCCATGTATAATATCAATTGAAAGTGAGAGGCTACAATGAAATCCTCTGCACATCAATCATGCCATGGAAACAAAGCAGCACATACAGTAAGAGCCTAGACTGAGTTAAAGACAGAAAAGGCAAAGCACAGCCTGGCATTAATTTTCACCTAAATATTTGTGCTGCGGTTTGTTTCCTTGTTTATCAGTGTCTTGAGAGAGTGAATGTGGGGCAGAGGCAGGAAGGTGCTCCCACATTAAGTTCATTTGGCTGAAGGCTGGACTGATGGGTAGGAACATGATGGGAAGGAACACTGGTAATATACATAATTAACATCCTGCAGTAGAAGGGTATTGGCACGTACCAATGTCACCAAATAGCATTGCTCAAACACATACCATACATCTCTGGATGTATGCCCTTGGATGGAGAACAGACCCATCACCTCCCACTGCCATGCCTAGTCCTTACTCCATGATTGACATCAATATTAACTAGCATTATCACTTTCTATCTTATCCAGGATGATTTATATAGAGTTCAGTTCTCACAGGTACATGCTAAAAAGTCTAAAAGGGCTTGCCTTCTGGAATATACGTAGACAAATCAGTCAGCATAGGGAGCCACAGGAGATATGGCTTGATCCTGAGCATTCTGAATTCAGCCCAGAAAAGAACCTTTAAGCACGTCTAACTTTAAACACATGAGTAGTCCCACTGACTTCAATGGAGTTAAGCATGAGCCTAAATCCTCTCCTGGATCAGCATCTTGCAGGATTGAGCCCAGGGCAGGAATATCTTTGGGAATACCCATTAGCACCACCTTCCCTCTCTCTGCCCACCTGGTGTTGTGTTCCATGACACAGCAACTCTTCAGCTCTGGGCAACGGCTGCAAGAAGTGGCTCCCTTGCAGGTCTTCCAATGAGTTCCGAGAAGCATTTGGGCTCTCCCGACTTCTCCCCTCTTTCAAAAGAACAGGTGCCCAAAGAAGGAAAATGGCAGACAACAGTACACCTTTCTTTAGCTCTGGGGGAGGTGAGATAACAAGGTGAGGGGAGCCTTATAAACACAAGAGAGAGAACGCAAAGGCAGGAGAGCCTGGCTGAGGGCCATGGTGTGTGCCTTTTTCCTACGGCACATCTAGATTTGTAGAAGCCAAAAGAAGCTGGTTCTTTCTGACTTCTCTTCTGTTTTGGACTATGACACAAAGGGTGTTTAGGCTGTCTAGTATCTTTGCAGTGTCATAAACCAGCCCAAAATAATTGGATCTCCATCACAAAAAGTGATTGGCTGGAAATACTTTAATTTTAAAAATATCCAAAATGCCAAATAAAGTACAGTGGAACCCCAAACACATTTTTCTGTAGTCTCTCTCAACTCAGCAGCAACACACTCCATTTGCTTGAAATGCTTTCTATAGAGTTATCCAAACTTTAAGCAGGTTAAAGTGAACTTTTCAATAAAGCTTTTAAATAAAGGCTTTTTAACATTTACAGTAAAAAATGGAATGTGCCTATGCACATAATATAAAATTCCATACTGTACTGTATACAAAACCTTCTACAAATGTTGAGGAGAATCTTTCAACCTTGATTCACTTCGCCAAAAAGACACTGAAGTAATGTTAATCCTCTTGTTTACAGTTACACCGATAAAAGAAAGGGAATTCACAGATCAAGAGCAAACATAGGCACAAAAGGGAGTTATTTAGCAATGTTAAGAATGGCACCCTACAATTATGGTAGGTTTTAGAGGTCAGATACTTTAACAATTTTTGTTAGCTGAATTGGGAACCATATTTTTTCTCTGTTTTTGCTTTAAATGTTTCAGGTTAAAGTTGAATAATAGTAACAATAATAACAGTGACAATGAATAACTGTATTCATCAAGCACTTTGTCAAAATGATTAGGGCTCCTTAAAATTATTTAAAAGATATAGCAGAATACAATTAAAAGATGCAAAAACACAGACCAGCTGAAATGTAACTGTATCCCAAAACACATACAACCCCATACCACCTTAGTACCTGTGGCGTAAAGCTCTGTCTTCAGGGTCTTCTTTAAAACTGGAGGAGAATGCACATCCCCAGTGACCCATTCTGCATTCTTGAGGTGCCTGTGGCAAACATATACCCACCCACTGACCTGAGGACTCTGAGCCTGCTACTGCATCCATGCAGGCAAACTCTTGTATTTGTGGGGACCTTCATTAACTTCAAAGGGGCTCTGTTGGGGAAGGATGGGCCACCCCCATGCAGGATCAGAGCCTTTAAAGTAAACTCACAGTACCACCAAGAGGTGGCTTGAAGAGGATCATAGAGCCCAAAAAGGACAGAAATAAGGCCAACATTTTCAAAAGTGTCCACTCACCTGAGTTGCTTCCATTTTACATCTCAGGTGTCTCAAGTGGACACCCAAAAAGGTAGACACTCAAAATTAGAGAACATTTTACAAAATTAAGGCTATGTCTACATTTAAAACACTACAGTGGTGCTGCTGCAGCATTTCAAGGTAGACATTACCTACAGTAATGGGAGCGGTTCTCTTGTCACTTTAGCTAATCTACTTCCCTGAGATGCAGTAGTTAGGCCGATAGAAGAATTCTTCCATTAACCTAGAGCGATCTACACCAGGGGTATAGTAAGTCAGTATAGCTGCATCTCTCGGGGTGGATTTCTTTACACTCCTGAGCGACACAGCTGTGCTGATGTAAGTTCCCACTATAGACCAGCCCTCAGACCTAAATCAAAAGCAAGCTTACCTGATACCTGAAAGAAGCTCTGGGATTCCAGGTGGGTTCCAGACTATGAAAGGCTTCCCTATCTCAATGATGCAGGGAGAAAACCCTGCAGTCCTCAGTCAGGCAAAGCTCCCATTGAAATTTGCAGCTGATCAATTATTATTTTTATTTAGCATGTGCATAGTCGTCTAGCCAAGTGATGGCATCTTCAGTGGTGTAATGCAGTTCTTCTAGGCCACTGCTGAAGCTAATCAGCAGGCATTCATCGACAATGTGCATCATTGTCTGTGTTGAGCCGCAGCTGCACAAAGGGCTATCACGAAGGCCCCAGCAATACTGGTTGGCTGCACAGAGACCTTGCCCAGTTCGGAACCTGTTCAACAGGGATGATTGGCAAGGGTGCAGGTCAAACCCAAGCAGGCAGATTGTGGACTGGCGAGAGGGACTGGTTGGGGATTATAACATATCTATTCCTCACGCCAGAGTGTTTCCACCTTAACATCCTAGTGTGGCAGATGAGACCATAATGGGAGACGTGACAACAAACGTGCAGCTGGTGGTTTAAAAAGGTCATTGTGCAGCGGCAGGCTTGGGTCGACACATACTTTCTCCAGTAACTTGCTAGTGGCAACCTCTCATTTGATATGAGGAGGAGCAATATTGCTCAGAACTGAAAGCCATGAGAGTGGAGTTGGACACAGGGTGCCGGAGATGATGCGCATGGCAGCACGTAACTGCATATCCACCAGTTTGGACTCCATAATGGTGTGCAATATTCCACCACTGAATACAAGGTGACAAGAGCTGACGTCCGAAGAGTTGGAGCACGGGCACCCCATGACGAACCTGCCAGTTTGCTAAGAAGATTGTTACACATCTTAAGCTCATCTGCTGTCTTCTTCAGGTGGGCATGGTAACTCAATATGTGGTTTAAGCTCACACTTAGATAGACGGGTTCTATTTCATGCTTCACCTTCTGACTATTCAGATAAACATTCAGTTTTCAGATTGCGCTAGCGTGATGAAGATGGAACAAACTGGAGACTGTTTTTATGACACTTGGCTGGAGGTGCCAAGTCTTACAGTAGTCAGCTAACTTTACCAAGTCCTGGTTTAAGGTGGCATCAAGCTCATGAAACGTCTGGACCTGGGTACCACAACAGATGTCATCTTTGTAAATGAACTTTCGTGACTCAGTTGTTGGCAGGTCATTGATGTAAAGGTTGAACAGGATTGGAGAAAGCACAGAGCCCCTGGACAACCCATTGCTCTGTCATCTCCAAGCACTTGTCTTTCCCCATATGGACTCTGAACTGCCTATAGTGGAGGAAGAGTTTAATGATGCCTGTGACCCAAGGTAGCAGGACCCATGACACCTTCAAAAGCAGACCAGTTTGCCATACTGTATTGTACGCTGCTGTTAGGCCAATGAAAAGCGCACCAGTTTTCAAGTTTCTCTGGAAGCCATTCCAGAGACTGGAGTAGGTAAAGCTCATCCTCTCAGTTGTCTCCTCCCATCTGGCTCGGCAAGCAGCGTCCAATGATACAATCAGATGGTCAGTGACCTGTACCTGACAGCAGTTAGGGAAGCTAATGATTCAACCAGCAAGCCAAATTCCACGAGCACCAGCTCAACAAATCCTGGCACTGTTGTCACCGACAACCCCAATGTGCAGCCCGGTAACTTTTATGCTGTTGGTCCAGCTCTACGTGTGTTACAACTTAACATGGAGGGTTTGTTTGCCAAGCGTGATTTACTCGGTGTTCTTGCTCATTGACACACTATCAACATCATTTGCTTGCAAGAGACACATATGGCAACTGCAGAAGCTGGGTGTTACAGTACTAATGGCTTCAACCTGTTGTGCCATGTGGCACACCTGAAGCACTGCCGAGCTACATATGTTCGGTCCGTTATTGCAGATGCCATTCAGCTGATGTCTATTGAATTCTGTGACGCCATCCAGGTTCTACCAAGTCTGCCACACCCAGCTGTCTACATTGGAGGCTTCAACAGCCATCACAGAGACTGGGGCTAAAAGGAGGTTGACACCAACGGTGAACAACTTGCAGACTGGGCATCACAAAATGACCTCGCCCTTATCCATGATGCTAAGCAGCGAGGCATGTTCCATTCTTCTAGATGGGATTGTGACTATTCTCCTGACTTGTGCTGGGTCAGTTCAGTCCATGGCCATCCTCAGCCAGCAACATGCCAAGTCTTGAATAACTTTCCACACAGCCAACACAGACCATCACTGATCCATATCAGGCTACAGCTCCCAGTTGTCAAAAGAATTCCAAAAAGAAGCGGTGGAATTTCCAAAAGGCTGACTGGGAACAATATAGGGAAGCGTTGGAGAAGAGTACGGTGACAATACCAACCCGGCATATTTCCGTAAATGAGACCTACCATCACTTCTGTGCTGCTATCTATAAAGCAGCCTGCAGAGCCATCCCACGCGGTTGCCGCCCGGTCTACATCCCCTGTCTCGATGAGGAGAGTCCTGCCTAGCTTGAGCAGTATGAGGCATCTGGTGTCCCAGATGATCAATTGCCGTATTGGAAGTCAGTGCAAAGGATGTGAAGTGAGTATAATATTCATGAATCCACAGATTAACTAAGTCTATTACTGTGTGACTCTGTGGCCGTACAGGTTGTCTCAACATTTTATACTTTGCACATGGAGCCAAGCTTTACACTCAATAAGATACCCTGAAAGAAAAGGAGTACTTGTGGCACCTTAGAGACTAACAAATTTATTAGAGCATAAGCTTTCGTGAGCTACAGCTCACTTCATCGGATGCATCGGATCCGATGAAGTGAGCTGTAGCTCACGAAAGCTTATGCTCTAATAAATTTGTTAGTCTCTAAGGTGCCACAAGTACTCCTTTTCTTTTTGCGAATACAGACTAACACGGCTGCTACTCTGAAACCTAAGATACCCTGCTCTCACTGAAGCCAACAGACTTTTGGCCAGACTTCAATAGAAGTGTATTAGGCATTTATCTCTGTAGTGTAAGACCCCAGTTCTTCAACTCCTACTATGTCCCTGTGGAGCCCCTCTGACTTCATGAAGTTGCAGGATCAGGGCCTACAATCTTAGAACAAGATTTGCTTTTGGATGCATGGTACTTCATTAATCTAATTTGAAGCTTGCTTTTTATAAGTAGTAAATTGTGGCTAATTCACAATCTGAACTATTAACCAGCCTCAACATGTATAATGAAAAAAGGAAAGGGGAGTGGATGGGACGGAAAGGCATATGACTTACAAAATCTATTTTTGGTCTCTTATAGAACAAAGATTACATCACATTTTTTAATAAAAGGTTAATGCATAGAACAAGTTTCAACACAGATTTATTTAAACTACATTATAAACCCTCTGTGCCTAGGACCTTTAAGTGGAAGTGTTGACAAATTGTAACAGCAAGAGACAAATCTAGACATTAGCTCCCAACCTTATTTAGAAAATAAGCAGTAAGGGTGAGCTATGACCTTATAGGCCGTTCCTGAAGGTTGTTATCCACAATTGAGTCAGTCTGCAAATGGCATCTTTTGATTTATTAGAAACAATACTAAAGCAACTGCTGTTCACTCCCCTTCCCCTCTCTCAGGTTCACTACAGGCCCAATTTTTGCACTTGTAGAATTGCATTTTGTTTCATTTTTTTGTGCCACATGTTGGATTTTTGCTGCATCTACAGCCATCATCCAAATTACCACATAAGTTTATCGTGACTCTGCTGAACTACAGTAATTTGCCAGGAATAATATACCATTGTGTGTCTCACACCAACAGATGTGCTTGAGATAATGAATGTCCATCTCCTTGCCCCTTCTCCCAACCCCAAATTTGTATCACCATTCTATTTACTTTCATGGTGCAGGTGGTAGATACTAGCCATGTTGGTCAATGCATTGTTGGAAGGTGCTCAGATATCACGTGTTGGGGTTGGTGTGACCAAGAACCTGAACAGACTTCATGGGAATAGAATAGTCAGGAACAGAAAATTATCTTTGTCTGAAGCCCAATTTATTTTATGCTCATGAAATATAAATTCTGTATCCATTCATTAAGGTTGAACTGTATCTGCCAACTGTATTCATTAGGCCAGTGCAGCACTAGAGTTCAGTCCAGAATACTGAGTCCAGCTTTCTCAATTACTGGACCATGAATGGAGGGTAAAACTGAAGAAACAGCTACTGAAGGATACAAGTACATTTTTGGGATAGTACCATACAGTTCAGACAAAAGAAAATATTAGTATTCTAGAGTATGGCACAACAAAAGGAATCTGAAAACATGAGACCATTTACTGAAGATAAAAGCCAATGAAGGAACATCTTCAATTACCTAATCTTTTTCCAACTCTGAGATGTCATCTCTCAGAAGAACAGTTTCAGGAGACCCTCCAGAAGATACTGGACCTTCCAGGATGCCTCTCAAATGCCTTTATAGGATGCTTGTGAACTGGGAGTGTATTGACTCAGTTCTCTTACATTTCCTCCCTTCTGAATGATACCCTCACAATGAATCCTGAGGAGGCAAAAACCGATCTCACATAAATCCATGAGAGTTGAATTTGCCCTGATTTGGGATTTCCTGTTCTCTACGTGACTGGGGAAGTCTAAAGGGAAAGGACTAGCCTCTGTCCCAGGATCAGAGTTTTGGCAGACTGTACTGAGTAGCTGAGAAGCAATAACTGAGGAGAAGGAAGACCTGTTGAGCTGCATCAGGAGAAGGAGGGATGTTTGGGTCTGAGGCAGCTCTTCTTGAGGCTGACAAAGTTTATTTAGACAGATCCATCAGATGTTGAAAGCACTCTCAGTTCTGAGCCACTGCCCTCACAACCTGGAATCCATGTATTTGAGTCCAAGTTGAGAATCTTCTGAGCTCAGCAAGTGTCAGGTGGCCCTGTGAACCTATCTGAGAAATATTTCCCCTCCCTTGTTAGAATTCGAGTTTGCAAAGTGGGTCCCACAGTGTAACCAGGGGTGCTGCAACTATTTGTATAGTGGGGGTGCTGAGAGCCATTGAACCAAACTGTAAACTCTGTATATGATGTAAACCACTTCAAGCCAGGGGGTGTGGCAGCATCCCCAGCACCCCTAGTTCCAGCACCTATGAATGTAATCAAGGTAGGAGGCTCTGGATATGACTAGACAGACAAAGAGCCATGTTCTGAGGAAACAAGTAGGTCAAGTGTACCATATCCCTCATGCAAATAGCCTGACAACACTGGAGCACATCTAGAGCCTTTCCTAGAGCCTGGAGACAGAACAGTTCTTTAAGATTTCTTCCTCAGATCATTTCAAAGCTTTTAAGTGCTTCTTCATTTCCACAGAAGCAGATAAGTAGTACAATAGGCTCATGATATTCTGAGTGGGGCACCAAAGCAGAACATTTTCCATTTTTTTAAAGAAGTGGATCTGAAGACTTTGAATTAAACTGAGCCAGGCTCATAAATATAGAATGCCATGCAGACAGGGCTCCTTTCAGAGAAGGACTTCTTGCTTTGATCATAAAACCTGCAAAGGCTGACTACTATCTAGAGAAAGACCCTTTCCTAACCATTTTAACCCTACTCTCCTGCTCCACAAGTCATTTCATTCTGACATGAAGTACATCTCTTGAATATCAATCACATCTCCAGATTCATCCATACTAGGGCCATATCTACACTACAGCCACTACAGCAGCACAGCTATGGTGCTGCAGCTATCCCCATGTAGACCTAAGTTCCCTCTAAGCTGCGCAGCTGCACAGCAGGCTATCAAGAGCTGTGCAGGCAGCGGGAGGTGCCCCTTCCCCTGCCCAGCCCAGCCAGAGGTGCTGTGGCCAGGGAGAGGCACCCCTCCCCTGGCCCATCCCAGCCGGAGCTGGAGAGGCACCCCCCGCCCCGAAGCTACTGTGGCTACTGCACCCAGAGCCCTCACCCCCAACCAGAGCCCTCACCCGCCCACACCCCAACCCTCTGCCCCAGTCCTGAGCCCCTCCCACACTCCAAACCCCTTGGCCCTACCCCTGCCACACATCACCTCCATATTGGTACAAATAACAAAATTCATTCTGCACATGGACATAAAAACTTGGAGGAAACACTAGCGTAGACGCTTCCTATGTTGACAGAAGGGATTTTTCCATCATTGTAGTTAATCCACCTCTCTGAGAAGTGGTCGCTAGGTCAGCAGAAAAATTCTTCCATCAACCTAGCAACAGCTACACTGCAACCTAAGTGTGGCACACAGGGTGCAAAATTGTTCACAGCCCTCAGAAATGTAGGTAGGTCAATCTAATTTTTAAGCGTAGACCCAAACTAGGTCCTAACCAAAGGATTTGATTTTCAGAAGAGCCAAGAACTCACAATTCCCATTGACTTAATGCAGAAAATGAAGCATTCAGAATGAGTGGACACTTGAAAATCTTGGTTTAAGACAAAAGCTAAGCTGAGAGCATTGATTTTTATACATAAACAATATCTAAAAATAGATTGGTACTAACTGCACAAAATTTGGCTAAACAAAGAGACTTTGCACACAAACAACATGCTTTACCGATAGTAAGGATCTGCAGAGGCAACTTAAATGAGGGATAACAGTTCAATGCTGTCTATTTTATTTAGTTGTCTTTGTCCCCCTGTACCATTTTACAACCATGGCATATAAATGCTACTTTTGCATTTTAGAGCTGTTCATAAGCATTGGGCTGCTGACTTGCGCTTTTATAGAAAACAAAGATAATTGGATTATACACATTTTATATGATCACATACACACATGCATGCACACACATGTTATAGTTCAAACATATATGCAGGCTAACATGGTCATTTGCTGGTTTGAACTACAGTACATGATGGATTATCTGCAACTTGAAATCCTTAAATCATGACCTGAGGACTTGAGTAACTCAACCAGAAGTTATGATTCTTTTACAGCAGTGGGTGGGTAAAGTTCTGTGGCCTGCAATGTGCTGGAGGTCAGACTAGATGATCACAATGGTCCCTTCTGGTCTTAAAGTCTGAGACTTTGAAAATAGACAGAAGTAAAAAAGTGAGTCTGTTATCCTTGATATCGTCTCTTTAAACACAGACCTTGTCTGCATGGTACCGCAGTGTGAATTAGAGGGGTGTGAAACAGAGCACTCTAGCATGTTGCGCTCTAATTGCCCCATGTAGACCCTGCTGACACAAACTACAAGATATCTAGTTCACATTACTGTAGTCAAACTAGGCATCTTTTAGTTCACGCCACCACGGTCTACATGGGCAACAGGTTAGAGTGCTCTACAATTTACACCTCTAGTTCACACTGTAAACAAGCTGCGCTGCATAAACAAGCCTCTAGTGAAAAATGGTTTTGTGAATTTGTTACTGTACGTAGCTTCCATTGGATTAATATCTCTAAGGTATTCCTAACCTGAGGGGTGGGGGAAGATTTAATAAATAACAGAGGAAAAACCCTGATGACGTTAACATCAACCACAATAAAACAATAGCTTGAAAGCATGCCAGGTTTCTCACCAGTGTCAAGCTGGATCTTGGCATCTAGTTCACTACAGTAAATAAAATATTATAGTAGATGAAAAAGGAAAATAATAAGAAAGATCCCATGAATAATAGAGAGAATTCAAGCACAAGTCCAACCAAATGATGTCAACTATTATTTAATTTTTACTTTGCTCTCACAGAGAAAACACAAGAGAGAAGAGAAGGAGGGGGATGAGGGGAAAAGAGCATGATAGGAAGAAAGAGGGAAGGATATCCCAGAAGGGTTTTTGAAAACATAAGCTCTATAATATATATTTTAAAAATCCTTTTAACATTATTAATTCCCTTCCCTTAAAGTGATAGAGTCAGAAAAATAACCCCTAACCCACAAAGCTGTTGCAGCACAAATATTTAAATGATACTGGGCCAAAGTCATCCCTAGCCTCCATTGAGTGGAATTACATTTGCAATTGAATTTGGTCCAGTATGTGTTTTTTTAAGACAACTTTTACTACATCTGTTCTTTCCAAAATCAAGTACAAGAGAAACCTTAGCAGCATAAATCAGACCAAAATGTTATTGAAGGAATTAAATTATGGATTCAAACTTGGACACTGTGGAAAATTTGTTAAAATCTTTCCCTGAAATTTCAGAGAAGGCTCATCGGGGTCATCATGCTAGACGAGTCCACTATCTACCTACACAGCTGCAGAGCCATTTTCAAACATCCCAACCAAAATGTTTAACACCTTCCTTCCTCCCATTTCTCAAAAGCAAATCTGTACAAAATATGTGGACCTCAGATCAAACTGACTTCTGCTGAGCCTTGGTTTTGAGGGTCAAGGGGTCCATGATCCTCAGCTCATATAAAGCCAATAAGCCTGGGCTGACACTGTTCTCACATCTGGGCAGCCAGCAAACCCTTACTACCCCACAATCACCATCATCCCTTAAAAGCTCAGCCTGGAGATTTTTTGCAAATAGCTGATACTGAATATTCATAAAGTATTCATATAGTTATCTGTTCCCCAACTGATGCTAGTCTTGTTTGCCCATATACAAATTTTTCCAGCGTGCAACTTTGTGCTTGCTCCCATACTGCCCTTCACGCATGGGAGCAGCTCCCCATTAATACCCCCAAAGCCAGCTCATTGCCCTCCTTAAAACTTCTTCTGCGATGCCCCCAAAAGGCTCAGTAACGGTAAAGCAACTGATGTGCCCCTCTTGGCTGCTGTATCCACTTGCTCCCACTCATTTTATACTTAGACTGAAAACTCATTGGAGCATGGACTCTCTGTTTGTACAGTGTCTAGCACAAGGCGCTGATCTCTAAGCATTCCCATAATACAAATAATAATCAGAATGGTGACTGGTCACCTCAGGTTCTTAAGTTGGTGGTCATGACCTGTTGGGAGGTCACAGATAGCCGTCAAGGATCTTCCCATAGTGCTAAAAGGGAAGGGAATCCTGGCCAGATGATTGAGAGGCCCAGGTATGGAAAACATTGAGAACCATCAACCTGAGACACTTTGCATTGTTTCTTTTCCTTGACTTGGTGACAAACTTTATAAATTACTTCTGCTTCCATCATAAGAACAGCTATACTGGGTCAGGCCAATGGTCCATCTATGCCAGAATCCTGTCTTCTGACAGCGGCCAGTGCCAGATGTTTCAACAGAACTGGGAAGTTTCAAGTCATCGAGTCCCGGCTTCTGGCATTTGGAGGACCTAGAGAAAGGGGTTGTCTTCCTGACCATCTTGGCCAACAGCAATTGATGGACCTAGACTCCATGAACTTATTTTGAACCTAGTTATACTTTTAGCCTTCAGAACATCACATGGCAATATAAGAGCCTGAAGGTTAAGGAAAAGGGAAAGAAATTGAGGGAAAGAATGTTCTTATATGTGTTCTTATATGTATTCTCTTCTGACTTCTCATTCCCATGCAATCCTTCCCAGACAGCTCTGTTTGGGTCTTAATAAGTAGAACAGATACATTTATCCTATTCTGCAGATCCCCTTTTTTGTAATTAGAGCTGGTCAAACACTGCAAAACAGTATTTGCAGGGCAGTTCTTCATAAAATACACATATACACAGGAGATCAAGAGTACTCATGTATGAATATGAGTATTTATCATTCGTTACATTGCTCTTCGCAGCAAACATTTAGCCAGTGGAACTTGCTGCCACAAAATATAATTGAGGTCAAGAAACTAGTACGATTCAAAAAATATTTGGACACTTATATGGATAACATATACTAACATCTAATTGATGTAGGTTTGGAAGAAACTTCCTTAAAGGGCAAGTTACTTCATAACTGCCTACTGCAAAGCTTCTTGCACCTTCTTTTGAAGCATCTGGTACTAGCCACTTTTGGACACAGGATATTGGATTAGATGGGCCACTGATCCAGTAAGACACTGCTATGTCCTACAATGTATGTCTCCCAATCAGGGAGCAGCAACGAGTCTCATACTTAATTACACACCACAAATAGCAAACAGTGCAACTGAACTGCCTGCAAACAACTCAGAGATTATGCAAAATATCTAGCAAATAGCTACAAATAACGAATATCTTTGCAGAAATCAGACAATTAACTTGCAGACAATTCACAAAGAGGAAAAAAGACTCAATTTCACTGTAAATGTTGATCACAAAATACAGTTTAAGTAGCTCCAGTTCTGCTACGCGACTCCAGGAGCACTGAACAGGAAGAGGACAGCTCCTATAGGAGGTTACAGATTACATACCTTTGGATAGAGGTTCATGAAAGGTATTGTGCTGTCTGGGTTTGTGGACATTGTCCTTTCATAGGAAGAAGTATTTATCATGCCTCCCATTTGCTGCCTTGGTGAATGCTACATTCTATCACCTGGCCTTGGAAATGCAATCATGTGAAAACTGCCACCCTGATGACTACTTCATGAGGGTTGTTGGAGGGGGCAGGGCATGTCTAGGGAAACAGAAGGGATAGCAAACCAGCCAGTCTCAACATAAAGAACAGGAGAGGAGCAACAGGCTAATTTCAGTATTGCAAACCTCAAGCATTCAAAAATAACAATTTTGCCCCCCAAAAAATCATGAGATACGTTTAAATATCAGGATAATATTAAAAATAACGTTCAGGTTCTTTTTAGGGCTGTTGATTAATCATGATTAACTCAAAAAAATTAATCATGATTAAAAAATTAATCATGATCAATTGCAGTTTTAATTGCACTGTTAAACAATAGATTACCAATTTAAATTTATTAAATATTTTGGATGTTTTTCTACATTTTCATATATATCATATTCTGCATTGCAATTGAAATCAAACTATATATTATTTTTATTATAAATATTTCTAAAATGATAAAAGAAATAGTATTTTTCAATTCATCTCATACAAGTACTACAATGCAATGTCTGTCATGAAAGTGCAACTTACAAATGTAGATTTTTTTGTTGCACTCAAAAACAGAACAATGTAAAACTTCAGAGCCTACAAGTCCACTCAGTCCTACTTCTTGTTCAGCCAATTGCTAAGACAAACAAGATTGTTTACATTTACAGGAGATAATGCTTCCCTCTTCTTATTTACAATGTCACCAGAAAGTGAGAACAGGCATTTACATGGCACTTTAGTAGCTGGCACTGCAAGAGATTTACATGCCAGAGATGTTAAACATTTGTATGCCCCTTCATGCTTTGGCCACCATTCCAGAGGACATGAATGCATGACACTGTTAAAAATATAATATGTTAAATAAATTTGGGACTGAACTCCTTGGAGAATTGTATGTCCCCTACTCTGTTTTATCTGCATTCTACCATATATTTCATTTTATAGTAGTCTTAGATGATGACCCAGCACATTTTCATTTTAAGAACATTTTCACTGCAGATTTGACAAAACACAGAGAAGGTACCAATGTGAGATGTCTAAAGATAGCTACAGCACTCAACGCAAGGTTTAAGAATCTGAAGTGCCTTCCAAAATCTGAGAGGGACAAGGTGTGGAGCATGCTTTCAGAAGTCTTAAAAGAGCAACATTTCGATGCAGAAACTACAGAACCCGAACCACCAAAACAGTTGGCATCAGACTCAGATAATGAAGTTAGCATCTGACTCAGATAATGAAAATGAACATGTGTCGGTCTGCACTGCTTTGGATTGTTATTGAGCAGAATCCATCATGGCCCCTGGCATGGTGGTTGAAGCATGAAGGGATATATGAATCTTTAGCGCATCTGGCATGTAAATATCTTGCGACGCCAGCTAAAACAGTGCTATCAGAATGCCTGATCTCACTTTCAGGTGACATTGTAAACAGGAAGCAGGCAGCATTATCTCTGCAAATGTAAACAAACCTGTTTGTCTGAGTGATTGGCTGAACTAGAAGTAGGACTGAGTGGACTTGCAGGTTCTAACATTTTAAATTGTTTTATCTTTTAATGCAGTTTTTTTGTACATAATTCTACATTTGTAAGTTCAACTTTCATGATAAAGAGATTACACTACAGTACTTGTATTAGTATTTTTCAATTCATCTATTTCTTTTCTTTTTACAGTGCAAATACTTGTAATCAAAAATAAATATAAAGTGAGCACTGAACACTTTGTATTCTGTGTTGTAATTGAAATAAATATATTTGAAAATGTAGAAAACATCCAAAATATTTAAATAAATGGTATTCTATTATGGTTTAACAGTGCAATTAATCACAATTAATTTTTTAATCGCATAATTAATTGTTATTATTTTTTTAATCGCTTGACTGCCCCAGTTCTTATTTCTCTTCTGGTATTGTGGCCTTTCGGGTTCACATTTTCAAGCATTTATCTGCAACCATGAGGGCTACAAGCTTCCTTTTTAAAAAATAAAATTGGAGATTCTCAACTAATCACATAAATCCAGGAGCTGGAACATAAAAAAGCTCCAGAAACCACAATAGTTGGTAATCCCTTAAGAGATGCTGCAGTTGAGAGATGAGAAATGAAAGATCAATCACTGAGCTTCTAGCAAAAACTAACAGAAGTTCTTAGGAGAGCTGAATGTGCAGATGAGTGTTGGGAGAGAAATTATACCATTTGGGGACAGGAAGATGGAGCTTGAAAGGTTCTAAGAAGCATGCAGACTTTTGGATATCCAACCAAACTGAACCTGATACTTCAGTGGTTCATTTACCCCATCTAAAATATGCAAGTGACTGAAAATATTACCATGAAATTAAGTAAAATGCTGGGGCGGGGGGCGTTTCTTAAGACTAGGATAGTCTGGGAGCTATTTAGATGTAAATAACAAACCATGTTAGCCTGCCTCAGAAAATCATCCATCATTATTACAAAAAAGAGCATACCAAGGCCATCTTTGACTCCAGGGTGAAATCCTGCCCCCCAAGCAATGGGAGATTTCCTATTGATTTAATGAAGCCAGACCTTCACTACATGTGTATAGAAAAAGCCATTGTAAAGCCAACATTGCCAAATGTCACCACACAGTCACCATGTATAGCTCCTGTTATAAGTGTAGGGAGAGAAATGATAATCTCTGATATCATTCCCAAGACAACTGTCAAATGCTGACTTTTGTGGTGACCAACATATAACTCTTAGAGAGTAGAAAAGACTGTCGAAAAGACTGTCTATTAATTCACTTAAATTCAAAAGCAATTTTTGTTTTGACCCTACCTACAATCATTTTGAGTTTTGATTTAATAGCACTGCCAACCTTTTTTATATTTGGCAATCAAATACACAATTTAAAATTTGCTTTCTGTGGATATTTGTGCATTCAGACTTAACATTTTATTTCTGTAAATATTCACAATGGTAAAATGCATGTGCTCAAATGTTCATGGAAATAAATTTTAAGCCTGGATACCATAATATCCATTTCAAATTTAATATTTGCTTGTAAAATTCTCAGATTGCACTGTTGGTTAGTTTCATTAATTATCTGATTAGGGAACAAAAACAGTACTATGTGGCTTACAAAACTGACCAATAAAAATTAGAGATTTCAAATTGTGAACATTCACAACCACGTGTTCATGAACAATCTGCAAATCATGAATTATTCATTGAAGAAATTTGTAAATAACACCATATAACAAACAAATGTGAGAGAATTCCACAATCTCTGCAAACAATTTGTTGGATAAATTATTCATTGTGAATTAACTGTTCACTCAAAATTAGTCTCCTGCACTTCAGATTTCTCTTTTGGTTAATCACTATGGAGATTACACTATGCCTAATTTTATTGCCACGGTGTAAATGAAAATGAGTCAGTAAGTATAATTTTATTAGACATTGTCAAGCACAGGACAAAAAGAGACTGAGGTCATTTAAACTGTAATCTAATCTAAATTGTTTTACAAATAAAGAGAAAGCTGGGGAATTTCAGAGGCAATGTGATGTGGAAAATGGATGTCAAATAACTATAAATATTCAGTTGTTTCAAAGTTAGACCATATCTTTGTATGTTTAAGAAAGTCTTTCTTTTTATTCTCCTTCCAGGCAGGGATGAAGATGACATTTCAGGTACAGTTATTTTTTCTCCCCTCAGAATATGTCTACAACCACTCTCCCAAGCTCCTATTGTCATCATGAAGTTCACACTGATCCCTTTCTCCTGAAGATGTTTTTGAAGGCTTTTCCAGAACACATCTAGGCCATATCACAATGAATTTGAAAGCATGCTCCCATACGTATGTATGGTCCTCATCACAACAGCATCTAAGCACCTTACAATCATTAGTAGATTTTATCCTCACAACCCCTCCCCTGTGAAGGAGGGAGGCTCTATCCCAGATTAGGTGACTTCCCAAAGTCACACATGGGGTTGTTGGCTGAGCTGGAAAATGAATGCAGGTTCACTGCTGTATTCAGTATACAAGAAAGGAAGGAGGGTCCATTAGTAGAGCCCTAGCCTAGACCTCACAGACCAATGATACTGCGAAGAATGACCTTGAGCAGATCACTACAGACTACTGGCTCTGGAAAGGATAAAAAAGAGTTTGGGGCACAAGTTGTGTTCCCATCCATCCTCCTGGTTGAAGGAAAAGGGACTGTCAAATCACGGAAGTAACTGTGTAGCTACACAGGTGGTATCAGCAAGAGCACTTTGGCTTCTTTGACAGCAAGCTGATGTTCCAGGAAAGAGGATTACTAAACTGGGATGAAAAGAAAAGGAGTACTTGTGGCACCTTAGAGACTAACAAATTTATTTGAGCATAAGCTTTCATGAGCTACAGCTCACTTCATCGGATGCATTCGGTGGAAAATACAGTGGGGAGATTTATATACACACACAGAGAACGTGAAACAATGGGTTTTATCATACACACTGTAAGGAGAGTGATCACTTAAGATGAGCCATCACCAGCAGGAGGGGGGGGAAGGAGGAAAATCTTTCATGGTGACAAGCAAGGTGGGCCATTTCCAGCAGTTAACAAGAATGTCTGAGGAACAGTGGGGGGTGGGGTGGGGGGGAGAAATAACATGGGGAAATAGTTTTACTTTGTGTAATGACTCATCTACTCCCAGTCTTTATTCAAGCCTAAGTTAATTGTATCCAGTTTGCAAATTAATTCCAATTCAGCAGTCTCTCGCTGGAGTCTGTTTTTGAAGTTTTTTTGTTGAAGGATAGCCACTCTCAGGTCTGTAATCGAGTGACCAGAGAGATTGAAGTGTTCTCCAACTGGTTTTTGAATGTTATAATTCTTGACGTCTGATTTGTGTCCACTTATTCTTTTACGTAGAGACTGTCCAGTTTGACCAATGTACGTGGCAGAGGGGCATTGCTGGCACATGATGGCATATATCATATTGGTAAATGCGCAGGTGAACGGGCCTCTTATAGTGTGGCTGATGTGATTGGTCATGCTTCAGGATAGGTTGTAGATCCTTGATGATGCATTGGAGAGGTTTTAGTTGGGGGCTAAAGGTGATGGCTAGTGGCGTTCTGTTATTTTCTTTGTTGGGCCTGTCCTGTAGTAGGTGACTTCTGGGTACTCTCCTGGCTCTGTCAATCTGTTTCTTCATTTCAGCAGGTGGGTATTGTAGTTGTAAGACTGCATGATAGAGATCTTGTAGGTGTTTGTCTCTGTCTGAGGGGTTGGAGCAAATGCGGTTATATCGTAGAGCTTGGCTGTAGACAATGAATTGTGTGGTATAATCTGGATGAAAGCTAGAGGCATGTAGGTAGGAATAGCGGTCAGTAGGTTTCCGATATAGGGTGGTGTTTATATGACCATCGCTTATTAGCACCGTAGTGTCCAGGAAGTGGATCTCTTGTGTGGACTGGTCCAGGCTGAGGTTGATGGTGGGATGGAAATTGTTGAAATCATGGTGGAATTCCTCAAGAGCTTCTTTTCCATGGGTCCAGATGATGAAGAGGTCATCAATGTAGCACAAGTAGAGTAAGGGCATTAGGGGACGAGAGCTGAGGAAGCGTTGTTCTAAGTCAGCCATAAAAATGTTGGCATACTGTGGGGCCATGCGGGTACCCATCGCAGTGCCGCTGATTTGAAGGTATACATTGTCCGCAAATGTGAAATAGTTATGGGTGAGAACAAAGTCACAAAGTTCAGCCACCAGTTTAGCCCTGACATTATCGGGGATACTGTTCCTGATGGCTTGTAGTCCATCTTTGTGTGGAATGTTGGTGTAGAGGGCTTCTACATCCATAGTAGCTAGGATGGTGTTTTTAGGAAGATCACCGATGGATTGTAGTTTCCTCAGGAAGTCAGTGGTGTCTCGAAGATAGCTGGGAGTGCTGGTAACGTATGGCCTGAGGAGGGAGTCTACATAGCCAGACAATCCTGCTGTCAGGGTGCCAATACCTGAAATGATGGGGCATCCAGGATTTCCAGGTTTATAGATCTTGGGTAGCAGATAGGATACCCCAGGTCGAGGTTCCAGGGGTGTGTCTGTGCGGATTTGTTCTTGTGCTTTTTCAGGGAGTTTCTTGAGCAAATGCTGTAGCTTCTTTTGGTAACCCTCAGTGGGATCAGAGGGTAATGGCTTGTAGAAAGTGGTGTTGGAGAGCTGCCTAGTAGCCTCTTGTTCATAATCCGACCTATTCATGATGACGACAGCACCTCCTTTATCAGTCTTTTTGATTATGATGTCAGAGTTGTTTCTGAGGCTGTGGATGCATTGTGTTCTGCACGGCTGAGGTTATGCGGCAAGTGATGCTGCTTTTCCACAATTTCAGCCCGTGCACGTCGGCGGAAGCACTCTATGTAGAAGTCCAGTCTGCTGTTTTGACCTTCAGTAGGAGTCCACCCAGAATCCTTCTTTTTGTAGTGTTGGTAGGAAGGTCTCTGTGGGCTAATATGTTGGTCAGAGGTGTGTTGGTAATATTCCTTGAGTCAGAGACGTCGAAAATAGGATTCTAGGTCACCACAGAACTGTATCACGTTTGTGGGGGTGGAGGGGGAAAAGGAGAGGCCCCGAGATAGGACAGATTCTTCTGCTGGGTAATTTCCCATGTTATTTCTCCCCCCCGCCCCACCCCCCACTGTTCCTCAGACATACTTGTTAACTGCTGGAAATGGCCCACCTTGCTTGTCACTATGAAAGATTTTCCTCCTTTCCTCACCCCCGCCCCGCTGGTGATGGCTCATCTTAAGTGATCACTCTCCTTACAGTGTGTATGATAAAACCCATTGTTTCATGTTCTCTGTGTGTGTATATAAATCTCCCCACTGTATTTTCCACCAAATGCATCCGATGAAGTGAGCTGTAACTCACGAAAGCTTATGCTCAAATAAATTTGTTAGTCTCTAAAGTGCCACAAGTACTCCTTTTCTTTTTGTGAATACAGACTAACACAGCTGCTATTCTGTAAACTGGGATGGGCTCCATCACTCAAATATTGGGAAGAGCATCTTTGGACATTGTCTGGCTAACCTGATAAGGACAACTTTAAATTAGGTCCATTGGGGGATGATGCCAAAAATCGGCAAATGTGCATGTAGGCTCAACTAATGAAGTGAAGGGGAAGGGACTAAATTCTGGAGAAGGGTTAGAAATCACAACAGTATTAAAAAAGCAAAAAAGAAAAGCAACAGGGAAGTCTGCAAAACATCTTTTATGCTTTTTTACACGTCTGGGGAACAAGCAGGATGAACTGGAAGTCATGGTATATGAACAAAATTATGACTTAATTGGCATCACAGAGACTTGATGGGACAACTGCCATGATTGGAGTACCAGCATTGAGGGATATAATTTGTTCCAAAAGGATAGATATGATGAAAAAAGGTGTTGCACTGTACGTCAAGAATGTATATACTTGCTCTGAGGTCCAAGGGGAAGTAAGCAACAGACCTACTGAGAATCTCTGGGTGAGGAAAACAAGAGAAAAGAACAGTAGTGATCTTATGGTGGGGGTCTATTATAGACCACCAAATCAGGAAGAGGAAGTGGATGAGTCATTCAACAAGCATGTAACAAGTTTAGCTAACACGTGAGCTAGTATTAATGAAGGATTTTAACTTCCCTGATATCTGTTGGAAGACTATTGCAGCAAAATATAATATATTCTGCAAATTCTTAGTGTCTGTAGGGGACAGCTTTCTGGTTCAGAAAGTTGAGGAATCAACAGGGGGTGGTCCATTTTGGATCTGGTTTTGACCAACAGGTATGAATTAGTTGCAAACGTGAAGGTGGCTGGGAACTTGGAAGGAAGTGATCATGAGCTGACAGAATTCAAGATCCTCTGGAAAGGAGGACATGAGAACAGCAAAACAAGGACACTGGATTTCAGAGAGGTGGATTTTAACCAACTCAGAGAAATAGTAGGCAAGGTCCCATGGAAAGACCAATTAGGAAGAAAAGGAAGTAAAGGGGGCTAGCAGTTCTTAAAAGATGTAATACTAGAGGCTCCACATTAAGTTATTCCAATGCAGAGGAAAGATAAGAGCCACAGGAAGACAATATGGCTGCACAAGGAGGTTTTTAGCTATCTAAAAACCAAAAGGAATACATACAGGAGGGGCATGTCACTACGGAAGTATACATGGGAATAGTGCGAGCGTGTAGGGACAAAATCAGGAAAGCCAAAGCACACAATGAGTTACAGCTGGCAAGCATTGGCAGCTGGGGAGGCTGTGCCTCCCCAAACAGCCAGACGTGGCCCCACCCACACTCTGCCCCCAGGGCCCTGCTTTGGTGGAGCTGCTGGGCTACTGGGGCTGGGACCATGCTGCTTGCCTTCTCAGGGCTACGGCGGCATCTCGTGCTCTCCCTCCTGGCACACCAAGGCTGGGGGGCTGCAGTAGCAGTGCCGCGTGCTCTCCCTCCCGACGCCGGCTGGGGATGCTGTGGTGGCAGCACAATGAACTCTCCCTCCTGGCACTATGGGGCTGGTGCGGGGCTGCAGGCACTAGCCAGCCTGGGGCAGGGGCCAGTGTACTCAGTGAGAGGGCTGTGGGTTCTGGGGGCGTGGAAGGGGCGGGGCCTCAGGTGGAAGGGGCAAGACTGTGGATAGCCTCCCCCAGCCAGCAGTTCACGCGCCGCCCATGCTGGCAAGAAATGTTAGAGTCAACAAGAAGGGATACTTCAAATATGTCAGACAAAAAAAGAAAAAATCGAGGATGGTGTGGATCTGCTGCTCAGTAGAGAAGGTGAGCTGGTAATGGAAGATGATAGGAAGACAAAGCTGCTCAATGCCTACTTTGATTCAGTCTTCTCACAAAAAATTACATGATCGAACAATTAGCAAAATTACCATGGACGATAAAGGGGAAGAGAAACAGACTGGGATAAGTAAAGAACATGTCAGAGATCTTCTGACCAATTTGAATGAATTCAAATAAGTGGGGCCAGATGCTATTCATCCCAGGATACTGAAAGAATTAGCTAAAGAAATCTCAGAGACACTGGCAATAATATTTACAAACCCATGGATGACAGAAGAGATCCTGGAAGATTGGAGAAGGGCTAACATAGTGGCCATCTTTTAAAAGGGGAAAAAGGAGGAGCCAGGAAATGATAGACCAGTCAACCTGACTTACATGCCTGGGAAGCTACTAGAGCAATATATAAAACATTCAATTTGTGGATACCTGGATGATGACGGGGTGATCACGAGCAGCCAGCACAGATCTACCAAGAACGAATCATGCCAAACCAGCTTCATTTCCTTCTTTGACAGGGTAACTGATTTGATGGATAAGGGGAATGCAGTGGACATAATATTCCTGGACTTCAGCAAGGCTTTTGACACAGTGCCACATGACATTCTGACAAGTAAGGTGGAGAAATGCAGGCTTGGTGGAACTACCATTAAGTGGATATATTATTGGTTAAACAATGGCAAACAAAGAGTAACTATTAATGAGATGTTGGATTGGAAGGAGGTCTCAAGTGGGAATCCACAGAGATTTATTCTGTGGATCTTTATCTTATCACATCTTTATTAATGACTGGATGTAGGAATAGAGAGTACACTGATCAAATTTGCAGATGACACAAAAATGGGCGGGTTGCCAATACTTTGGAGGCTAGAGCTACAATCTAGAGGGATCTTGATAAATTTGAGAACTGGGCTCTAGACAACAAAATGAAATTCAACAAAGACAAGTATAAGGTGCTACACTTAGGGAAGAAAAAACAAATGCACAAATACAGAATGTGGGATAACTGGTGTGGCAGCAGCACGGCTGAGAAGGATCTGGGAGTTATGGTGGATCACAACCTCAACATGAGTCAGTAATGTGATGCTATTACAAAAAAAGCAAATGCAATTTTAGGTTGCATTAACCAAGGCATAGCATGCAAGTCACAGGAGGTGACAGTACCACTCTACTCTGTGCTGGTTAGGCCTCAGCTAGAATACTGTGTCCAATTTTGGTCACCAATTTATAGAAAGGATGTAGAGAAACTGGAAAGGATCCAGAAGTGAGCAATAAAGATGATCAAAGTGATGGAATGTAAACCATATGAGCAAAGACTGAAGGAACTGGGCATGTTTAGTTTGGAAAGAGGAGATTAAGGGATGATATGATAGTAGTCGTCAGGTACTTGAAAGGCTGCCATAAAAAGAGATGGAGAAAAGTTATTCTCTCTTGCCAAGAGGGCAGGACAAGAGGCCATAGGTTCAAACTACAGCACAGCAGATTTAGATTAAATATCAGGAAAAAATCCCTAACTATGAGAACAGTAGGACAATGGAACAGACTGTCTCAGGAGGTCGTGGAAGCTTCTTTACTGGAGGTTTTCAAAAGGAGGCTGGATAGCCATCTATCCTGGATGGTTTAGACACAAAAATCCTGCATTTTGGAAGGGGGGTTAGACTAGATGACCCCTGCAAGCCCTTCTAACCCTATGATTCTATGACCTGGGTTCAATTCTCTGCTCCAACACAGACTTCATGTGTGACCGGGGGCAAGTCATTTAGTCTCTTTACCTCAGTTCCCCATTTGTGAAATAAAAATACCAGCCTCCATGGGGTGTTCGAAGGATAAATGCATAAAAGACCGAGGGACTTGGACACTATTGTAATAGGGGCCATATCAGTACATTAGATAGACCATCCTATGTCATGCAAAGTAGCAAGCTCAATACTGATGGAAGGTGCTCAGATCCCCAGTGATGAGCAAGTCACTTAAAAGGTCTCCATCAACTGCAAAATAGCATTTTTCTCCAACAGTTTTGTACCTCCTACTCTTCCAGGTAACACTTAGGATTACTATAAATGCAAGAAATTAGCAAAAAAAAAACCATTATATTTTATTTTATCAGTTTGTGCATTTGACAGCAATGTGTGTATATTTAGTTTTAGTGTTTCCCTATACAGTCAGTTTCTTGGCAAAAAAAAACATTAAGAAAAATTAATAGGGGAGTAAAATACCTAGCAACAATTTGTATAGAAGATTTTTTTTTAAATTCAATACATACTTTTCTAAGAGTGTGCTCTCAGAAACTAGGTTGTTTTGTTGTTATTGTTGCTGTTTTCAAAAGAAAAAGTAAATTTAAAAATTCAAGTTGATGGTGTCCTTTTAAATTCAATTTAGGTAGGGAGAAGGAGGAGGAGTTTAATTATTAGGAGGGAAAACTTCAATTTTGCTGTAGTATATTATCTAAAACATCTTACATCTAGGAATGGGCAGATATTGTTGTGGTTATACAAACTGTTCTAACTATTTTTTGAATTCACAGGCTACTCAAAGTAGTTTGAATCTGCAGACAATATTTTCCTCTAATTCAAACCCATACACTTGTTAAATTGTACCACCCTTGGAAGAATAACAATATTTCTAACTACAGAGAAGCTTATGCAATATATTACGGCAAGAAGAACCATCCAAAAGCTAGGCTGATATGCAGGCTAGAGTGATCTATAAATGGCATATATTTTTATTTGAAGTTTCTCTTTCCCTTCTCTGCTTCTTTATTCAGTGACTCTGCCCACCTTCTGCTCCATTTTACACCAGCATTTGTGTTCAGTTTTTTTGCCACTGCCCCCTCTCTGCTCTTTCCTTCTTCCCTTCACTACCCCAATCTCTTATAAGCAGAGTCTGAACCCAACAACATTCATGTCTGAGTCAAACTTTCCAACAGGCAGTATTTGACTGGTTTAGAAATTTGGCAAAAAGGCATTTATCTATTGCTAGTTATTCCAGTATAAGCAAACTACATCCACATTGCTCATTTCATGTAACAAGAAGCACTTCTCACCAGGTGTACACTCTACAAAGCTTTTAATGAAAACTGGCATTTTGGGAAATGCTGAAGAAAGCCACCATGCTGAAAAGTGACATTTTTGACACCCACAAAATGTAGAAACCAGTGTAAGAACCAGTTTCCATCTTTCTTTAATACTATTCTAGAAATCGGAAGAAGGATTTTAATGATGATTATAATGCATTATTTATTGAACACAACAACATGTCTGACAGTGTACAAAACATAGCAGGAGCTTACATTGTAAATTAGACAGTCATGCAGTTTAGACACATAAATAACATTAAGCCAGAATTAACATTTTATACATTAACATTTTAACAGAATAGATGTGGACATGAACACAGCTAGATAAAAATAAATCCATACTTCTGGTAATAACAAAAAGACTTTTGGTGCTCACCTACAGTCGTGCATGCGATGGCAAAACAGTTTTCTTGCTTCAAAAAGTGTCTAATTTTTCAAAGAGAAGGACAATATGGGGATCAGAAATAGCAGGATTTTTAAGATGGGGCCAAGGAAAATGCCTTTCTACAAAAATATCTGATGCTATCCCCTAGCTTCTACTGTACCTTCTATTCTGGAGGCCTCTAGTTCATTAGCAGACTAATGGGGACCCACAACATCCTTTCTTCTGATGAATCATTTGTACCACTGCTCTGGGCAGCCATTCCAATTTACTTTGATATTTAGGTTCACTGACAGTGAAGTAGCCGCTGCAGGTGAGAGTTGAGGTACGCATATTGTAATTTCTTGCAAAGTACGAAGCAGAAGGCCACTCCTCCAGCCAAGAAAGCATTTGAGAGCCCATAAAAAGACAAAATAGGATCTGATGGTGATGAAAAGAGACCCAAGAATGAACTCTCTTTCACTGATTTTTTCCCTCATGAGGCCTATAAAGCCTGTCAGGCCTAGACCTCATACAGGGGCAAATCCTGAGCAATTACTTCGGGGAAGTGGTAACATACAGCTGCTTAACAGAGGCTACATAAGCGCAATGACTAAAGGAGCCTCTGTGGGCCCTTCCATGGCTGGTTCTGAACAAAGTATGGAGAATAGGTTCACCCACATCTTGCTCCCTCTTCACCCACTGCTCACTGCCAGGCCGGAAGCTCCTGCAAAATGGAATTCTGCAACATGCAAGAAGGTGCACATATATATCCCCAGCCCAGTCCTCGTATTTAGTTCCCTACCTTTTGCAGAGGTTGCAAACTCTTTATCACAACTTTATCTATTGAGTGTTCTCAACTTAAAGTCAATCTTTAAGCCCATATGGCTGAAGAGAAAAGCCTGAAAACCTGACCCAACTGTATCCTAAAGGTTCAAAACCAGAAAGCAAATAAAAAGTACTGCAATTTTTTAAAGTGTCATGTTTTTAAGCCAATCTCATGATTTTTGAATGCTTGGGGTTGACAATATTACTTTTTCCGTAGCACCCCCGCCCCCGCATTCCAGTATGTATGAATTATTGCCATACTCTAAATTTAAGAAAAATTAGGCCAATAAAACTTTCTGTTAAACACAAGATGTACACCCAAGCTTACTGATGTACAAGAACTTAGAACCTTAAATGCTGCTATCCAATCTTATTGCCAACAAAAGTGTTCTTGACCCAGCTAGACAAATGATAGCTAAATCCATACATATCTAAATTAGCTTTATCAATACTGTATGGTAAAAGAAAGGACAGTTGCAAATATAGTATGGTGACAAAAGTAGTAATCTAGAAAGACTATTCCAGCTAACAATATTCTGCCTTTAGAATATATGATTCCATCAATGAATTTTCAATGAATTTTAAAGAAAAAGTTACATTAGACCAGATTCTGATCTTATTCACTCTAGTGTAAATCTGGAACAATCCCACTAAAGTCAACGGAGGTACTCAGGATTTAGGCTAGTATAACAGCAGTCAGAATCTGGCCCACTGACTCTGGGGGTTTTTTTCATCTGTTTTGGTTTTATTTTGTTTATATAGAATAGTATGAACAGTTTAATCGTTAATCATGTGTGAATGAGTGGACAAAATGATACCTTCCAACACTGAAGGGCATCTAGCAAACAATCACACATGATAGAATCTGTATGGTTCTCCTTTACACAATACAAATAGAACCTAGGAAATTACGTACAAAAACTACCTTAACGGAATGAAATGTGCAAAGTAAGTTAAGAAATTGCAGAATTGTTTGCTCATATAACTTTAATTTACCCCACCCACCATGTGAGTATGCACTACAGTGGCATTTAATTAAATGACCACATACTCTCTACCTTTGACCCCTTCCCCAGAACCAATGCCTCACTCAGACCTTGATCCAGCACCCACTTCAGATCCGTATTAGCTTCAATGAGCAATGAATCAGGCACTCAGTGTGCAGGCTAGATGGTGAATGACGCAGGGTTGTGTAGTGAATGAGCCTGGCATGTAGAGGGCCACTGTCTCATCGCACAGCAAAATCTCATCAACTGTGTTGTTTTCCTGAAACACAAAATCCAGAGGTGGCTCTGATCCAAGTTCTTCTTATCCCAACCCTCCCCAAAAGGGGTTAGGCAAAAGATTTTGGTTTCCCTCCATCTCTAGCAGTATCAAGCAGGCAGAAACTCTAAATCTACACCCCGCACAGATGATTTGTGATTTTATCCACTGCATCAGGCTGAGTCTTATATGATTCTTGGATTAAGTATTGCTGTATCATTTCCATTCTTTATTTGGTTGTGACTTCACAATAGTGTGAAATGCCACTTCAAACTGTGCTCCTATTCACCAGAGTGCTTCTAAATCCCATTTTAATCTGGAAAATGCCTTGAGTTTTCACCAGCCCGCTGCCCCTTTTTATTGTTGTCTTCTTTAATTCTGCTCAATAAAACTGGCTTTTGGCAAATTAAAGCTTAATTTGTTTAAGAACAAACAGTTGGAGGCCTGTGTCTTGAGGACCGGAGTGACAGATCACATGATGAGACCAAAGGCTTTTGGGGCTGAAGATTTGGCAGATTTCTGTCTCAGTGGAGATACAAGTGTGTTCAGAGCTCATCGTCACGTTTCCAAAAGGCATTACACAGAGCTCCAAGGTGGTGCTGTTTACCAATACCGTGATCTCTCCCCAGATGCAGTTGCTACTGCAGCTAATTAAGAGAACAATTAAGACTAAGGCAATCAGTCAAGAACACAGATCTGAGTCATTTTCTCCACTCTCCTATGCTGTGCTAGCTCCCAGAGGGCTAAACCTTATTCACTCATTCAGAAAATGACAGGAAGAAGCTATTAAATATCTGAAAACCATAAAAATGCAATCATACTGTTCTTGAGCTAAGCCACTCACCAGAGACCAATGCTAGGCAACTTAAGAAACTTGCTGGCCCCCAGAATTCACATACTTACAAATAAGAAAATTAATCAAAAAGCAGTTCAGATCAAAATTTAATTAAATAGAAAAGGATTGTGGAGGACTTCCTGAGATTTCTCTATTTTATGTTTATGACTGATCAATATCACGTATATCAGCTCAATGTATAACAAATTCCACTGGGCATCTTTAAAGAGGAAGTAACAGATTAAATATTGAGCTAAACAATTTAATCCTGCTTTAAAAGGTTTTCAGATATTTGTAAAGGTAAATCCTATTAGAGTATGAAAGTCTCCATGAGCTGAGGCTGTAGACTCGTCATGCAAGGATTTGTAAGCACAGGAGATAGCCCCTCATTAAATATAAATTTCCTTCTTTTGTACAGCTATTTGTGAGGAACGAGAAAAACATTTATGCCTTGAAAACAAAGAGAAAGTGCTTCTGAAACAGATTTAAATATATCTCCATGTAAGAGGGGTGTATGTGTTAGAACCAGTGAAAAAATTCACAGAACCCCCTTATATGTCAAGTAAGTGCATAAACAAATATAGTCAATAATAGTGAGCTGCAGAATTGGGGTGCACATGGAGATTAGGAGTTCAACAGTACTGCAGCACCACCCCACTGGGAACCAGAGCTCTGCAGGAATGAGCCTGCAGCACCACAGAGCTCTCATTCTCTGCAAGACTGCAGCTGCACCGCAGCTGACATCCACAACCAAACCTCACAAGGGCAGCCTACAATTTGGGGTGAAAAGTCTCACATTGCACGAGCACCCTGAATGCAATGTAAAATCTGTGTATCTATATTCCCTCACAAAGAACTTGGTGGTTAACTTAGAGTTCAGGTTGCTCATATGAATCTCTCACAGCAATGACTACAAATAAAGAAAAGCATTGGTGAAGCCAAAACTAACATCCCCTTCTTAACATCTAACCCCCCTATACACACGTACTGTCTTCTCAGTTCCCAAACAAACCCCCTCTTTCAGCCCACACCCACAACTCACATTTCCATCTCCAGAGTGGGCTTTTTTTTTTTTTGGCTATTTGATATTGACAAATTTTTCAGCATTTCTCAATTCTTGAGAAAAAGAAATAAAATTTAAGAGTATTTTTCATTTTTTTTACCATATTTAAATCAGTTCTACCCACTTCCTCCCTGAGCAAGACAAAGAGTTTACTGACAAACATGCTTTTGCTGTTCAAGTCTATGATGCATTATTTCTAGTGAAAATATTCTTTTGTCAGAATAAAGGGTGTGTGTCCAGGTGATTGTGAAGAACTGGAGGTGTGCGTCGTGGAAGACTGAGCAGCATTAGGGACTGGAAATACATGGCAGCATTGGAAAGTTTTAGCATACATGAAGTAGGCTCTGACAAATAAGGAGAATATCCTGTTATAAAAGCGGCTCGTAAGATGGAAATTTACATGTAAGCAATGTTGAGATTACAGCGACTGTGGTTTATTAAACAAAAATAAATGAGACTATCAGGGCTAAATTTCAAAACTGAGGGAGTTTTAATTGTTTTCTGGAAAACTCTGAATAACTGCTGCCCTGCCCTACATCAGCTCTATGCAGCCAGACCTCCATGTCATACCTATTTCACAAGGATCAGCTTGCAGGATCAGGACCTGCTTTATAAAAAATACTCAAGGAAAATTCGGTTGTCCTTTGAACAGTAATCATGTTACATTACAATTTAATTATAGTGCCATAGTGTGAAGCAGAGGGATTTTAATTCTGCTTTAAGTGAAAAGTTCAATGCAGCCATTATGTAGTCACTATTGAGGCCTCCATAATCTATCTAGCACTCTTTAATAGTTTGAAAAAGATAGGATTACAAGCACACACACACACAGAGTGCCCTGATTTACGTATTATACATTTGTGTTGCTGAAAAAGAATAATGCTCACATCTACACAGAGTGAGAAAGATGTGATGCCCAGCAATTTGTCAGCTATGACTCTGGCCAAACCAATGTCACAGCTGACCTGTCCTTCTCTAGGAAGGCCATCATTTCAGCACCTTCTTCCAATGGACTTATTTCGAAACAGAACATTTTTTTTCATTTGTTGTTACAGGATGGAATGAATCCATTGACTAAGAACTTTCCATTTTGTGCTCCATCAACCTTATTTACAGAGATAATTTGATGCTGAGAAATTGAACAACCAGGCATCACTCTGATTGGGGCCTTTTATGTAAGCTTTATTTTTAAATCTCTCCAGACAGGGCAAGGAGGAAAGTGAAAGGGGGAGGATGTGTGTACTCTAAAGCAAAGCAGTATTTGAAGTCTGCGTGCATGGTGCATTTAAAGAAATCAGTCATATCTGTTTCAGAGTAGCAGCCGTGTTAGTCTATATCCGCAAAAAGAAAAGGAGGACTTGTGGCACCTTAGAGACTAACACATTTATTTGAGCATAAGATTTCGGGAGCTACAGCTCACTGAATGCATCCGATGAAGTGAGCTGTAGCTCACGAAAGCTTATGCTCAAATAAATGTGTTAGTTTCTAAGGTGCCACAAGTCCTTCTTTTCTTTTAGTCATACCTGTGTTATACTTTGTATCACAGTAAAGATATACCTTGTAAAAAATAAATGTAGCTTTCAAAATCTCAGTCTTTTTAAAACTCATACAGCTCCCCAGCATCCCTAAATCTGTACTTCAATAATATGGTAATGTTCTTGACACAGTAAAGTAAGAGGTTTCAGAGTAGCAGCCGTGTTAGTCTGTATTTGCAAAAAGAAAAGGAGTACTTGTGACACCTTAGAGACTAACAAATTTATTTGAGCATAAGCTTTTGTGAGCATCCGATGAAGTGAGCTGTAGCTCATGAAAGCTTATGCTCAAATAAATTTGTTAGTCTCTAAGGTGCCACAAGTACTCCTTTTCTTAAAGTAAGAGGTAAACTTAACTCTAGGGCTGTGCCATCCCATTTAAGTCAAATGGGCCATATTCTGTTCTGGAAGCTGATCCATATGAAAGGAGTGTGGCTGCATGCAGGCATAGAGATCTGACCACACACGGTGAAAACTGGCAGCAACTCCACTGAAGCCATTAAAAAGATTAGGCTTACTGTGAATTTGGATGGGTGTAACTGAGAACACGATCTGACCAGCTGACTTCTGTGGGGTTGCATGGGATGTAAGTCAGTGCTAAATTTGGCCCAATACGCTATTAATATTATTATATCAAAGTCCACTAGCGCAGGTGTAGAGCAGCCTTTCCATATTTCCACCATGAACCTTCCTTCCTGGGGGATTCAAAGAGAACTAATAAATAATTGCTCAGAGTTTAAACATGGGTCTAGGTGGGCTTCACTAAGTTACCAGGTAACAAAGGATACTTATGCCATTGTACAATTTTAAAAATGAGAAACAGAAGAAAGTTGTGGCAGATGTTTTTTCCATTCACCTACTTCAAAAATATTTTGATACTTTTAAAAGATTTTCTGCCTCTTCAAACCCCCGCCCACTCTCTCCCAGATATTGCTTCATAACATAGAGTAGTGTGTCAGGGAGTGTGGATGGATGGATGGATGGATGGATGGATGGATGGATGGATGGATGGATGGATGGATATAAAAACATGACTGAGTCATTTCATTTAGAATGGCAATTACTTTACATTTCTTTTGCAAGAAGAATAGAAAAAGTGTCATTAGGATTTTTAGCACAGTTTTGCTATGGCACAAAGACACTATTCTGCCTGGAATGCTGAGGATAAAAGGGAAGTTTGCCCTTCAAATGAAAAATATCAAATGTCCTTTGTTGCTTTAAAGCTGTTAAAAAGCCAATTTCTTTATATAGTGTCACATCGTGCCATTGATTTTTAACCCCTCCTGTTTGAAATTTTGCAGAAGTTACCATAAATAATCAATAACACACTATGTATGTACCGAACTCACTGTGAGACAGTTCTCCCTTTATGCCCCCAAGGACAGCTTCAAAAATTAGAAGACAACTTCACGAAGCTATCCAAGGGGCAGATCTAAAGTCCATGAAGTCAATGGCAAAACTCTCATTGACTTCAATGGGCTTTGGATCAGGACCCTCATGAGCAACACTTTAAAATCAACATTTAAAAACTATGAAAACTAAAATGGCTCCAGTATCATGTGCTGGGTAAATATTAGGGAAAGAATGGAGATCTCATCTTCTGTCCTTATGAGTAGGGAACTCCTCCATTAGGGTCAGTGGGAAGACCTATGCAATTACAGAGTTGCACAAGGTAATAGAAAGAAAGAGAAAATATGACCAATACATAAACTCAACCCTGCCTAAACATGCATTTCCTTGGGAGACTTAAAAGATATATGTTCTACAATTTAAAATCTCTCAAAATGTAACGCACTTTGAGTTAAAACAACCTTCATAAACGTCTACAATAAAAGGAGAAAAATATATTTTTAAAAGGAAATTCTACATATATGTACATGGACACGCAGTGGGGCCTGGTACAGGGATGAGGTAAGTTCGGGCCTCTCATCCCATCAGACATGCCACACACTTTGCATGTGCCTCTGGAGTTGGGTCAGCGTGGACTGGTAGGGAAGCATATACTTTCAAAGGGGATAACAGGGTCTCATATTCCTCCAGCATTCTCAGAGACGCTGTATCTGAGGCAGATTCCATGCTGTGAGGCGCTCCTGCTGAGCCAGGGCTTCTCTATGCACACCTACCCGCACCCATCCACCCAGGCTGTGTCTTTGCAACCACAATCTAACCCTGTGGCTGTAGCAGCAACAAAGAAAAAGCCAAGAGGCTCACACTTGAGGCTGATGCTGCAGACTGAATTCATGTCAGAGGAAGGTTTTTGTTGTGGGTACACATTTGTTTCACTTCAGAGTGAATTTAGAAGAGAGGCTTCGCTGGTAATTTTGAACTCCCTGGCTTTTGACAAATTTGTGACAAATCTTAATGGTATTTATGTATCAGGATGTTTCTTTTTTAATGTACCTGTAATTATTTAGTGGCACTGGTGAAGAGAATGAGAGAGAGAGAGAGAGGTTTCCCAGGCTGGAAGTTCATTCAAATCCTGATATAAAAGTAACTGGAGTACAAAGTCATGTTTTAGCACTTTCTCCAGAGCAATACACAGAAGAGCTGCTCACAGCCCACAACAATTTCAAAACCATAGTTCTGGGGAATAGTACTATATAATCATAACATTACACTTGAGATAATATTTAATTATCATTTTCACCTTTCCAACACATTTTGAGAAATAATACTTAAAAGCCTTGCAAGAAAAAATGTTAAATGTGATATTCTAACATGCAACAATGATATTAAAAGAAAGAAACTGCCATGTAGGTTTTACAGGAGCTTAAGTTCAATGGCTTTATTCAAAAATATTACAAGTGACTGCCATCTGATGGATTTTTAAGATTCATTTCAGGTAAGAGGGTGTTAGAGCAAAATAAAATAAACTGACATTACACCTAAGAGATCTTTTCATTTTCTTGAGACAATCAGGATGATGATAGCTACCGATAAGTACAATTGCAAGATATAGTCTCAAAGTAAGAATCATATCATCATATGGTTTTATTTTAGCAATAAATCACAACAAGCTGCGCATTAGCATTTGTTATCATCCCACAAGGCTTATCTAGGATGAGGAAAGGGCAAGTGAGAGGAGCTGGTGGACCTTATCTGTCCTTCCTGGCTGGACATTATTAGGATGATCATGATAACTTGAAAATAATTATTTGCCATTGAAAAGTGAATTTTAGAAATTACATCTAATTTACATCAACAGGTTCTAATTTTATGTCATATGGTTTGGCCATTCCAAACTGCAGCAGGAAAATGCTTAGATACAGTGTGCTAAACTATGAATTAGCCTTTATGCTAGTGCAAGGGAGTAAGAACCCCCCCTTCTATCTTCTATTGGCCACTTGGACCTTGAGTCAAGGCATGAAGGAATAAGAGGGTGCTTTGCACCTGTTTACTTCCTCAGAGCAGGTTGGCAGGGTGTGGATAGGCAATGGATTGTCTTGGTTTCACTTCTCCCCCATCCACTAGATAGCACAGCTGTTCTGTCAGCAAAGTACAGTCATCTGCTGCTAAGTATAGGCCAAATATTTCTACCCTTGGAGCAAGGAAGGAGCAAAGGAGGAATTATGGGTCAAAGAGGGTCTGAGTCACATTTCCTTCCAGGGTTACTACTGGGGCAGTGTAGCCAAAGCTTCATTGCTCAGCGTTTGTCCAAAGTCACAATCTAGTTCTATGGTAATAAGTATCATAGAAACATCCAAGAGCTCAATTCTGCAGCTCCCACTCAAGGTGAGCAGAACTTCATCAAGAGGGCTCACTTCAGTGGAAGTGTTTCGGGGGAAAGGCATATCTACATGAGTAAGGGCTGCAGAATGTAACCCCATCAGAACACTGATTGAACTAATTCCCCTGTTCCTTGGGCTGCCACATCTCCGCCTTCATTTCTCAAGCAACTAGCCCACTGTCTAGTCCATGTGCCTAGCAGTCTCCTTGAAGCAACCAGAGACTAAAGCTCAGGGTACCTATATACTGCAACTTCTCCCCTAATTTCAGATGATAAATGGCACAAGGAGCTGCAACTCATAAAAGAGTAACCTTAAAAAGGGTCTGAAGTTCAAACAATCATCCAAAACTTGGATGCTAATCCTAAATTTATCCGATTCCAAATTTAGTGAAACCTCATTCACTGACTTGTTGAATATATATATACACTTTAAAGAGCAAATCATCTATATCTCAGTGCAAGGCTGGATTTAGTCACAGGTATGATAGGCCTGTGCCTATGGCCCTGCTGTACTTGGACTTACCTAATGAGGGTAAAAATCTCAGCTTTCATTTAAAAAAGTTTCTAGGTTCTAGCCCTTTAGCAGAAAAGTTTGAAAAACGGACCCAAGTGTAACTACCTGAGTCTGCAGAGAGCCTGAAACAATAAATCTGAGTGATCTGAACATGCATCTCAGTAGTTTATTAACTTCAAACCACTGATTTAGGGGTGCCTGCCTCCATCACCCCAGCAGACCAGTGTGAGGGTGACTGTCAGTGAAGAGTTTCAGTGGGGTCCATTCCATCCATCCAAACAGATACACCTCAGCTGCTGCGGTATTGCGGGGGGTCCTATCTTCAGGGAGGAGTCTGCCACTCTAGCTGGGCATAGGGCCACAGCCAAGGGGTGCAGCTTGTGGAGTACTTGGCATTGTGAAGTGCCCAGGACCCTGAATTATCTGTCTCAATCCAAATTATATAAAAAGGACGCCATCCTGCTCTGTGATATGACTGCATAGGTAATGTCTCCCATAAAAATTAGTAACAGCATCTCTGGCTGCACACAAGGATGCAAGTGGTAAAAAGGCAGCATGGAAACACAATGCCTTATGGGCACTGGGACACCACAGCATGGGTGGCATTTTTTCCCCTCTCCCTGTATTGTTCTTCTCCTTCACAAACTGGAGGAGGTTTTTCTGGTTGCTTTCATTTTTCCCTCTTTTCCATTTGCTTTAATAAGGCTCTCCCAAGGCTCACAAGCATGTTTTATTTTAAGTGCTTGTTTGTTTTCCCCAAGCGCTCACAGCTCTGTTATCCATCAGGAGGACATACAGTGTTCTGCAATTACAGCCAGCATCCAAAAGAGTCATGAAAAAAAGGAAGGTGCTATCCGTGGGATAAGTTATTGCCTTGAATAGGTTCTCAGTGTTCATTAATAACTTAATCCAAACTCTCAAGAAGGTGAGGCATAGATTTGAACCACATCAAAGGCTGAGTGTGGCTACTTTTTGATCAATTTCCAAAAACATTTAAATTAGCTAATCTTGGGCATAAGCCTAAATTCTTTAAGCATCCAAGTCCAGCACCCCTGACTGTATAGGTGCTCCCAGTTCAGCCAATTAAATGAGTGGGGCAGCTCCTGGGTTACAAGGGATCAGGGAGAATCTGAGAAAAGGAGACTGGAGGGAGACTTTATCAGGAAGCCAGCACAGGGCTAAATTTCAAGAGCCAAAGCCAGGGCTGGGGGCCTGAAAAGGGCTAGGAAGCCAGAGTGTCATGGCCACAGAAGGCTGAAGGCCAAGAGCAGCTGAGGGAGCCAGAGAGAGGTGAAGGCTGGGACTGAGGTGTGGTGAGGGAGACCAGAGAGCCAGGACCTCGTGATGTTTGCAGGAGTTCTCCTTGATGTCGTGTCAGGACTATGGTTGTGGTACTTGGCGCTAGATCTTGTTTTCTTATGGTTCTGCGCATGGGACTTACATAAGTGAAGCCCACATGGGCTATATTTATCCTCAGGAAGACTGGACTATTTCTGGGGACTCTGAAAGGGGAAAGTGAGGTAGGTATGCCTGTCATGCTATGACCTCTGGCATGCCTCCGCAGGGCACTTCACAAAACAAAACACAACTAAAGTCAATGGGAGGAATTCAGGGTCATCCCTTTGATGGTAAGTGATCAGAAAAAAAGGACATCTAGTTGATTTAGACTAATCTGTACAGCAGCAAGCAATGCAGTCTTGCACAAAGGCAAGATCAGCTATTTAGAACATAGATTCATAGATACTAAGGTCAGAAGGGACCATTCTGATCATCTAGTCCGACCTCCTGCACAACGCAGGCCACAGAATCTCACCCACCCACTCCTACGAAAAACCTCACCTATGTCTGAGCTATTGAAGTCCTCAAATCATGGTTTAAAGACTTCAAGGAGCAGAGAAGCCTCCCTCAAGTCACCCATGCCCCATGCTACAGAGGAAGGCGAAAAACCTCCAGGGCCCCTCCAATCTGCCCTGGAGGAAAATTCCTTCCCGACCCCAAATATGGCAATCAGCTAAACCCTGAGCATATGGGCAAGATTCACCAGCCAGATTCTACAGAAAATTCTTTCCTGGGTAACTCAGATCCCATCCATCTAATATCCCATCTCAGGGGATTAGTCCTATTTACCCTGAATATTTAAAGATCAATTACTTACCAAAATCCCATTATCCCATCATACCATCTCCTCCATAAACTTATCAAGTAGAATCTTAAAACCAGATAGATCTTTTGCCCCCACTGCTTCCCTTGGAAGGCTATTCCAAAACTTCACTCCTCTGATGGTTAGAAACCTTTGTCTAATTTCAAGTCTAAACTTCCTGGTGGCCAGTTTATACCCATTTGTTCTTGGGTCCACATTGGTGCTGAGCTTAAATAATTCCTCTCCCTATTTATAGAGAGCAATCATATCTCCCCTCAACCTTCTTTTAGTTAGGCTAAACTAGCCAAGCTCCTTAAGTCTCCTTTCATAACACAAGTTTTCCATTCCTCGGATCATCCTAGTAGCCCTTCTTTGTACCTGCTCCAGTTTGAATTCATCCTTTTTAAACATGGGAGACCAGAACTGCACACAGTATTCTAGGTGAGGTCTCACCAATGCCTTGTATAATGGTACTAAAACCTCCTTATCCCTACTGGAAATGCCTTTCCTGATGCATCCCAAAACCGCATTAGCTTTTTTCACAGCCATATCACATTGGCAGCTCATAGTCATCCTATGATCAACCAATACTCCAAGGTCCTTCTCCTCTTCTGTTACTTCTAATTGATGCATTCCCAACTTATAACTAAAATTCTTGTTATTAATCCCTAAATGCATAACCTTACACTTCTCACTATGAAATTTCATCCTATTACTATTACTCCAGTTTACAAGGTCATCCAGATCCTCCTGTATAATATCCCGATCCTTCTCTGAATTGGCAATACCTCCCAGCTTTGTATCATCTGCAAACTTTATTAGCACACTCCCACTTTTTGTGCCAACGTCAGTAATAAAAAGATTAAATAAGATTGGTCCCAAAACCCATCCCTGAGGAACTCCACTGGTAACCTCCCTCCAACCTGACAGTTCGCCTTTCAGTAGGACCCATTGCAGTCTCCCCTTTAACCAATTCCTTATCCACCTTTTGATGTTCATATTGATCCCCATCTTCTCCAATTTAACTAATAATTCCCCATGTGGCATGGTATCAAATGCCTTACTGAAATCTAGGTAAATTAGATCCACTGCATTTCTTTTATCTAAAAAATCTGTTACTTTTTCAAAAAAGGAGATTAGGTTGGTTTGGCACGATCTACCTTTTGTAAAACCATGTTGTATTTTGTCCCATTTACCATTGACTTCAATGTCCTTAACTAATTACTCCTTCAAAATTTTTTCCAGGACCTTGCATACAACAAATGTCAAACTAACTGGCCTGTAGTTACCCAGATCACTTTTTTTTCCTTTCTTAAAAATAGGAACTATATTAGCAATTCTCCAATCATTCGGTACTACTCCTGAGTTTACAGATTCATTAAAAATTCTTGCTAATGGGCTTGCAATTTCAGGTGCCAATTCCTTTAATATTCTTGGATGAAGATTATCTGGGCCCCCCGATTTAGTCCCATTAAGCTGTTTCAGTTTCGCTTCTACCTCAAATATGGTAATATCTACCTCCATATCCTCATTCCAATTTGTCATGCTACCATTATCCCTAAGATCCTCTTTAGCCTTATTAAAGACTGAGGCAAAGTATTTGTTTAGATATTGGGCCATGCCTAGATTATCTTTAGCCTCCACTCCATCCTCAGTGTTTAGCGGCCCCACTTCTTTCTTAGTTTTCTTCTTATTTATATGGCTATAGAACCTTTTACTATTGGTTTTAATTCCCTTTGCAAGGTCCAACTCTACTCGACTTTTAGCCTGTCTCACTTTATCCCTACATGCTCTGGCCTCAATTAGGTAGCTTTCCTTGCTGATCCCTCCCATCTTCCACTCCCTGTATGCTTTCTGCTTCTTCTTAATCACCTCTCTAAGATGCTTGCTCATCCAGCTTGGTCTACAACTCCTTCCTATGAATTTTTTCCCCTTTCTTGGGATACAGGCTTCCGATAGCTTCTGCAGCTTTGATTTAAAGTAATCCCAGGCCTCCTCTACCTTTAGATCCATAAGTTCTTTAGTCCAATCCACTTCCCTAACTAATTTCCTTAATTTTTGAAAGTCAGCCCTTTTGAAGTTAAAAACCCTAGTTGCAGATTTATTTTTGTTAATCCTTCCATTTAGTTTGAACTGAATTAGCTCATGATCACTTGAGCCAAGATTGTCCCCTACAACCATTTCTTCTAGGAGGTCCTCGCTACTCACCAAAATTAAATCTAAAATGGCATCCCCTCTAGTCGGTTCAGCAACTACTTGATGAAGGAATCCATCAGCTATCGCATCTAGGAAAATCTGAGCCCTATTATTATTACTAGCACTGGTCCGCCAGTCTATATCTGGGAAATTAAAGTCTCCCATGATCACGTAGTTTCCATTAGTATTTACTTTATTAAAAACATTAAAAAGGGCTCTATCCATATCCAAATTAGATCCCGGCGGTCTATAGCACACCCCAAGAACTATCGTAGGAGAGGCTTTACTAGTTATCTTCCCCAATGTAATTTTTGCCCAGACGGACTCTGTCTTATCCATTGCATCGCTTCTTATTTCTTTACATTCTACCTCATCATTGATATACAATGCTATTCCACCACCTTTACCTTTGTTTCTGTCTTTCCTAAACAGCACATACCCTTCAATACCTGTAGTCCAGTCATGACTACTATTCCACCATGTTTCTGTTATCCCTATAATATCTGGTTTCACTTCCTGTACCAGTAGCTCTAGTTCCTCCATTTTGTTACCTAGGCGCCTCGCATTGGTGTACAAACATCTTAATTTTTGCTGTTTGGCCTCGCTCACATTTTGTACCCTATTAGGCACAGTCATTCTACAGCCAGTATAACCTATTAGACTAGTATCCACACCGCCCTCGCTCCTTATATACATTCTCCTACTCACAGCTGTATCATGAGTGGCTTACCTGACATAAGGTATCATCTCAACTTTTGAACTGAGAAGAGATTAGGAAGAGGAGAGGGGTGGATCCGAAAAAAGGCTTGTAACTTACCTACAAATAAAACAAAATACTTTTACTTTCCCATTGGAGTAATCAATGGGGGCCAAATCAGCTGGTCTCACTTATGCATGAAGTCCTTTGGAGAACTGATGTGAGGAGGATGAACCAGATTTGGTGCTAACGGGGCATATTTAATTCAGAAGACAAGTAATTGTAACAGAATGTTTTAAAAAGCCATTTACCGTATCTCAGTGAAGCAACATAAAGGCATCCAAGATAGGTTTGAAAATATAAATCATTGGCAACAATGAATACCCAATAAATCATGGGTAAGCAACGGGTTCCAACAGGAGAGAAAGAATGTGTTCATTGTGTTAGGAAAATTAGGTGATCTGTCTCAGACCTTTGTACACAGGGTTAGAGTGAAGAACTTACATTGCTGCAGGGAAGTAGGGAACTACAATGGAGTTTATACAAGTGTTACAAGTGTTAGAACAATGTTTGCCAGTTTACAGTATCTTACTTCAGATTGCTCAAGGGTGATGTGAAAGATAATAGTTTGGAACATGTTCCCCACCTGAGAAAGCTAAAGCAGGTCTCAGTTCTCTGACTGAAACATACATGCTTATTACTTGGCACAGCCTAGTTAACTTCATCTTGTGTATCAGGGCTCCAGGGTAAGGGTTCAATAGGATACTTCAGTAATGCAGGTGTTTCACTATTCTGCAATGATCAAAAGAGAGGTGCTCCTCTGGCCTGGTGGTGTAAGCCCCTGTTCAGCAAAGCATTTAAGCATAAGTTTATGTTTCATTGAAGTCAAGGGGACAATTTACATGCTTAAAGTTAGGCACATGCTCAAACACTTTGCTAAGTCTGGGCCACAGCCTTCTGCACAGAACAGAGGTCTTCAGTTAGTATAAATTCTACTGAACTCAATGGAGCTATGCCAATTTATACCAGCTGAAGATCAGTTCTATGATTCATTTCTTCACGCCATCAGAGATGGGGAACGCTGTGGAGGCAAAGTGTTCTGTGTGGGACAGCTGCTCAAGACAAAACCATGTGAACAATTAAGGAAAGGCACTGGAGGGACCCTGAACATTGGTGACAGGAACACAGCCACAGTGCAGAATCTTGAGAATGAATAAAACAAAGAAACTCAGGGAATCCAGCAAGTCCCATTTCCAAAGGCATGAACACATGTTCATTAAAGGTGTGATCCTGCTTCATTTACATGAACAGGAAAGCTCTCTATGTACACACCTATAGATTTACACGCCTTTCTATATGCCGGAGGGAGTAGGTGTGTTACATATAATATTACAAACGTACATCCCCAATACATGGAATAATAGTTTCCTACACAAAATAATTTAATCTTATTTTTTCAGATTTTAAGCATGACACAATAAAGAAAAGAGATGAGAAAAGATTTAGATGCTCACTGATAACCAATAAAAAAGAGCCATGTGAATCAACCTTTTGCTTACAGCTATTCTGAATGGCTAGTTCAACTGAAAAGACAGGTGAGGATTTCAGGCCTCATCCTAACAGGTGCTATGAGTTTACTCCCATTGTTGATGTCAGTGGGAGCTGCAGATACTTAGAACCTCTTGTAATTAGTCCTGATGCTGCTCTCATTGCAATCAGTGGGAACTCTGCCATTGAGTTCAATACAATTGGGATTTGTGCATTTTGTCAGCATTGCTGCTACTGAGACGCTCATGTGCTAATCACAAAAGCTAGGTGAACAAAAGACTTTGATTATATTATTCATTTTATGGGACAAATTCAGCCATGGCATAAATCCTTTTATGGGGCAAAATTCATCCTTCCTAGGTTTAACTTCATGGTTAGGAAACAAATCTGGCTGAGGTTCTCTAACTAGCTGATCCTAAAAAGCTCCTTTGATCACATATATTCTTCTGCAATGGCTTTCGAGTTTAGCAAAAGCACAAAAGGAACGTATGATGGGCTGTCAGTAATATATTTATTTCTACAACACTCTATAAATCTTCTGGTCTGTGTCACCCCTGCTCCCTTCCCTCTCCTCCAGCCCCCTCCCTCAATAATTCCATTGCTTAATAGCAGTCTTCAGTGTGTGCATTTCTTGGGGATTCAGTGCACTTCTTGGTTGCTTTGTCCTTTGGCCAATGCCCTTTACTGCCATGTGAGGTGTGCAATAATTGCTCAGAAATGCACTGCCTGTTGTGTCTTATTGCTTAAATATTTTTAAGAGCTCAACTAGGAATTTTCAGGGAGTAAGTCTAGCTGCCTCATAAAGTATTGACATTGCTAGAAATGAGGACAGGAAGGGAGTGGAGGTGAAGTAAACCGCTTCTATAAGCTAAAAGACTACTTGCTTGGGGGAAGGGGAGATCCTTCTAGGGAGCCACTCACTCCAGAATCTGTGATTGGATCCTTGTCCTTAGTGACAGGAAGACGTGGCCATATCAGAGAGAGAAAGTGTGCTATCAGTAATGATAAAAAAGTGTAATTAATCTGCATGTTGCTTAATGTGTTACAAGTTCCTTTCTATCACTACAATTCAAGTTCTATTTTCAATGGGGCAAAGGAAAAAAAGCAGGGGGGACAAGTCTGCATTTCCACTTTTACTGATTGACATTGTTCATTTACATCAGCTGTGTAGGTGGTATAAGATTTGATGACCACATTCAAAGGATGAGAGCAAAAAGCATAAAACACACTGAATTTGACTGAAACTAAATATTGCCCAGCAGACGCAGGGGCCTGAAGGAAGAAGGAATGAAATAAACAAAAGAAAGCAGCTATCTTTAGACTTGTTTCCACTGGTCCTATCAAACAGGCCCATTTCTTATCTTCTTTTAAAGTATTTTTTAAATGTCAACATCATAAAAAAGAATAAGGTTTCTGGGATAAAAAGTGGATTTGCTTTCCCTGCGAGAGAAAGACAGGCTTTTTTAACTTTATGTTGTCATCCTTAGCTGCAAACTCACTGAATCTTTTGAGTTGGAAGGTCTGCCAGCGTGCTCCCGATTGCTTAATGTATGTATTTGTATAATCTGCATACTTTGCGCACTCAAGCTGCTGTGTTCCAGTTTAGCAACACCATCTTGGGGCCTTTCCTTAAATACCCATTAGTGAGCTGAGGCAGGAGAGCAACTAAGAAATTGCCTCCACCTTAAAGTAGTTACTGTTCTTTCTTTTTTACATTTAGGATAGACCTAATATTAAAGGCTGTCTCAGCTGCCATTCTCCACTGATGTTCCATTGGTGCAACAGAGGAGAGAGCCAGACACACACAGCCGGAGAAGAGAGAGAGGGGCAGCAATAAACGCTGAAAGGCATCGCACATTGAAATGGAAATAAGAGGGTCTGAAGGAGCAATGTGGGCTAATGGATGGGGCACTGGGCTGTCACTCCACTTCTCCGTGCCTGTTTACCTCCTGCCTTCCCCACCCCATGTGTCTACTGAGATTGTAAGCTCAGGTACTGTCTCTTACTAGGTGTTTGCCCAGTGCCTAGAATAACACACCTCTGATCTTAGTTGGGGCCTTTTGGTAATACAGTACATAATAATCAGGACCCAATAAACTAACTCAGAATATTACCACCACCCTTCTTAATCATTGTAGTCTCTGTATACACATTAAGAGAAGCCAGTCCTATCTTAGATATATGAAGTACATCACAACTGACTATTGCCAAAAACAACTACTCCATAAGCCCACGCACAGACAACACCTGAACTTTCAATATTCACAGGGACGCAGGGCAGGTATCTGAGATCCAAAATGAGCCAAAGTCAAAAGCAACAATGCAGCAGAGAAGCTGAGAACTATCTCACTGCTACCGCCCTGCTCAATCCCCTTATTTCTATATCTTGGGAGCAGATTTTTTTCCCCAGAACTGTAGATTTGAAATAAGCTTCACATTTATTTTTAACATTCATGCTTACAAAGAGAACACAGCACCGCTCTGTGATCAGAGCTCTTTTTTGTTCAATTGTAGCATCAGAGGCATTCCTCCTTCATGAAAGTATGGGCAGTAGCAGGTAAACTACATTCACAAAAGAAAAATGACAGGTTTCAGAGTAGCAGCCGTGTTAGTCTGTATTTGCAAAAAGAAAAGGAGTACTTGTGGCACCTTAGAGACTAACAAATTTATTTGAGCATAAGCTTAATGCATCCGATGAAGTGAGCTGTAGCTCACGAAAGCTTATGCTCAAATAAATTTGTTAGTCTCTAAGGTGCCACAAGTACTCCTTTTCTTTTTACAAAAGAAAAAGTCATTTCTCCAACAAAGACCCTTCTATTAAGGGCCCCATTTGTAAACATGGGTGAGGTTGATTAGACAAGTTCATGGACCACAGCACTGTTTCCTAACTAAGCACTGGCCAATTGGTCAACTCCCAGCTAGGCAGTTCTGGTCATTAGTTTAATTTACCCATGAGCACCTATGAGTTATGTAACAACTTATGAAAACTAGAGGGTTGAGATATAGGTTTGTTCACACAAGAGCTGCTGATGCTGAATTTAGAAAGGAGGATTCATATGGAAACAAATGAAAAGCTGCTATGGATTCCTGAACTGATAATAAAAGGGAGTATAGACAGATGATATGGAGAGAAGTTGCAACCCCATGCTAGTGGCCAAGAGAAGTCTGCAGGTGCACACAAGTATTCTTGCCTGGACTAAATTCCATCACATCCATCTTATGCCCTTCTCTTGCTTAATGCCACATTAACAAAATTGCTGGGGCTCACTTTATTGGGCTCACTTTTTTATTATTATTTGGGAAAATCTGTGGGAAAGGCAATGAATACAACCCAGACACATCAGCTATGTGGACTGGTTGTCAGACTCCAGACAGCCTGTGCATGAGTAACCATCCTGAGGGTTAGGGACCTTGCACTGCTCCAAATCCCTGCCTTCAGTTTGGGGTAGTACATTCCAACCTGTTAATCCCCACGAAGTTCCCCTGCACACAGTCTGTGATCTCACAGTCTGTGGACTGGCCACAAAGACCAGAATCTGGCCTAGAGAAAGCCCTCACCTGAGCTTATTTACAATGGCTGAATTTAGGCTACATCCACACGATGAGTTAGGGGTGCGAATCCCCTGCTCATGCACACATACTCATGCTAGCGCTCATTGAGCTAGCACAAGTATAAATAAGCCATGGTAGCATGGGTAGCAGCAATTGTGGCACAGCTGAGCCACGCCAAGTACAAACCTGCCTGAAACTGGTGGGTATGTACTTGGCACAGTTTAGCCATGCCTTGTTCCACCATGGCTACGCTGCTGTTTATGCTCCTGCTAGCTCAATGAGAGGTAGCGTGAGTACATGTACATGAGCAGGGGAAATCACACCGCTAGCTCAGAGCTTAAACAAATAGCCTGAGATACAGATATTGAAATCGTGACTAATAAGGATAGGTCTACACTACCCGCGGGATCGGCGGGTAGCGATCGATATATCGGGGGTCGGTTTATTGTATCTAGTCTAGACACAATAAATCGATCCCAGAGCGCTCTCCCGTCAACTCCAGAACTCCAATGTCGTGAGAAGTGCAAGGGAAGTTGATGGGGGAATGGCGGCAATTGACTCACCACCGTGAAGACACTGCAGTAAGTTGATCTAGGTACGTCGACTTCAGCTATGCTATTCTCTCAGCTGAAGTTGAGTACCTTACATCGACTCCACCTCCCCCGCATCCCCGCAGTGTAGATCAGGGCTAAGCAACACTTGCCTTGCTCAAATAATTGCCACAAAGCAGCAATAGCGTTGCTTTACCCAGAACACTACCGCCTCTCCTTGTAAACAGATAGGATCCTGATCTTTGCAATTGAAGTCAATGGCAAAAACTCACAATGAGTTTCATCTGGAGCAAAATCAGAGTCATGTCCTTTTGCGGGAGCGATAACATCTAGTTTTTAGTGCTCTTACCTATTTATTCTTGTTGGCCTGAGATGGTGCCGATGCCAAATAAAAAAACACCCACAATGACAAATGTTACAAAACTTATTTGCAGCTTGTGTTTCACATAATAAACCTAGTTTACCTCTGAGGAACTTTAGAGATCTTTGCGGCTAAATTCGATGGAGCACATCAAATCTGTTCCATACCACCCAGTGCAGGATTTTAATGGAGCATTAACACAGAGCACAGATTCAGAAAAAAAGCATTATAACATTGTATCTCCAGTGGCTTGGTCAGTTATTGGAAGGCATTAAAAAAAAGCCTCAGGCAGAATTTTTAAAAACTTTAGTATACGACCATTGGTCAAATTTGACTAGTCCTCACAATAAGCACTGGCCCATTGGTCAACTCCCAGCTAGGCAGTTCCCAGCTAGGCAGTTCTGGTCATTAGGTTCAGCGAGATGCTTAAGCTTGTGCCCAATGCGATGATTCACATGCTTAACGTTAGCCACATGCTTAAGGCCCTTCCTAAATGGGGGCCAATAAAATAATACAGCTAATAGCGAGTCATAATAATAATAATATTTGCAAACTCATGGAGGACAGGAGAGATCCCAGAAGACTGGAGAAGGGCTCACATAGTGCCCATCTTTAAAAACGGGGGAAAGGAGGAGCTGGGGAAAGTCCCCTGGTCCCTGCTAGCAGAACTACCAGTCTGCCTGACTTCGATACCTGGGAAGCTATTAAAGCAATGTATAAAACATTGAGTTTATAAATACCTAAAGGATGATGGGTTAATCACTAGCAGTCAGCATGAATTTACCAAGATCAAATCATGCCAAACCAGCCCAATTTCCTTCTTGGACAGAGTAATTGGTTTGGTGGATAGGGGGAATGTGGTGGACATAATATACCTGGACTACAGCAAGGCTTTTGACATACTCCCACATGACATTCTGACAAGTAAGGTGGAGAAATGCGGGCTTGGTGGAACTACCAATAAGTGGATACATAATTGGACAAACACCTGCAAAGAGGGTAACTATTAATGGAATGATGTCGGATTGGAGGGAGGTCTCAAGTGGGGTTCCACGGGGATTTGTTTTCGGTCTGATGTTGTTTAACATCTTTATTAATAGTCTCAATGTGGAATAGAGAACATACTGATCAAACTGGATAAATTTAGTTTGGAAGAGAGGAGATTGAAGGGGGACATGATAGTGGACTACAAATACTTGAAAGACTGTGTGACAGGACTCCACACACTAAGCTGGTGCCTCCTGCTGGTTGTTTTGGAGATCAGCTCTGCAGGTCAATATGCCCACTCCCAGTAGTGCCGTCGCCCACCGTCACTTCTCCTCCCACTCCAAAGACCACGGCATTCTCTTCACGATACAGCCCTTCAGCCATGTTATAATCTGTGCTCCCAGTTCTGGGGGCGAGTGTTGCAGTCAAAGTGTCCCATCACTTCCACAGTGGCTACTGCAGCCAATTATCTGACCACTTCCCTGTGGCCCTAGCACCCTCTTCGCCCTTGCCCCACCCTGAAAATCCCAGGAGCCAGTCAAGAGTCTTCTGTAAGTTTCCTGGTCCCTGCTAGCAGAACTACTCTGTCTGGGGTGCTAGCTTCCTTCTGCCTGCCAGACACCCACTCCTCCCTCCTTGAGGTCCAGGGAGTAACTGATCCTGCTCTGCCCAGTGGTTCTTCTTATATAGGTCTGCTGAGCCCTGATTGGCTGTTCCTCACAGCACCTCTCTATTGGCTGCTTCCTGTGCAGCCTCCCTAGGACCCTATTAACCCCTTGCATGTCAGTGTGGGGCAGACACCCCATCACAGGCTGCAATAAAAAAGATGCAGAAAAGTTGTTCTCTCTTGCCACAGAGGGCAGGACAAGAGGCCATGGGTTCAAGCTACAGCACAGCAGATTTAGATTAAATCTCAGGAAAAATTTCCTAACTGTCAGAACAGCAGTGGAACAGACTGCCTGAGGAGATTTTCAAAAGGAGGCTGGATAGCCATCTGTCCTGGATGGTTTAGACACAACAAATCCTGCATCTTGGCAGGGGTTAGACTTCTAATCCTTGGTTCTATGATTCTATAATAAATCAGGATAACAGGTACCTTTCTGTATAAACTGTGTTCATGACAGATTAGAAATGAGATGTGGAAGGATGGTTTAGTGGCTAGGGCACCCAGTACTGGAATTCAACTAAGGTGACCACATATCTTGATTTTATAGGGACAGTCCCAATTTTGGGGACTTTTTCTTATATAAGCACCTATTACCCCCCACCCCCATCCCGATTTTTTACACTTGCTATTTGGTCACCCTAAATTCAACAGATCTAGGTTTGATTCCTGGCTAAGCCACACTCTTCCCATGTGACCTTAGGCAAGTCTCTTGATTCACCTCTTTGGGGATAGTACTTCCCTATCACACAGGGATAAATACATTAAAGGATGGTGAAACATTAAGACACTACAGCAATGAGGGCCATGTGTGTACCAAAGAGAGTAAATTGCTCATAAAGGAACAGAAAGAAACACCTTGGTCCAATAAAATAAATACAAGTAGTACAATAAACAGGAGATGGATAGAGTGAGTCATGTGTACCAGATGCTGCTAGCTACACAATTGAAAGGACCAAAATAGCTGCAGAATCTAAGTTGATTGGGAAGTTTTGCGCATTAGCCAATAATGATCATTTTAATGTTTCTTAACATAACCCTGAAATTGTACCGGGCCTGAAGTCTCTAGATACTAAAACTAATGTCTATTGGCTCTCAGCAAAATTTATTAGCAAGTCTCCAGACAGATTAAAAATATGGAAGAAAAACAACACAGGATCAATTTTCTACTGTTTCCAGTCAGCAGAGCAGAGATAGGGGGCAGCAGGGAGCTAGTTCTGATTACCCTATTGTTTTGTGGCTCTGGCACAAATTAAAGGAGTCTCACAGTTTCTTGAACATGTACCTGCTGTCAGTTGTACCCAGGAGATCATCCCCAAGTTAGAGATAATCAGAGCACGGTATGGTCTGGGCAGGCCCCCAGCCTGCCCCCTTTTGTGGCAGGGTGAAGCCAGCTGGCACAAAAGGCAACAATGCACACTAAGTGTTCTTAGCAAATCAAAATAACAGAGCTGGATTCTCTAACTAACTCATGTTTTCTTTCCCATTGGCTCCAAGCACAAAAGCACCAATCAGACTCAGCCCCTAGCTTTTACTTAACAGTATACAGACTATGCTGAACATTATAAACTTTGGGTTTGAAGGGGAGACAAGAAAACACCTTCTGATGGTTTCACTTAAAAAATTATTTGTTTCTCTTGAAACAGGGTTGTAACAACATAAAGCACAGCATCTCAACATCTCTTGTGGCCCTAGATAGGGTTCTTGCCAATGCTTAAGGCAGAGGTCCCCAATCTGTGGGACACGCCCCCCTAGGGGGGTGCAGAAGACCATTCGGGGGGTTGGGCTCTGGCCTGCCTCCATGGGGGGCAGGGTGGGAATGTCACCCAGCTCCGCTCCTGGCCCCAGCTTCAGCTGCCAGCCCCATTCCTGGGGTTCCACTCCCAGCCCTGGCTGCCACCCATACCCAGGGCTCCTCTCCCAGCTGCCACCCTCATCCCCAGATGTGGCCCCACCCTCTACCCCCTTATGCTTGTCCACCTCCCCCACCCCCTAAAGCTGCGATCCCACTCCCAGCCCCACCTGGGGGGGCACAGATAGGGGTAAGGGGGGGCACAACCCTGAAAAGTTTGAAGAGTACTACCTTAAGGGAATGTGAATATTGCGAGAGTTGTTATGCCTTTCTTGCTTTGTAATTTACCAAGTATGACTACTACTATCCATACAATACCGCAGATGCATGTGGTGGTTTGTCATATAGTTTGTCATACTGCCTCAGCCAATAAGTAAAGAAATATGAACAGGTGCCCCTGGGCATTATGAGCTCTTCAGACAGTGTTAAACACTACCCAAGTTATACATGGTGCAGAACCTGAAGAAAGGGTGGTAAAGATGGATTCAAGACAGATTTGTTCTCCCTTGATCCTGAAAACAGCCAAATGCTGATTTAGTTCCTGACATAATTTAGAGCGGCTTCAAGGCTGCTCTAATCTACACCAGCTACAACAGCCCACTAGGGATTGCTGTTAAAAATCTCTTTCAACCATACTCTATGCCAGGGAAGCCAGGTACAGGTGAAGTACAGCCAGTGTGTACCACCCTCATGTACCACGTGAAAATTCCCTGTGTCAAGGAAGACCTATAGTTTGCTGTTCAAACCAGCTTTCCATCCTTCTTCCCCCATAGAGGCAGCAAATCTGGCCTGTAATAATAGACAGAGGGCACTATAGTTCAAACAGGGAATGAATCAGAACTCTAGCATGTCTCATATAACTGTAAAGAAGGTACATCAACACACTCTTGTCTTCCAAACCAGATACAAGACCCTTCTTCAAGGAGGGGACACACTCATGGATCATTAAGAGATATATGATTTAAAAATACTGGCAAAAAAAGAATAGATGGGACCAGAGCAAAGTGTAGGCAAACAAACTGGAATAACCGCTGCAAAGTAAAACCTCTCAGAATGTGAAAGACTCTCAGACATCTCCAATTAAAACTCCTATTAATCCCAACTACATTTTAAAGGCAATTGAACCAGATTAATTCAGTATAGAATTATACTATTGACACTTTGAGAAATCATACAAGATAATGAAGAAAAAATGCCACCATAAAATATCCTACAAAACCAGCCCATTGTTTTTCTCTCCTCTGTTTACACACGATCAAGAACCCCTCCAGTGGGTTATGATCTCTCAGTACTGAAAGGGGCTAGAACTGGTGTTTCCAGCCTCCGACACATCCTGATTTCTTACATGCCCACAAAAATGGAGATAGGGAAAATATCACTATTTCTGTATTATGAAAACCTTGCAATTAATAATTGAGAATCTCTTTCTCTCTCTCAGTACTAGAGTGCTCTCTTCAGCTTGTTAAGCTTAGTTCACTCCCACTGATAATTCACTAGAGATCATAATTTATGGACAATTGAAGCTGCAGAAACATCTCTTAGAAGGAATAGAGCAGATCCATAGCAACAATTCTTCAGGGGAATATTAATCCCCAGCTTTATGTAGTGCTAAGTGTACAATAGTAATCAGAACTTGAGTAGAAGCTGCTAATCATTGAGGGAAAAGGCTGTATAAAGAATTCATAATGGAATTAGCCTGCGGCAAACAAAGAAAGACAAAATTAAATCAGCCATCAAATTGCACCAAGGAATTTTAATTTACAGGTTAATGTAGGATTATGTAACTAATCACAGCTCACATTTTCAATGAACAACCAATAAAATTCTGCTCTTTTTTTTCCTAATCTTACTAATGGTATTCCAATAACACACTCTTATCACCAGATAATGTGTTAAGAATGATTTTCAAAAATTCTAAAAATCTTCCAGAACACATTATGACTGCACAATCAATGCAAAATGCTGGCTTTCAGTTAATAAGCATAAATATACATCTAGATCTACTGCTAGGTTCAATCCAATACAATAAAGTTCCTTTGAGTTTACGTAGGGCAGATTTACATAACGAAATGTACATAACTATAGCTTTAAAACATAAGCATGTCTTCCATACAGGGAGATATAGTGACAGAAAAGAGCCTAAATAAAATAAGTAAAACAACTTCTGAGCACCAAAATGCATCAGCTAATTCTAAATAAAACCTCTAGTATAGATTTTTATATCAGTACAGCATATATATCCTATGACATATGCACAAAGGATTATTCTAACAGAGTTTGAACTGTTTATAATGTCAATATCATAAAAAAGAATAAGGTTTCTGGGATAAAAAGTTGATTTGCTTTCCCTGCGAGAGAAAGACAGACCTTGTATCTGACCCAGTAATATTCTGATTTTGGCATGCATGACAAAAATCAGTAAAACCTCTGCATGTTCTGAAACATGACTCGAAACCCACTCCTCAATAAACCTAAATATATAAAAGGACTGCATAACTCTTTGCACATTTGCAATGGGAAACTCCAAAATTATACTGTGTGCTTAAGAAGACATCAACTTAATCAAAAGGAGCTTTTTTGCAACATATGGTGGCATGAAAATTATTATAAATGGAGTAAAAGTATTTTCATAGGCTTTACTTCACATGAGAGGAACGCTGGGAAGAAAGGCAGCAGCATTCTTCTTGCATATGTTTTTCTTGTTCTGAACAATGTGGGAAAGCTTCATTTTGCTTTAATCTAACTGTTCATTTTCTGGAAACAGCAACATTCTGCCCCATTTATTAGCAAAAGAGGGTTTGGGTTTTGTTTTTGGAGTATTTTTTTAAAGTCTAATTTTAAAATGCACACTTCCAAAAAAACATTATGGTGTCAACTGCACTACCCTTCAGCAATCCTGTAATAACTTTATTCAACCATTTCTAATTATAATTATATTTTCAATTCCTTTTAGCTATAGAAACTCTTTATCAATCAGAGCACAAGACAGAAAATTACTTTATTACAGCTACAGCTCGTTAGTCTGAGTGCTCTTAATGAAGCAGCCTCATAATCAGATGAAAATCATGCTGAAGAAAACTTGCATCATTAGTCTAGGCCTTAATTACCAAGAAATATAGTCACTAACAATGATACTCCATTTCATGATACGGTGCATGCACCTTCTACACTAGTTGCAATTAATAATTCCGCAGACTGCTACAGAATCTTTCTATTTATTCATAACAATGGAGGAGAAAAAAACCCTCTAAATTTAATTGAGCAGCTCAGATTGCACTTTCTCGCTCTCTCCTGCTCAGATTAAAATGTCAAAAGGCTAATATTCTATCTTACAATAATTCATCATTTTAATTACATATTTTATGTATGTGAAATGTCTTTTTCTTTTTCATTTAGGGTAGGGTGACATTTTTGGGGAGACACATGTAGGAAAAAGGCAGCTGTGGTGTAGGTGGCCAATACCACACAGAGGTGCAGTGAACAGATGAAGGCATTTATTTTTGTTGTCAGTGAACTAGGTCCATGTTGGATAAGCTTTAGACATGAGCATGAGACAGTCATTTAAATTAATGATGGTCCTCATCTGATACACTTATCAGTAAAGATGGGAAGGTTCTGGAAAGAGGAATATGTTGCTTCCTAAGATACTTTAAGAATGTGATTGATCATATTTGATCCCATGAAAGTGACTGAATCAGTAACTTCTTTGTGGAAAACTCCTTTAGCCTACTCTGCTTTCTACATTCTCTCACATAGAGCTTACTTCTTTTTCTTCTTCAATAACCCTCCTTTATGAGAAAGCAGTGACTGCCTTCTTCGGCCAACTGATGGAGCAATTCTGCTAGATGATTCGATCCTACCCCTTAGGGCAGAACACAGAGCCCAATTCTGCTCTTATTTACACCGGTGTAAATAGGGTTGGCAGGTGTCCGGGTTTTGACCGGAACGCCCGGTCAAAAAGGGACCCCGGCGGCTCCAGTCAGCACCACCGATCGGTGGGTGGAGCAGCAGGGCTAAGGCAGGCTCCCTGCCTGCCATGGCTCCATGCAGCTCCCGGAAGCAGCGGCATGTCCCCCCTCTGGCTCCTATCCATAGGGGCAGTAGGGGACTCCGCACACTGCCCCTGCCCCAAACACTGGCTCCGCAGCTCTCATTGGCTGGGAACCGTGGCCAATGGGAGCTGTGGGGATGGCACCTGCGGTAGAGGCAGCATGCAAAGCCGACTGGCCGTGCCTATGCATAGGAGTCAGAGGCAGGACATACCGCTGCTTCCAGGAACTGCTTGAGGTAATCGCCACCTGGAGCTGCACCCCTGCACCCCCGCCCCCCTCCCACGCCCCAAACCCTGCCCCATCCCTGATCCCCCTACTGCCCTCTGAACCCCTTGATCCCAGCCTGGAGCCCCCCCCATCCCAATCCAGTGAAAATGAGTGAGTGAGGGTGGGAAGAGCGAGCAACAGAGGGAGGGGGAATGGAGTGTGCAGGGGCAGGGCCTTGGAGGATGGGCAAGGCAGTGAGCGGGGCAAGGATGTTCAGTTTTGTGCGAGTAGAAACTTGGCAACCCTAGGTGTAAATCTGGAGCGTGATTTCACTGACGTCAGCGGAGATGCTCAGGATTTACATTGCTATTTATGGGATCTGTATCTGGCCCATTGTTTTCTATGCTGTATCAAGTCTCCCTCGAATCAGGGACTGGCTACCAGGTGTACTGTCTAGCTTAGGTCTCCAGCACATTAGCATCAGAATTAGCATCAATACAAGGAGCTGCTCCTCAGCCTGCAAAGTGGTGTTTTGTAAATGACCTGAAATTGAGTTTTTGCAGCTTCTCTAGTTTGTTGATATTTACCTGATATCTGAACAAGTCACATTCCAGTGTAAAGAGTCCTCTGAATACCTAAGGTTACTGAGTCTGTGAGCAATCTCAAGGGCATTAGCTAAATCATTCCCCTGAATCACTTAATTTTCTTGGACTTGCATTGTTCACTGCCTTTGTGCATGCATTTAAAACAATAACTTGCTTACAATTAGGCCAAATGAACATGGTATAAGGGTCAGCATATACTACTATCTAATACCTTGTACTTAATCTAGATGACTTTTAGGGAGGTAGTGCGGTCCAATAGTTAAGGCACTCGTTTAGGATTCATGAGGCCTGGGTTCTTTCCCAGCTCTGCCACTGATCTTTGGTCACTTCCCCTCTGAGTTGCTGAGTTTCCCCTCCCCCGCTTTCTCTCTTCTCTGTTTAGACTAATCAGTTTGGAACAGGAGATCATCTTTCACTCTGTATATGTACAGCACCTGGCACAATGGGGGCCTGATCTCATTTGGGACCCTGAAGTAATACTGAAATACAAATAATGAAGTAAAGAAGGAGAAAAATAATAAATTCAGCAAAGAAAGTACTTTATGAGTTTTAAAAAAAACTAGCCATGTTTCTGCCTGAGTTCATTTCAATCAGCACTATTTTCCTTGATCCTACCACGCCTTAATGTTTCCTTCTAGCCTCATTTCTTTTTACGTAGTTGCTTCAAGAATTTGCATCTGGTGCTGCTAACTGACAGAGACAGGATACTGACAAGATGGACTGCTGTGGCAATTCCTGTGTTCCTACTACATTACTAAGCTGTGCTTTCTGGCATTGGATACAGCAAAAGAACATATTTAGAAACCGACAACTGGAAAAATATTCTTAATTTGTACAACACTTTCTAAAGTTGCAAAATAAAATGAATTTATAGCAGGACTGTAGCTGGCCAAAAACACACAGACTCATAGTAAACCAAATGGGGTAAACCTGGTTTTGAAAGGGATTCAGAGGTTTTGAGTCTCTGTCCAACAAATAATCCTTATAAATTTATTGTATAACTTAACTGGCAAGAGACCTGCATCATACTGACCTGCACTTGAATCACAGAAATTAGACATTCACTCTCTTTGACGGAAAATGTTCTTATGGTACCACATTAATATGCTTTGTGGGTTGGTTCATGAATCAGCATTGGCAACTGACTCTGAAGCCGTTTGCCTGCCAGACTTCCCAGCTGGAAAACTGGTAACACATGAGAGATGTACACATAAGGGATGTGATGATTTCCCAATGCTAAACTGATTTGTTCATGAATCCATTGAAATTTTAAGTAGCCTGATGTGCCAAAACCTTGATCCAAATATAATACTGAACGCTTGATACGCTTTCTTATATTTAATACCTTTAAAATAGTTTTTAAACCTAAATTAAAACTGCACAATGTATATATTATGTACTCAAACCTATACACAGCTATAGAGAAATATTTGAAAAATGCTTTGAGTAAATCATCATTTATATTTTTGTACCAGACACCAAACATTTAGTGCCCCCACCCACTAAATTGTCTTTTTCGTGAAAGGGACAGGAAGCATAAGAGAGCTCCATTTGCTCTATCCCCTTTTCAGCACAATGAGGGTCCTGTTGGCAACCTAGCTGATACACTAGATTTGCCGGAAGCCCTTGGCCCCTATGTTGTCTTTTTGATGTAATGGGGACTAAGGACAGATTTTTCCACCTCATTCACCTCTTCCTCATTTATTTTTCATGATGGTTTGGAGGTCTGCTCAGTTATGTTGAGGCAACTGATCTGGACCAAGCTTGCAGCTCTGCACCTCTTTTCGCCATCTGCAGGTGGCTATGGGTCCCCTTTAGCAGCCATCAGGTAGTCAGTCTTTTCACTGGGACAGAAGGGCAGCTCAGCTGGTCATCATTCATAGAAGTATGCACTTTTGAGGGTGTGAACCAGAAATTGATGCTGCAGCTATTCAGGCTCTCTCTGAGGTCCTCACATCTTGTCCCATCAAGGGTGTAGCAGTCACTAGCAATATTATCATTAGAAGGAAGAGCTTATGTTACCTATTTGGTGGCATACCAGGGGAAACAAGCACTAAGGTAAGCTGTCCTTTTTTTAGCATCACTAGAAGCATTCATCATAGTCTGCATTAATGTAATACACGGCCTGAGTACTTGGGATCATATCCCCCTCTAGTGGTTCTAGCAAGAATAAAAGCCGGCTACCTATTGCTGAGCAAACTGATCCTTTATCTCAAGTAGAAGAGGCTGATGGTTCTGGAGCTGCAGATTCTGGGTTCAATCCCTACTGATGACCGTGGTGTTTGTGTATTGGTGCTCATGAACTCATTACAAAATGGCACCTCAGGTGGGACTCAATTCATGCAGCTTCAGATGCTCAGGATGACCTCGTCTAACAGAGTGAGAATGTAGTGCATTGTGAAGTCATGACTCCCTCCAATGGCTGATTCCAGTGAGAATGAAAGCCCAAGTCACTCCTTAAGGACAAGTGTAGGGGCTTGTACTCTTGGTGCAGAATGCTCTGGTCCAATCCCCATGGAAAACCGGCGTGCTTGTGAACATGCCGCCAAGACGTGTTACACCAGCACAAGCTATTCCTAGTTAACACAAGACTGTCATCACTAGCTATCCAGATCCTCACCCCTGGCCCTGCATAGAGTAGAGAACAGCTAGTGTTTGGTATCTGCTAATAAAAAAAAAGTGGTTTTATCACATCCTATTACAGTGTAAAGAGGCACAACAGGCTAAATTTATCCTTGCTGTAATTCCAAGAAGTCAATGTTGTTACAGCAGAGATGAATTTGGCCAAATAGTGGGAGCCTAGAACAGACAATGTCTTAGCTGTTGGGTTCTCAAGAGCCCAAATATTGCCTGAATACTAGAAAACAGAATTCTAGATTCATAGATTCATAGATTCATAGATACTAAGGTCAGAAGGGACCACTCTGATCATCTAGTCCGACCTCCTGCACAGCGCAGGCCACAGAATGTCACCCACCACTCCTATGAAAAACCTCACCCATGTCTGAGCTATTGAAGTCCTCAAATCATGGTTCAAAACTTCAAGGAGCAGAGAAGCCTCCCTCCAGTCAACCATGCCCCATGCTACAGAGGAAGGCAAAAAAACCTCCAGGGCCTCTCCAATCTGCCCTGGAGGAAAACTCCCTCCCGACCCCAAACATGGCAATCAGCCAAACCCTGAGCACATGGGCAAGATTCACCAGCCAGATACCCAGGAAAGAATTTTCTATAGTAAATCAGATCCCATCCATCTAATATCCCATCTCAGGGGATTTGGCCTATTTACCCTGAATATTTAAAGATAAATTACTTACCAAAATCCCATTATCCCATCATACCATCTCCTCCATAAACTTTGAATGGCTTTGAATGAATGTGGCAAAGCCTAGAAGTATATGTTTAGAGCCCCGCATGGATACAAAAATTTGTATCTGCATCCAATTTGCAATCCACAAAAATTGTCCATGAATATCCATGGATTTGCAGGGCTCTACTACCAGCTCCACAGGTCACCGTGCACCAGTGACGCAGGGCTTTGCGAAGGCCCTGACCCGCAATCACCCTCCACTTCTCCCCAGAGGCCTCATGTCCCACTACCCGCTCCACCCTCATCATACGTCCTTCCCTTCGCTGGGCAGGGAGACTACAATTCTCATATGCAGCACCAGCCTCCCAGTGTGGGGCTCAGACACCCCACTGCAGCTGCAATGGCAGACCCAGCTGGGTCAGAAAGTGACGACAACTACTCTTCTCACAGTGCCTGCCGTTGCCACCCGCTAGTTTAAAGTACAAAGACACCTCTTTTAAAATGGCACATGGCTCACTCTCTTCTAGGAGTTATAATTTACCTCCTCCTTCCAAGCAAGCTGGGGACTACAACTCCCAGAATGCCCAGCAGGCCTATTGGCACATATCACAGCCTCCTGCTGCATGTTTGAGAGAGCCAAACTGGAGTCTGAAGGCTGGGTGACAGCCACTCCATTCAGGGGAGTGTGTGCTGCAGGATCCTGCACAGATACAAAAAATTGTATCTGCATTCAAACTGCGATCCACAAAAATGGTCTTGGATAGAAAGTGGATATCTGTGGATTTGCAGGGCTCTATTTATGTTCTTTGTATTCTTAGCAATTTTGGCAATTGCTTGACAGTTGCACCCTAAACCTTGAAAGTCTGAGAAACTCAAACCTGGTGGAAATAAACCAAAACACCACTGACTTCAGATTGGTACAAACTGGGTTTGTATTTGGGAAGGGCATAGCCATTACGTTTCTGTCAAATCCTTCAGGCTAATCCTCCCAGATTTCTAGATTAATCTGGTTTCTGACAGTGAATCTTAATTTTTGTTCTGTACAACAGAGTTGCATTTTCTTACCCTAGGGAAGAGGTTGTCCCAAAGTCTCAGAAGCTAAGATCGCTGCAACCAGACAAATTAAGAAGTCTGGGAGGATTAGCATGCAGAAGCCTTGGACATGGCAGAATCATCAAGGCTGTGGTCGTCCCAAATGCAAATAAAGCCAGCCTGCATCAGCTCTCTAAACTGCCACATGACTGTTATGACTGAATGTGAAGCTGTTTATGTTATTTGGCTGTCTGTAGCTCTTTATTGCACTCATAAATGTTAATAATCAAGAGTAAAGCTATGCTTCAAGGAGAAGGAGCTCCAGACAAGGGATGGAAAATAGGAGCTGGCATCATATTGCAGTGAAGTACAAGACAAGTTTTTCCCAAGTAAAGACATGTTAGATTCATAGTTGTCGGGTGTCTGTCATTGAGGTTGCCTGCTAAAAAAGCCAGGTGGAATGTTAAAAAAAATCTGAGGTCGACAGACAGGAATTTCTGACTTTTGGTTGAGTAAACAGGTTGATACTAGTGGAGACTGCAGGGTGAGGGACACAGTCCACTCTGATAGGAAAAATGCACACTTGAGCTCTTTTATTTGGTCTTTTTTTCATAAAATAGCTGAGATGGGAGGAGTATTTTGACAATTTAGCAATCCAGCCTCTGTAATCAAAGGACAACTGCACAGCTCAGAACTACATATCCTATGTTTTCCCCACTTAAATAGTAAATTATATTATTAATTGTGGCATAACAAGAAATGTGATTGTTTTTTGGGTGCTGAAGGCAGTTGGCTTTCATCCCCATGCCTCTAAATAATACTTAGTCCTGCCATGAGTGCAGGGGACTGGACAAGATGACCTCTCGAGGTTCCTTCCAGTCCTAAGATTCTATGAATATATACCTGGTTGCATGTTAAACAGTTGGATTTTCCACCCTGCTCTGAAAACAATCTACACACTCGGCCCAATAAATTCCAGTGTTGTGATCCCTGTATATTGGGGGAATCTGGCCTCAAGGAAATCCCCTAACAAAAGCTATCATAGCTCTATGCCACCTCCCGGCAGGAACATCTGTTGCCAGGGACATACTGTGGTGTTTCTCAGGGCATGGGGATGTGGTTAAAGTGCTCCTGTGCTCTGACTATTCTTGGCTGCTGCTGCAACAAGCCGTTGGGGCTACTGACAACCAGAAAAAAGTCAAGGCATCCCTCAGCCCATGACAGAGAGGTGCAAACACACTTTTCCTCCCTTGTTGTCTGTGTGGGACTCAATTCTAGCACAGGGATGAATGAGGCTCATAGAGATATCTGAACTCACCCTTCTGCCACTCATTCCATGCTCAACCAAGGATGAGAGCCAACATGACCTTACCCTCCAAAGACGACGATTCAAATGGTTAGTCTGTTGGCAGACATGAGAAAATCATCTCGTTTCCTTTTGTCACAGATCACCATTTTTCGTTGTATTTGCCACCCCTCAACACAGAGCACATGCTCTGCAATGGAGAGAACAGATACTTTTCTACAAAAACCATAGTACCACTGGTCACAAGGTGAAATGAACAACTGGCTAAGATAGCAGCAGTGCTTATCATTTCCAGCCAGCCTAAGCAGAATGATTCCCGGGGATACTCCAACATTCAAATCCCTTGGTACCTCCTGAGAAGTTAAACAACCTAATAACCAATTAAAATGAGAATGGGAGAGAAAACAGAATAAAGTTCTTATAATAATGCAATGCTCCTTTGGTATAAAAGCTTAGATTACAAAGGGGATGGTTACTGAACTTTAGTTCTATGTTATAAATGCCTCCTGTATTACACACAACTCCTTATCTTTCAAGAACCATCTGATAAGAACAGAACTCTTACTCTATGAAAAGGCTTTTAAGACAACAGTTTATATTATTTGCTCTGTGGGATCACCTCCTTTCTCCTGCAGAATATACTTTAAATATCAACACAGGATGGCATTCTAAGACTTATCTAAAATGTCATCACTCACAGAATGTTTAATTATTGCAAATATCTTTCAAAAATTCCACAGTGGGTTTTTTTCACCAAGTGATTTATTTTTGATATAATTTCTATTTAATTAATAGGGGATTTAGTTCTGACCTGGAGGGTGTGAGAACCAGCAGAGGATCTGTAGTTTAGCAAAGTTAATGTTAAACTTGCCCATGCCTGTTGAAGTCTGAGAAAGAATTGTGCTGGCACTTTCTCGGTTGCTAAAATGCAGCATATTCTCACATTAAGGATTGCAATACAAAGACTGTAAAGGCAAACTAAATGAGAAAGGAAAAATAAATACCAGACTATAAAGATCATGCTTTGATATTTATTTTAAATTCAGTTGAGATACTATCTGTGCCATGCTTCCTTAATCATATAATCTAGAGTAACAGTTTCTTACCATTATCTGGCCTTGCCCCTTAAAGTTTGATTCAAACATTAAAATGCTACTTGCAAAAAAAAAATAACCTTTTTTTTTAAAACAAAAAATTACAAACATGGAGAACACCTAATCTATGCTTCTCAAAACACCAGTTACATCAAATTCAATTTTAATATCCTGTAAAATCTCCTACCATGGCACAAATACAGCTGTCTAATGTTGCTGTTGAAAATGCCCCTGCATTAAATAAGATTCCATGCTGTAAAATTTTGCAAGGTGATAAAACAAAAATGGTATAATAAATATAAACCATCTGCATTTTTTAACAAGCCATTTGGAAATGGATTTCATTTATATTTAGAATTGTTTTGAAGTGTTCTCTTTTTAAAGACATCCTAGTTACAGTTATTAGGTTTTCAGTAGAAAGATTAAAAGAGCTAATGCACAAATAAATACGCATGCACACACACACAAGTAATTTTCAGATCTCTGAGAGTGTTTGATTCTTCAAGGTTACTACCACTGGCTTTTAGTCACATAAAAAGGGTTAGTATGTGCAATCGGCAGCTCTGGAAAATGGATTCACGCATACAAAAATGCATTTAAACAACATTAAGGTTTTGGCAACAGCCAACGTAAGACAGGAAACGAGGCTTAAGGCTGAAACTGCATCCTTAACTCTTTCCACTGTATTTATCATACGTATTGCTGTTCATATCCTATATGCAAGTAAACCCAAGCACTGCCTGAAGTTTCTGTGAGATACAATTCATATGCATGGGGAGCCAATGACAGAAGGCCAAATTTGTTGGTGGTATAGCCAATGCACTCCATTGATATTAACAGAGTTACACCATCTTATGTCAGTGGTGAATGTGGCCCTGAATCTCAATCTAAAGACCTCTTAGTTCTAGTGTTTCCTCAGTTTGTTATTATTACTACATCACACTTCTGCATCAACTTTCATATGACCTTTAAAATGCTTTATGGGCATTAATTCCCAGTAAGCCTCATAATAATCTGGTCAACTAGATTATATAGGGTTCCATTGTACAGCTGCACAAGAGGAGAGGGTTAAGAGGGCAAAAGAAACCTTCCTTCTTCCCCACATACCACTACCCTCACATCCTCAAGGGCTTAAATACCAACAGGCTGGCATGTACATTACTCTCCAAAGCTTATTTTAGTCTTTAGGTATCTCATGTCTGTAGGTGTTCAGGAAATACTGAATTATCTCAATTCAGTGTGCAGTCAGTGTGCCGAAAATCCTTGGGAATTTTCAATTTGTAAACTATTACTAAAACAACCAGAGGTTTTTATTATTTCAGGGATATTTCCTAGAAAAGGTTGGGTTTTTTTTTAGAATAATCATACTGTCCAGTGTTGCCAACTCTTGCCGTTTTATTGCAAGTCATGTTATATTTGCTATATTTCTTAATATACCCCACCTCCTGGAATCATGTGAATATATGAGACTCACTTTTTCTTTAAAGTCAATTTCTAGTACAATTGGTTGCAGAGAAAAGCCTGAAAAAAAATGACCCAAATGCATCCTGAAGGTTCAAAACTCAGAAGGAAAACAAAAACCTCTGCAAATGTATTACTATTCTTTAAAAATCTCAAAATCTTGTGGAACTTGATGCCTGATTTTTGAACCGTTGGTGTTGGCAACACTGACTGGGCTAAACTTGTTGTCACTGACATCTCATGAGGTTTGTCTTCTCCCCTAACGCCAAGAGGCTCCCAGTTCTTCCTCTTTCACCTGGGGCCTCCCTATTCCATTTTCTCCCCGTGTGGGGAAAGATCTTTCTATAACACAAGAGTGGAAGTAGATATGGGACTCCCAACCGGGACATTTTTTCATCTCCTTTCATCTCCTGCTACTCCACCTACTGGTGAGAGATGCTGAGAGTCCAAGAAACTACTCACCAACCCACTTGTTTCTCCCAGTGCTCCAATTTCTCATTCTCTTGCCTGATAAGTCCTCATTTCTTTAGCCAAGGAAGAAGGAAGCCCCAGGGAACCAACATTTGACAACCCAGGAAAGGGAAAGGAAATGGAGAGAAATTCTCTCACTCTCTGTTTTTCTTCTCACTCCTCATTTTAACACCTGTCCCCTAAGTACTGGTTGAAGGGGCATGATAAGACATATAACTAGCCATCTGTGGATTCAGAGGCTTTCAGATGGAAAAAGTGAGGTGAGAGAGTTGGCAGAACTCTTTCACAAGGAAGGACCGAGAAGCCCTCCCAGAGAAAGAACTTTCATATGTGTTTTCCAGTCCTAGACATATCAGGTCTAGAAGTCCCACCAAGCCTGCTTTTTGAACACTTTTTCTTCTGGGGTTTGTTGGTGTGAGAGGGAGAGAATTGGCAAGCAAAATCTGGCCATTTTACTACAAAACACATGATTCACACGATTCATTGGGAAAAAAAATCCAAACACCGCATCAGTTCACAAATATTGTCCCCCGCTCATCTTTATACATGGAGGCAGAGATTGTGAAAGCCAATGAGCAGCTTAGGACACTCAACTTCCATTAATTAATTAATGGGAGTTGAGCATCCAAATCCATAGGTGGGTTTGAAATTCATGATGGTGCACAGCACAATGTACTGCAGCCCTATGTCAAACTCCCAGTGTTATCTTCTGAGAAGGACACAAGAGTATTGGTCTCACTTTACCCACACTATCTAATCAAGCATTTTGGACAAACATAATTCAAGTTTTATAACTGATCCTTTTCCACAGAGAAAACAAATGTCTAACTGAAGTAAGTAATGTTGCCATTTTTCTATACAACCCTTTCTCAGCTAAAACAGATTGTTCTGATAATTCATAAAGTTTTGCCATTTTTTTCATTGAGGATTAGAGCAGAATATTACTCTCGGATGCTTTTGCATCCTTCCCTGTCTTTTTTGTGAACCACCAACATATGCACATGGTATGTACTAAAAGCAAACAAGTTTAGGAAAGATATGGACAAACTGGAGAGAGTTCAGAGGAGAGGAAAAAAATGACAAAGGATTTAGAAAACCTGACCTCTGAGGCAGAATCTCCAGAAAAGAAGACTGAGGGGGGACCTGATAACTGTCTTCAAATATGTTAAGGGCTGTTATAAAGAGGACCATGATCAACTATTTTTCATGTCCACTGAAGGAAGGACAAGAAGTAAGGGACTTAATCTGCAGCAAGGGAGATATTAGGAAAAACTTGCTAGTTAAGCACTGGAATAGACATCCAAGGCAGGTTGTAGAGTTCCCATCATTGCATGTTTTTAAGAACAGGTTGGCAAACATATGTCAGGGATGGTCAAGGTTTACTTGATCCTCCCTCAGGACACATTACAGGACTTGATGACTTCTTGAGGTCCCTTCCAACCTTATATTTCTATTAGTCTAAGTTTAAAGTGCTTAAAGAAAGCTTGTTGAGGTTCTGAATAGTACTGGTGGATGGGAGATGTATGCAGTTGAACCGTACGCTATGGCAGTTGTTCTCAAACTTTTTTCATTTGCGGACCCCTGAAAAATTTCAAATGTAACTGCAGACCCCTTTGGAAATCTTAGACATAGTCTGCAGACCTCCAGGGGTCCATGGACCACAGGTTGAAAACCACTGTGCTATGGAATGTACTGTTAACATTCTCTTAAGTCAAGGGGCTGAATAAGACACAACCCAAAAATACAAAGTTCCCATAAAATATTTTTTGTTTGTTTAAATTATTCTAAGTTTGGGCCTACCGAATGGAAGGGGAGTCCTAGATCCCAAAAAAAGCCCAACTTTCATATATCAGACCTAACTTTTCACAGTAACACCAAACCTTTTGTTTTTCGCAGCTCAGGCACAAAAATCACAGATTCTCACTGGTTTCTCTGGCAATGGATTATTATATTTATAATGCTGCTGACAGTGATTTCAATTACTCAAAAGACTAGTGGAATGAGTATGGAATGAATGAAGATTCTGGGCCTGTTCCAAAGTCTGGGGAAAGATTCCAGTCAGCTTCAATGGATTTTGGATCAGACTGTATATCAGTAGGTGGATCAGAATGTATATCATCAGTAGGTAATGTCCCTAAGAAAATCTGTCTGCTCTGCTCATACGGTCAGTGTATGTGGCACACCTGATCCATCTCTAGTATGTACTCATTCTTTAATGATAGCAAGTTAGCAAGGAGAGGATCTTTCTCAATAAGAGTTCCAGTGTGTGTTTCAGTGCCAAAAATGCAGAATGCAAAATCTTAGGATGTGGCTATGGCACTTTCTGTGCCTCAGGAAAAGATAAAATCTGCTCACAGATTTTTACTGATGGTGATACCAAATATTTTAAGATTGTGCACATTTATTTTTCCTTTAAAAAAACAGCTATACAAGTTTACATGCAAATTAGGTGTAGCTTGCAACCCCTAGGTGAGTTGACAATATGATTTGCTATGTCACAGCCCCCCAAAAGTGGGAGTCTTCACAAGGATGCTTCCTAACTCAGCTAGCAGTCTGCCAGGCCTCTGTAGGGCTGCATGCAGGAGGGCTGTGGCAGGACAGGGCAGGGAGCTCCTTACCAGCTTTCCCCAGAGTCCTACCCATGCAGGTTCAGCCATGCCAATCACACTGCTTAAATGTGCTCAGCAGTTTCATTTTATGAACTATCTGGAATATCCAAAGTGTATTTGAGATATAATATACAGGAGTGCATACTGTTCTCATAAACAAATAGGTGCAGGCTATTTCAGCCGCTTCCTCTATATCCTCCTCTCCCCAGGTCATCTCCAACCATGTGTTATTTCCCTCACTTCTCTCCTTTCTTCTCCTCTACAGCTTCTTTGTGTGGGGTTTTTCTGCTTCATGCCACAGCAAAGTTAGTGAATATTGATAAGTATACATGATCTGATTCTAGTAAGACATATTTTCAGGTAATTTATCATGCTCTAATTATCCAATCTGCCCAGTCTATGCCCTGAATAGCCAGTCTTTTCAGGGTATAAGAAATGTCTGCGTACCCAAATACCAATAGGTACTTTGGTAGTGATTGCAGATGTCTGAGGGGTTGAGATATTTTAGAGTGATCTCTTCACTTCTCTTCTCTCCAGAAGTTACTTATGATAATCTTTACTGTAAGGATGCATGAATTTAAAGGGTAATCAAGACTGCAGCAGAAAAACCAAAAGGTAAAATTCAGTAAAAGCATTATTACAAAATCTAGTCAAGCATTGTAAATAGAACTGCCATATTATTATTGAGAAAAGGTGTAGTGCCCGTGCAAACTACATATTTGATTAGGATCTGAACTCTTTGCTGAACCATGAATCTGAAATAATTTAGGTGATACATATAAATTTAATTTCTTTGTTCAACACTCCACATCTGAAATGATGCACTGCAAATGTGCAGCTCTCTCTGAAGTCGGCAAAATGAGTCTCCTTATAACTTGCCTATACTGTGTGGAAATAATCTGAAATAATCTTAAAGGAAAAGGAATAAACCTATTTTAAAAACAGCTGAGTCCTTTAGATCATATACCCTAACCAATTTATGGAGATAAATGGAATTCAATATTAAAGAAATACTTTTTTCTCCTCTGGAAAATGTAAATGCAGAAAGAAAAGAAAAGAAAAGAAAAGAAAAGAAAAGAAAAGAAAAGAAAAGAAAAGAAAAGAAAAGAAAAGAAAAGAAAAGAAAATCTGGCTTAGGAACACAGAAGCAACACCTGGCTATTGTTTCTAGTTCAGTAACTGCTGGAGGGACTACACCTCATTTTCCCCATTCAAAGATAAAGGAGGCAAGCTGATTGTGGAAATGACTCATTCGGTCTCTATAATGGAGTGATACCAGCTATTGGACATCTTTATTTCTCATTCATTAAATGAAGCCAGTATCTATTGCTATGATAGCCATCAGCAAAGACAGACGAGGAAATAAAAGAGGAAAAAGAGCAAGAAGGGGAATACAAATGAACATTACAGAGTGCTGTTTGGGCCCCATTACTAAAAATGAATACAAAATACTTAAAAAAATATATTAACCAAGTATTGGCTTATGATGAAGTCAATATTGTGATTTATTTAACTCAAGGGACAATAAATCTTGATATTGACTGAAAACATAAGTCAATATGTGTACTGTTGTGTGCATTCCATTACAAAAATGAGGTGTGGGGGCTTAAGTTTAATGGACACATTTACAAGAAAATAGGTTTTGCTAAAGGAGATTTTTTTTTTTTAAATTTACCTGCCAAGTTAATGCCGACTGCACAGATATTACGTAGGGGGCATGGCAGCTTAGTGCATAGTCTTTTACCTTGAGAGATCCACATTCAGCTCAGGTTTCTGATCACAAGTGACAATGAATCTGGTGGTCTCATCCTAGCCACATTTTTATGCATTACAACACCCCTGCACAACTAGCAGTCACCAAGTGCTAGAACAGCAAGACTGCTACAGATCAGAATGCAAGTGAATTGGCAATGTTGCTTGCCCAAGCTTCAATAGCAATTTCCCCATAATGCGCCAGGATTACATGGCCTTTGCATGAAAAAGAAAGAGGAAGAGCGAGGAAGAAACCTCCATAAGCAGGAGCCACTTACAAATCGGTCTTCACATTAATGGGCTAGAAGTTTCAAAAGCACTCTGTGTTGGCCTAACTCTGCTCCCATGGAAGTCAATGGGAGTGTCATGATTTACTTCAACTGAGGCAAAGTCAGGCCAGCACTGAGGGTATTTCTACATGGCAGCTGGAAGAGCACCTCCCAGTCCAGGTCAACAGTATCACACTAGCTCTGCTCAAGTTAGCATGCTAAAAATAGGAGCACAGGCAATGGCATAGGGTAACCACCCCAGTCCAAGCCCTCCTGACACCCTGAGTCCAAGCTCAGGCAGCTAGCCTGCACTGCCACCCATACAGAAACATCAACACTGCTATTTTTAGTGCACTAGCTTAAGCAGAAATAGTGCGGATCTGCCTACTCGGGCTGGGAGGCATGCTGCCAAATGCAGTATAGACATACTCTGTGTTTGAAAATCCCATCCGTGGTGCACTGTCCCACCACTGTGGTGACACCACCCCCTCCAAAGGGAATGGTAAGAGCAGTACTGAACAGAAGAACCTAAGAATGGCCATACTAAGTCAGACCAAAGGTCCATCTAGCCCAGTATCCTGTCTTCTGACAGTGGCCAATGCCAGGTGCCCCAGAGGGAATGAACTGAACAGGTAATCATCACATGATCCATTCCCTGTGGACCATTCCCAGCTTCTGGCTAACAGAGGCTAGGACCACCAACTCTGCCCATCCTGACTAACAGCCACAGATGTACCTATCCTCCATGAATTTATCTAGTTCTTTTTTGAACCCTGTTATAGACTTGGCCTTCACAACATCTTCTGGCAAAGAGTTCCACAAGTTGACTGTGTGAAGAAACACTTCCTTTTGTTTGTTTTAAACCTGCTACCTATTAATTTATTTCTGACCCCTAGTTCTTGTGTTATGTGGAGGAATAAACAACACTTCCTTATTTACTTTCTCCACACCAGTCATGATTTTATAGACCTCTATCATATCCCCCCTTAGTCATCTTTTTTCTAAGTGAAAAGACTCAATCTTATTAATGTCTCCTAAGATGGAAGCTGTTCCATACCCCAAATCAATGTTGTTGCTCTTTTCTGAACCTTTTCCAATTCCAATATATCTTTTTTGAGATGGGACAACCACATCTGCACACAGTATTTAAGATGTGGGCGTGCCATGGATTTATATAGAGGTAATATGATATTTTCTGTCTTATTATCTACCCCTTTCTTAATGAGTCCCAACATGACAGAAGACCTGACAACGCACCTCCATCCTCCAGACTAGCTAGCTACATCAACCAGTCACAGATGACTGTATATTGCACCCTCTTCATGAGCGCTGCTGTGGCAGTGCCCCCTCTTTACCGGGAGACACCACGCAGCATACCTATAGTCTCTGGGGCATTCCTGAGGCACAAGTCCTTCTGCTGCATCTTCCCAGGCAAGGATGGAGTTGTATACCACAATCCATCTGAATAGGTATGGCTCCAGCCAGCACTACTAGTATCCAGCTTCCTTAAGCACAACATTTACTCACAAGTCAAAAGCAAGAAAAAAGACTCAGCAAACATTGGGACTGCAAGGCAGGAACACTTTTGAGATCAAAGGAAAACTGCTACATTGCTTTAAAAGCCCTCTTCTTGTAAAAGCAACCTATTTAACTGAAAAAAACTTGTACTATTATCGGTGAAATGCTTCACCTGTCAAATTAAGTTTTCCAGGAGCCAAAGGGAAAGTGTGTGACATCACAGGTGATTATACAGCTCCACTAATTGACCTATGAAGTCAAACAAGGTGAACAGGTAAACTTAACAACCGGGCATATGACTGTTCTTAGCCAGCTAGCAACCAGGATAAGTTTTACTCTATTGGCCTGATTTTCAGAGGTGCTGAGCACCCACCACTATTACTTGACACAGCTGGAATTGTGGATGCTCAGCACCTCTGAAAAATCAGACCCAACACATCCACTGACCAAAAAAATCCATGAATTGCATGTACACAACTAGAAAAGGAGTACTTGTGGCACCTTAGAGACTAACAAATTTATTAGAGCATAAGCTTTCATGAGCTACAGCTCACTTCATCGGCTCACGAAAACTTATGCTCTAATAAATTTGTTAGTCTCTAAGGTGCCACAAGTACTCCTTTTCTTTTTGCAAATACAGACTAACACGGCTGCTACTCTGAAACATGTACACAACTGTGTATTAGCTCAGCTCATACACAAGCTAGAGCAAATCCCCTGTACTGTATACACCATCTGCAAGTGGCAGTACTTTGGCATTCAATAAACTGAAGGGCTAACTAGGCATATGCACAGTAAGACACATATTTACTATTTCCTCATGCAGGGTGGGTGGAAACTCTGCTACGTATATCGCGTGCCATTTCTAATTAATTCTCTTACGACAGTGAGAAGCGGCGAGTTTTCCTCTCACAAAGTAGCTGATGTCAAACAGTCCTTTGTACTCCTGACAGAGTGGACAAAATAATGATAGAGGTTTTAACAAATGCCATGCCAAAGTCCTAACACCAAATATTTAGAGTACCCATTAAGTCAAGGTGGATGAAATCCTGGCTCCAATGAAGGTTTACCATTGACTTCCATGGCACGAGGATTTCACCTGCTCTCTCTAGTAATTCAGTGTACATCCGTTCAACCACAGTTTTCATCTACATTAGCATGTAGTGAGCTATGTCAATATACTTATTTCTAATGGCTCAGCAATATGCATGGGTTAGGGTGCCTCAGATGGAAGGCAAGAGCTACAGTTCTAAGTGTCACTTGGCAATACAAACCATGAGAGATACAAAGACAGTGACCATCCAATGAAGTGAGCTGTAGCTCACGAAAGCTTATGCTCAAATAAATTTGTTAGTCTCTAAGGTGCCACAAGTACTCCTTTTCTTTTTGCGAATACAGACTAACACGGCTGCTACTCTGAAACCTGTCATCCAGGGAGGAAAATGAAAATGCCTATATTCAAGAAGCAAATTATTTATCTAGATAAAAAGAAAAGGAGTACTTGTGGCACCTTAGAGACTAACAAATTTATTTGAGCATAAGCTTTCATGAGTTACAGCTTATGCTCAAATAAATTTGTTAGTCTCTAAGGTGCCACAAGTACTTCTTTTCTTTTTGCACATACAGACTAACACGGCTGCTACTCTGAAACCTGTCTTTATCTAGGTAGGTTCGGATATGGTACTTTGAGGCTGTGAGGGATTATAAAATTGTCACTTCCAAAGTTGTCACATAGTTTAACAAACAAAGAAAGAGTGGTAGAGGCAGTGATACTGCCATTTGTTCTTAGTACCTTCCTACGTATATCTCTCTGTGAGCCTAGTTAACACATTGGTTGAGTTTTCTTAAACAAAGATAACTAGTGACTTATTTAAAATTGAATTTCTGTGTTCAGGAAGGCTGGAGACTGAAGGAGGTGGCTAGGATGAGCCAGAGGATAACATGACAGACACACTGATAAACATGCCACTGCTCCATTTACAGATATATCAATGCTCCGTGATCCTGAACTATTACTGAGATTTTGAACCTCTCCTGAATACAGAAAGACAATTTTTCAAACTGTGATGTCAGTGCCCATCACAAACACAAACTAGAGCCTTGGGTGAAACCCATGGCAATACTGATTTATTATAAAAACAGATTTGACTCCAGAAGGGTCAAATTCATGTCTCATTTACACCACTGAAATGGATAGAGTTAGTCCACATTTACAGATGTGTTACTGTGATCAACGTCTGGCCTCCAGTCTCCAGAGATGAAAAGCCATATGTATTAACTGGTGCTGATGCTCAAAAACAAATCCTTTGCCCTTTCACGCTGAGAGTCAAGAGTTTGATGTACTGTATGCAAGGTGACTTTTAGGTGAAAAATGCTTAGCACAGCTCCTGTGACCAAGGGCAGCAGGAAGCCGGTCCTAGCAGCACTGTTGTCTATGAATGTCACAGGACCAGGGATGATACTGTACTGCAGCAGCATGTGTGCGTGTCACATGAGCAGCAAGTCTATAGACAGGAAACTCTGATAATTGGATAAGGGCCCCCCATAGTGCCTGGTCACAGTTGACAAACAGCACAGGGTGAGAAGATTGGGATCATTGCTTGTCTACAAGCCAGCAAAAGGGAGGAAAATGTGATGCGCTGGATGAAAAAAACTGACTTCCATCTTCAAACAGATTCCACTGGTTTAGCCAGCAGTGGGGCTGCTCTTTGCTTCGTCTCCCCTGCTGGAGCTTACTACAGACCATGAGGGTCCTGCCTGGTACCACCATTCTAAACTACAGAGGTATACGTCTTACACAAACAGGGCCAAGTTCTGTTCTCAGTGCCCATGTGATCCCAGAGGCCTATGTGGGATCCTGCAGCTGAAACTGACCACAATTCACTTACAGGTAAGATCTACACTGAATATACACCACTGGATAGCTCGAGCAACCCACTCACCTGGGGAAGTGCGTGACTGCCCTGAAGGCTGGCTCTACCCTGGGGCGTCTTGTGTTTACTTAGCCCATGAGGGAAGTGTGTGGGGCCAGATGCCTCAGAGAAGGGGTCCCCCTCTCTGTTAAGAGCTGATGTACAGAACTGCAAAGATGAAGCCATTTTGCAGAGCGTATGTTTTGTTGGTCCTACAAAACCCAAGAACTATGCTGCATGATATTCTTGAGCTCCATCTACTGGCACCTTATCTCTGAATTATTTACATATATAGCGTGCTCCTGTAACACACTTCAGTTCTGGTCTGAGTTTGTAAGAAGACCTCAATATATCTCCCTGTCAGAAAGTTTTCCTAATATTAATTTTTTTCATTCTTCATTTTCGCTCATTGGTCCTATTTATAACTCCATAGAACACTAAAAACCCCTATTCCTCCCAGCAGTTAAAATATTCAAATAGCACAGCCACACCAGAGCCTCACAGAGCTATTCCCTCCCTGCTCTGTGATGCCTCTGAATGAGCTGAACCAACCCCCTTACATCTGCTCTCTCCCTGAATTTGGGGAAAGCTTGGATGTGAACTTTACTGCTCAGGCCTGGCTGTAACTGAAACATATTACAGTTTGTTTTTCTCCTCTTTTTCTCTCTTTCTGCCGATTCCTCAAGACATAGAAGAAGAGGAAGTGCTTCGCCTCCAAGAAAGAATGAAAATTACCACCCTATCTCTATAGCAAAGGATACTTTCCCTTGGGTGAAGAACAAGAAGGCTGAAAGACATGCAAGTGAACACAAAAATTATGAGCAACTTTGCATGTGTTTATGTCTCTGGTGACAGACAGATGCCTCTTTTTTAAAATGTAGGTATTCAGGTGGTATCGTGGGTAGAAAAAAAATAAAGTATTCATGGTGCTGGAATAGATCAGACTAAAGTAAGGCCTGGGAAATGTCAGAGTGTACAGGCATTGCTAAAGGAATATGCTTTTAGATCAAGTGGGAATGAGAGGCTTGAATAATTGTTCAAATGAAAAAAATGAAACACTATTCTGTAATATAGCTGTTATACTGGTGTCATTTTTGATACGTTGTGTAGATACATACCGGTTGCATGCTAAAGGAAAATGCACCATGCTCTGAAATAGCAGAAAAATTGTTCCAACAAAATTCCCATAGAAGTAGTCAAAGCCTCTCCACCACTAAGTTACTTATGCCAATTGTTTAGTCTTCCATAAGGAATACATACATTTTTTGCATTCAGACATTTTATCAAACTGCCATAAAAAAGTCAATATATTTTAAAACAAAGCACTACTGTATATTCTTGCTATCGTCCAAAATTCAATTATAATCCTGCAAGACTCCTGGGAAAAGTTACAAGTGAAAAACATTGAGGGTTAAAAAATTGATAAATGATCATCTTCAGTTTCTGTAGTTCAGTTCTATTTGTTTTCCAAGGAAAGCAGGTACAAATGCATTGGACTCCAGATTTTCCTTCTGTTTGCAATACCTGCTTTGCCTTCATGCCAATTGCAGTTAATCTTTGGTTTAAATTGTTTTGCCTAAAAAGGACAGCAAAATATTTTTTCTAACTAGATGATTCCATAATGTCAGGCGCCTCGTGAACAACTGCAATCAGGGTATAAATGCAACAGCATGGTGACACATTCATTCCCTGTACTAGTCACCATTAATAGCATAAAAGCTCCATTAAAAAAAAAACCTATTTTTTCTTTTCTTTTTTTGGCTCAGATACCTTTCAAGACTTTTACTCAGAGCTAATATGGGACTCGTCACTTGATGATTAATTTGCATGTCGATAGGCAGTCAGTGTAGCAGCTTTCAGATTAAGGACATTCCGCTGCACACTAAAAGGCACAAAGAACAAAAAGCGAATTTCAATCTTGCCCTTCTTTTCCAGTCAGTGCATTCCCAGCCCATGTCTATTGATGAGCAGTTGGAACAATACCAAAATGCAGTGTAAGATCAATCCTGCTGTTTACTTCGCTGAGCTGAAGGAACAAAGGACAGAAGAAAGGACTTAAACCCAGCTATAGTAAAAGCGTGGGGATGAAGGATGAAAAATGTGCCTGATGGGCAGTTGCACAGAGTAAACTCATTTAGAAAATAGGCAGCTCCAGCTGAGATAAAACCAATGATGATTTGTATTTTGTACTGTATCTTCAGGGGATAAAAGCACTTCTATCAGATACCATTGGAGGCAAACTTGAAACACTGCAGTAAAATGCTATGTTCCCTACTAGGGAGAGAATCAAAATTCCCTTAATTGCAAAGGAGTGTTAAATATCTGATTGTGCATGCTTTTTTCCTCCCATGGTGAGATACCTCAACCTGGTCCTCTTTTTTTAAACTTCACAGGACCTAAAAGAACATTCAGCTGGATGCTTTTGTATCAAATGCAGCATGACGCAGTGTTTTACTTGAATAAATAGTGGTAATTGTAATTTGGGGGATTATTAGCCTTTAAATCTATTTTTTAAGCTATTTCAAATTAGGAGGATGCAACTTAGTTGCCTGTACACAGAGGAGGAGGTGAGGAATGCAAGAGTGAAAGTTCTTCTTCAAATGCAAATATCTTAACAAACTGTAACTAATGGGAAGGAGAAAATAAAACAGTCCCTTCCATCACTAAACAAAATGATCTTAAATCAAAAATCTATTTACTTTTACTGAATAGCAAGCACACCCACCACTATGAACCATCCATCTACCATTCCAGACAAGGGCAGCACAAGACAATGTAATATAAAGGGTAAAGATGAACAGCAGGAAAATTGATGGTAGCCCTGATGAGATTCAAGTACAGAGGAATTTGGTTGTTTACTGATCACCATTTATGGGGATTGTTCAACTATTTGGTTCAAAAATTACTTTCCAGAGGTCATTCCTCATTGGTGCTGATGTTTTTGCCCTCTGCTTATACTGCTTAATGGACATTTTTGTGGTAAGAATCAGATTTAAATAATTTTATTTTCTTTGGTGTTTTCAGAGAATCTCTCACCTGCAGGTAAATAAGGTTCTAGTTTGAGGGAGTGCCATTTAAAAACAATTATAAATTGCCCTGCATTGACATTTAAAATGCTGAACAGAATGTGGCTTGTCCTTTCAAGATGGAGAATTTGTTCCTAGGTGTGTGTCCGATTCAAGAAGTTCACCATTTCAGAAGTCCAGATGCAGTGATGAATCAGAAACAATAAGAAGAAAAAAGGGGTTGTACAAATCAAGACATCCCAGCAAGGCAGGTTTTATAATCTTACCTTCCCTTACTTGAAAGGCAAATGTTAGGTGCAAACATCCCCACGGCTCACTCAATGTTAAGAAGATTTTTGTGGATTGATAAAGAACCAAAGCATTTCTCCGTTTCATCTCTGTTTTTTACCTATTTACTTGAAGGAACATGTCACATTTACCCCATGATACAATAGCTAAGAAACGTAGGGTCTGATTGTACTACCCTCGAGCTCAACTGTACTTAGTGAGACTCCTCAAATGCTAAGGATTACTTGCATGAGCAGAGACTGCAGTGTTGGGCCTAAAAGGATGAGGCTCACAGTCCTTTGTTACATAGCTTCAGAGCCTATGTATATTTTTTTAAAGCTCTCTCTAAAAATGTTCTCTACTGGGCTGCAAATTTAAACCTTTTTAAATGTTATTTCTCACCTTTTATTAAAGAGCTACATCTACATTTGCTTCCAGGTTCTTGCTCTTGTCCCGCAATTTGGCAAGTTCGCTTGTCACTGATACCATTTACACCAGCAAAAGGTCAAGACAGGGGCTTCACACAAATAATTCCCACAACAGGGAATTCTCTGCTGTACCTTGGGGACAGCTTTAAGTTACCAGTGCAATTTAAAGGCTAGGATCTGGTCCCTAGTCTATCCCCATAGGATAATAAAATAATCATTAATAATAAATAAATAGTGGGACAAGTTGCAAAAGGCCCCCTCAAAATGCTAGTGAAACCATTGCAAGCATACCTATCTGCACCCAACCCCCCCAACCCCCCCCCGCTTTTGAGCTTAAAAATGAATATTTGGCACACTGGTTTATTTTAGCTGAGTTTCTCCAAGATTGAGACCTTACCTTGCTTAAGAGCAAGGTTTTAAAGCCAGTTTATAACCCCTAAAAATAATAGATTATGACAGAGGTTCTCAGCTGAAATAACCTTTCTTACAGTGGAAAAGTACCACACCAACAGTATAAAATAAGGCAGCATTATTCAAAATAATTCTAGTCATAAATAAAGGAAGTTTAAAGTGCTTATAAATTGCAGAGTCTTATTCACTTGTGGATACAATTACATTTACAACAGATAAAAGTCCAAAATCTCTGGAATCTTAAATCCCTGGTGGCATTTTTTGGATGCAAACTATAATACTGGTATCTGTAATATGTATTCCCCTCAAGATTATAATTTATAGAGTCTGGGGGAAGAGGGAAAGAGTATGTCTCTCCTCCAGCTTATTTTCAGTCTTTTGCCCCAAAATGAAACACATATCAGTTATCTTGGATTTTCACATAACTGCAATTCAAAGTACAGCAGTGTGGCTTTCCCATTTTAATTAAATTGAGTCAGCATCTGAGGCCCAGACCTGCAAGACAATGAATGTCCTCCACTCCCCTTAATTTATTAGGATTGAGGGTGTTCAGGATTTCACAGAAGGCAACCCACATGGTAGTACTGGAACCTTGCAAGGCATCTCTGGAAAGTGATCAGTTGCTGTGTTTAAAGAAGGCACAGTAAATATGTTAGGCAAAATTTTTAAAAGTAACTAATAATTTTGCATGCATTAGGTTTTTAACTGGGTTCGCAATAATAATTGAGGCGCTCTTAATTACTACTCATTTTTGAAAATCTTGCCACACACATACACACCTCTCTTTACACTCACACTCACACACAAACTAAACACATATGCTATATATGACCTAGATGGAGTAGAATAAAGGAGTAGCAAGCCCTAACTAGCAAGCTACGAACACTCACCTCCTTAGAGTTTTACAAAACTTGCAATATTGAAGATGTAACTTAAAAGAAACTAGCTTATGGGATGTTAGTTAATGTAACTGATACTCCATTTACCCAAAATTTTATTGACCTTGCCAAATGAGAGTCATAAGGACATGGGTCCTTAAACAAGTTCTCAAAGCATAATCAGACTTTCCTGGGGAGGCACTGATGTCTTCTTGGTATTACCCCACCCCTTAAGTATAAATGTACTATTTCTGAAAGGTACAGCATTGACAACGTGGAAAAAATAGGTCTTTCTCTCTGGTACTGAGAAGCTATGGAGTGTTGGTATACTCATTTTACAGATGGAAACAGAGGTATTAAATGATTAGCCCAAAGTCACAGAGGAAGAGCAAGGATTTGAATCCAAATTTTCTGAGTCTCAGTCCAGTTCTTTAAGCATCTCCTCTGTTTATCTACAGAACAATTACAATATGAGAGACAGCACTATAAAATTCCCCTACAATGCCCCACCAATGCATCTCCACCCTGACCTGGTAGGACCATGTCAAGGACTGAGAGGATTAATCCGATGTCCGTGCCTATCCAGTCCTTGGCGTCTCTTTTAGGATTTCCAACAAATATGAAGATTAATGTCAAATGCAGTAATTTTTTAGTAATGCCAATATTTATGCACCGGGAAATGGTCAGAAACCAGGAAAATCATATTTAAGAAGACAGCCAACAAGCTGTGAAGTGTTGGTAACTTTCAGTCATTTGTCACTCCTATTTCTCTGTGGACATCATGAAATCACCTTTTCCCTACCTTGCTGTATCCCAGATCATCTATTAACATGGTCCTGCCTCTACATATGAAAGGTCTGATCCAAAGCCCATTAAAGGCAAATAGTCTTTTCCACTGATTTCAACTAGGAATGCCCTGCCAGTGTTATCTAGTGCATGATCCAAAGCCCATCGAAGTATGAACTACGTGTTTTATAAAGCTGTGGCAAGCCTTGCTAAAGATCAGCCACTACCCACTACAGTGCATTTGGAGGCATTTTGCCTTACAAAGTCATCACATCGGGGCGGTGCACTTCTACCCTAGCTTCTTGTCATGGTGCCAGTTCTTAGAGCCATAGCAGTAGCTCTAAGCGTTCAGTCTAAACAGTGATGGTTTTTAAAAGCACTCCATGGGGTGAGGGGGACTAAAAATAGTTTTGAACACAAATTTCTCTAATTTGTATCTAAAAAAAGAAAGTGGTTTAGCTAGTTGAGTCTTGACAAGAAACCGATTCCACAGAAAGTGCAAGATAATTACTGAGGATTCTAAATGAGGCTTCTTGACATGCCAGAGAGCCGGCAGAACATGATCTAAGAGACTAGGAATGGGAACACAGAGTAACGAGAGGTCAGAGTGTAAGGCCGGACCTCTGCTTTTAAGGGTTTACTGAGGAAGTAAAAAAAAAAACCTAAAAGTCACTGCAGACTTAGGAGCATGGGTCAAGGAATGACAAGCTGGAAAAGGCTGGACTACATCAGAATTTGAGCTGCTGACATCTGTATGACTTGAAGTCAATGGCACCCTCCAGGAGATCCTATGCTAATGAGTTACAGTAACAGATCTCTAAATTGCATTGCCCAGCATTTCTATGTCTTTGCTTGTGTACAGTGGCCTTTCCCAGGACAGAATTAAGGCAATCTAATCCCCCCTGCATCCCACCCCACCTATTGCTGCTTCTTGGACTAGCAGCAGGTTTCACAGTTAAGATGAATGGGGCAGTTCATACCTCTTGGAGCTATTGTTTCAGGCTCTCTGCAGACTCAGGTGCATTTATACTTGGGTCATGTTTTCTAGCTTTTCTTTGCAACCATGAGGGTTGAAAAGATTTTTTTTTTTACTTTAATAGAAACTGATATTCTGATTCTCATCTTGAGAGTCCCAGAGCTGGGACCCTAGGCACAGGCCTATAGTGTGTATGCCTTAATCTGGGCCTAGCTGTTCCCTAACAATACTGAAAACAAAGCAGACAGAGTTCCTTAATATATGATTAAATAAATTGAGGTATAATGAAAGGTTGGATAATGCAGAGGATTATAATGAGATATGGAACCTTTCACCTCTGGATGGCCAGTTCTAACGTAGTAACTTCTGGCCACTGCACACCTGATATCACTGTATGACTGATGTCCAATGGCAAACATGAAACATGCTGGTAGCTGGCCTCACCCCTTCTTGTGCAATGTCAACATCACAAAAAATCCAACAGCAAGATTAACTTTAACTAGCACCCTCTGGCATTCTCAGTACAGAGGGCAAGGACTGAATGGACAGGAAGAATGAATTACTCCTCATGGTACGTTTCAGAGTAGCAGCCGTGTTAGTCTGTATTCGCAAAAAGAAAAGGAGTACTTGTGGCACCTTAGAGACTAACAAATTTATTAGAGCATAAGCTTTCGTGAGCTACAGCTCACTTCATCGGATGCATTTGGTGGAAAAAAAATTACAAAAAAAAATCTCCCCTCTGTTTTTTCCAAATGCATCCGATGAAGTGAGCTGTAGCTCACGAAAGCTTATGCTCTAATAAATTTGTTAGTCTCTAAGGTGCCACAAGTACTCCTTTTCTTTTTCCTCATGGTACAGAAGTCTCTGCTGGATTAAGGCATGCTGGACCCAGTCTTGTAGTCCTTATCCAGGCAAGAGAACTCTTTGCCTGAATAAGAATAGTAGCACCAGCCCCATTGTCAGGGCAGCCCGGGGAAGTTTGCACTGGCACTGCTGCATATGTTAATAGAGGTGGAATCAGTCACAGGGCAGGGAATAAGCTGGAGGTTCTGCCTCTGTGCTGATCCTCTGGACATTCATGCATAATCCTGTGAACAATCAGTGTAAAGGCTCCAGCAATTACCGCAGCCCAGAGTTCCCTAGTGGCTACCCTAGTTACCCAAGTTCAGCAGTGGGGAGGGGATTTAGGCCACAGTAAATATACATCCACACACAATAAAAATAGAATCTTTTGGAATTCACATTTTTAAAATCATAACTTGGAAATAATACATGGGCTGTGATTAATAAACACATGCAACACCAGCCTTCAGCTTTGTAATGAGAACAACCAGGTCCAAGGGAATACAAATAGCAAGGAATAAAAAGAATAAAGAGAGAAGGGAAAAAATGGATGTCTAAGATCTTCCCCTTTTGTACTTGAGGTCACTTGGTTAATTTTCTCCTACATTTGAGTTGTTTTTAATTTCCAGGAAGACTTCTCAGAGATCTTGAAACTTTGCCAAATGATCATTAAGCCAATATTTTATCTCCTCATAAAATGCTACAGCTCCTCCCCCATGCTGAACATACTGTAGAGATAAATCCCAAGTACAGGGGAGGGGCATGAATTTGTTTTAACTATTTCATTCTTCCCCCAAAATAAGAGAAAGCTTTAGGAAGCAGTATTCCTAAGTGCCATACACTCAAATACAACTATTAATTTCACCCTGGTTTTGTTCCTGAAAACACTCACCTTTGCAGTTAATCCCTGACAACTTCCACAGAAAAAAGAAAAAGAAGTTTCACCAAGAAAAAGCTATTAAGTGTTCATGTGGGTGGCACTCACAGACACGGGACGGATCTACACAAAGGATATACATGACCAGGATTTCATGTGATCCTTTACGTGTTATGAAGGTCCAGAAGTCCTATGGCAAAGGAAGCAGGAAAAATGATAGCATACAGTCCATAGTGACAGGTTTCAGAGTTCAGAGTAGCCGCCATGTTAGTCTGTATTCGCAAAAAGAAAAGGAGTACTTGTGGCACGTTAGAGACTAGAGTAGCAGCCGTGTTAGTCCGTATTCCCAAAAAGAAAAGGAGTACTTGTGGCACCTTAGCGACTAACAAATTTGAGCATAAGCTTTCGTGAGCTACAGCTCACTTTATAACTTCCTCTTTGCTGCTCATAATAATAAGGGTTTGATGAGGAACACTCAGAGTTAACAAATAGGAATTTGGCCCAAAATTGATGCCATGGGCTATTAATGTTCATGTTTCAAAGTATTGCCCTTTGTTAAAATTGTGCATTTTCAGTATAGGGTTTTCCTTTTTATAACCATTACTTCAAAAATAAATCCAAATTTGACCCAGTGTAATTATTGCACCGTTTAGTACATGAGGCTGTTGGGTAAGAGTCCTTGTCATCACAAAAGAGCCTTGCACACAACACAATTGCAGGTAAATGATGTATAAGAAACCAACAGAGCTCATCTAGCCTATCATTAACCTCATTTTGAGACAGCCCCAGAGGCAAAACTTTAGCCACCAGCACAGCCAGCTGTCAATTTTGTCAAACCAGTAACATATTAGTTAGCAGGGGAGCAATCTAAGAAACCAGTCATAGATCCAAATGCCTAAAAGATATTCTAGAATGTGGTAATTATGCCCTGCAGCTGCCAGGAACGTCCTCAGAGAGTTCACACATATTGGTTGTACCAGTGAATCAGGACAGAATGATACTGTAGCAGCAACAGGAGTGTTAACAATAGACAAAACTCCATTCTAACTTGCTGAGACAGTTTTCGAATTACAAGCAACAACTGGTTTCAGAGTAGCAGCCGTGTTAGTCTGTATTCGCAAAAAGAAAAGGAGTACTTGTGGCACCTTAGAGACTAACAAATTTATTTGAGCATAAGCTTTCGTGAGCTACAGCTCACTTCATCAGATGCATTTGGTGGAAGAGTGATCACTTAAGATGAGCCATCACCAGCAGCGGGGGGGGGGGGGAAGGAGGAAAACCTTTCATGGTGACAAGCAAGGTAGGCTATTTCCAGCAGTTAACAAGAACATCTGAGGAACAGTGGGGGGTGGGGTGGGGGGGAGAAATAACATGGGGAAATAGTTTTACTTTGTGTAATGACTCATCCATTCCCAGTCTCTATTCAAGCCTAAATTAATTGTATCCAGTTTGCAAATTAATTCCAATTCAGCAGTCTCTCATTGGAGTCTGTTTTTGAAGTTTTTTTGTTGAAGGATAGCCACCATCAGGTCTGTAACAACTGTTATCGCAATTACCATACTATTTTAAAGTAGACCCTGCCCCTTACTTTGTAAAATGTGGCCCAGGGTGAATTTTAGCCCACTGGTATAATTCTTTATTTTAAGTAGAAATATAAATTAGTGGCTAGTGATATTGGGTGCTCAACCTTAGACATGTTAATATAGCAAATTTTCAGAAGCGGAGCATACAGCATTTTCTGTGAATCTGGCCCCTTTAAAGCATCTCAAGTTGGGCTCCCAAAGTCACCAGTCACTTCTGAACATTTAAAACACATTTTTTACAGGCACCTGTGCCGAGTCATGTCTAAAGTGCACAAAAGGATCAATACAACCAAAATGACCAATTGATTTGAAATGATTATCGATCATAAGTAATAAGTAATGCCTTAATGTGAAAGGAACATCCCAGCTTCAGTCATCTTCCTTAAAAGGGGGATGTTTAAAAATGAGTAGTAACCAGCAAACACAAACTAAGAAGTGCCTACTGGAGGAGAGAGTGAACCTCTACATATTTAAGGATAGGTGGCACCATATCCCTAGCTGAAGAGTTGAAAATGTCTGGCAATAATGGCACCAAAGGTAGCCATTGCCTTAAACAACCTTAAACAAAGGGCAGGCATTAGAGCAACAGATGGTGGGACTCAGGGGAACACAACACTATAGAAAGAGCTGGTCAACAATGTTTCATCAGAAAAATTTTCCATCAGAAAATGCATTTTTGTTGAAACTGAAATGTTTCAGAGAACGTGTCGATTTTTACAAAAAAAAATAATGGCAAAACGTTGAAATAATTCAACTTTCTTGTTCCATTTCAATAATGTTGAAATATTTTGTTTAAATAAGGTCATGTTTCCTTATCACTTTTTCATTTGATATGAGCATTTAGCCAAACTGTTTCTGTTAGGAGGAGAAATTGATGGAGTCAGGTGAACACCGCAGGAATCCAGCAACCAGAGATAAAAAGAAAAGGAGTACTTGTGGCACCTTAGAGACTAACAAATTTATTTGAGCATAAGCTTTCATGAGCTACAGCTCACTTCATCGTCACTTCATTGGATGCATGCATCCGATGAAGTGAGCTGTAGCTCACGAAAGCTTATGCTCAAATAAATTTGTTAGTCTCTAAGGTGCCACAAGTCCTCCTTTTCTTCTTACTGCATTTTTCCTGTTCCTAATTAAACCTATTCCCCCTCTTCACCATTTAACTAAACCTACGTAGAATCTTCAATCTGCTCCACCAGAGTGAAACAAAATCCACCTTGCCACTGAAGTGCAGTGAGTACTGGGGATCTGATTATATTTCACACTGCTCAGTATCATTTGTTCTTTCTTGATTTCCATCTGAGACTGAAAGTACGCCATTAAGCAGCCATTGGCAGAGCTTGCCTTCATGACGACTTTGGCCCGAGTTTTTTGTTTAGCTTTTTCGTAACTGTGCTAAATTTTATTTACTGGTGGGCAGTACTGCTGATCCTTTGCAGTAGCTGTCACTATAGACAACATCGATCAGCTGTCATATCAGAGGTTCTGCCGCAGCTTTAGAGCTATGCAACCGCTGTAGTAGTGAAAGGCTGATGTTGCCCAGATTGACTGCAGCAGTCCAGTGTGGCAGTATAGAGTCTATGAAAGAGCGCAGTTTGTATCTCTCTGTCCACAGCAGGCTGCAGCAATTCAGAGAAATAAACAGGTGCTGAATGCTGCACAAAGGGAAAGTGCTTAGAAATGTACAGATGTGTTATGCAGAAAACGTAAAGAATCATATTTCCGTAACTATCTTCACCACAGTTTCCGTGACCCAAACAGAGTGAAAGAGCAAGCAAATGACACACAGTACTGCATACTCAATTCCATCCAACTGATTTAGCTTTAGATTAATAGATTTTAAGACCGGAAGGGACCATTAGATCATCTTGTCTATGCAATATAACATAGACATAGAACTCCATCATATCTTCCAGAAAGGGATCCAGTTGGAAGATGTTGAGATATGGAGATTCCACAACTTCCCTTGGTTCTTTGCTCCAACAGAAAACTCATTCTCATAGTTAAAAACTGGTATCTTATTTCTACTTTGAATTTGTCTGGCTTTAAACTTCCAGCCATTGGTTCTTGGTATCGCTTTGTACACTAGATTAAAAAGCCCTTCGGTACTCGGTAATTTCTCCCAGTGAAGGTTGTCAGACACCATAATCAGATCACCACTTGATCTTCTCTTAGATAAAGTAAACAGATTGACCTCCCTAAGTCTACCATTATAAGACTTTTTTTTTCAGCCCTTGAATCATTTTCGTGGCTCTTCTCTACACCCTTTCCAATTTTTTGAGATCCTTTTTAATATTTGGATACCAGAACTGGGTGTAATATTCCAGTGTTGGTTTCACCAATGCTGTATAGATATGATATCTATCATACTGTTACAGCAGGAGTCACCAGGTAGTGTTATTACAGAGACTCCTACAATTTTTTTCTTAGCATCCGAGTAGCACACAGTCTTCGAAAAAATGCTGTATTGTTAGTTCTGAGAGGCAGATTCTTTTGGGAAGAGCTGTTGCAAAAAGCAAGATAATTTGCTCAGTGATGTAATTTTTCTAACTAGAATCGACTCTTGGAGAAGATTTGCTTCCTAAGAAGTAAGTGTTGGTGTGTGGGCTGAGATTTCTGAAGAAGACAATTGCCTGTGTGCTGTTTGTGACCACCTCTGTTCAAGAACTGGTATATAAAGCCTAAACAAACATGTTACACCAGGAAAATACTGATTTCTCCTCCAATAGAAAACTAACCCTCTAAGCCCCCGAAATCTGCTCAATTTATTAAATCAGCAGAGGGGTGACAATACAATAATATATTCTATAATACAAGTATATTCTATTTGAAGTTTACTTAAAAATAAAGTGAAAAAGTTAGGGCCAGACTTTCAAAAGCACGTGTGTACCTTTGCAAGCACCTGTGTTAAGTGTGCAAATTTGTGGTGCAAATCAGGTATACACAGCTATGTATGCAAATTGAGGGATCTGCACACCTAAACTGGGCATTCAAAACATGAGCACGCATTTATATGCACACTTTTGAAACTGACTTTGCATGTTCGATAGTTATGTTTTAACAATTTCTTCCTTTTTGAGAGAGGAATAATGCTGGAACTATACTTTTCTCTCTCAAAAAAAGGCACACACATATATGGATAATAAATTTTTATTTTATTTTTTACCCTTAATAGAGGACTAATATTAGGGGGCTGATTTTCCCTTACACTGCAGATTCTTTACACTGCTGTGGCAGTGCGAAGGGGTCTTAAAGTGGATATAAATGTGGAATCAAGAGCAGTGTTACTAACTTTCAAAATTTTTATCATGATATCTGGCATTTTTGTTAAAGCCCCAGTTTGTGAAGTCACATAATTATGTGAAAATCCAAGCTTCCATTTTTAAAAATATATATTTTTTTTTCTGGCTGCAGAAAAAACCCTGAGCTTTGGATGGTCATGTTTTCAAAAGCCAGCAGAGAATACACTTTATGATTTTTTAAGTTCTCATGACTTTTTGGGTCCTGGCATGGTTTTCTGAACACCTGGAGTTGGCAATGCTGGAAGAAGATTTCATGTAAATGAGAATCAAGTTGCTATTTCAGAGCTCCTACCCCCAAGGGCATTTATTTTCCATTACATACAGTAAAGGTTACTCATGTATAACACTGTGCATAACAGATCTCCATTCGTGACAATTCACATTTGTTGTGCAATTTGATTGTCTAAAGAACTTTAACTGAAGCATAGGATGAGGTCTTTTGTTTTTAAATTCAATGCAAACCTCAGTTTAGAGAGTACTGGTAGTTCATGTGGCCTATGGCTTCCCACTAGCAATTGAATGTAGTGCAGTACAGTTCCACCCTAATAGCTAATGTTTACTTACAATAATTATATGGTGACAAGAATGTCAGTGTTAGTTGATTACATGGAACCGTAGATTACATCAAGAGAATCTGTTCTATAAAACCAATGTCAAACTACTTTTCCCACTGGGCTCCCATCACCATCAGACATGATTTCCAGCTGCATCCAGAGACCAGCCCAAGTGAGATCCTGAACTTTTCCCCTCAGATGTTCATGCTGGGATCATCTTTTTGCTTTTATACCCCTTAGCTGGATTACTTAATTTCTGATCAGAATGGTCTCTCCAAACTGTTCATCAATTTATTCACTCTATGAATCTGCCAGGAGGTGGCACTCATAGCTAGTTGCTATCACTCTCCCACCCAGGACCTAACCATGGAATCTCCATCACCTACATGATTGGGTTGTGCTGGCCTATTGCTCTTCTTGGATGTATCTGTGATACTCACTTCCAGCAACATTCAAGAGACTGTAAGAAACTCTCCTTAACAGCTAATAATAATAACAATTAATAAAGGAACACATTTAAATTGCTCCCAAGAGCAAATCTCTTTTTAAATCATAATATCTCTAATATTTACCACTTATTTGCCATAAAAGTGCTTTACAAATATTACTCTCACCAATGTGAGGAGCTAATATTATTAACACTTCCTCTTCTGTAGCAATTTTCCTCTGAGGCACTCAAAGTGCTTTGCAAATATAGGAAAATGAAGCCTCACCACTCTCTTGAAATGTCACAGGCGTAAACTGAGGCACAGAGCAGTTAAGGCTCAGATTTTCAGATTTGGAAGTGAGGAGGTAGTAAGAAATGTACGGTGAGGGAATATCAAAATTTGGGATACTGCAGGAAATCTGAAGCAACCAGGAACAATTTCCTGCACTTTGGAGTATTTAAAAACATTTTGGAAGAAAAAAAATATATGCCCCAACAAATGCCCACCTGCCTCTCCTTGGCCTCTGCTCACAGGTAACTTTCCAGCTCTCCACACCTTCAGGACACCTCCCACCCTCTCCAGCACTGCTCACTGGGTTGCCTCTCTGGGCCCTGCTCTGCTCTGCCTTTTGTTCAGTGGAAGCAGGGTGGGGAACCAGCTGTGGGAGAGGCAGAGAGGGTGTCTGCTGGTGGCTACAGTGAGACTGCTGCAGCCCCATAGTGACACTTGCTGGGGAAAGACAGACATGAAGAAATTGCGAGTGCTGCCTGCTGGGAGAGGCAGACAGGTAGGATGTGAGGCATGAATGCAGGCTGGCACCCCTTACTGCCTCCAGGGAGTCACGGGTTGTTTGGATGCCAACCATATTTTAGAATTTCATCCCATCCAGCTCCACACAATGAGTCAGTGGCAAAACAGAGCAAAGCACTCAAAAGCTCTAGCTCCTGCACTGCTAACTAGACCTCACGTCTCTTTTTTATTTTTAGGGCCAGATTCTGCTGCACTTAGTGCTTATTGAGGCAAACTGTTGAAGCATTTTGCCATTATGCCAAGATATTTATCATCTTTCTAAAAAACCACTCTCCTGTATTCTGAACAAAGGCTGCTCATTTGTGTGCATGATGAGACATTCAAAGCAGGAGCCTACATTTAGGAGCCCAAGTCCCTGTTTAGGCACCTAAATAAGTGGCCTGATTATAGGAGCTGCTCAGTTCTTCTAAAAATCCAGCCACTTATTTAGGCACCTAAATAAGGATTTAAGAGACTAAATCTTTGAAAAATTTTAGCCAATCTCAACAAGTAAGCTTAAATTTAGGAAAAAAACAGGGTGAACTGATAACCAATCTTATATATCTGAACACCTAGGTGGATGGCTTAATGAGGCCTGGATCTTGCAAGGCATTTAAATCACGTGCTTAACTATAAAGCCAGTCACATGCTTAACATTAAACATGATTAAGTGTTTTGCTAGACTGTGACCTAAAAGAGAGGAAACAGCTAAGCAGTGAAAGACTTTTCTGCCAGTGTTGTCCTCGCCTTCTACCGGCAGCCATTTTAATCTGCTATCCTGCTGAAACCATGCACCAGACTTCAGAGGGACAGACTGGGGTTGAACAGATTGGGTTTCCACATTATTGTTTCTGCTTGATAATCACAGACTATTTTCATTACCTGTCCTCCAAGCCCCACTCTCCACGAGGACCTCAAAGAAAAATTATCCCTCTTCACCCACAAGAGTCCCTGAATATATATTTAAAGATCTTCCATATAAAACTGAAAACAGTCATTAAGAAGCTGGGAGGTTCCTGGGACATTTTTTTTTAATTTACAATTCCCACTGCAATAAATCTGAAAGATAAAAATAAAATATGTTGCTTCATCTAACAGTCAAGTGATTTAGAAGATGAAAATAATTGGACTGAAACTCTCAGCAGATTTGGAAAGTAGCTACGCTGGCAATCTCTCTCCGCTTTACCTTCAGTTTCCTTATGAGCCTAGAAACTACACTAGTCTCTTCTCTTGCCTGAAACCAAGAACAGCAACAATGGAACTGGAGGCATCACTAACTCTGTATGTTGGGCCTACACATAGTTCCTCACTGGATTTCCCCACTGCCACAACATTACACTGGCTGTCACTTCCTCTTTTTATTTTCCATAGATGCTAAGTGCTCTTCCATCAAATCGGTTTCTCCTTTCTAGCTGTGTTGCAATGCTCTGTTCTCTCAGTAAGAGGTGCTCTCTGAGAAGTTCAGTCAGCACTCATTCCTTTAAGACATACCCTAGCATTTACCAAATCTTTACCACCAGCCCCATCTCCAGACCCAAAAGGGAGCTATATTCAGCTGCCATTGCTTCATCAAATCAGCCCCGTCATCCTCCCCATTTTCTTTTCTGACAAGATTCACTAAATTTCCTTAAACACACACAATTCTCATTCAGATGGTGCACAGTAGCATTCACCTTGAGACTCAAGAAGATGACACTGTGTAGGTGAAAGGAAACATGACAGAGGCCACAGCTACTCATTTCACAGAGATGGAAAAGGCCTCAGGGTACTCAATAGAATGAGAAACTTTGTTTCTTTACCACTGATGTTTATTGATTTGTCTAGTTCATAGGGAGCATCCCTTAATGTTCTGCTTTCATGTTTCTGCTTTGTTGCACGGGTGCAGAAAAGAATATTGCAAATTGATCGGTCTTCCTTGCCTTTGTTGCGAATGAACTCCTATTATGTTAGTTTCTCTGGTCTGTCATCTCATGCTCACTTTCCCAGTATGTAATCAGCATGGCTAAACACTAAGGGCTGAGCTGATTAATTTCCAACATTCTCTGCTGAGCCCATTGATGGGCTCCCTGTTTGATGATCTATGCTATAGACCACCACTTTTGATTGCTTGACCTCTGCCCTTAAACCTCAAGCTGCATGCTCTAGCACCTGTTTAAGTTAACAGCACACACATTGTGGTTTGTTTAAGTTTAAAGGAAAGTATAACAATGGATTAGCATTCTCAAAATGCAAAGCGCCCAGTTTTCACTGGTGCTGAGTTCAGCAGCTCCCACAGACTTCAGCTATTTCACCACTGAAAAATCAGGCCTAAAATGATTTTTTTAAGTATTTCACTCTATATTTGGACATGAATTTAAAAACCAAATTCTTTAAGAAAAAAATTAAACTGACCCAAATCCTCATATAGGTAGTTAATAATTCATCCCATTACTATGATTTGGCATTACTTTAGCGCGAAAAGTGACATTTTGGCAAACCAGATATAAACAGAGAGCAGCATTAATTTATTATATTGCGCCAGCAATCTTGTTGACATGTATCTTTTCCATTAATAAATGAATTTAGATTAATTCTACAGTACTGAAAGCACCAAGCAGTGTACAGAATTAAGGCTGCAGGAGTTAAGATCTTTGGAGGGAAGTGTTGACCAATATATGCTGGCTACCATACAGATATAGACATATCATATTAATGATGTATATTATCCACACCATATACATATATTAGTATGCATTAAGCACAAATATCATTAAGCACAGATATTATAGTAGTTATACAGCTTAAATTGGTCTATCCTTTTACTATAATCCTGTTGATTCATGCTAAAGTATCCCATAACACCTGGCATTAGCAGAAGTAAGCTTTGGCTTAAGTAGATAGGAAACTTGTCAAAAATCAAGATATGTTCACTCTATGTCTTAGTACAAGCTAGGGAAGTCCCTTCATGGACCAGTACCTGGAATCCAAAACAAAGAGAAGGAAGGAACAGAAAAATAAATTAGAGAACTGGGACAAACTAATCGGTTGGATTTTGATGATGAGTAAAGAGACATGTAACTTGTAAAATCATCTTATAAATAATACCAGCTGAAATGTGTACCTTTGGGAGCACACCTTCTACATAAGGTGAAACCAAATAACTGTGATGCTACATGAGACGGTTTCCCAGAGACTGGTATCACATAGAACCTTTTTCCTGTGCTCTATTATTATTGGCTTATAGCATTAAATCTGATTGACATTGGTTATTTGACAGGTTTCAGAGTAGCAGCCGTGTTAGTCTGTATTCGCAAAAAGAAAAGGAGTACTTGTGGCACCTTAGAGTCTAACAAATTTATTTGAGCATAAGCTTTTGTGAGCTACAGCTCACTTCATCGGATGCGAAAGCTTACGCTCAAATAAATTTGTTAGTCTCTAAGGTGCCACAAGTCCTCCTTTTCTTCTTACTGTATTTCTCCCCCCCATCCCACCATCAACCTCAGCCTGGACCAGTCCACACAAGAGATCCACTTCCTGGACACTACAGTGCTAATAAGCGATGGTCACATAAACACCACCCTATATCGGAAACCTACTGACCGCTATTCCTACCTACATGCCTCTAGCTTTCATCCAGATCATACCACTCGATCCATTGTCTACAGCCAAGCTCTACGATATAACCACATTTGCTCCAACCCCTCAGACAGAGACAAACACCTACAAGATCTCTATCATGCATTCCTACAACTACAATACCCACCTGCTGAAGTGAAGAAACAGATTGACAGAGCCAGAAGAGTACCCAGAAGTCACCTACTACAGGACAGGCCCAACAAAGAAAATAACAGAACGCCACTAGCTATCACCTTCAGCCCCCAACTAAAACCTCTCCAATGCATCATCAAGGATCTACAACCTATCCTGAAGGACGACCCATCACTCTCACAGATCTTGGGAGACAGGCCAGTCCTTGCTTACAGACAGCCCCCCAATCTGAAGCAAATACTCACCAGCAACCACACACCACACAACAGAACCACTAACCCAGGAACCTATCCTTGCAACAAAGCCCGTTGCCAACTCTGTCCACATATCTATTCAGGGGATACCATCATAGGGCCTAATCACATCAGCAACACTATCAGAGGCTCCTTCACCTGCACATCTACCAATGTGATATATGCCATCATGTGCCAGCAATGCCCCTCTGCCATGAACATTGGCCAAACTGGACAGTCTCTACGTAAAAGAATGAATGGACACAAATCAGACGTCAAGAATTATAACATTCAAAAACCAGTTGGAGAACACTTCAATCTCTCTGGTCACTCGATTACAGACCTAAGAGTGGCTATCCTTCAACAAAAAAGCTTCAAAAACAGACTCCAACGAGAGACTGCTGAATTGGAATTGATTTGCAAACTGGATACAATTAACTTAGGCTTGAATAGAGACTGGGAATGGATGAGTCATTACACAAAGTAAAACTATTTCCCCATGGTATTTCTCCCCCCCACCCCATCCCCCACTGTTCCTCTGATATTCTTGTTAACTGCTGGAATTAGCCTACCTTGCTTGTCACCATGAAAGGTTTTCCTCCTTTCCCCCCCCCCTGCTGCTGGTGATGGCTTATCTTAAGTGATCACTCTCCTTACAGTGTGTATGATAACCCATTGTTTCATGTTCTCTGTATGTGTGTATATAAATCTCTCCTCTGTTTTTTCCACCAAATGCATCCGATGAAGTGAGCTGTAGCTCACGAAAGCTTATGCTCTAATAAATTTGTTAGTCTCTAAGATGCCACAAGTACTCCTTTTCTTATTGGTTATTTGGTTTCTTGAGTATATTTCATAGGGAACCAAAGTGTGGTCAAGCAACTGAATGTACCATTTACCAACAGAGGGAAATTTTAAAAGCCAAAGATTTACAACAAATGTTTTTCAGAGAATTTTTGACTATATATTGCTGCAAGTTCCTTCTGAGGCCACATTTTCAAAGCATTATGGCCTGGTATGCCTGGAACAATGCATGTGTAGCTGTTGTGTCAGAAAAAAAAATCTTCATGAGTGCAGCCTGGGTAAAACTGACTGATTACTGAAACCCAGTAACAGGCATGTAATAACTATGTAATATATCATTTTTCCCACCTATGATTTGCCTTTGCTATTTAGACTGATTTCTTCAGGGCAGGGACTGTCTCTTTCATCTGCACAATGCCTAGCACAATGGAATCCAGACCTCCATTAGGACTTCTAGGCACTTCTGTAATACAAATGAATGATGATAAAAAAAAATTCAATAGATTGTGCTTGGTCACTATTCAGGCATGGAGGAACTAATTTAAAAATCTTACCCAATGCAGCAAGGAGACAGAATTGCAGTTCCTGAACTCACCTAAGAGCCCTGCCACAGCAGCCACCAAAGCAGAATGGGCACATAGGGGAATGCATGCTTACTTGATGTAGCAGCAGGTGACCTCCTCTGGTACACTAAGGAATCTTGGGAGGCATTGTGCCTATCAGAGCCCTATGAAAGGAAAAGTCTCATTGGCCAGCTTAAGATTCTATAGCTTTGAAAATCTCAGGTAAAAGCCCCTTAGCCCATTACTATAAACATTGCTTGTATAAAGTGCTTTTTGGTAATCACCATACACTGCAAGAAATGCAATTACATTGGACAGCCACATTTCGTACATGACTAGTGGCTCAGCAAAAACAAGAAGAATAGGGTGTTTGGTATAACTACACATGTCGTGTACTATCTTCAGGAGACTGCTGCTCCCATTTCAGTAAATTGAAAGCATCCCACTAACTCCAGTGAGGTCAGGATTTCACTTTTCATGTCTACTACATAATTTCTAAAGCTTGAAAGACATGCTTTTAACAAGTAACTAATCCAAGTTACAGTGTTGGGATCTGGACTAAGGCCCAAATCCAGCAAAGCACTAAAGCACATGCTCAACTTTAAGTACATGAATAGCCCCACTGAAATCAGTAGGACCACTCACATGATTAAAATTAAGTACATGATTAAGTGATTTGCTGGATCAGGGCCATTGACCTAAACTCTAGCAAAGTCCAGGGGTGACTAGATCCACGATGTTGTTTCTCACCCCAATTTTGATTTTAACAATCCACACTTTTTTCTTTTTATTAACATACTTACTGTATAATAACTGCTTTCCTGAAGGTTTGCAATAGTTTGTCCATATTAATAATTACATAATTTAAATATTTACTGTTTTTATCATAACATAATAGATATGAAATGACAGTACTGTCAAACTTAAAACTACATTTTTTTTAATCAATCGATACTTAAAATGTAATTTTCTTAATGCAGCTAAATGAAATCCTTATGAGAGAGACCATTTGAAATGTGACCTATTTTCTTTTACAGATTTTAAATATTGTAGCAAGGAATCAATGGTGTCCCAGATACCTGAAACCAATATTTTAAAGATTAAAATCACTGATGAAATATGTACTTTTCACTGGATTGTTTTAATACCTTGGTGGATTTTAACCTGAAAACTATTCAGCTAAATTAGTTCTCTAAAATGAATAATGTTTCTGAGGAAAGTATATTCAAAACTATGGGGGAAAAGTCAACAAGGAATTATAGAAAAACAGAATTTGACTGACTTAAACTAATCAAGTGATGCAAACTAATGAACAAAGGTTTTGTGGAGATAAACGCCAGCAGGAGGGCTCAACTTGAGGGGAACAGCATTACCTGAAACTTTTCTCTGATTAAATTCATTTAATACTTTGAAATAAATGGGGAGTGAATGAAAGAGAATGAGAAAGCCCATTAAATGTCTTCAATTCTAGACCCTGAGCATATGTTTATCTTTACGCATTTTCTTCAATGGAACTACTCAGGTGCTTAAAATTGAGCAAGTTTAAATGCTCTGCTGGATCAGGGCCCTTGTCCTGACTAGCAGACTGCTAGTCAGGACAAGGGCCCTGATCCAAGGCACTCTCGCTGCTAATGTTGGCCAAAGACAATGGGAATTGAGGATGCTCAGCACCTCAGAGGATTAGATCCCTAGATCCCCAATCAGCAAAGCACCTAAGCAGAGGCTGATGACTCATTGACTTCCATGGGACTTAGGCACATGATTAAGCATCTGAGTCATCCCATCCTTTATTCAGCAAAAGACACCCTAGTGAAAAGATGTGTGAAAAATTGTGGTTATAGACCCAAAGGCATGAGAAAGTCACCTAGTTCTTTGTTAAAAACATGAAACTCCCAATGAAAAGATTAAAACCATCTAAACAAACCTGAGCTACTGAATGGATGTCACCTCTGCAGAAGTCAATGCACAGCAACCCATTTCAGCATCACAGCCAGGCAAAAAATTCAGTTTTGCCTGGTTACATCAAAATGAACAACAATGTAAAAAGTGGACGTTTCATTCAAGTTTGTCTTCGGTTTGTTCAAACTCTACATTTAAAGTGAACCCAAGAAAAAACAAAACCCAACTAAAGGATCACTGAAACCCAGGCCAGCCCAAAGTGCAGATGTGAACAGGCTGCTAATGAAGCCCATATCTGATGTCATATCCAAATGATCCAACATCTCACAGGTTTGGCATTTTCAAAGGAAATGTAAGTTCAGGGCCAGAGCTCTGATACCAGGAAGAACGGGATATGCTGTGGCTCATTCTTGGAAAATGGTAGCATTTCATATCACTCTCTTGAAACCCCTTTGACAGGTTTATTTAGTGACAATACGTATGTTTGAAGGAAACAGCACCCAGCCTTGTTTGGCCAAAGAGAGGTTTGCACTTTGCAGGGTTTGTGGAAGAGGCAGGAATAAAACATGGGGAAAATAGTGGGAACCCTTTGTGCTCTGAAAAGGGGACTCAAAAGAGCCACATTTCCTATCCCAAGAGGGGAAAAAATGAAGACTGCCACTCCATTTGAAATCTTTAAACTGATTACTTGTCCCAGGTCTATACTCCTGCTTATGTTCCTGGATGGGTGAATCCATTTAAAGAAAAATGGCTTTCAAGACTGACAACTGATTAGTATACAAGCATGATTATATGCAAATCAACAGTTTCTATTGACTTAATTGTGATCTGATGTAACATGTATAATTAACACATGCATTTAAAATAAATGTATATTTAATTAACATGCATATTTATAAAATGAATATTTATATTTAGCATATAATTTTTTTTATTTTGGGTGAATTTAGGTGGCACAAAAGTGAGGGGTTATCGTAACTGACTAGAGCTAGTCATAAAGTGAACAAGTGATGATAAAACTTCCAAGTCATTTCTCTGACTTGCCCACCTCTCCTAGTCCAGTTCTGGTCTTCTCCCAAATGGATCAAGTCACATGATGGTGTTGTATTGTGGGTACAATCCCTGCTGTCAATTAGGGTCAGATTTAACCACATTATCATCACTTCTGATCAGAAATTTTGAAACCAAGGCCAAATTCTGTTCAGTTATGAAGATACAACAGAATTTCAAGTAAACTGGTTGACATAAAAGGGAAGATGGTCATGTGATTAAGAACTGGACACAGGAGAACTGTTTTCTATTCCCAGTTCTGTCACATATTTCTGTGCGACCATGGGCAAGCTGCACAAACCTCTATGCCTCAGATAACCATCTGCAAAATGATAATGCTTCATTGACTTGCTGGGGTGCTGTAGGGATAAAATCATTAATGTTTGAGGCACATTCAGGTACTACAGTGATGGGGCCATGGAAATGCTTATAAATGAATTAATAATTTCACAGAATATGCATGTATGTAACAGAGCAGAAAGGGCCTAGATTGGCTCAGTGTGTCCCTGATGCAGCAAGGTTCTTAAGCATGTGCCTAGCATTAAGCACATGGATAATCCCATGACATCTCAAAATGTAAAGCTTAGAGCCACAATTGGACGATTCAGTCCATAACTTAGGAGATCCTCTGGATTCCTCACTGATGCTAAGCTCTTACATAGCAGCATCCTCAAGTAATGTTTTCTACCATCTCCACTCAGCTAGGAGACTCAGTCCCACCATGGAGAACAATGCTTTGGCTCCAGGTATTCATGTCTTCATCACCTCTCTGCTGGACTAACACAATGCAATACCGTGACACTTTTTGGGGTTATCTAAGGGGTCTGGGATGAATTACTACCACCTTCTTACAGGAGGACGGAACCCTCTCTGTGCCCCACCAGGGGTAACTTTCCCCAGACATTGGGTCCTGGCAACACAAGTGCTCCTATCTGGGCTCTGCAAACCCTGGTCTTTCCCTCTCCAGGCTAGCCATTTACACACATTCCACTGTTACAGTCGAATGCCAAGTCCCCTATCTTCCAGACACCCGCAATGATACCCATCTGCTGCTTCCATGAACACTGTGCACTACAGTTCACTGGTTTTACCTCAGTTCACTCTTCTTAGCACCAGGCACAAGATAGGTTTATAGTAAAACAAAATTAAAGTTTATTTAACAAAGCTTGAGACAAATATTCAAAATAAAGGCATGCAGAAGGATATAGGAACATATGATTAGGTTACAGGCAAAACAAAAACAATGTACAATCTATAGCCTATGCTTATTAACAAGTAAATTTCCTGTCTAACAGGGTATTTCTCATCCAATGGTTAGTCCTTCTAGCACTTGTCCATCCCACCAAGCTGGGATCCACTATTCATGAGACTCCCGCACAATCCCTGACTGATAACCACTTGGGCAAATTCTTCTGTTCTTATACAGATATAGGCTATTGTTTCTCAGCCCCAGGGGCACCCTCTCTTCTGAGACCTCTCCTGGAGTTCATTTGTCTATAAATCTCCAGTCTGCATCTAGTCCAGACAGTCTCCACGGATGTCCTTTGCTCTCATGTTGATTGGGTCAGCTCTCAGACTCCCCATCCTCAGGTGATAGGTTTCACTCCCAACAGATTTGGAACATGATATCCTATATATTACATAACTTTAAAATTGTTTCCCGTACAAACATCTCACAATAATCATGACAATCAGCTGGACCTTCTTTCAGCACAGACCACACAAGATCAGCACAGACCACACAAGATCCCTTTTAGTATATATCCCTTTTAGTATATCAAAAAAATGGTCAGACACAGAGGTCATATCCCTGCCAAGGCATGCCAAGGCATGCCTTCAGTGCTTAGGAAACTCCAAATAATACACAATGCTGCAGCACGTCTGCTCAGCAATGATGGCTACTGTGAACACAGACCTGTCCTCCGCTCCCTACAGTGGTTTCCCACAGAATATCATATCAAGTTCAAGGCATCAACCCTTAACTTCAAGGCTCTCAGTGGTCAGGATTCAGGATGTCTGGAATACCAGCTAAAGCTCCGGGATGAAGACAACTTGTGGTTGACAACTCCGCTCCTCTGACGCAATGAAACTCTCCACTAAGAGTAAAGCTCATCTGTGTGTGGGAGACAGTTTTCTCAGCTGCCAGCCCAAGACTGTGGAATGAACTCCACAGGAGCTAAAGACCATCACAAACCTCATCATCTTCTGCTCTGAGTTCAAAGCACATTTATTTGACTTTTCTCTGACAAACCTATAACAATATATGTCTAGATATATTATTTTAAAAATTCCAAAACAAAACATTCCACTGCCTACAATCCTCCCCCTGTGGGGGAGGATGAAAGAACAAGAACACAATAGATGTTAGACATGTAGCTTAATGAACTACTGGAAGGAACTCAGATACTACAATGATGAGCTCAGTATAAGAACCTATGTAGAATAGAATATAAAAATTTATGCAAGTGGTTAAGTATCTTGTTGAATAGGGGCCTATGTAAGTATTAAGCTACTATGTCCGTGTGTGTTATACGTTTTTAAGGATACTCATTAAAATTTGTCTTCTTGTGAGGACTGGGGGCTTCATCTGTTCCCTTTCATAGTTGAGTTGATTTTTATCATCATCCATGTGACCCAGGTTCTCTTTACACCTCAAGCAGCAGGTATTAATTCCAGCTCAAGGAGATTGAGTTAGTGCTCAAAAAACAGAGTGTAGTTGCATTGGTGAGAGGGGCTAGCTGCCCAGAGTACCTACCTAGCATCCTGGACGGATACGTACTTGGGGCAGCTAAGCTCACCCGCTGCTCACACCAGCTTAAAGTGTAGACATACACACAAACACATTCTCTTCTTTAAGTTCCAGAATTTACAAGATTTGGATAAGGTTCCACAGCCTCTCACATTAAATACATAAAGACAGCATAAATATTGAGCAGCGCATCCAGGTTACAAAGAGTACTAGAAACCATGAGGTACAAAAAACTACTCCCCCACATGGCACATTACTCCTGCTGCAGGTGTCATGAAAAAACAGCTCCTTTTGGCTATTCTTGCCACACCTACAGTAGAGAGCAGAATTCACAAGGTTCAAAAGCAAAAGCTTCCTTTAAATACATACTGAGGATATATCCATCACAGTCTTTAAACTGACTACATAACCATATGAACTATTTCAAAATACACCGGTGATGTTTAACATTACTTTAAGTAAGAAAAGACATTGTTCTTTCTAGTACAATATAACTAAGGAATTAAAATCTTGAAAGACTTACCCTTATAAAAAAAATGTTTTACAGTGATTCACTTAAAAAGATCAAACAGAAAAAAAAAAGAAAGATTAAATCAACCCATCACTTCTGTGCCAGGACAATCTCTATGTATCCAAGATCTTTCTTCTAAGAAATATCATATCAGATCTATCAAACCACAGATTATCCTGTTGATCACATGGATTTTCTCTCCCTAGGAAGCATAAGAATCAATTTACATCAGATCTTGTCTGTTTCTTCTTCCTACCTCACTCTCTCCTCTTGTCTAGCATTGGCTTATTTTCTCTCCAATGACAAATCTCATCATGGTTGCTGCAAGAGTCTGCTACTCTGCAGCCTCTGGTCTCTGAAACAGTTTTCATGTATCTCCTTGACTGTTAAACTCCACTGTTTCTTCTGGCATCCTTGCCATACATATGTGGAGATACAGTTACTGTGAAAGAAATTATACAAAGTAAAACTGCATTGTAGTAAACATAGAAAATCTTCAGTATGTGGTGGTACTTATAGAATTTAAAGCCTTGAAACATATAGGAGAAAGTGTCTCCATCTAAACACTGGTAATGCTTTTTGCTATGTACAGTAGATAAAACCAAGCTAAGAGTGAGCCTCTTGCCTGTCAGGTTACAGTTTCAAGCCACAAAAATACGGTCAAGACCATTTTCTTATTCAAAGATTGACTGTACATACCCATTCAGGCAGGCTATCTGTAACAGTTTTCTACAAAAATTGATGAAAATTTTTTAATAATAATACCCTGTCCTTTAACACAGTCGTGCAAAGTCCTTTGCAATATAAGAGCTAGGTATTATTTTTATTTGGAAAGCTAAGAGTTATTCTGATGCACAGTGTTCTGATTATACAGTGGAGCTGCAGTAACTCCTAGTCTGCATTCTTAAAAAGGGGGTCAAGTGTGGAAAATAATACAGCTGAATATCACAGAGAAGGTGAGGTTTGAAGGTGGTGCTTTTTGTTAGGGAGAGTGTCCAGTTCCCCTACATTCTTGAATCCACCCCATCATACATGCCCTTGAACAAGCCAGAAGCCTGCCACTGCATGCCACCTGGCATTTCCATAATGAATCGGACCCATAAACACCATGAAAACCCCAATCAAGGAAAAAAACTAAGACTAATCTGAGGTTTTATATCTTCCCAGCCAGGTAATCATTTCTGTCCTAAGCAACATCGAGAAAAATATTAAATTTGCAAGAAACTATTGCTTACTAGTTTATATGCATCCCAAAAGAATCCCAGAAAGGCTTCAAAGGCTCACAGTGAGACACATCAGGAGGTGGGCTGTGCTGGAAAGACACTTCTTAGATGGCTGGAGACACCAAGTTTTACCTTGTGTGTATCAGACTACTCAGAACATCTGTTGATCCAGCAGGACACATACTCTGGTATTTCAGATTGTTTAATTATCCAGAATTATACAGGTATTATTGGAAGGAAGTACTGTGTGTTCACACATAATTACAGATTACAAATTCCCATGCTTCATTTTTTTAACTTCATTTAGTTCTCCAAAGTTAAAACAAAAAGTGATTTACTAGATCTGATAGGCTGAGTTCACTAGCAGCATTTATAACCTGATTTATCAAAACTTCTTTTATCCAAAGCCATGTTACATCCAGAACATGCAGCATCTGCATTGAAAAGTGCCCCGTTTTACTGAAACTTCAATTATGCAATTAAATTCCTCCCCTCCTATTCAGATCAGTGGGCTTCTAAAATATACTGCAGATTTACATCAGACTGTAGCTCACATCTTGGAAATATTTTTCAACCTCTTTTCTACTCAGTTTGTTTGATTTAATTGTGATTCCACTAAGAATTGGTAGGCAGTGGAAGTTACTTCTAATTAATCGTCTACTTTCTCAGCAATGAGAATGTTTTTTGCTAAGTGAAAAAGCAAGAAAAACCAAACAACTTTGTAATCAGTTCTCACACTTTGTAAGACCAGTTGTAAGGGGAGTTATCTATGTTAATCCAACAGAAGAAAAGAATCCATCTGATTTCATCAGACACAACACAGAATGAACTGAAAACATACATATTAACTTTAATATTTGTTTCCTTTGTTAAAATTTTTAAGACCTCATTGCTGTTATTTCTGATGGTGAATATAGAAAGAAATCTTCTCTGGCTACTTGTTTGCAAGAACAGATAGAGGACTTGGTTGGTTTAATATGAATTAGATATGTAAACCCACTGAATAAGAAATGAGATGGTAGTTCTTAAAAAACTTTTGCATACCCTTTTTCTAAAGTGAGTCCAAGTGTCCCAGCTACGCAGGAAAATTTACCCAAGTGCGACTAAAACATGTGACAGGTAAGACTAACATTGTCCAAAATGGGTGCCTAAAGTTAGGCTCCTAAATCCACATTTAGGCATCTAATTGAGTGGCCTGATTTTCCAAGAGTAATAATTTTATTAAGATAATGTTGAAGTAAAAAGAAAATGGTACAGAGTTTAGACATAGAAGTTTCTGGTTATCAGGGAATAAGGTACAAATTATCAAGGGGTGCGAAGCTCAGTTTAGGAGCAGGTGGTGTAAGGAATACATAATCTGCAATCTCCCCGATTGGGGGTAAAAGTTTAACGGGTCAAAGTACAGTACTACTGATCAACTGAAGTCAAATTGAGTTTTGCCCTTCTCTCTTTCACACATCCACATTTCAGGCAGGCATACTTCAAGCATGCACAGTTTTGAAAATGTGGACGTACTGATACAAATTACATTTCCTTTTCCAACCAACCAGGGACTATTTACTGGGATTGGGAGTGGGGGAAAATTGCATGTAAATGAATGAATTGCAGTTATCTTTGCTAGAAAAAAGTACTGGGTTTATAAAACCCTAATTTTCATGAAAATCCGTGAACTGTCTACAGACTAAAATTTAAAGCCTAATTCACCAAAGCATTTCAGCATATGCCCAAATCCATCCCTTAGGTCAATGTGACTTAAATACATGCCTAAAGTTAAGAAGTGTGATGTGCTTTGCTGAACACACTTGAAATGTTGAATTAGGCCTAAATGAGCAATTTAGTTTCACTGACTACATGAAGCAAAGTGCAAAAGTAAACAGAAATGTGGGAAAGTGTTATTTACTTTAAATTCCAACAGTCCAAGGTCCTCATTCTGCGATGAAGCCTGTGCAAGCAGATCCCAGGGCCCATATGCAGTCCCACTGAATTCAGTTGGAATGTTATAAAGGTGGAATTTCTTTAAATACAATTTATATTTTGACCACGCCATTGGGCCAATTCTGTTGGCATAATCCCATGGACCTCAGTGGAATTACACTACCAGAGAAACTGGCCCCCTCACTAAAAGGAAAATGCAAGTATTCACTTTACTCCACATGCTCGGGAATTCTAGCATTTAGATTTTGGATAATTAACTTCCAATCCTGTTGAAGATGCAAACATGGCTCCAGTCCTTTCCTCATCTTTCAGAAAGACTTCTTAGTTTATTAGATTTAAAAATAGATAATTAAGACTGAATATTTATGGTCCCTTTTTAAGAAACAAAGAGTTATATTGACTCATCCTGTATGGAGGGGGACAAAGGAGGCTTGTCAGTTTTCTAGCAGCTTGGCTTCTTTTCTTCCTTTTTAACAAGAAATACCTCTGACAAGCCCACACTGCTTCTGTGCAGCCAGCTGGATTGCAGTAGAGATGTAGCAAAAACCTGATGCTCTTAGGTGCCTGCAGTTCAACAGCTAGGCCTAACTGATCAACTGAAGCTCTACAGGGAAATGTTGACAAGCAACAGGCAGCAAACACCTGGGCCCCTGGGAGAATATAAATAGCAGGAAGAACATATAAATAGTAACTCAGAGGCAGGAGGCTTGAGGAAAGGAAACGAATGTATGACGGTACTTCTGGGAGCCTTTTCCTTCCCTTTTTGTGATTGATTATGGGCTAAGCCACACCCTTAGTGAGGAATGAACTAAAACCCAGATGTGTAGATTACTTTTTCTAGATGCTGCAATTTTGTCCAGTCCTTCACCATGCCAAATAGTTTGTTGAGGATTTGAATATTCAGTGACAAAGTGACAAAGAACAAGCAAGAAAATTTCATCCAAAGGAGTGATTCTCTCTCCCTCACCCCAAATGTCTTTTTCCATGTACTGCTATAAAAGATAAGAGATAGGTTTTACAATTTGTGCAAACAAAGGCTGAAATCCTGGCCTTACTGAAGTCAAGGCAAAACTCCCATTGACTTCAATGGGATCAGGATTTCACCTAATATATTTATATCAGCTGAGGGTCTGCCCCCTCATTTCCCTGTCTTGACGCATCTTATATCACAATAACTCACTTATAAAATTTTCCTCTGGCTATCATTTGCTGTTATGTTATGCAGGCCATACCCCCACCAAGGCAGGATTGTCCCTTACATTACCTTCCAGAGCTGAATGTATAGGTTAGCCTTTATGCCAATTCTCATACAAACTTTGGGTCTTATGGGCAAAGTCAGGGGAGTCACTGTGGAATTACTCCTGTCACATACCCAATTATGAGAAAGCAGAATCAGGTCTTTTGTATTTACTGGTGGGAAAATTAGTTGAGGGCAAGTCTACACTACTGCTTAAATCAATCTAACTTACATTGTTCAGGGGTGTGAAAAAACTTCCCCATCTCTAAGCGACGCAAGTTTCACACTGTCCACACCGGCACTAAGTCAGCAGGAGACGATCTCTGGCCGACATGGCTTCTGCTTCTTGCCAAGTTGGAGTAATTATGAGATGGGAAAGTGCTATCCAATTGACATATCGCATCTTCACCAGATGCACTACAGAGGTGCAGCTGCATCGGTGCCAATGTAGCATTGTAGTATAGGCTTGCCCTGAGTGAAACACCTGCTTCTTCCGCTCACTTCTCTTGACGAAACATCACAGCGATTCTCTGTCTGTATTTATTTTTCCACCTCATAGAGCCTGGTGCCATATAAACACACACACACACACATCTCATTAGGCTGGCTGCACAATTTTCTTTCATTCTGCCTCTCTAGGATTGCTGTACAAATCAGACTATGCGCCAAAGTTGCCGCTCTTCTGTGTAACTGTAAGAATAGGGGTGTGAATGTTGAATCTCGTTGTCTCTGCTGGATGCTTATAGCTGTATGTGTAATCTTCTTTTCTCATTTTTTGGATGGGTGGTTAAATAAGTGTGTGTGTAAAAATGTTACAGAATCATAGCGGTAGTGTGATGTGTGTGACCGTCAACTGCGTGTTTTCCAGTGTGTATTACTTGCTTATTAAAGATGGGCTAGAATCAAAGATATAATTACCCCCACATATACCTATGTACGCCAAACCATTTTAATGCAAAAGCTTCCTGAAAGACACATTCCAAAATGCCTTCATAGGCCCCAGTCATCAACATTTTGGACCCTGCTTTTGAGATACTACATCTGGAAATCACATGAAAAACTGTGAGCAAACTCATGACATTCAGGCAGGAAAATAAGTCTATAGAACAGTGATTCCCAAACTTGTTCCGCCGCTTGTGCATTGGCCTGGAGCAACGAACCGCGGCCATTGGGAGCCACGATCAGCCGAACCTGCAGACGCGGCAGGTAAACAAACCGGCCCGGCCCGCCAGGGGCTTTCCCTGCTCAAGCAGCGGAACAAGTTTGGGAACGACTGCTATAGAAAATAGCTCCCAACTCCACAGTTCTGTAGAACGTGTTCATCCAGCTCTAACTTCTGTGTCTCAAATATGCACGGTGTATTAAGGATCATTGAGCCAGCCACAATGATCACAATTGATGATGTAGCACCTGTAGTGAAGTTATCACTCCAGGCTCCATTCTGTGAACCCATGAATCTCTGGGGCAACCAATCAGGCATTGGCAGTAGGGTGAGGGCATGCACTTGTGTGTGTGTGTCAATAGATAGTTTGAGAACTTGGTATGCTAGGGTGTTTTTGTCCATCCTGGCGACATGGCTGAAGAGCATAAAACATTGCTTTTGAATATAATTAGCAACTGAAGGAAGGCCAGATCTCTGCAAAATTATGACGTTTTACACAAAATCAAACCGCTATATGCCCAAGATTTGGCACTGACAGCGCATATGGAACGCCTCTAATTGCTCCAAGTCTACCTGTAAAAAGGTCCAGGTTTCTAACCCATATAACAATATGGGTAGTACACAGGTTAGATAGATCCTGAACTGTGTCTCAGTGCAATGACATTTTTGCATCCATACGTGAGACATGGACTTCAGACAGGAGGTGACAAGACCTATTTATCAAAGAAGGTCCTGGGTACCAGAATGCCCAGTGCAGGTGGGATCAGGTACAGTGAAGAGCATAGATGAGTTAATCTATCTAACCTGCAAGCAGAGCAATTTGTATATGTTCCCTCTGATCTGATCTAAACATTATTATTTTATATTCACAGAGTGATGGATCAATGGTTTAAGAGGGTGCAGTACCCACTGGAATCAATGGGTCACACACACACACACACACACACACCAATTTTGCCCAGTTTGGGTTCTGCAAGTTTCAATGTTCTAAGAATTGTGCCCTGCAGAAGAACCACATCCCAAACACTTGTGTATTCATCCACTGGATACAGCCTGTGCATTTTCCCAACAATCTCATACACACTGTTACCTACCCTTCTTATCACTCTGTATCCAAAACTGTTTGATTTTTTTTCATATAGAAAAATGATGCCATGACACAATTCAAATCAATATATTAAACTGACATATTTTCAGACTCCTTGCAGTAAAAAGTGCTGGCTTAGTGTCTCATACAAGGTTTCTTCAAGAAGCCTATGTTAGCACGCCTGCCTTAGCAAACCATCAATTTAAATGATTGGGGGGAAAAACAACACATAATAAGTGACAGATTTTTCAAATCAGATAAAGATGGGAACCAGATTATCTGTCTGTGGGTGATAGATTGCAGCAATAATAAATTCACTTTAAGACACTGGATCAATTTTTAATCAAGCCAAGAATTATTATTGCAGAAAGATAAAATGACCCTGAGGAGATGCCTTAATTTTCCACCAATCAAATTATAGCCTTTCTAAATAAGATGTAATGAGATCCATGGAATATCCAGGTTACACAGCCTACCTAATTACCCATGTTCCCAGTCATGTAGTGATATAGTAGCAGTAAACTGACCTCTGAATTTACCAAGATGAAAAGGTAATTAGTTTTTCCACAAGGCTGTAGTGAAAACAACAGCAATGACACATGTCATCTCCTTCCACCAAGTCACAGTCTCAGAGGTGTGTGTTCTTAAAATATACAGGATATGACCTACTGAGTAATAAACTACAGTCATTAAGTGAAGCATGCATATGACAGAAAAGCAACCACTATCTCAAAGTTGAGAATACAGGGTCTGAAAGTAAAGAAGGCCAGCTCTGTAATCCACATTAAACTTTATCAATATGCTACCATATAGGGGCTCATGAGTTGGTTAAGTAGCATATAATTAACGATGTCATAGGGTCATATAAAAGAGACGCTCCCTGAACCACAGACAACGCGAATACAGTTTCCATTCATATTGTCTTTACCTACACAAGCAAGCACTTCCATATTTTTATACCATTTCCGTATTATGACCTTCGGAAAACATTTAAAAGAATGTACGGTAGGTCAGTGTACATGAACGTGTGTGGAGGGCATAGTTAGATGCTACAGTACCTGAAGGGAACTGGTATTTATAAATAGTCCTAACAGACAATCTCAGTTATGTGAACACCAGAACAAGCCTGACTATTTCATTATTTATGTTCCTACCCCTTTTGCTCCTAAGATAGAAGAATTCAGTTTGTGGGAATATTGGCCACCAGCAAAACTATCAGCCAGAACTGACAGTGGGTGTCTTTGGGCAAATTGAGAAGCAGGAAAGCGCTCAGATGATTTGTCCTGCCTGCATGGCCTTTTCTTTGGGCATCAATGCAGTTTAGAGATGCAATGACAATCATAATTGGCTCGTGCAAAGAAAGTCATCATCAAATTAATGAGCTACAACAATTCATCCATCTGCTGTCCCTTTCTTGCTAATTTATTAATAACAATTACACAAAAAATGGCATGGATTATAAATTTCAATTTCTCTTCTTTACCTGAAAATTTAGTCTTTAATAGTCTTAGAAATGATCTCATATTATTTCAATGAGTTTTATGGCTTATTACTAGTAATGTGGCAGTACCCAATTGACCATAAAAGCTAAGTATTTTGAAGTAACTTAAATGATCCTCTCTGAGCAAATTGGATATTTGGATTACACAACAGGCATTGCTTTTATGACAGATGCACTCATAAGATCAGCAGCACATCATACTACTTTGCTTGGTTTTACTTTGGCCTAACATATGATGCCACATGGTGCAACATCATGAATCTTACATGATGTGAGTATCAATGGGTTAAATAAAATGTCTTTTTCTAGCTAGGATACAATAGACTCCCATCACTCATGAAAATGGCTGGTTGAAGAGCACTGACAAGGCAAATGTAGGATGGAGTTTTCAAAAGGGTTTAACCTATCTCTACTCCCATTCAAGTCAATGGCATTGAATTCTATGGGAGCAGAAGTAGGCCAAGATTGAGAACTTTTGAAAATCCCACCCCTAAGCGTGTGTGTAGTTATGGCATTTTTAACTCATTGGAGAAGATTCCGATTTCAATTGTACTGGTGTTAATCAGAATTAATTCCAATGAACTCGGAAGTTCATTATACCAGTATAAATCCAGTGTGAAAGAAATCTGTATGAGTCCCGATAAGTTCATCTGTTCTATTTTATGATGGGTTGTATTAAACTAACAATAATTCTTTTGGCATGCTGAGTTATGACATATAGGGTGACATCCTGGCCCCATTCAAGTAAATGGCAAAACTCCCATTTAAACTTCAATTACACTAGGATTTTACCTCAAACCTGGTCTACACACAGATTTTGTATAAATATAACTTTCAGTTAGGTATATGAATTTTTACCAAAATAGTTATACCAGCACAATCCCTAGTGTGGGCACAATTATATTGGTATAAAGGTTCTTTATACTGATATAGCTTATTCCCCTTCTTGTATAGAAATACCAGTACAAAACAATTTTATAGCAGTATAACTGCACTGACACTATGGGGAATTGTATCGCTTTGGCTATACCGGTATAATTAAAGCAGTACAACTTTTATATGTAGACAAGCCCTAGACTCAAGTGCAGCTGGACATCCTAGGCAGTAAGCTTTCATCATCCCACTACAGGGTGTGTGTGTTTTAAGTTTGGATCACATGGTGTTACCTAATATAGGGTGAGAATTCAAAACTACTTTTTCTCCTGTATTGGTTAGAAAAATCCATGAGAACAAAATACACACACATGAATACTACAGAGCTATTTCATAACCACATAACTGCCCTCCTACTTAAATATTTGATGAAAATGTGTCACTTAAAAAATGAAGGCCATACATCGACCAGTTTGAACAAAGGAGATCTTACTTTAAGATTAACATCTGACACTAAGAAAAGATCTAAACACTGATTTCCACTTGTGTAATATTTCTACTAATATTGTATCTCTGTCTAATTAGGACATTAATTAAAAAGTAAAGTTAAAGGGAAATTTCCACCAGCATTCCATTAGATTTCCTGATAAATTAATGCTTTAAACCCTGTAATGGAGATCTTCAAAAGAAAGCGTTCTTAACAAATATGTGATAATCAACATAATTAAAACCTCTCTAAAGTACAGATTTTTTTAACAAATGGCATTTGTTTATTAAAAAGTATGTATAAATCCCATTCATCTCACAATATCCGCATGCATTAGACAACATAAGTATTGGACAATTCCTTAAGGACAGCCAGCTCAACTCATAACAAGATTAGTTTGTGGGACTCAGTAAATTCTTAGACATCCCCCTACCCCAACTGAGTTCAGCAAATGCTTATGGATGTTTTCACACCTCAAGTCCCATAATATTTTTTCAGTTTAGACTTTACAGTATTTCCTGTGCTCCTGCCCCAAAGACAGATTCACTCGGATTCTCCTCTCTCTGACTCCTATTCCAGTCTATCATGCTTCCAATACTGCGTCCCAAGCAGCAGCATCTGAGTGCATGAGTTTAAGATCTAGCAAAATAGGCTTTTTTCCCCTACTACTCTAAGGGCTTGTCTACACAGTGGGTTAATGCGTGCCACAGGGTGTGATTTCTAAACCATGCTAATGTATCGCGAATTAATTGGCACCCTCCTGGTGCACAATACAGGTTCCCTAGTGTGCTTTAACATAATACTGTTTGAAACAGTCATGCGCCTATGCACAAGCCCTTATTATACTGTTTGGTTGAAGCCATTTGGGGGATGTTCAATAGTTATATCAGACTTAGTGGTGAGTGAACATCATTTGTGGTGTTTTGGTTAAGATCAGCTCGCTATCTGGAAGTGTGTTCTACCTGGGGACTACATTGTGGGAATGTGATGATCTAATAAAGGTCTTTTACATCTTTTATGATCCCAAGAGATTTGGAAATTTTGTTCAGTTTAAATGAAGAGTTTAGCTGCTTATGTGAACTGTCCAAACCACTGATGACTGCACAGGGTGCAGGAAATCTCACAATATTTCCAGTTATTCCTGTTTCTGATCAGGCCAAAATCACCCCATAAACAGTGTCATGCTTTTGGACAGGATGCTGAAGTGTCCTGTTATACATTACATTTGCCACCAAGTGTACCTGCAGCGCTGATTAACTAGGAATAAATGCGGCTTTCTTTAGATTTGGCCTCCTTCAGGATCACTTGGCAAAAAGTAAAGTATGCCTCCATCCTGATCCTATGTATCTATCTTAGGTACTTTACTTCTCCCCCAATACTGTAGTATCTGAGCACCACACAGTCTAATGTATTTATCTTCACAACACCCCCTCTGAAGTAGGGCAGTGAATAATCCCCATTTTGCAGATAGGGAACTATGGGACAGAAGACTAATGGCCAGATTTTTAAAGATATTTAGAAGCCTAAAGATGCCATTAGGCACCAAGTGGGATTTTCAAAAGTGCCTGGCATCTTTAGCTACCTAAATACCTTTAAAAATCTGGCCCTGACTGACCTGCCCATGATCATACAGGAAGGCTAAGGCAGAGCTAGAAATTGAAGCCAGGTCCCCCAAATTTTATGATACCAACCCACCAACTGACCATCTTTCCTCCATAATAGGCATTCAAATAGTCTAGGGAAAATTTCTGCATGTCTGGGAAGGTGTGCAACAGGGAAGGATGGCAGGTATGCTATAGATATTTTCAAAGAAGAACTTTAACTGGATTTTCAAACCTAATTGTCTCCAATTAAAAAAAAAATCAAAATCGGTTAGTCAATCAAAAGGCTGGACAAGGTAGATATTATGGTACATTTCAGGGTAACAACAGATAAACCATAGGCTAGTCTTTAAGACAAGTTAGGCATGCAGAAAATGCACACACAATTCCACACAGCTTTTGCAAGCGACAGTATCATGACTACACACTCAAATCTGGTAATGGCTTGCATAAATAATTAATCTGCACACAGTGTAGTTGTAGCCAGGTTGGTCCCAAGATATCAGAGACACATGGTGGGTGATAAAAGATATTATCTCACCCATCTGGTCTCTCTAATATCCAATAAAAGATATTATTTCACTGATCTTGTCTCTAATCTGTACATGGTCATCCAAGTAGCATGCATGATCATAGTAATTTCCTGAATGACTTCTCTAAAATCTGGTCCATCATAAACAGCTTTGGGTCCAAGTGGTTCTTGTTGAAAGCAGTGTTCAGAAGATGAGTGATGTGGCCCTGTTTACCAAGACTTGCTTAGTTTCTAATGGTTGGCATGATCATTCTACAAGTGGGTGGCTGATCAAAGGCTGAGGAAAGTGATCTTATAATTTCGGTCATATGGAGAAGCAAGCAGAACTCTATCATATGCACATTTCCTTCTTTCTCCTTTTTGTACTTCCTCCCTATCTACAAGGCCCTGAGGTCCTTGTGCAAATCACTCCACAGGATTCCTTATTCTAGGGAACAGTCTAGGGCACAATATAATTTTTTAATTAATAGGGCAATTTTGAAAAATAAAAACGTCATTTTCACATAAGTGAGTATGACCAAATCTCCCGCAACTAAGTCTATCATTCAAAATCATCATATTCCCTCATCTGTAGGGGATAATTCCACATCCTACCCCTCTGACTCAAACTCATCAATGCAGCACTCTCAGGGAAGGGGCTCTGAACCCCTTCTCTCACAGCATTACTGAAGGAGAAGGCTCTACAAGCTACACCCATAGCGCACTCTGAGGGAAAGGCTCCATTGCCCTTCTAAGGACTGGCTAAAGGTTTGGGTTGGCTCTTTAATCAGAACAATGTGGCCCATCACAGCTAATAGATACTATTAGGTGAATCAAGCACAGATTTACCAATTTACAGTCCTAGAATCAAACCAGTGTCAGAGACGACCCATGCCTGCTGATGGGGGGGGGGGGGCAGAGTGAGGGAAGCCAGCTTCAGCAGTGTTACTGAGCATGCTCAGTCCATGTGAGCCTGCCCAGTACAAGCCAAGCAGCAAATCTGAGGGGGCACATGACCCCAACATGTCCTCCCATGCATCACCTCGAAGTGTAGGATTGGAAGGGACCTCAAGAGGTGCTTTAGTCCAGTCCCCTGCACTCAAGGCAGGACTACGTAATAACTAGACCATTAACTCAGTCATGACACTTTATAGTGTAATCCCATAAAATGGCAAATATTGCCACCATCAGCAGTAAATTCAAGTGATCCATTGGATCTGTTGAAAAAAAGATTGCAAAGTAACACAAACTCTACTCAAAATATCTACTTTTGATATTAATCTTAGAATACCCCATGGTAAATAACTATCAAGAGTATCGAAATAAGTCAGTCAGAAATGTTCAGTTAAAAACCATAGCAATTACTATCCATAGTAATTCAGCTTATTTTTTTTTTTACTGTAGCTTTATGGAAATGTTTGGAACACTGGAATGCAAAGCATTTCTAATCTGAATGTTTCAGTTCATATCAATGGACTTCAGACAAAAGCTTAATTTTTCTATTAACCTCAGGTAGAATTTTTCAAAAAGCATTCAAAGTTTGCCTAGCTCTGCTACCACTGAAATCTAGACTTCAATAGGAGCAAAGCTAAGCCAATACAGAGTGCTTTAAAAATCCCAGCTCTTGGTATTTATACTGTGCTTTTCCACACAGTGTCCAAAAGCCTTACAAATGCTAAAAGTTGTATCAATGTAAGAGTCTCACTCCTGCTCTGTCTCATCTGGTCATTTGGTTGCTCGATTGATTCTGGAAAAGCTAGAGAGTCTTGCATTTTGTTATGTACGCGAAGAGGTTCCTGGTCATTCTTACCTCTTGTGGAAGGAGTTCAGTTATTGCCTTCCTCCAGGTGCTAATCTTTCCCAGGAACTGGGATAACTTAGAAATGGGTACTGTTGGTTGCCTATGATACGAAAGAGATGTGCAGTAGATGTCATTGGAGTATTATCACGTCTGAGTCCAAGTTGTTCCACAGACACTCCCAGAAGTTTAACACAGATGCTTAACACAGATGATGAAAGAAGGACATTGGAGGGGGACTTCTAGAAAGTGGATCAGCAGTAGCACATTACAAATTATTGGGTTTGGTCAGAGAGGAAGGACCACCACTATTAGAAAAACTGATGACTAAGGCTCAGGTTTTGTCATGGTTATTTTTAGTAAAAATCATGGACAGGTCATGGGCAATAAACAAAAATTCACAGAAGCCGTAACCTGTTTGTGACTTTTGCGGTGCGGTTCCATGGTTCCCCCACCACCGTGGTGGTGGTTGGGAGCGGTGGGGTTCCCTCCACCTGCAGCAGCTGGGAGTTGCAGGGTGACCATATTTCCCAAAGAGAAAACGGGATATCCCCTCCACTGCAGCAGCTGCTTGCCCAAAGCGCCATCCCCCTGCTTCCCACGTGACGCTGTCACCTGTCGCTGGAACTTTGCAAGGTGCCCCGTCGCTTGCCACTGCTGTCACCTGTTGCTGGAACCCTGCCAGGGCCTCACTGGCTGCCAGGGCCTCACGGGCTGTCAGCTCCAGAATCCTGCGCCCTGAAGCTGAAGGAGAGAATGTCACAGAGGTCTCTGGAAGTCACCGATTCTGTGACTCCATGACCTCTGTGACATAAACATAGCCTTACTGATGACATCTACATCTCTGTAGTGAGGCAAGAGTGTGTCAGAATCAATGATAATAATATGGCATACAGATTCAGCAGCGTGAGTTTAAATGTAAAGCCCAAGTCACAGACGAGAAGGGGACACCCATCAGCACAACCAAGTACCATCTCAGTTTTTCTGTCCCATTGTGGGGATCCAGGATACCAGCAACAGATGAAGTTGGAGATGAGTCCTTACTAGTTTCTCAGCTTGCTCAGGGAATCAAATATGAAATTGCAGAACTACCAACTGTGGTATGTAACCTATCTTTAAATTAGCTTCTGTACCAGATGACTGGAGGATAGCTAATGTGATGCCAATTTTTAAAAAAGGCTCCAGACGCAATCCCAGCAATACGGCCGGTAAGCCTAATTTCAGTACCAGTCTTGAAACTATAGTACAGAACAGAATTATCAGACACATAGATGAACACGATTGTTGGAGAAGAGTCAACATGGCTTTTGTAAGGGAAATCATGCCTCACCCCTCTATTAGAATTCTTTAAGGGGATCAACAAACTTGTGGACAAAGTTGTTCCAGTGGATACAGTGTACTTAGACTTTCAGAAAGCCTTTGACAAAGTCCCACACCAAAGGCTTTTAAGCAAAGTAAGCTGTCATGAGATAAGCAGGAAGGTCCTTTCATGGATCAGTACTGGTTAATACATAGATAGGAAACAATGGTAGGAATAAATGGTCATTTTTCAGAACTGAGAGAGGTTAATAGTGGTGCCTCCTAGAGGTCTGTACTGGGACCAGTATGTTCAACATATTCATAAAGATCTAGAAAAAGGGGTGAACAGTGAGGTGGCAAATTTTGTCACACTATGTAAATTACTCAAGATAGTTAGCCCAAAGCAGACTGTGAAGAGTTACAAAAGGATCTCACACAAAACTGGGTGACTGGGCAACATAATGGCAGATGAAATTCAATGCTGATAAATACAAAATGCACATTGGAAAACATAATCCAAACTATACATACAAAATGATGGTCTCAATTAGCTGTTACCACTTAAGAAAGAGATCTTGGAGTTATAGTAAATAGTTCTCTGAAAACATCCACTCAATGTGCAGTGGCAGTAAAAAAAGCTAACAATGTTAGGAACAATTAGAAAAGGGATAGATAACAAGACAGAAAAATATCATAATGCCTCTATATAAATCCATGTACGCCCACACCTTGAATACTGCGTGCAGATCTAGTCACCACATCTCAAAAAAAGATTATATTGGAATTGGAAAGGTGCAGAGAATGGCAACAAAAATGATTAGGGGTATGGAACAGCTTCTGTATGAGGAGAGATTAAAAAGACTGGGACTTTTCAGCTTGGAAAGAGATGACTAAGGGGGGATATGAGAGAGGTCTATAAAATCTGACTAGTGTGAAGAAAGTAAACAAGGAAATGTTATTTACTCTTCACATAGCACAAGAACTAGGGGTCACCCCAATGAAATTAATAGGCAACAGGTTTAAAACAAACAAAAGGAAGTACTTCTTCACACAGTGCAGTCAACCTGTGGAACTCTTTGCCAGGGGATGTTGTGAAGGCCAAAACTACAACAGGGTTCAAAAAAGAACTAGATATGTTCATAATAGTTGCAATGTCTCACTAGTTCTACTCTTAGGCTTCTTGGTGGGCAGACTTTATGTCTCAGAATATAACTGACTCCATGAACTTCAGGGATAGATCACGAAGATAGGTCTGGACATAGGGGGAGTTTTGCTCTTAACCTGATGTATTCTGGCTAGCATATTGGCTAACACTTATTTCCAATATCTACATCTGAAAATAGGGTCCAGAGCTTAACTTTCTACATGTGCACCAGCAAGTATGGCTATTACTTATAAGAAGCCAAGGATGACAGCAGACAGCTGTCACTCAGTCTGGGCTCTTTGCTTAGAAACCCTCCACTGTTCATGTGTCTAAAGACTAGCTGATCCATACATTGGTCTTATATTTTAATGATATGAAAGTAGCACAGAATATATACTGAATGGGATTTCTAAAAAGCCTAACTGACTTAAGATCATGAGTCTTTCTGACTTTCAACAGGACTTGTGCGCTTATGTTGCTTAGGCCTGCAGAAAATCCCACCTACTAACTACTGGGACCTCTGTCCTATGATAGGCCAGGTCCTGTCAATAGGAGTTAACTGTAATGCAATTTGAGGGTGCTCAGCTCCGGCAAGGATTGGGCCCTAGAAGGCAGGGGGTGGGGAGGGGGTAGGTAAAGGGGAAGGGAATAAAAGCATTGGAAAAGCTATCTACTGAGGAAGACAAACCTAGAGCTGCAATATATCCTCTCCTAAAATTTCATCTGACTCTAAAGCTCAAACTTCAAACTATTTTCATTACATTGTTATCTTTAGATATTTAATTAATTAGCACAAAAGTCCCCAGCATTCTCATTCCTTAGCTTCCTGCTCAGTTTGGCCCCAGAGTAAAGAATACATATTCACATGCCCAGAAGCTAGAAATCTTACCATATTTAACAAGAAGCATCTTTGACAGTAATTGGAGTTTTGTATCAAGACAATAAATGGCAAGATCATAAGAACATACTCTAGTGGCCACATGCACCTGCAAATACTAACATCAGAGAATGAATTTAACATAAGGCCTCAGTGGAGATGAATTTTCTATAAACAAACAATCTGAAGAAAGCCTCACTTTTGTCATGTGCTATTCCCATAGAAGAAAAATGAATATTCTGTTTTGTTTGTTCCCTACCAGCAGCACCAGCTTCATTATTTACATAGTCCTTTCACTTTCTTGTCATGTGTGTAAAACCATAATATCCTCAGTGACAACGGAACAGCTATCTTTCCTCAGTGCTGGCACTTCATGCAAATTATCCACATTGTTAAATATGCCAGAATGCTAATATCGCACATGGATGAATTTAAAGAGGCTTTCCCCATATTTTATTATATAACTGTTTACTTCTATTAAGACACTGTTATAATCAAAGGGCCCAACTCTGCAGTACTTATTCTCACAAGCAACTCCCATAGAATAGGGTAGAAAAAATGGTCTAGTGGATAAAGACGGAACGGGGAGTCAGGAAGCCTGGGTTCAATTTTTTGCTCAGCCACAGACTTCCCATTTAACCATGGACAAGTCATGATCTCTGTGTCTTAGTTCCCCCATCTGTAAAATGGGGATAAAGCTTCCCCTTATCACACAGATGTTGTGAGGATAAAAATCCATTAATGATTGTGAGGTGCACATATACCATGATGATGAGGGCCACATAAGTGCTCACACTGATTAATGTCAATGAGACTTCATGTGAGGAAGACTTGCAAAATTAAGTCGAAAGGCTACATGTTTAAGGAATAATGTTCACAGCAAAGAAGTATTCAAAGCAATTGATATATTTTGCAGGTGACTAAGAACTTAATTTTGAACCCATGGAAATCAATGCCCACAGTGTTGCCAACTTTAATGAGTGCAGAATTGGACATTAAATGTTGAAGTTGTGCTGAGGCATGAGAGTGCCAGAAGAGATCAAAAACCACAGCTTTGAATTAAAAGGAAAAATATTTTCTTGGCTCATGAGTGTTTGTAAAGTCTCTTCAGTTGTCCTCTTGGAATCACCATTGCTCTAACTTTGGGGAAGACTTCAATGAATGATACCATGATGATACCATGATGATAGGTTGCTTGTTAACAGGGTAGCAAGGAAGCCAAGAAAATGCAATCTCCATCCTGCCTCTGAACTATCTGTCCCTTGGTACCAAAGATTCAGTAGCTTCCCAGCCAGGAAATCTAATTTCCCTCCTCGTGCTCTGGATAGTTTTTGGTGGTTATATTATCATTTGCTTAAAATAGTAATAATGTATGATTTACCTGAACTTCAAAACTCTATATGGTAATTTTACAAATAATTCAGTGGGCCCTAAATGGACATTAACCACAATGTTCAAGTACAAATTCCAATTCGACATTTCCCAGAGGTCACAGGAAGGTATTTAGAAATAGTGGTTTGGTTTGGGCCTACCTAAAATGCAATGGTCAGCACTTACAACCATTAGTTATTCCCAACTGGGAACAGGGATCTAATTATTATTTATGTGTGATTTATTTTATATGTATATTATTAAAAAATCAAATAATAATAGAGTCCTGCGCTTGCCAACTTGCTCACATTTTAAATGGTGACCACTGTGTCTTTGTTCAACTAGCCTTATCGAAGTTAGGGTTTTATACTGCCATCACCATAGTAGCAGAGTGCCTTCCATGTGAAATCAACAGTGAAGTCTCTAGTGGACTTCTATGCATCCTTTCCTGTGCCGGGGAGCATCTTGAACATAAGCCTTTCTTGCATTGACAGGCCAAAGCATAAATGGCACTTCTCATAGAATTTCCAGGTGATAACCATTAATCACCTGGTTCTGACTGGGGGAACATAGTAAAGAATACCATTCCTCACAATAGTTCCAGATCAAAGCCCTGTGGCTGCAGATACACAATGTCAGATGTCCAGTTTCTGCAATATTTTGGCTATACAAGTTTTCAGCTAATACGTGGCTTGGGAGTTACAATATCCCATTATGCCAATCACTGAAGTTTGTGGAAAAGTTCATGTTTAACCTGTGATAGTTTGAAAATACTTAACTGAACAATGAATACCTCAGTGCAGTCACTGCAGATAAAAGAAAGAACAGGCTTTCAACTCCTGCTCCATGGCCTAAAGGTTAATGGACTAATGCAATAAAGCAATAGGTTGTAACAGGAGTCTCAGTACAATTAAAACCATAAAGCTAATGATGATCTGTTTCAAATGAAGCTGCAGATGAAAATAAAACATTAAACAGTTTTGCTACACTTACATAAGCGCACTGAGGGCTTTAGTCATGTAAAGTATGTGTAATGCTCAAGAAAAAAAATCTGTTTATTGCCATTCAGTTAATCTCTTTACCTTTGGGTAACTTCCCCTACTGCTGCCTGGGACTGACACTAATTTCTACTCAATGAGAATAGTTACGCAACACTTGAAGTTTAACGTATGTATTTAATAGGAGAAAGTACTCATTGTAGCAATCTACAGTATGGCACAAAGAAAAAAAACACATGCTTTGGAGCAAAGCAACCAATGGAAAATCTGAGCTGTGTCAGGACTAGCAAGACAAGGTTCATGGGCCAAGCTTCGTTTCCCCTCTTGGAAAATGAACGGAAGAGGAGTCAAAAAAGAAAAATCCATCAGGGTCACACTAAGATTTTCAAGATAGTCCCCTTGAGGAGAAATTTCAGGGCCGAACAGGCAGGGTAATACTCCCAACCCCACAGATCGGAAGGGAATGGGAATTGCTAAACCAATGGAAGCTGGGGAGGTATATGCAGGAACATTCTCTCCTGTACTGCTGTTCTGGCCCCATTTCTTAACAACTGTGCTCCATTGGCTAAATCATCCATGGCTGTGCATCAGTAGGACTTGCACAGGGGTTAACTCTGTGGGGATTAGGGAACCTCAAGAAGTTTGGCAATTCATTGGGGTTAAATGCTATTCTGAAGATTATCTGAATTTAGCAGAACTTTTTGGTTTGGAAACTGGGCTGGAATGTAACACAGTCAGGCTCCCAGGAAATTTACTCTGCTTCCAGACTCTGGACTGGACTGAAGTGAAAAGAAGAGCTAGTCAAATATGACTATTGTAAGCACAAAGCAGGTAGCAGTGATATGAAGGGTCCATAACCCAGCCACAAATGCCCAGCAGGGAATTCGCATCAGAGCAATATTCCTTGTTGGTGCATCTGTGCTGGCCCTGTGACTAGGCCCTCTGCCTCCATCCCCATCCCCACCTCGATGTTGGGTCGTGTCAGGGAGGAAAGCAGTGTGGTGGAGAATATTACCGCCATAGCAATCATATAGGGTCCATTTAGGAGCCTGTGACAGTGGTAGAATTTACAGATGCCCAAGAGCAGCTCTAAGCATCATTGGAAACAGCCAAAACCTAGACTCAGGGAGTTGGAACTAGCTCCCTACTGGCCAGCATAGCTTTGACTTGAGACAGAAACTGCCCCATAAAGTTCCAAATCAGCTGTGAAATGAAGTCTGCATAATTTACACTGAGCCTGATTCACATGCCACTGAAATGAGATGTCGGTGTTACGGCCAAATAGTCCTGCTGCCATTACTGGGGAAATAGCATTCCTGGCTCATACACCAAGGGCTTTGGCCAATTCAAGTACCATCAATACATACTGCATAGGACTCACATGCTTCCTATGGAAGGGAGAAACTGTGGTTTATGACACTGAACGTTTCTGAGTTAGTCCACTCAGAGAACTACTTATCTAGCTCCCATCACTGCTGCCTCTAACTACCTCACAATCACCAACTGATTTTATCCTTCAAACGCTCCTGCGATTGGGAATCTTATCCCATTTTACAGCTGGAGAACTGACACAAAGAAATCATGAGACTTGCCCAAGGTCACACAGGCAGTCTGTGACAGGACTAGGAAGTGAGCTAGGAACTGAATTTTTTAATCTCAGCCCAGTGTTTTAATCACAAAACTGTTCTCTCACTCGCTGAATAAGCCAAACAGATTACTGGATGGGTGACTATTAACAGATCAGAACTTCAGCCAGCCCCCAGCTACAATAAATAGATATGGATACATTATCCTTTTTTTCCGAAGACTGTATTTTAAGAATAAACTTCTTTCCAATTTGCTTGAACTTCAGCAACATGGGTAAAGGTGGGAGCTTAGTAGGGGAGAAAGATAAGATAGAAGTCTAGGTTTTGGAGGGGGAGTAATGGAAATTAGATCAGAGATGTAGGTAGTTATGAAATTACAAAGGGCACTGGAGTGAGTTAGAGCTGGTGAGACCACGGTTCTCAATCTTTTCCATACTATGACCATGAAAGTTTTGGAATCCCCTCTCCACTCTTCTAGCTATAAAGAAAGGGAGGGTGGTTATGATGCCCTGAAACCTGTTCATGAACACGCAATCCCCTGGGGGATGACAACCCTCAGGCTGAAATCTCATTCAGTAAGAGCTGGAGACAATGAAAGGATTCCAGGGGCAGTGCGAGTGACATAGTGAGAGCAGCAGTAGAAGGCAGAAATTTTAGCAACTGCATGTTGAATAGCCTGGAGGGGGAAAGTGAGCTGAGGTTACAGTAATCAAACCAAGAGGTAGCCATGGTGCTGACATGAGTTTTAGCACTTGGGATAGTGAAGAAAGACACGAGAAACTGGGATTTAGTGAGAGACAGGATAGTGGGATACCTCTATGAGCCAGGAAGACAGGGAATGTAGTGGGGGTTGTCCAGTGGTGACAGAGGCAAAAGAAAGGGTAATAGGTCTTCAAGAGACAAAGGCACCATTATATGATATCTGTACTAGCTTTGCGACCAATGCATCACATGTCAGAAAAATGAGGGTTGTGTTCATGTGAATATTTCCTATTCCCCACTAAATTAAACTGGTAATTAGTCTATGCCAAGGCTTTGCAAACTCTTAGACCTATAAGCAACTTGTGAGTTCCCTTGTTCGTCTACTCAAAAAAAAGTTAATCAACCTATTCGGCCCCATTGCAGGACCAGCTGGTCAAATACCCCACCCAGCAAAGATGCAGTTCTACCTAAATCAAAAATTAGTATTATCATTTATTTGTGGGCCATATTTGGGGGAAAACCAGCAGGTATAATAAATAGTTTGTTATAGTTGGTGGGATGGGATGGGAAGGAATAACCAGTCTGGTAGGTGCATCTCCCATCCACTTATAAACTATATTCCTTTGCATAAGCAAGCAAAAGTTTGAAGGCTCCCAGTGTTTAAATATGAATGAGTCCATTGACTGCAATGGAGCTATACCAATTTGCACCAGCTGAAATCTGGCCCTGTAACTCTCTTTTCCTCTCCCATCTTCAGTAGTGAGTTTTACACTGTCTCAGCTCCATGGGAAGAAAAACAAAGTTATTACATGACGAACAGCAAAGACAGTCATCACAGCCACTCGGTGCATATTATACTTCTATTCTATGGTTGGCCCTCCTCCTAATTTCACACAGTACACTCTGTGCATGCATAGATAGCTCTGACACGAGGCTAGGCCCTGGCTCCCACTAAAGTCAGTGACAAACTTTCACGGACTTCAGTGGGAGCAGGACAGTGATGCCAGTGGCTTAACTGAAAAAGCACAAGAACAAATCCGCACAGACACACCCCTGGAGCCCCAACCTGGGGTATTCTATCTGCTACCCAAGATCCATAAACCTGGAAATCCTGGACGCCCAATCATCTCAGGCATTGGCACCCTGACAGCAGGATTGTCTGGCTATGTAGACTCCCTCCTCAGGCCCTTCGTTACCAGCACTCCCAGCTATCTTCGAGACACCACCGATTTCCTGAGGAAACTACAGTCCATTGGTGATCTTCCTAAAAACACCATCCTAGCCACTATGGATGTAGAAGCCCTCTACACCAACATTCCACACAAATATGGACTACAAGCCGTCAGGAACAGTATCCCCGATACTGTTACGGCTAACCTGGTGGCTGAACTTTGTGACTTTGTCCTGACCCACAACTATTTCACATTTGGTGACAATGTATACCTTCAAATCAGCAGCACTGCGATGGGTACTCGCATGGCCCCACAGTATGCCAACATTTTATGGCTGACTTAGAACAACGCTCCTCAGCTCTCGTCCCCTAAGCCCCTACTCTACTTGCGCTACATTGATGACATCTTCATCATCTGGAACCCATGGAAAAGAAGCTCTTGAGGAATTCCACCATGATTTCAACAATTTCCATCCCACCATCAACCATCAGCCTGACCAGTCTACACAAGAGATCCACTTCCTGGACACTACGGTGCTAATAAGCGATGGTCACATAAACAACCACCCTATATCGGAAACCTACTGACTGCTATTCCTACCTACATGCCTCTAGCTTTCATCCAGAATCATACCACTCGATCCATTGTCTACAGCCAAAGCGCTACGATATAACCGCATTTGCTCCAACCCCTCAGACAGAGACAAACACCTACAAGATCTCTATCATGCATTCCTACAACTACAATACCCACCTGCTGAAGTGAAGAAACAGATTGACAGAGCCAGAAGAGTACCCAGAAGTCACCTACTACAGGACAGGTCCAACAAAGAAAACAACAGAACGCCACTAGCCATCACCTTCAGCCCCCAACTAAAACCTCTCCAACGCATCATCAAGGATCTACAACCTATCCTGAAGGACGAGCCATCACTTTCACAGATCTTGGGAGACAGACCAGTCCTTGCTTACAGACAGCCCCCCAATCTGAAGCAAATAGTCACCAGCAACCACACACCACACAACAGATCCACTAACCCAGGAACCTATCCTTGCAACAAAGCCTGTTGCCATCTCTGTCCACATATCTATTCAGGGGATACCATCATAGGGCCTAATCACATCAGCCACACTATCAGAGGCTCGGTTCACCTGCGCATCTACCAATGTGATATGCCATCATGTGCCAGCAATGCCCCTCTGCCATGTACATTGGCCAAACTGGACAGTCTCTACGTAAAAGAATGATGGACACAAATCAGACATCAAGAATTATAACATTCAAAACCAGTTGGAGAACACTTCAATCTCTCTGGTCACTCGATCACAGACCTAGAGTGGCTATACTTCAACAAAAAAGCTTCAAAAACAGACTCCACGAGAGACTGCTGAATTGGAATTAATTTGCAAACTGGATACAATTAATTTAGGCTTGAATAGAGACTGGAATGGATGAAGTCATTACACAAAAGTAAACTATTTCCCCATGGTATTTCTCCCTCCCACCCCACCCCCACTGTTCCTCTGATATTCTTGTTAACTGCTGGAATTAGCCTACCTTGCTTGTCACCATGAAAGGTTTTCCTCCTTTCCCCCCCCTGCTGCTGGTGATGGCTTATCTTAAGTGATCACTCTCCTTACAGTGTGTATGATAAACCCGTATTCATGTTCTCTGTGTGTGTGTATATAAATCTCTCCTCTGTTTTTTTCCACCAAATGCATCCATGAAGTGAGCTGTAGCTCACGAAAGCTTATGCTCTAATAAATTGGTTAGTCTTCTAAGGTGCCACAAGTACTACTCCTTTTCTAGTGGCTTAGTAGGTTTCAAGAAAGAACTGCACAATGATCTGAGTAAGAATAGCAACTACTAGGGTAACGTTACAAAGGCTACTAAATCAGATTGCTGCAGAGAAGATCTATAAACTTATCACCTGCTAAAGTCAGGAAACATTCCACAGAGTCCTCTCAGAATTATGGAAAGAGGTGAGATACTGGATCTAGTATTCTGAGCACAGGACTTGGAAGTAGACACTCCTATTTCGTAATCTAACACTGCTGCTTCTTCTGTGGCTCTTCTACCTCTATGTGCTTTAGTCTCCTGAGATGTAATATGGGGATAATATATCATCCAATGGTGTTTTGAGGAACAACAGCACCTACCCCAGGGTTTGAGGGTTAGTTTTGTTTCACACCTTTTTCAGAAAGGAATTATTTTGTTTTGCTTGTTTTGGTGAATATTTTTGTCAAACATTTTGTCTGGAAATTAAATTATTTTATTTTATTGTTTCATTTTTATAAACATTTCAGGTTTTTCTTCCTCCTCACATTTTTCTTCCTTTCTGCCCTTTTCCTTCCATTTTTACAGTAAACTTAGAGAGACAGAAGAAGAGAAAGGGGAAGAGGATAAAGGAAATACCATCAAATGGAAAGTTTAAAAAAGTTTTATGAAAATTTCCAGTTCCAGTTGGACAAAAAAATGCTTTGTTAATAAACTTCAACCAGCTTTACTATCAATCCTAGAATTAATAGCACATTATTGAAGAATGCTATTGATCCACAGACCACAGGTGAAATCCTGGTCCCACTGATATGAATGCCAAAATTTCCACTTATTTCAAGAGGGTCAGGATTTCATTCCAAGAGAATAGGCTGCAGTCTGACATTTCTAACTGTTTCATGGCTTGACTTTTGTGACCTAGGTAGCTTTAAAATCTGAGAGCTTAATATGGAACTATATGAAGACATAAAGTGGTCTCAATCTTACCCTTAAAAGGAAAGGGCGAATTCCTAACATCTATCCCAAGAAACATTCCAGTGTCCTTCAAATGCCTTTGTGTTTTAGACAAGTTACTATTATTTTTAATCCCACAAAGCCTGATCCACTGCTGTATAAAGTTGTAAGAGACAAGATCAGTATATGATATGAAAAGGACCATTCACATGAAGGAAAGAATCATAGAAGTGTTGAAAGGGACCTTGAGAGGTCATCTAGTCCATCCCCCATGTTATCCTATCCTGACTTACCACACAACCTTCTCAACTACAAGGAACATTTTTTCCTTTTACAATCCTTCATGAAATGGGACTACTTCAGATTACATCCAACTAAGTAAATGTGTTTTCTGGTTTCATTAAGGTTACTCACTTGCTCGCTCTCTCTCCTTTTTAGAGTAGCCACATTGATACAATTGTCATTGTACACGGGGTACTGAATAAATTAGAAGAAATTATGTAATCATTACCATGTTTATAATTCAGAAGAATGCATGAAGGATGATCAGCTATATTAGACTGTAAATCTAATTCCTAGCAATTGTATTTAATTACCAATCCTACCAAATTACTCAATCCGGTCCGTAACTGTGAAAAAGATGCTGCCATGGCTTGGTATTAGCCTATCCCATGTTTAAACAATTTCTAAAACTCATTAATACTGTACACTTACAGGGCTAGACCATCAGCTTGTGATCTACCCTATGGTAAGGGGCAGTGCATTGTTGTGTTGGCCCTGGAGCAGTTTGAGTGGAAGAGTATAACTTGGGTAAGTCATCTCCCGCATGGTCTCTCTGGTGCTTCAGGGAATGGGTTCACATAAGGAAGGGTCCATAGGTCCTTACCTGTCACACTGCTCTTCCGAATACACAGGTGTAATTAAACCACAAGCATGTTGGGGAGGCAGAGTCAAGGTTCCACCTATTACTCACCCCCACCCATGTCTTCCTGCCCACCTGTGCAAGTGTGCGGATCTAGTATGGCATGGACTTCTTTCATCTCACAGCCAGGAAGCAGTGGGCAGTGCACTGGCACCATGGATAAAGGGATGCCTTAAGTCCCCTCTTTCCCTCAGGCCAATGTGCTGGATGGGCCTCATCCAGTCCATGAAAGCAAGTTATCATGCATGCAGAATAGTCACTATCCAAAGTTACATATCAAGATCTACTTAAGACAGCCACAAAGCCTAGCCGAGCTACAGAGGTCCTGGGGACTCTATGCTGTGGATGCACCTTGGACCAGGGCCTGTCCCTTTGGGAGAACATTAGTTAACATTATAACAGAGATCAAGTTATTCATATTATTTACAATTTTTATTACAGTAGCACCTAGAGATCTGGGCCCCATTGAGAGGGGCACTGTACAAGCTCACAGAAAGAGACAAACTCATAGAAAGAGACAATTACTGCCCCAAAGAGTTTATAATCTACAGACAGATAAGGAGTACAGTTATCACCATGTTATCAGATGAAGACCTGAGGCACAGAGAGATTAAGTGACCTGCCAAAGAGCCTGAACCCACAACTCCCAACTCCCAGTCCAGTGTCTTAAGCACAGACCATCCTTCCTCTCTAAAACCCATGTGTTTGCAGCTATTTATACATCTTCCTAATGACCATCTGGCCTGTGACATGAAGCCGACTAGCACTGCAATTTATTATTTCCACTATGTTTTCATGCTGGAAAACTGCCATATAAAACTGTGAACAAAGTTACGACAAGCTCTTCCGCTGGTGTAAATTGACCTACCACCACTGACTTGGTGGAGCTATGCCAATTTGCCTAAGACAAAGGCCCAACCTTTAAAATATCAAGTGCTATTTTTATGTCTTATAACTCCCAATAAATCATTTAATATGATTTTTTATTTTAATAAAGCTATGTGAAGGACATTTATCAATGGAAGTGTCCATAGCCTCTGTTTTGCCAGATGCTGGGAGTGAAAGACAGGAGATGGATCACTTGATGATTGCCTGTTTTGCTCATTCCCTCTGAAGCATTTGGCACTGGTCACTGTCAGAAGACAGGATAGTGGGCTAGATCGACCATTGGTCTGACCCAGTATGGCTGTTCTTATGACGAGAATAACAAAAGTCTTGTGGCTCCTGAATGATGGACACATCTCCTCCTATTTGCCAGTGGTACAATATACGGAGATTGCGGTCGGAAAAAATATGGTCCCTTTTCAATTGCTGGTGCTAAACATTTCATGATGAATCAAGCAAGGGGGCTGCAAATGAAAATCTGCTGAACTTCCTTTCAGACCATTGCTTTAAAACTTCTATTTACTCATTCAGAGCTCCTTCCTCAGACAAAACCCCCCACAGAAGCCAGTGCCTGAGTGAGGCCATCAAGATTTGCCCTACTGACTTCATTAAGAGTTTTGCCCAAGTAAGGAGACCCGAAGAGGCTGTATACAAAGGGTTTTACATTGATCCTGTTAAATTACTATGTGCTGATTCCTTGTGTCTTCCTTTCTAAATGCAGGGAGACGTAAAGATCACTGCAATCTACATTTAATTAAACATCACATCTTATGTGTTTTCTTATTGATTGTATTATTTGTAGGGAATGCTCTGCTCTTGAAATGACAGAAGCTTCTTGTCTTGAACTGCTGTTGTCTACCAAGGACCTTTCAGTTGGGAGCTTTGAGAGTCTGGTTAATTAGTAATTAGGGTCAGAATCACACTATCAGAGGTTTCCTGAACTACCAATGGTGAATCACCATCCAGCATTAAACATTTAGTGGGCACAATGCTACTTGCACTGCTTCCTTTTTAAGTGTCAATTTGCCTGATTTTTTTCCAAAACCGAAGGTCAGTGCAAGACTTTTAAGAGCAAAATGTCACTGAATGAACATAATTAAAACAGGGAGGGAAAAACTATTAACTGAATCAAATTCCTGTGAACCAAACAGATTTTTTCTTTAACACGTTAGGGCAAATAGAACCATCGTAAAAAAACATTACAGGAGTGTGGGGTTGTCTTTGGTTTTGAGGGGGTTTTTGCAGAGGGGGAAGGGAAATCAGAAGTCCAAAATATGCCCATAAGATCCTAGTTCAGAAAAAGCAGTAAGCATTTGCTTTAAGTTCAACTTCTGCTTAAGTGATTTCCAAAATAAAGATGATTTAAGCATGTGCTTAAGCCCTCTGCCTCAATAGGGATGCTTTCTAGAATCATGGGCTAAAATTGCTAAGACAATAGTACAGATCATTTTCATATATAGTAGTTATGAAAAATATATTATTTTATAAGTAGGTTCATATTAACATGCTGAAATTGTCCTAGATTACTGGAACAGGAAATCAGGAGCCTGAGTCGTCTGGCAGACCACAAAACACTCGGTGGCTTAATCCATAATGGCCAACCCCTCGCATTCAGAAATCTTGAGTTGGACCCTAAGAAACTTGAAACTGGCTTTAAAATCAAGGAAGAGGGCTGTAGAGTTAAAAAAAACTGACCTGGTTTAAAGGGGAAGTGAAGGCAGCTATAAAAAAATCCAATCACTGGAAGTTGAAGCTAGATAAATTCAGACTGAAAATAAGGCATACATTTTTAACAGTGAGAATAATTAAGCACTGGAACAAATTTTCGAAGAGTTATGGTGGATTTTCCACCACTTGCAATTTTTAAAATCAAGATTGGATGTTTTCCTAAAAGCTCCAGGAATTATTTTGGAGGAAATATTATGGCTTCTGCTATGCAGGTCAGACTAGATTTTCACAATGGTCCCTTCTGGCCTTGGAATCTAAGTATCATGATTTTTTAAAAAAAATAATAAATTTGGGTTCTTTTTATTTGCCTTCTGGTTTGTGAGCCCTCAGGATTCATTCAGATAATATTTTAAAGCTTGTCTCCACAACCATGAGGGCTGGATATTTATTTTTTATTGCAAGACAGCAGAGATTCTCATGTAATCCCTTGATTCCAGGAGCTGGGATTTTGAGAAAAAAACAACAGATTTTTGTTTTCCCATGTAAATCCCTTGTCATATTTAGCAACACTGCTAGTGACAAGGCTGCATGCATGGACATCACTAGAGTCAGCCTGAACAGCGATTTTAGGAATACAACCAAGACAACATGCATGGATGGAGGTTTACTAAGAGAGCTGCTGAAACGAAATCCCTCATTCAAGATAGCAGGCCCACCGATAGCAATTCCGGACCCCAGGACAGAATAGTCAGTCAATGGGCCCCCTAGAAAGGGATCACCGCCACTGGTACCACCCTGTGTGCGCCTAAGAGCCCTGCAGCCTGCCCGGGCAATTTAAAAGGGCTCCTGGCCACCATCGCTACACTGCAGCTGTGGTGGCTGGGGGGCCCTGGGCCCTTATAAATTGTCCAGGCCCCTGGGCAATTGTCCCCTTCCCCCCCTCCCCATCAGCGGGCCTGCAAGATAGAATCAAAGACCTTGCTCTCTGGTCTGGGGAAGAGGGAAATGCAACAAACATTACAGTGGGGACTGCAAAGTTTGCTAAGCACTCAGGAGTTAGGTGTGTCAGGAGAGAAGACAGCACATTGATTAGATTCATGAGCATTTATCATACTTTCAGCCATTTCAGGCTTCTGGAAACATCTACAAAAAAACAAGGAGTCCAGTGGCACCTTAAAGGCTAACAGATTTATTTGGGCATAAGCTTTCGTGGGTAATGCATGGCCATGAAGAAGTGGGTTTTTTTACCTACGAATGTTTATGCCCAAATAAATCTGTTAGTCTTTAAGGTGCCACCGGACTCCTCGTTGTTTTTGTGGATACAGACTAACACGGCTAACCCTCTGATACTTGCAAAAAGAAAAGGAGTACTTGTGGCACCTTAGAGACTAACAAATTTATTAGAGCATAAGCTTTCGTGAGCTACAGCTCACTTCATCGGATGCATTTGGTGGAAAAAACAGAGGAGAGATTTATATACACACACACAGAGAACATGAAACAATGGGTTTATCATACACACTGTAAGGAGAGTGATCACTTAAGATAAGCCATCACCAACAGCAGGGGGGGGAAAGGAGGAAAACCTTTCATGGTGACAAGCAGGTAGGCTAATTCCAGCAGTTAACAAGAATATCAGAGGAACAGTGGGGGGTGGGGTGGGAGGGAGAAATACCATGAGGAAATAGTTTTACTTTGTGTAATGACTCATCCATTCCCAGTCTCTATTCAAGCCTAAGTTAATTGTATCCAGTTTGCAAATTAATTCCAATTCAGCAGTCTCTCGTTGGAGTCTGTTTTTGAAGCTTTTTTGTTGAAGGATAGCCACTCTTAGGTCTGTGATCGAGTGACCAGAGAGATTGAAGTGTTCTCCAACTGGTTTTTGAATGTTATAATTCTTGACGTCTGATTTGTGTCCATTCATTCTTTTACGTAGAGACTGTCCAGTTTGGCCAATGTACATGGCAGAGGGGCATTGCTGGCACATGATGGCATATATCACATTGGTAGATGCGCAGGTGAACGAGCCTCTGATAGTGTGGCTGATGTGATTAGGCCCTATGATGGTATCCCCTGAATAGATATGTGGACAGAGTTGGCAACGGGCTTTGTTGCAAGGATAGGTTCCTGGGTTAGTGGTTCTGTTGTGTGGTGTGTGGTTGCTGGTGAGTATTTGCTTCAGATTGGGGGGCTGTCTGTAAGCAAGGACTGGTCTGTCTCCCAAGATCTGAGAGAGCGATGGCTCGTCCTTCAGGATAGGTTGTAGATCCTTGATGATGCGTTGGAGGGGTTTTAGTTGGGGGCTGAAGGTGATGGCTAGTGGCGTTCTGTTGTTTTCTTTGTTGGGCCTGTCCTGTAGTAGGTGACTTCTGGGTACTCTTCTGGCTCTGTCAATCTGTTTCTTCACTTCAGCAGGTGGGTACTGTAGTTGTAGGAATGCATGATAGAGATCTTGTAGGTGTTTGTCTCTGTCTGAGGGGTTGGAGCAAATGCGGTTATATCGTAGCGCTTGGCTGTAGACAATGGATCGAGTGGTATGATCTGGATGAAAGCTAGAGGCATGTAGGTAGGAATAGCGGTCAGTAGGTTTCCGATATAGGGTGGTGTTTATGTGACCATCGCTTATTAGCACCGTAGTGTCCAGGAAGTGGATCTCTTGTGTGGACTGGTCCAGGCTGAGGTTGATGGTGGGATGGAAATTGTTGAAATCATGGTGGAATTCCTCAAGAGCTTCTTTTCCATGGGTCCAGATGATGAAGATGTCATCAATGTAGCGCAAGTAGAGTAGGGGCATTAGGGAACGAGAGCTGAGGAAGCGTTGTTCTAAGTCAGCCATAAAAATGTTGGCATACTGTGGGGCCATGCGGGTACCCATCGCAGTGCCGCTGATTTGAAGGTATACATTGTCACCAAATGTGAAATAGTTATGGGTCAGGACAAAGTCACAAAGTTCTGCCACCAGTTTAGCCGTGACAGTATCGGGGATACTGTTCCTGACGGCTTGTAGTCCATCTTTGTGTGGAATGTTGGTGTAGAGGGCTTCTACATCCATAGTGGCTAGGATGGTGTTTTTAGGAAGATCACCAATGGACTGTAGTTTCCTCAGGAAATCGGTGGTGTCTCGAAGATAGCTGGGAGTGCTGGTAACGAAGGGCCTGAGGAGGGAGTCTACATAGCCAGACAATCCTGCTGTCAGGGTGCCAATGCCTGAGATGATGGGGCGTCCAGGATTTCCAGGTTTATGGATCTTGGGTAGCAGATAGAATACCCCAGGTCCTGGCTCCAGGGGTGTGTCTGTGCGGATTTGTTCTTGTGCTTTTTCAGGGAGTTTCTTGAGCAAATGCTGTAGTTTCTTTTGGTAACTCTCAGTGGGATCAGAGGGTAATGGCTTGTAGAAAGTGGTGTTGGAGAGCTGCCTAGTAGCCTCTTGTTCATACTCTGACCTATTCATGATGACGACAGCACCTCCTTTGTCAGCCTTTTTGATTATGATGTCAGAGTTGTTTCTGAGGCTGTGGATGGCACTGTGTTCTGCATGGCTGAGGTTATGGGGTAAGCGATGCTGCTTTTCCACAATTTCAGCTCGTGCACGTCGGCGGAAGCAGTCTATGTAGAAATCCAGGCTGCTGTTTCAACATTTTTATGGCTGACTTAGAACAACGCTTCCTCAGCTCTCGTTCCCTAATGCCCCTACTCTACTTGCGCTACATTGATGACATCTTCATCATCTGGACCCATGGAAAAGAAGCTCTTGAGGAATTCCACCATGATTTCAACAATTTCCATCCCACCATCAACCTCAGCCTGGACCAGTCCACACAAGAGATCCACTTCCTGGACACTACGGTGCTAATAAGCGATGGTCACATAAACACCACCCTATATCGGAAACCTACTGACCGCTATTCCTACCTACATGCCTCTAGCTTTCATCCAGATCATACCACTCGATCCATTGTCTACAGCCAAGCGCTACGATATAACCGCATTTGCTCCAACCCCTCAGACAGAGACAAACACCTACAAGATCTCTATCATGCATTCCTACAACTACAGTACCCACCTGCTGAAGTGAAGAAACAGATTGACAGAGCCAGAAGAGTACCCAGAAGTCACCTACTACAGGACAGGCCCAACAAAGAAAACAACAGAACGCCACTAGCCATCACCTTCAGCCCCCAACTAAACCTCTCCAACGCATCATCAAGGATCTACAACCTATCCTGAAGGACGAGCCATCGCTCTCTCAGATCTTGGGAGACAGACCAGTCCTTGCTTACAGACAGCCCCCCAATCTGAAGCAAATACTCACCAGCAACCACACACCACACAACAGAACCACTAACCCAGGAACCTATCCTTGCAACAAAGCCCGTTGCCAACTCTGTCCACATATCTATTCAGGGGATACCATCATAGGGCCTAATCACATCAGCCACACTATCAGAGGCTCGTTCACCTGCGCATCTACCAATGTGATATATGCCATCATGTGCCAGCAATGCCCCTCTGCCATGTACATTGGCCAAACTGGACAGTCTCTACGTAAAAGAATGAATGGACACAAATCAGACGTCAAGAATTATAACATTCAAAAACCAGTTGGAGAACACTTCAATCTCTCTGGTCACTCGATCACAGACCTAAGAGTGGCTATACTTCAACAAAAAAGCTTCAAAAACAGACTCCAACGAGAGACTGCTGAATTGGAATTAATTTGCAAACTGGATACAATTAACTTAGGCTTGAATAGAGACTGGGAATGGATGAGTCATTACACAAAGTAAAACTATTTCCCCATGGTATTTCTCCCTCCCACCCCACCCCCCACTGTTCCTCTGATATTCTTGTTAACTGCTGGAATTAGCCTACCTGCTTGTCACCATGAAAGGTTTTCCTCCTTTCCCCCCCCTGCTGTTGGTGATGGCTTATCTTAAGTGATCACTCTCCTTACAGTGTGTATGATAAACCCATTGTTTCATGTTCTCTGTGTGTGTGTATATAAATCTCTCCTCTGTTTTTTTCCACCAAATGCATCCGATGAAGTGAGCTGTAGCTCACGAAAGCTTATGCTCTAATAAATTTGTTAGTCTCTAAGGTGCCACAAGTACTCCTTTTCTTTTTGCGAATACAGACTAACACGGCTGCTACTCTGAAACCTCTGATACTTGGAAACAACTAGTTCATACAAGGAAGATTCAGAGGCTTAACACATGTATAAGCACAGCCACTGCCATATCAGTGACACAATATCTCACATGACTAGGTTCCTCTTAAATTTCAAGTCAGATTGCAAATACACAAATCAAACACTTATGACATAAACTGGATTCAGAGTTGCTGGTCTGCCATTACTGAGCAACCTGCAACTGCTAGTAGCTCCAGGACATCAAGCTGCTGTTTCCCCACACATACCCATCATATGTCTCTCCCTCCATCAGGTCCAGGATACTTCCAGGGAGTGCCCTTAAAACCCAAGCTTGGCCCCACCCCTAAGGGGGAAGCAACAGCAGCAGCAACAAGCAGCTGTTCTGTGTTCTGAGGTTTATTTTCTCCCTTTATTTTGGTTTCTCCTTGCTGAAGAAAGCCTGTCTGGACCTAGTAGCAGACTTTTTCCTTTGAACAATACTGAAAGAATCCCTTGATTCTCCTAACTGTGTAAAGGGGCCAGAATGGAGGCATTCTATGCCAAAAGGCTAGGGCACTAAAGAGACAGTATTGGTTTGTTTCATTTTCACTTTCTTTGCTAGTACCTGATGCTTACAAGGTCAACTCCTCCACCTTTATACAGATCTGAACTTTTGCAAAAGATCTAATTTAAAGACCAAGAGCATGCCTTTGCAAAGTGAAATATACTTAACAGATTGCACTGAGATTCTTGGTCTAAGGATATTTAAATAAACATGCAAAAGTCTGTACATTGACTCTGTCAGTGAAGCTTGTAACCATTAAACATTCGCACTGACGTCCCATCCCATCGGGCTTTTGAAGACTTTTCCCAAGTAGATTTTATTGTAAGTATATCTTGTCAGAGATATGAAATGAAATATCACCATCTTCCATTTATGAGCTGATCATTAGCAATGGATTCATCATAATCTCAGAATCTTTTTTTTCTTCTTTTTACTTCATATTATCCAATCATGGAATGCAGTAGCACAATAAACAGGCTTTATTCTTTATTTCATTCAATACAGTAAGTATTCTGACTAGCCTTTACTTACAATCTGATTTCTCACAAAGGAGCATTTGCAAGGTGAAAGATGGATATTCTGAGAGATATTTTACTTGTCATCAGTTTTGTGTTCTTATATCTCAGGCTGAGATACCCTCTAACAGATAAGCTCAGTCATCAGAGGAAAAGAATAGCAATGCCTTTCTCAAAGGCTAGACCACACTGCTCCCGTGTGGCTTCTAGGGAGAAACAAAAGAACGGGGTTGAAATGACAGTGTTCTATGAAGAAGTACTTGTCTGTGCCCTCACTTAGATAAATCGGGGACTGTGCCTCTATTTCTTGTACGGCACTGAACACCCTCGTGGCACTTAAAAGGATAATGGTGAAGTTCAGGCAAAGATTTTATCTGACATCATCTATGTGTCATAGCAGAACTCCTAAACTGTCTAGGTATTCGATCAGTAAACATCTAGCAATTAATAAATGTGAAACTGCTGCTATAGTAGGTTAAGCAAATTCTGTGCAGTTTACTATGTGTAGGTCTTTTTGAAGACACCTTAAAAACCAAAGTTCTGTCTGCTTTATATGGACATTATTATTCATCTGGACAATTCAGATCTCCACTGCAGGGGGTGTGCCCAGCTGTACTTACCCAAACTTTCAGTTGTGCAGCATGCAGGGCACTGGTTTTCAACCTGCCTACTGACTTTTCACACCTGCAATGGCTGCATTATTCTTGTATGAATGTAGGTCCTGATCTGGAAATACTACTTAGAGTAGTACTTGCTGCTGTGAGGAGACCCAATTCAATCAGTGAGAATATTCAGAAGCAAGCACTGTACACTGGATTGGGACCATCATTTGTAATTCACTTAATTTATAATGTACTTTTGAGTCAATTGAGATGACAGACACTGTAAAATTATAAGCTATTATTGAATAATGGGCTTTAATTCAAAGTAAAATGGAAAAGTGACTGGAAAAAATTGTATACTATCTGTATATTTGATAGAATTGCTCTTTGCATCTCTAATAAGACTAATAGAATTTCCAGTAAATATCCAACGCATAACTCTTCAGAGTTCTACACAGGAAATATTATTTTAATACACTGAATTAACCTCAGACTGACATTTAAAATGTGATGTCTCATGCTCCAAAGAGTGATTTATTCTCTTTAAAGCAAATTTGCAAATTGATTCAATGAGTTTTTAGGAGGAGGCAAAAACAGCTGCTATATACAGCTCAGATGCCTTGTGTTTCATTTTCCCCCAAAAAAGCCCTTTATTTCTTAACCTGAAATGTTGAGGCTATTTGTCCTTAACGTGTCACTTTTTAGGTACATTGCAAAAGACATCTAAATAAGAAAATAAAATGGAATGTAGAAACATGGTCATAGCCCCCTCAGTAAGAAGGCTTCTTTGGGAAATCTAACAGACTGACAGCTTCTATGAATAAAGCAGACAGGTTCAGTGTGGGAAGAAGGGAAGAGATGTGCACAAGTACTACCTTGACTGAAGGGAGAACAGGAATCCCAAGGTTTGCTACTGGAGTATCAGCAAGAAGGAAATTGATCATCTGAGAGTGTTTGCAGGCTGCAGCTTTCATATCTACATTTTAAAAGAGGATATTCAGGGATCGGAAGGACTTATGAAAGTAAAAATGGCATCCGAGTGAGAAGTAAACTATGGGGATCAGCCAATGCAGCACATAGCTTACTTGTAAAGTGTACCAGATTATAAAACATTTAAAATATATATTTACCCACCAGATTTAGAGTAGAGAACAGAATAAATACAGACTTAAAAATGCAAAGGGCTCTTAGCATTCTAAGAGCACATTATGGTGCATCAGGCAAATCCTCCTTAGTTCATGCAACTACTGACCTAAGACTTCACAGCTATTCCTTCATAGCCATTAAAATCAACTGTGTTAATCCCATCACCACCATAGGTTACCTATTATACAGTTTAGCAGGTAGAATAAGCAGTCAGTTATACAGAAGTTGTATATATCCATCAAAAGGAGAATACTCCTCCCTAGTGCCAAATTTTATTGTTAACACACAGGGGCCCACACTGGGTTGGGCCTATTGTTCTCAGTAAAAATATAGCATATGAAAATTTAAAGCAGTTGTGTTAAGGTCATTATCACAATAGCAGTCCTCCATGAGATTGATCCAAACCATTGTAGCTCACTCTAGGATTGCTGCAGTCATTTGGGACATTACTGTGGCATATTCTAGCACATTTTAATAAGTTTATAATAAAAGAAGACTATGGTATATAAAATAATAGCACATAACATACAGGGAGGATGACTTAAACCATTTTCTGTGTTTTCTCTCATTAAAGACCACATGTGGTTCTCCTTTGCTCTGCTACTCATGAGTTATGCAGCTGTTGCCCCATGACATTATTTTGCCTTCCCATTTGCTGTAAATGCACACAAGTGTATTATCTACACTATGCTAGGTAAGATGTGCATATATATTAACATGAAATTAGTTTGATAATATTAGACCTATTTTTCTTGGAGTATTATTTTACACAGAATTTGCAGCAAGGATCTTTCATAGGTAAGAATGCAGTGTCACTTCTGTTAATTAAATGGGTTTTCCGGAGTTCATGACTTCCTGAAAAAATTAACCTGTTGGGCTCAAATTGGCCATGCTTGCTCACAGCCTGAAGACACATTTTTGGAAAATTTGAGGAAAAACCCTTCAACTATTTTTAGTTATGCAATGGGGGGGGGGGGAGGGGAATTCTCTTCCACTTAAAAATAAAAGATTTTTGGCATATGGGTAACTCTAAATGTGTGAGCCCATATAAAACATGAAACTTCACATGTAGCTCTAGCTAAGTAAGACTATGAGCGTGAAAAGTGAAGGAATTAAATTGTAAGTTACAAAGAAATTATTCTAGCATGCACATCCTGAAATTTTACTAGACATTAAGCTATATAATTTCCTACAGCACTAAGAAGTTGAGCAAAAAGTCATAAAACAGTATACAGTAGCCTCATAACTAGAATTTTGTCCATCCTACGTGGTTAAATTTTATGGAGTCACATAAAATATCTTTGCAGCTCCCAAATGCCATAGAAGGGGGGAAATGGGAGGGTCTCTATTTTTATCCCTTTTTTCAAAAAGCAAGATATTAAATATTAAAATCTTCATTAATGCAATGTTGAACTGAAAGATGTAGGCATACATGTCAGGAAATGAAAGTTAAGGTTTTCATAGCACAGTTAACTCATACTGTAAGCATGCAGAATTTTGATTATAAAATTCTGACAGGTACGGCTAGATTTTTAAAGGTATTTCAATGGGAGTTAGGCACCCTAAATGCCTTTTGAAACCTGGCCCTTACACTCACAAATGAATACATATATCTATACACACACACACACACACACACACTAATATATACAGGACCACATTTTCAAAAAGGCCCAGCAACTACAAGTGGGGCCAGATTTTCAAAAGAGTGCAGTTCCCATTTAGATAACCTGCCAAAGCAAATCATGGGCTTATCTTTAAGCATGAGCATCCTCCCAATGGATTTAAATTAATGACTCACAATCTTAAAGTTAGGCATGTCTTTAAATGCTTTGCTGAATCAGGACCCATGTAAGGAGCTATGCTTTTTTGAAAATCTGGGTCATTCTGTAATGCAGATGAGATAAAATTGCTATTAAAATGTCAAGTATCAGAGGGGTAGCCGTGTTAATCTGGATCTGTAAAAGCAGCAAAGAGTCCTGTGTCACCCTATAGACTAAAAGACGTATTGGAGCATAAGCTTTCCTGGGTGAATACCCACTTCGTTGGATGCATGTAGTGGAAATTCCCAGAGGCAGGTATAAATATGCAAGCAAGAATCAGGCTAGGGATAATGAGGTTAGTTCAATCAGAAAGGATGAGGCCCTCTTCTAGCAGTCGAGGTGTGAACACCAAGGGAGGAGAAACTGCTTTTGTAGTTGGCTAGCCAGTCACAGTCTTTGTTTAATCCTGAGCTGATGGTGTCAAATTTGCAAATGAACTGAAGCTCAGCAGTTTCTCTCTGAAGTCTGGTCCTGAAGTTTTTTTGCTGCCTTTTTTTGCTACCTTTAAATCTGCTATTGTGTATCCAGCAAGGTTGAAGTGTTCTCCTACAGGTTTTTGTATACTGCCATTCCTAATATCTGATTTGTGTCCATTTATCCTTTTACGTAGGGACTGTCCAGTTTGGCCGATGTACATAGCAGAGGGGCATTATTGGCACATGATGGGGTATATTACATTGGTGGAGGTGCAGGTGAATGAACCGGTGATGGTGTGGCTGATCTGGTTAGGTCTTCTGATGGTTTCGTTGGTGTAGATATGTGGGCAGAGTTGGCATCGAGGTTTGTTGCATGGATTGGTTCCTGAGTTAGAGTTACTATGGTGTGGTGTGTAGTTGCTGGTGAGAATATGCTTCAGGTTGTCAGGTTGTCTGTGGGCGAGGACTGGCCTGTCTCCCAAGGCGTATGAAAGTGAGGGATTGTTGTCCAGGATGGGTTGTAAATCACTGATGATGCGTTGGAGAGGTTTTAGCTGAGGACTGGATGTGATGGCCAGTGGAGTTCTGTTGGTTTCTTTTTTGGGCTTGTCTTGCAGCAAAAGGCTTCTGGGTACATGTCTGGCTCTGTTGATCTGTTTCCTTATTTCCTCATGTGGGTATCGTAGTTTTGAGAATGCTTGGTGAAGATCTTGTAGGTGATGGTCTCTGTCTGAGGGGTTAGAGCAAATGCGGTTGTACCTCAGCGCTTGGCTGTAGACAATGGATCGTGTGGTATGTCCGGGATGGAAGCTGGAGACATGAAGGTAGGCATAGCGGTCGGTGGGTCTTCCGTATAGGGTAGTGTTAACGTGACCAACACTTATGTGCACCGTGCTGTCTAGGAAGTGGAACTCCCATGTAGATTTGTCCAGGCTGAGGTTGATGGTGGGGTGGAAGCTGTTGAAATCGTGGTGGAATTCTTCCAGGGTTTCCTTCTCATGGGTTCAGATAATGAAGATGTCATGAATGTAACGTAGGTAGAGAAGGGGCGAGTGGACGAGAGCTGAGGAAGCGTTGTTCCAGGTCAGCCATAAAAATGCTAGCATAATGTGCAGCCATGCGGGTCCCCAGAGCGGTGCCACTGGTCTGGAGGTATATATTGTCACCAAAGTTGAAATAATTGTGTGTGAGGATAAAGTTACAGAGCTCACCAACCAGTTGTGCTGTGGCATCATCAGGGATACTGTTCCTGACAGCTTGTATTCCATCTGTGTGTGGGATGTTTGTGTAGAGAGCCTCTACATCCATGGTGGCTAGGATGGTGTTTTCTGCATTGTAGTTTTCTCAGGAAATCAGTGGTGTCACAGAGATAGCTGGGAGTGCTGGTGGGGTAGGGTGTGAGTAGAGAGTCCACATATCCGGACAGTCTTTCAGTGAGAGTGCCAATGCCCGAAATGATGTGGCATCCAGGGTTTCTGTGTTTGTGGATCTTGGGTAGTAGATAGAATAAACCCGGTCGGGGCTGTAAGGGTATGTTGATTTGTTCCTGTGTTAGTGTAGGGAGTGTCCTGAGTAGATAGCGCAGTTTCTTCATGTATTCCTCAGTGGGATCTGAGGAAAGTGCCCTGTAGAATTTGGTATTGGAAAGTTGTCTGGCGGCCTCCTTTTGGTAGTCAGACCTTTCATGATGACAACAGCACCTCCTTTATCAGCCTCTGATTATAATGTCAGGGTAGTTTCTGAGGCTGTGGATGGCATTGTGTTCTGCATGACTAAGGTTATGAGGCAAGCGATGTTGTTTTTCCTGTAGGAGAACACTTCAACCTTGCTGGACACACAATAGCAAATTTAAAGGTAGCCATTCTGCAGCAAAAAAACTTCAGGACCAGACTTCAAAGAGAAACTGCTGAGCTTCAGTTCCTTTGCAAATTTGACACTATCAGCTCAGGATTAAACAAAGACTGTGACTGGCTAGCCAACTATAAAAGCAATTTCTCCTCCCTTGGTGTTCACACCTCGACTGCTAGAAGAGGGCCTCATCCTCCCTGATTGAACTAACCTCGTTATCCCTAGCCTGATTCTTGCTTGCATATTTATACCTGCCTCTGGGAATTTCCACTACATGCATGTGACGAAGTGGGTATTCACCCACGAAAGCTTATGCTCCAGTATGTCTGTTAGTCTATAAGGCGCCACAGGACTCTTGGCCGCTTTTATTAAAATGTCGAGAATACTAGGGAAGAGCAACAACATCAGTTTGAGTACAACATCCACAAGGGCCATGGCCTATGGTTTATGGGATATGATAGACACCCAGCCACCGAGTCTGCACTATGGCCTGTCAAACACTGCTATTTTTTAAAAATATCAAATCAGCAGAGGCAATTTTTTATAAGCTTCTCCTGTGATGGAAGGAAAACTTTTGTTGTGCTTTTATCTTGAATTCAATTAGAGCAGTGTCCTGTGAGAGATGATTATTTTACATTCTGCCAAAGGTTTTAACATTCACATCAATCTTAAATACAGATTTGCTGTTAATTTTGACTACTGTCACCGAGATAATGACCACTTCATCCTGAACTGCTTGCAGTTATGTACAATTATCACAAAGTTTGAAAAAAGATTAATTTCAACCTGCAACTAAATCAATAGCATCTTCTGCATTCAACTTCAACAAAAATACTTGAAACTCAAGTAACAGCTACTCATTAATAAAATTTTAGCTTCAGAGTCAAGAAATCACAGAATTTGGCCAGTCCAGCTAAGGGCAGCCAGCAATTCATGTCACTATCCCCTTTTTTTTACAAATATCAGCAACAGGGACATGGTTGCCATTATGCTCAGCAAAATGGAGACAATTCTGATCTCAACTACATGCTGGTGTAAATCCAGAGTAACTGCAATGAAGTTTCATAAATTTAAATGAGAGCAGAATTTGGCCCAAAATCTCTGAAGCCTTTTTGGTGAGGATACGGTGTGATCCAGCGCACTGAGCTCTGTACTTCGGCAGGCCATTCATCCGGTTTTAAATTGGATTGTCGTCTTTTTGGCTGGTTGTTCGCTCATCATGAACTGAGACAAAACCAGATGTGGTTTGTCCGGTATCAGATGAGGGACATCATTTTGAAGAGCACACCACTACACCTTTGTGGGTATGTCCTCATGTGCACCATGCATGCAAGGTCACGCCAGCACAGATGAAATGGTGTGCTCTTCAAAATGGCATTCTCCATGAAGCATGACCTCCTATGGTGGTATTGAAATGTCTGGTATTCTGTGAATGTCTGAGTGGCCATCCTACCAGGGCTGGGAGTCAAGAGATCTGCATTGTATTTGCAGCTCTGCCTGTTGGATGACCCTAAGTGAGTCACTTCACGTATAGGTTTTCCTTCCAACCCTTTGTCTGTCTCATCGATTTGGACTACCAGTTTTTGGAGCAGGTCCTGTTTTCCTATGTGCGGTGCCTAGCACAAGGGGGCCAAGATCTTTGCTGGTACCTGTAGGTGCTATGAGAATAATATTAATGTTAATGCTATAACTATTTAGTCAAATATTTCCAGCAAAACACTTTGGCACATGTGTAGTCCATTGACTTAAGCACATGTGTAACCCATTGACTTCAAAAGGACTATGCACATGCCTAAGTGCACTGCTGGACTGGGGCCATACAGACCACAGAATGTCACTTTTAGTGTATAGGTAAAACTATTGACCCATGGATAGAAAAATAAATTACCTCCAATGGGCAATAAAGCCTTTATACCCCATCTCGGACACCTTTCACTTAGTCACTGTGAGCCACCACCCAAACTATTTTACATACACAAACAAAAAAGACTTCATTATGATACAGTTAAAATTGACACAGTCTTTTGCTTTGAAATAGCTAGTGGACGGTTCTAGTTAAAAAACAATTAAATGCCGGACAGTGAGGAAATTTCAAGTTTTGATGTTTTATGCATCTTCACTCCAGCCCACCCTCCGCTTCCCGGTGGGAGATCCCACCTGTACCCACATCAAAGAAATGTAAGGCTGCCCCATGCATAGATTTCTTATTACGTAACAGAATCTCCTTTTCTTGCACTAGAGGATATAAAGAACACTCCAGTGGAGCTGTGCTGTCAGGGTCCTCTCAACTCTCATCCTCTCCCCATAAACATCAAGCAGATAAACAGCCTGTGGCTGTATCGTCTTTCGGCTCTGGTCTATGAAGAGGCAGTGGGGTGATATGTGCCCAGACTCAGACAACCCACTGCCTCCAACTTTTAGCTGTCTGGGGCCCAGGTGAAGGGGAGGATGCTTCCAAGGAAGTGGCCAAGTCCAAAACTTACTGCATTTCTAGAAGGTGGTTCTATAGAAAGACTTCTACTCCGTGCAAAGCTTTCCACACAAAAGCCCACTGCATAGAAAACGTTCTGCATGGAAAGTTTTGGTGGGAATCTTTCATAAACACTCATAGGGAAGAAAGTGGCCTACTCAAGTGTCCTCTACTTAAGAAGTTTTCTGCAAGAAGGGCTTTTAAGTGGGGCTCCTCCTTGCTCCCCAACAGACTTAGTGATTATAATTACCCCTGTCAATCCTATCACTGAATTTAGACATTTCAGTCGGTGGGTCTAGGACAGGGGTGGGAAAATTTTTTGGCCCGAGGGCCACATCGGGGTGCGAAACTATATGGAGGGCCGGGTAGGGAAGGCTGTGCCTCCCCAAACAGCCTGGCCCCTTGTCTCCTATCCACCCCCTTCCACTTCCCATCCCATCTGCCCCCTCAGAACCCTGACCCCTTCCAACCTCCCCTGCTCCTTGTCCCCTGACTGCCCCCTCCCAGGACTCCCACCCCAAACCACCCCCCCAGGGATGCCACCCCCCATCCAACCCCTCCTGCTCCCTGTCCCCTGACTGCCCCCCAGCCCCTATCCACACCCCCAACAGGCCCCCCTGGGACTCCCACCCCCTATGCAACCCCCCCTGTTCCCCTGACCACCCCAGAACCTCCGCCCCATCCAACTGCTCCCTGTCCCCTGACTGCCCCCCGGGATCCCCTACCCAACCCTCCCACTGCTGCATGCATGCAGCGCCGCCGCCCCCTTACCATGCCGCTCAGAGCGGCGGTGTGGCTGCAGGGGATGGAGAACAGCGGGGGAGGAGCTGGAGGCTAGCCTCCCCTGCTGAGAGTTCAGGGGCCACGCAGAACGGTCCCGCAGGCTGGATGTGGCCCATGGGCAATAGTTTTCTCACCTCTGAACTAGGAAGTACCTTGAATGGAAACTATTCAGTGTGCAGAATTTACAAGCTCTTGCTGATATCTCTACAGACTTTGTAAAATATGCACCATAAAAAATTAGTCCACATTTGTCACTCTGTAGAGATTGCAGTATCTCAGTATCTTTTAAGAATAAACAGCTAGTGCAGTTACTTGCAAGAACCTGGATCGCTGAGTGATTAAAAAAATTCCACTGTAAGTTCCTGAATGCAGTTATTAGTCTGTGGAATTTGTAAAGCTCCTTGCTTACTACTGTGGAACTTATCAGGTGCATAGGGCAGGCCTGTAAGACATTGTAAAGGTCAGTTGGTGCCTACACATGGGGCTTGTCTTCACTACCGAGGTAAGTCGATCTAAGTTATGCTACTGCAGCTACGTGACTAATGTAGCTGGAGTTGACGTGGTTTAGGTCGACTTCCCCTGGTGTCTTCACTGTGCTGTGTCAACAGGAGACACTCTCCAGTTGACTTCCCTTACTCTTCTCTGAGAGGTGAAGGACTGGGGTCGACTGGAGAGTGCTCTGCTGTTGATTTAACGGATCTTCATAGACCTGCTAAATTGACCCCTGCTGCATCGATTGCAGCAGTGTCAATCTCCCTATAGTGAAGACCAGCCCATGGTGTATTGTAGTCTCCATAGCAAAGGACTTGCAAGTTTCCTAAAACATCTAATAAATATACAAGGTACGTGGAGAAAAAAATTTAAAAGGTACTATACCCCCAAAATGTTAAACTATCCTGTGTACTAGTTAGCAATGAGACTCACTGCACACCCTACCTCCCTGTACCCAAGGGAGTTAGGAGATTGGGACTATAGCAATCCTTGAGGCAAAACAGTTCCATGCCACCCCATTTCAGAGCTATGCCTCATAGGTACAGTGCAGCCCCTAAAGTAGAATTTGGGCCCAAATCCTGAAATACAGCAATAAACATTTAACCAACATGTCAGTTTTGATTTAAATTCCTATCTTGAGTTTATAAAGCACAAAACAATATTATAGCCATCTTTTAATAAAAGGGAACATTTGTTTTAGCAAAATCAAATGGGAACTTAATTATGACCTTTCTGATTAAATAGTTCCAAGGCTTTTACCAGCATGCTCCAAACCTCATCCCCAGGGGATTTCTGTGGTAACATGAAGAGCATGACCGTTTATTTGGCTTAAGGAACACATTAATTTATCTGGTTTATAGAATTTAAACATCTGACGAATGACAGTGTGGTTGATTTTATTCATCAGCTAATTGCTTTGCCACCTGGAGCTGCAGCTTTATATATTCAGCTTATAAAAGATCTGAAAAGGATCTCAATTATTCTTTAATTTGTTCCTTGAATATAAAGTAGGAAAATCTGGCTTAATCAAACATTGTCTCAATTCTATTGGGATATGTCTAGTTACCTTATAACAAGGTAAGCTTTCATTTAATCATATGATATGATAATTCCCCACTTTCAAGCCAAGTATCCTCTTAGTTACAATCAATTTTCCACTGAAAAAATAAACATTGTCTCTTTACTGAAATCCCAGTAGAGGAAAATAGCCCTTTTAATGCAACTCGCTGTTAGTACAACCACACCAGGAATTTCTGTTTTGGAATCCATTAAGCCCCCTAATTTAACGTTGCTGGTAAATTGTGATATAGAGAGTTTTACAAATCGTTTTCTATGCACATGGCCATTGCTGGCATATTTGGAAGACATAGATAATGAGCACTCAGGCAGCATGGTGAAATCTATTAAATCTCACTTAATAAATGTTTTTCCATACAATGCAATTTTATTTTGTTTGGCATCCTTCATGCAAACATGCACCCCAAGAATCTGTGCAAATGTATCATTTATGATAAGTACAGTTAAATACTAAATAGCAGAAGCAGAGGGAATTATGATATATGAAGAACAAAGTATAATTTATATGCAAAAAAAAACTCTAGGGAAAAAAAGATGTGTTTTCATCTAAGATTTTAGGATGAAATGGAGTAGAAGAGGTAGGAATTGCAAGTGAAACTGTTCAAGCTGACAGTCGCTGCAAAGGGGTACGCTCTATGTGGTAGGAATGGCATGGAGGGATAGAGAAAGGACTGGATAAGAAGAGGAAATGGGGAGAGGAGGAGAGAGAAGCAAGCTTAAAATGAGCCCCTGGAGAATTTTAAAAAGCAAGGAGGGCAGTTTTGAATGAGATCCTCAAATGATGGGGAGTCATTGAAGTTGCTGGCAGATATAGGCGCTCATTTTTATGTATAAGGAAGCAGAAAGCAGCATTGTGCTCTGACTGGAACCTGGAGAGCTGAGAACTCTGGAGGCCACTGAGGAGAGGGGTCTAGTACTCAATGTAAAAGAAGGTGAAGTGGAATGAGATAGGTGTGATGAAATGGAACTGATGCAGTGTCCAGCACAGGTAATGCTGTAACAATGCAATGGGAAAAACGTACAAACAGAAGGCAGGAGCTCTGAGACAAGGATGACACTAATGTTACAGACAGGCTCTGATTTCCATTTGCTTGCTCTGGGAGGAAGGAGGAACAAAAAAAAAGTCATGTTTTAGATCAAGCGATTTTTTAAAAAATTTATTTACCTATTTACATAGCACCTATTGCCTTGGTGAACATGTGCACCAGCTCTCATTGCCCACGAAAAGCCACTCAGGAGGATACATGTACAGAACTGCCTGGCCACATCCAGGATGTCACACTAATATATGCTAATGGTCATTAATATTATTATTTTTATTATGCTAATTGCCTGATGAAATATTTACACCAAAATTGTCACCATGTCATGACCAGTTCTATTTTAAAGGTGACATGCACAAGGGGCAAGGGGAAAACTGATTTGAGACTGTTTATGTATAAAGAAGCCATAAAGCAGTGGTGGGCAACCTGTGGCCTGTGGGAAGTGGTGCGGTCCATAGGGGCATGCTGGCTGCCGCTTCCCACAGCTCCCATTGGCAGGGAATGGCAAACCGCGGCTACTGGGAGCTGCGGGCGGCGATGCCTGCGGACAGTGAATGTAAACACTGTCCTGCAGACTGCCAGTGGATTACCCTGATGGGCTGTGTGCGGCCCAGAGGCCACAGGTTGCCCACCACTGGCCTAAAGGGTTTATTTCGTTCTTTTAAAGAAATATTTCCCCTGCATGTGTTTTACATGAGAAATGTAGGCCTTCTCTACCCTGTTTTTCTTGGAAGACTATAGCTAGCTAGAGAACTGGATTAGGACAACACACTTTGTGCCCTTCGGTGGGAGAGTGAGGAGACATTAGAGGTGCAGACATGACCTCGGTGGACATTGCTGGCCAGGGGAGCCCAATCTTGTGTGCCTGACGCAAGTGCACTCCACCCACATGGGATTGGGAAGGAATTTTCCCTCCAGGACAGAGTTGCAAGGACTTTGGGAAGTTTTCACATTCCTATGCAGTTAGTGTGGTCACTTGCTGGCATTATCTAAGTATATCTTAACTAATCAGTTCTTTGCCACTAGAGGAGCCTCAGGCATTGGCAGGCACCTTGGTCTCTCCTGTACTGAGCCTGAGGACTGAAATGCTTTGGTCTACCTAAAGTCTTTGGGCTCAATATAGGTAGGGCCCTACCAAATTCACGGCCATGAAAAACACATCATGGACCATGAAAACTGGTATAACCCCGTGAAATCTGATCTTTTGAGTGCTTTTTAATGGGGGAGACCAGTGTTTCTCAAAATGGGGGTCCTGGCCCAAAAGGGATTTGCAGGGGGATCACAAGGTTATTTTAGGGGGGTCACAGTATTGCCACCCTTACTTCTACGCTGCATCCAGAGCTGGGTGGCCGGAGAGTGGCAGCTGTTGGCCAGGTGCCCAGCTCTGAAGGCAACTCCCTGCCAGCAGCAGCGCAGAAGTAAGGGTGGCAATATCATGCCATGACATCCTTACTTCCACACTGCTGCTGGTGGCGGCTCTGCCTTCAGAGCCAGGCTCCCAACTAGCTGCTGCTGCTCTCCAGCTACTCGGCTCTGAAGGCAGCACCGCTCAAAATAGCAGTGCAGAAGTAAGGGTAGCTGTACCACAACCACGCCTACAATAACCTTGTGACCCTCCCCTTTATGGGTCAGGACCCCTACAATTACAACACCATGAAATTTCAAATTTAAATAGCTGAAATCATGAAATTAACTATTTTTAAAATCCTATGACCGTGAAACTGTCATGGACCAAAATGGATCATGAATTTGGTAGGGCCCTAGATATAGGGATATCCGGGTGAAATGTAATAGTCTGTGAAGTACATGAGGTCAGATGAGATGATCTAATAGTTTCATAGAGCTTTCAGCCAGAAGAAACCATGTGAATGAAAACTAAGTAAAGGCTGATCCAGAGCCCAATGGATTCAATGGATAGACTATAATGCATTTGGGGTCAGGCCCTAAAGGTAGAAAAGTGGGGGGGGGTTTCCCCACAGTTTATTTTTGTTAACCAAAAATATTGTTTAACCAAAGCAGCGTGCAAATAGCTGGGAAAGATGTTCCATCCAGGATCTGAGATGGGCACGAAGACAACCAAGGTGAGGGGGAAGCAGGTCCAGGAGAGCAATTTCCTCAGCCCAAACCATTCTGCCCAAACACTCTGTCCCACAGCTGGGGTAAGGAGTAAGCAAAACAGCTCAGTGGTTTAGAGCTAATGGAAGTGTTGACTATTGAAAAAGATAGCATTGTCTAATGACCTTTCTCCTACTTATTTTATTTATTTATTTTGCAGGAGCTAATGTTTTTTTAAGCACAGTTTTATGGTGAAATTATTTTCTTGAATTGAATTTTATCTCACCCAGGATTTACAGAATGTCCCAGCGGATGCTGCCTCCCTCAGTTTAAGGCCTGCTGAGCTCAGGGCAACAAAAGTCAAGGAGACACAGAGATAGCAGTCAGCAAAGCAACCTGGCACTCTGACACCCTTTTCATTATCACAATGTAACCCATATTAGGAGAATATGGATCTCTAGCCTCACTCCAGTAGCTAGTCCACATAAGTTGATGTGTCCGCTATTACTTCCCTCCAGCAGACTTATTCATTTGGTTCAGAGAGACACACTTCAGTCTTTTAAGCACTGAAGGTCTCAGGTTCAGTCCCAACAGTTGGCCCAGGCAAGGTTGGATACATGTGCATATCCCAAAATAGATGCAAGGCCAGATCTCGGATGCATTCTAGTTCATTCGACTTTTCAACTTGTCTGGGTGCACTGACAGGGTTTTTGAAAATAGGTATGTCATGCTGATATGTGTACCGTTGTCCAACACACCTAGATCTCTGAAAGTTTAACCCATCATTTTTCAGTTTCCACTTTCATTTTGTTTGCAGGTTTGATGTACATGACAAAGAATCAAGTAGAAACATATAGGCCATATCCTCTCCTCTTCTATTTGCATATTACTCATTTTGACCAATCGACTTACTCCTCTGTTATTTTTCACATTCTGCATCATAAAAAGTCAAGTATTTAAACACTTGAATGTGACTAACTGGCATACTTTTTTGTACCTTCCCTGTAGAATTTAACCTGTAATGTCAGAAAATGGACCAAATTCTGGTTTCAGTTACACCTGTGCAACCCTTTAAAGTCAGAATGTCCAAAAGCAGAATTTAGCCTTATACAATATGTACAGATAACATTTAAGAGCAACATTTTAATGATACAGAATTCAAGCACAGATGTACCAAGTGCTAAATGCTCACTCTCATTTTCTGAACAATTAAAAGACTCGTCAGTTCAGGTAGCTCTGAAAGAGAGATTTCAGCAACTATTAAACAGCATTATAATCAGTCAACCCCTTACAGATTCAAGAAGAAAACAAGGAAACTTGGCATGCCAAGTCTTCACCCTTTTTTGATAAGCCTATTATGCCAAGCGGATTAATGCAACGGTCTCCACAGAGCACCATAGTACACAAACAGCCATGGCCTGACTTGACTTTTCCTATTATCCGAACGTAAGGACAAGAGGACCTGATTCTCCTGTCAACTGCACCAATCTTACACCTCCTGATATAAACAAGATCAAAATTAGGCCCAAAATTCTGGTGTGTTAGGATCATGGTAGCTGTACTATGTAGGAATGGAACAGTGTTCCTTTAAATAGTTTTTGAGCCTTCTAGTGGCTCTCACTGTGTTCTGTATTTTTAGAAGATGCCAGAAGCCAGTCAGAGAGTGATACATCTGTAGCTAGGCCTTGCATGTTTGTATATATTTAGTGAACATGGTATTTGGGACCCAACTATACCCATATGGTTCCTCCACGTTGTTTTTCGTGTGTAAAGAGCAAAAGACACAACAGTGGCCATACACCAGGACTTAAGAAGAGACATTGGCCAGCACTGGAGGAGCTATCTGGTGCTATGTTTTCACCAAGGATGACGGTATAGGTCATTCTCCCAAATATACTGGGCCAAATTCATTGCTGGAGTGAACCCATTTCACTCAACAGAAGGATGGATTTGGCCCATTCTGTCAAATCTGATCTTTTGTAGGTAAATAATCTCCTTTTGCTGTAAGGCTTTAAGGCATTTCTCCAGTTTTGCCAACATAAAGCTGTTGCAGTTGATAGTCTACCACTGAATAATACACTCAATTTCCTCCAGTGAGAGGCATAAGAGTGACATTTTCTAATTAACTAGATCTTCCTGCATTTTGTAGAATGAAAACAATAAATGAGTGTAAAAAAAAAAGTCCATTCAGAACAGTTTCTCACACTGACTGGTTCTCACAGGTCTTGGACTCTTCAGCAAAGATCTGTGGCTCTCTCTTTTTCTCCTTCATTGAGTGTGCTCTCTGTCATCTCCCCACCCCCTTTCCAGGATCTCCTTCCAATCTTAGGCAAGTTATACACCCTTGGTAATACCACTGAAAATTTTCTTCCTTACACTTACACCTGCCCTTATCACAAATGCTAGCTGGTATCAGCTTTCTCATAGGACAAAGATATGCTACTTGGGCATTTTCAAGACCTCTTAGCTCTTCTCCAGTCTATCCCTACTAGGGTAGCCAGGTTCCGGGTTTTCGACCAGAAAGTCCGTTCGAAAAAGGGAGCCTGACAGTGTCTGGTCAGATCTACTGACTGTAACCCACAGTCTGGTTACTGCAGGCAGGGGAGGCCCAAGTCATCGCTGTGCCAGCCCCTACTTAGCCAGGGCCACCTCCTACCTGTGTCGGGTGGCTGCAGCTCCCAGCCCTGGCTCCGCAAGAAAGTCCCTCCCGACCCAGGCAGAGGTGGGAGGAAGAGGGGACGAGCAGCAAGCAACAATGGGAGGGGGAAAAAGGAGTCAACAGGGGCAGGGCCTAAGGGGGCAGGGGCAGGGCAGGTGAGGCTCTGGTATTCCTACTGGAGTGTCCAGTTTTTAAATATTACAAAGTTGGCAGCCCTAACCTCCACTCAAGTTCTCTCACAACCACAGTGTTTCCCTCAAGAGCTCTCTCTATCCCAGGCCTCCAAAGGCCGCTTCTACACAGCTCCAACCCCCCACGTGCACACAAGCTCTCTGCTGTCCTCCTCCACCTATTTGGTTGTCTTCTGCCCTACTTAAACCTCTGGAGCTCTTTGTCCTCTTCCTGCCATCCACAGCTGAGTACATGAATAAATGGTGCTATCAGCTCTCCATGCTAATCAAAAGAAACAACACTAGAGGGAGCCATGCTCAGTAGCGGTTCCTGTTATTTTCCATTCCCCTCCACTCCATCCTTCCTTCCTTCGTCCTTGCTGCATAAGCATTGCTGTCTTAGCAAAGAAAGTAATTAAAATGTCTGAGTTTTTCCTCTTGGCTGACCTGCCCCAACCCAGATCCAGCTTCTCCGCAGCATAAATAAATACATTTCAATTATTTCAAAATCAGGCTCAATTCCTAACATTAAATGAAATGAGCAAATACTGGAGTTCAAAAACCCATCCGTTTTCTCTGCAGCTCATCTGGATAATAACCTATTCAGAGCTGCACACCGCTGTGGGATCTGCAGCCAGGACTACGGAAGGACTAAAAATCCAGATCTTTCAAGTCCTCTCCTAAGAGCCTGAGAGTCAGGTCAAAAACATGAGGTAAAGCAAGTATGTGTGTGACCCATTGGTCAGTGTGCACTGTGTGTCTCTTTCCCCTCCTCCCTCATGCCCAATTCACAGAGGATATCGATCCATTACAGCTCTCCACTGATGGGCCTGTCTTTTTAGCTGAAGAGACTTGTACTTTTAGCACTAGAGGTTCCTGGTTCAGTTTCTGGTGTTGGCAAATATAGCAGCCATGACATGAGGTACTTGTTAGCGCTAGTCACAATTTTTCATTTAAAACTTTTTTCAATTAAAAATATGTTTTCTTAAATGACAATTCCCATGGGAAATGTGTGTTGTTTTCACATTTTCTGATAAAGACATTATTTTAGTTTTGGTTTTTCCACCTTCCTTCTCTTTCTTTTTCAATCATTTTTCTTCCTCTCCCACCCCTGTTTTTTCCCCTTCATTTTGCCTTTGAAAAGTGGGAGGGAAAGGGGTAAAATACCTAAAGATTGAATTCCCAATTTTTGTTCAGTTTTTAAAAACAAACATTTTGGGGGCATATTCACTTATAAATTGGAAAAATTCAAATTTTTTTGGTGGAACTTAATCACTATTTTTCAACCAGCTCAAGTTCCACTGGTGGTAATGGGCAGTGCTGATAAAGATCCAATTAAACAGCACTCCCGGCAGTTGTTGAAAATTGAAAGACCATCAGCCTGAACTGTCCTCTGCTATCTGAAAGTTGTCACTCCAGATCAGAGTTGAGACACACTGGTGGCCACAACAGGTAGGATGACACTGCTGCTGCCCTTCCTCTGACTGTTCTGTGGATAAGAACTCTATTTCAAGCACTGCTAATGTGGCTTCTTTCATAGGCACTACATTCACTTTATTTGAATAAAAGAAATAGCTTAATTGCCAACGTATAATACACCAACTAAGGAAGTCTTCAATTTTTCACTGAGATTCTAGCAGAACAGTTGTCATTTTCTCCTCATAATACACCTCCAAATATGGAGATGGGGAAACAGAGGATATGGAAAGAAATAAAAGGGTGGAAAAGAAGACTCTCCTTTGCCTTTCAGCTCCCATTTCTCCTTTTTTCTAGCCTTCATCAGCATCTAAATTCAGCATCTAGTGACAAACCACTACTGCCATCTTCCTACTCTAAAGAGTAGGTATTTCAGACACAGCACTTTCTGTCAGTGACTGGCAAGCAGTGCTAATCGAGTACAGTGCAGCCCAGTCAAGCCACTATGGAAATGGGCAGCCATGCCAGAAATTACTTGAGAAAGTCAACATGCCCACATAATTCAGCACCAGATTTAACAAGGACAAATACACGATACTGTATTTGGAGCGTCTTTCTCAACTGTTCCCAGTTTCGAACCCAAAGATACTTGCCTGCCACACAAATTCCATGTGGTCTCACTTCTATTGTTGAAAATTATTTACCTCAGAAATTAAGCATTATGAAACTGGGGTTACAGAAAGAGTTGTTTACACTAAAGGAAGATCCCACAGCATTTTAAATCTCTTGAATTAATACATTTTTTCCTCTCTCATTACGGGTCTTTGTCACACATTGAATCACTCGTTTGGGCATTGGCAGGCTGAGGTGTATGATTTTGGAGAGAATATAATCCAAAACCATTTACAGAATGGGAGGGAGAAAGAGGGAAGCAGTAATGCTGAAGAGATGTAGGGGTGATAATAATGCACATCAAATTAGACATAAATTTGATATATGATATTTACTACCCTCACAAAATGCAAAGGCAATTTTGGGCAGCATACTCAAGGGCATCACATCAGAGATTAGGAAGGTAAAAATCCCTTTCTGTTTGGCTCTACCCAGGGATTATGATGTTGCTTTCTGGGTACCACAATATGAAGATAGATATTAATTCAGAAAAGAGCAACTAAAATTATCAGGGAGCAGAGGAGGGCTGACTTGAGGAAAGATTGAAAATGGCATATATATAGTTTAGATCAGCAATGACTGTGAGGGATGGGGAAGGGAACCTCATAACTGTCTACATATTTTAAGGCTAGAAATATCAAGACGACAAGTAACTTGTTTAGTGAATACAACTACAAGGGGAGGAATATAACTAGGAAAAATAGGAGGAGAGTAAGAAAGGAAAAACTTAGACTTAATACCTGGAAACACTTCCTGACATGAGCAGTGGAGTAGTCTCCTGAGGCAAGTGATGTAAGCCTCACTGCTTGGGTTTTTTAAAACTAGACTGGACAACACACTAGAAAATTATTAGGATTGGATGATCTAATACATCTTTTCCATCTTCATCTTCTAGGAAGTTGGATATTTGACAGCATAGTGAAAATTGTGACAGAAGAGTTATATCCTTACAAAATTCTGTTGCAAATGGCAGCTACAAGTCTTTGTCCTGATTTAACTTCCAGACAGGATTTTCTACAAATCCTCTGGCTTTTTCAGTCATGCATCCATGTTGTGTCTGCTACTCATAAATTAGCTGCTAATAAATCTAGACTAAGAACCTTTATGTCCTAATCTCTTTACAAACATGCAGAGTATAAGGTTTTCCCTGAAAGAGATTAAACCAAATCATCATCTACTTTAATGCTGTTAATTTTAAAAAGTTATTTCCCTTTTAGCTGTATATTTTTAACTAAAGTGTGAGGGCCTAGTTTCCCTTACACTGCTGTAAATCAGAAGTAACTCCACTGAAGTTAGTGGAGTTACCTCAGTGTACAAACCAGTGTTAGAGGAGAATCAAGCCCCAAATACAAAAAAAATGAAAGTAGTGCATTAGCAAAAGGCATACATTGCCACAGTAAATGAAGCTGTATGGATGGTATGTGACAGCTGCCTCATCAAACCAGGATGCTATGTAGAGATAATGTGATGCTACAACCATGTACTTGGCTACAACAATATAGTCAGCACTGTAATTACAATAATGACCTCCTAGAGCTATTGTGTCCTTAATTAAGTCTTTATCAGTAGGCATTTGCCACTTAATCCTAACTCACTGTAACTATTGCAGCGTATCATCTACATTTTCACAAAGAATTACTGTATCATATTTCTGTCACAAAGATAAAGGGAATATTTTAGTTCAAGTAGCACTTACAGAATGAAACCATATAATGTAAGAGGCCTATAGATGTCCTTTAAACAGCACTTCATGCCAAGTAAACTCCTCTGGTTTTCCCTCTACTACTCTGCTTCCTCCCAGTGTAAACTAAGAAAAATGGCATAAAACTAATATCACACCTGATTACACGGGTGATAAAGTGTGAAAACAGATTTTATCCAGCGATTCAGTGTACTGCACCAGAGGCACAAGTGCAATCGTATTCAAGTTTCACTTAACTATTTACCACTCATCATACATTAGTTCACAAATTGCTTGTAGTGGCTACTGACAATGCCAGTAATACTGCCTTTCAGTGGAAAAGTTCTCCTGAGAAGCCCTTTCTAGTGTATTCTTAACCTAAACTAATTGCATACATAAATAGTTTTATTAATTTATGTTCAGCATCACTAACAGTTTTGCAAAGGTGCACAATCCCTTTCAGTAACAATGGGAAGGGTATGGGGGAGGGGGAGGCATTCTCTCTGTTGTGTGAATGGCACTACTGTTAACACAAACATGGAATCTTTGAGTGGCTCTGTCAGTTCTACTTTACTTTGACAGACTCACAGGCACCAGAGATGAGAGCAATTTTCTGCTTGTTTACTTGAGGGATTCTTATTCTGACTCTGGAAACCTGACTCAATGCCCAATTTCCACCTCTTCTCAGTGTCTTCTTTGATATGAGTATTTCCATTATTTCCTCCCCTATTCCTTCCACTCCCCCTCCCCACAAAAAAATTCAGCGTGATGGATGAGACGAGCATAGGTAAACTTAAACTAAAAAAAAAAAAAAAAGCAGGATAGTCTCCTGTGTATGTCCATTTTATCAAAAGGTAGTCTCAGCACCACCACCTTGAAGTAATACCTGATGAAAAAGGCAAGCGCAAGATACATGTAAGTTCCCCCTGTACTAGTACAGACTTTTAGTCACCAGGAGGCATTAGGTTGACTCAGGGTTTCTTATTGTTGGCCATCCCTTTTTCTCACTAAGATAAGAAAGTATCAAGGTAAACTTTTCAAAACCACTAAAGTCCCATGTTCAAAAGTGACAGGCATTTAAGACCCTTAGGATATTTCTACACCACAATTAAACACCTGTGGCTTGCCTATGTCAGCTGACTCAGGTTCGTGGGGCTCCGACTATAGTGTTTAATTGTAGTGTAGAGGTTTTGGCTTGGGCTAGAATCCAGCTCTGGGACCTCCCCACCTCATGAGTCAGATGACATGGGCTGGATGTTTAATTCTTTTGTTTAATTCTTTTTGCTCAGACAAACAAGTTTGGTTATGGTTTGCAGGAGATAGTGGTGCCCGCTTCCTGTTTACAGTGGTGATAGTGGTGCAGGCTGCCTGTTTACAATGTCACCTGAAAGTGAGAACAGGCGTTCACATGGCACTATTGTAGCCGGTGTTGCAAGATATTTATGTGCCAGATGCACTAAAGATTCATATTTCCCTTCATGCTTCAATTACCATTCCAGAGGATATGCGCCCTCGCTGATGACAGGTTCTGCTCCAAAAGCAGTGCAGACCAATGTATGTTCATTTTCATCATCTGAGTCAGATGCCACCAGCAGAAGGTTGATTTTCTTTTTTGATGGTTCAGGTTCTGTATTTTCCGCATCAAAATGTTGCTCTTTTAAGATTTCTGAAAGCATGTTCCTTGTCCCTCTCAGATTTTGGAAGGCACTTCAGATTCTTAAACCTTGGGTTGAGTGCTGCAGCTATTTTTAGAAAAGAAAAGGAGTACTTGTGGCACCTTAGAGGTGCCACAAGTACTCCTTTTCTTTTTGAGAATACAGACTAACACGGCTGCTACTCTGACAGCTATTTTTAGAAATCTCATATTGGTACCTTTTTTGTGTTTTGTCAAATCTGCAGTGATAGTGTTCTTAAATCAAACAACATGTGCTGGGTCATCATCCGAGACTGCTATAACATGAAATATATGGCAGAATGTGGGTAAAACAGAACAGGAGACATACAATTCTCCCCCAAGGAGTTCAGTCACAGATTTAATTAACACATTATTTTTTTAAACAAGAGTCATCAGCATGGAAGCATGTCCTCTGGAATGGTGGCCAAAGTATGAAGGGGCATTTGAAAGTTTAGCATATCTGGCACATAAATACCTTGCAATGCCAGCTATAAAAGTGCCATGCAAACTTATGTTCTCACTTTCAGGTGACATTGTAAATAAGAAGCAGATAGCATTATCTCTCATAAATGTAAACAAACTGGTTTCTCTTAGCGATTGGCTAAACAAAAAGTAGGACTGAGTGGACTTGTCGGCTCTAAAGTTTTACATTGCTTTGTTTTTGAGAACAGTTATGTTATAACAAAAATCTACACTTGTAATTTGGGATTTCATGATAAAGAGATTGCACCATGTATGAGGTGAACTGAAAAATATTATTTCTTTGTTTATCATTTTTGCAGTGCAAATAATTGTAATAAAAATAATATAAAATGAGTACTGTACACTTTGTATTCTGTGTTGCAACTGATATCAATATATTTTAAAATGTAGAAAAACATCCAAAAGCCTTAAGGAAGTCCAACTGGTCTTTTTGTTTCATTTGATACCAATACAATGGGCTCTGCTCTGCTGTTACCAAAAGAAGCATGCCTAATTGCACATCTGACTGCTACATCTTAACAGGCCTGAAATTTGAAGGACATGTTGAGGTTTATTCCATTTGGAGAAGAACTTCAACTACCAATCTCATATCTTTCTCTGCATAGGAAGCTTGCAAAATAATCACGTTTTCTTCTTTGGATTTAGAACCTTATCCAAAATCTTTCCATTGATTCCAGTTAGTTTAGATCATTGCTTAAATTCTGTTTCTACCAAGGTTCAACCTATAGATATTACAATAGCCTATTTTTCATTTTGATGTATTCAAACTCTCCAACCTTCTAGAGTTTTATTTTGTTCAGGATTTGTATTTTACTTGCCCTCCTCTCAGTTTTATGACGACATCTACCAATATCATTTGCATACAAAACAATATATTTTTCGTTATTATTGACAGTACGTTTGTCTCATTTCTCAGATGTTACTTCTGAAGCGTGCAAAGTTACAGAAAAAAGGGCACAATTTTAAAATGCCATCTTAAAATATTAGGTGGGCTCTGACAGCCAAGAGAAACCACCAAGGCAATTTAGCAGTAAGTGGGATATTTCATCTTAAGTGACCCCACTTTATTGCAGCACATGTAACGCAAGCTCACACTGGCCAGATCTATACTGAAACAGATATCTGGACACAAGGATGAGCTAAGTTTGGAGCAGAAGCCAAACTCGAAATTTTCTTGCTTTCATAAATAGCTGTTAGATCACTAACATTTTTAACATGGGGGGAGGGGTATTGATTAAATGTGATATAACGAAGCAAAGTCCACTCCAAGAAAAAAGTGAAGCCTGTTTAGCAGTTTATTATGAAAGCTATGCCGCCTATCAATGACAGCAGAGGGTGGGGGGAACCACCACGCACCAGATATTGCACACTCAATCGCTCTTGTTGAGTTTGAAATGTGCCAACTAAACAATAGAGGGAAGCAGGTACTGATACTGAACTAGAACATTGTCACTGCTATAACCAACCCACGTTCACTGGAGCTGCCAATTATTCCCAAATCACCATTTTTTTCCCTCCCAAAGATTGATCTCCTGCTTGAGGCTCTTTCACACCCATAACTGAAGCATCCCTAGTGGCATGTTGGCTAATTAAGAGCAAAAACCATCTCTTGATGAAATAATGCTGTCACTGAAAAGGATGTCTATATTTTTTTAAAAATTCTTAATCAGGCTGGAAGGAGTGGTATCTTAACACTTGTATTAAGCACAGGAAAAAAGTCTATAGCTAGCAATTAACAATGATGAAAAGGACAGCAGTTTAAAGCATGTTGCCATGACATTTTTATCAAACTAATTGAGTTAGCTAGGCCCAGCAGCTGCATATGCTTATTGTCATTTAGTGTTTGGACAGCAACACATCAGTCACTCAGTATCAGAAGGTGCTGAATTTAATAAGTCATTTTGACACTGGTGTGAAACGAGCAAATCAGCATTCTGAGGAATGTGTTCACACTCCGAACAGACAGGCAGGCATTCTAGCCATGTGAGGTGACACCAATCAACAATAACAACAATAAAAAAAAGAGAAGATGAAAGCCTGGAGAGGAAACAGGTAGAGATATTACTCTGAAAAACTAGTTCTGTCCTGTCTCTCAGTTTAGTTAGTTGGTGTCTAAGAGGTGGATTTCTAACAAGTAATGCTAAATACAGAACACAGTTTAAACAGCGTAAATCTCATTTATTATTTAATCCATACACGGATTATCTAAAATGAACTAAAATTAATGCCATGGAAATCTTTAGGGACTTTGTACTGTTCTAACAGAAATGCAGAATACTTGCTGGGTGCACAGCTAAGCAGTTTTTAAACACAACGGCTGCATTGTACATGTATTCTGAGAGCCTCCTGCACAGGTCATTCTGACTGAAGCCCATAGGAGTTTTGCCTGTCTGAGGACCTCAGGCTCAGGCTTTTCAAGTCAAATTGCTGACACCCTCAACCTGTTCTCCCCAGCCCCTCCCATCCGTTTGCCTACTCAGCAGATAATGTCTAAAATTTAGATTTCAAGATCTTTGAAGCAAAAATTGTCTGTCTGTGTTTTCCATGAAGCACACACATTGGTGAATTATAAAACAATTACAATTACTAAGAATAATGGGACACTGGAGAAGTGAATGCTGGAGCAGGAGTTCCATCGCTTATTCATAAGGGACACATTCTCCTCCTACAGTGACTTTACCCTGACCTTTTTGTCTCCTTTGTGGCCTGTAATACCAATGACATCTCAAACCTGCCATGCTGCTGGGATTCGTGCAGGCACAAAGGGGACTTTATGGTGCTCTTCTTTGTAGGGTTGCCAACTTGTTAATACTTAAAAACCAGACACTCCAGCAGGAGTGCCGGAACCTCCCTTGCCCCACCTCTTCCCCCCTGAGACCACATCCCTGCCCTACCTCTTCCCCCGAGTCCCTACCCCACCTCTTCCCCTGAGGACCCGCCCCCTGTCCACTCCTCTTCCCCCTTTCCCCCGGAGCTCACTGCTTTTCCCCTCCCATCCAACCCCCTGCCAGGGCTGGGAGCTGCTGCCACCCGACGAAGGTATGAGGCAGTAGGGGCTGGAGTGGGTGATGAGCCAATAATGGCCCTGAAGAGTGTCAATTAAGTGATCCAGACACAGACTTCAGCTGGTGTAAATCAGAGTAGTGACTTCAATAGCATTATGCCAGTTTACAGTAGCTGAGGCTGCGGCCCACTGTTTGCGCAACCAGCATGATCCCAATATCGAGTCCCACTTTCCTCAGGCCTCCTTGAACCCCAGGCCATATTGAGATACAGAAATCTGTGGTGTTACTTATCACGCCTGCACTTCAAGTATAACCACACCATGCTCACTGAACTCAGAGTCCTGTCTCAGCAAGCCCTGGGATCAGTCTAAAACTTGGGATGGTACTTCTGAGGACTGTTTCTTTGCTGGTTGTTCCAAAGACATGGTCAGGGGCCTAGCCTATGGCATTTTAGCTAATATGGGAATATACCTAGCAAGGTGAGCATGATGTTATTACTGCTGACAGATCAACAGGCCAAGTATGGAGCCAGTGAAAGATGGTTGAACTGCTCACCATTTTATTCAAGAGAAGGAAGAGTAAAACTCTCATGAGAAACTCTCACCCCACAATGGAAGTCACACAGGCAAAAATACTTTCTGCTGGGCAGGTGACAGGAAAAGTTTTATTGATTTATATTATGTTGTTTGGATCTATTTCTCCTGGAAAACTCTAAGCCTTTCTGTAGGGTCTAGACAATGCCAAAGTATGGAAGAGTTAACAAGCATCCAGTAATACCAATGGTGCTCTGAAATCAAACAATACACATCACCCATGCTAAGCAACATCCTTAAAAAAAGGACATTAGCAAAATCATTATGCCTCTCTTATTTGAGTAGCATTTTTACAGTGGTGGATAAATACTGTGAGAGCAAGGGGAGCATCAGTTTAGGCCAAGGACTCCAACTCCAACCCTCCGTTCTTATGAGAAGCACCATCGTTAATGTCGCCACAGAGCAGACATAACCTCCATTTATTTTGTTAGTGATGGGCTGGTGCAGACTCCCAGGAGCACAATATTAAGTTTCCATCAGCAAAGTGAAAGGGCAGTTGGAATGATTTCCTTGCCTTTGGTAGAGTCACCCCACCTCTGGACACTGCTGTACCTCCTCCCCTCCCCCCCCGCCCCCCCACAGCTGACTTCTTTCTGGCACTCATAAAAAAATACTTCATTCAACGAAGGACAATTCTGTTGCCACTGGAATAAATCAGAATGCACCACGTGGCTGGTACTCCCCTCACTCCCATTCCTCACCTCATAAGGTCTTCATCCCCAAGGTCAGTGACACAAGGTGAACATTCTTCTCTACCTAAGTATAGCTTTAGGAACAAAATATAAACATTGCCAGCCACAAGTCTCTTGGGAAGTATGTTGTCTAAAAAGCGTCAGTTCCATTTAAGCAGAGGAGAAAAAAATCATAGAATCCCCAGTCCCTCAGCCAGTGTAGAGGTATGTGTGAAACATATCAGAGGCTAAGGGGGAAAAATTAGTGGGAGCTCCTGGTTAAACTATTGCAAGCATATCGCCGTTCTTAGCTGTTATAAACAAACGTGTTTTTTACATACTAGTTGTTAAAGTTTTCAATAAGGATTAAAATGAGATTAATTGGGGGTCTGGGAGCATAGGGAGTGCTTGGCAGGGAGAGCTTTATGCGGTCCTGGCAGAGGAGTAAGAGATATGCAACCATGGAAGAAAGGGTGGGGGAGAGAATATGAAAGACACTGGACTTTAGCAGCCTAATCCAACAAACCTTCATCACATAAGCACTCCTATTGAAGTCAGTAGGACTAAGGGTTTGCAGCATTGAGCCTAGTAGAGAGAAGTGCTAGAAAGAGAAGACCAGAGAATATCACATCGATCCAGGCTATCATCCCATAGAAAAAACGCCATCAATTTGAGATTCAATCTTTATTTTTTCAGGCCACAGATGTTAACTAAGCTATTTTTTTCTTTACTAAAAATTACAGCTATTTAATTTACACTCCATGTTTTTCAGAGGAAAGTGAGTTCCTCAAGTTCTACATACTCTGCAACAATTGGTGACAAGGTTAGAACTTTTGCCAGTGGTACTCAAGGAACTTTAAATCTGATTTAGCCATCTTGTGGTTCCCTAACTGAAAAGTATGTAATCTATCACAGCGGTGCTTACACCAAACCTTGCAGTCCTGACTCCAACTGTAACAGTTTTACATGGCACAATTTAGAATGTGTGGTACCCCCTGGAATGTGTAACAGTCTCAATAAAAATGTTACTAGCTGAAATTATAATAGACTTTTACCTCTTTGATCCTTCTTCCCACACCCTCCCTGAAAAACCTCACAGCTGAGTGTGTGGGCTCCACAACTTTTCTCATCCTGTTGCTAAGTTGCAACATTAACAGTAGGCAGCAAAAGGCAATTGGCCTAAAAGGAACAGAGAGCTTTCCAAGTCCTTCATCCTTAGCTAATATCTTTTCCTTCCATGTACTTACCTTGGGATTAACTCAATGCCCAAGAGGAGAGTTCAACTCTAGCAGTCTGATGAGAGGCTGATGCTAATGCAACTTCTTGGTTAGCTGCCAAGCTGTGCAGTAATAATGTACACAGAGTCCACATCTCCTTCATGAAGAATAGGAGTTTTTCCACCCTGTCATCAATACAGCAAGTTTGCACTATGCTGCAGAGCATGAAATCCGATAGCATACCTAAGCTTGAGTTACCAATGGAGCTATTAGGTTATGTTGTGAGTAACTGTTTCCAAAGGCACATCAGACAACTTCATTGAGTACTGTAAAGAGGCTAGCTGGGGCTCGACCCTTTCCGGGGCAGTGGGGAGCCACACTGGTTCACTACACACAGTTGATGTTTGGGGAAATTAGTCCGGCCATGGGAGTTTCCCTCGACGGCCCTTGTGCAAACTGAAATAAGCACCGTAAGCCCGGGGCCTAGGTCAGGGAGGGGCAACAGTGAGTCAGCAGTATAGAAATAAGTCCAGGCCCTGGGTCAGGGCAGGGCAACAGTGAGTCATGTGCTCAGGCTCTCAGGCAGGGACTGAGCAGTAGCAAACCGTAGCAATAAGCCCAGGCCTCCAAAGGACCTGGAAGACCTGCTGTGTCAGTGGGGATCCTGGCCGCAACACACTGACATGGGCTCTGGCAATGCTACAGCCAGACTAGGGTCGGCTGCTCCCAGGCTACTTCCTGACTCTCCCTCTTGTGGTACTTGGGTCCAGGTGGTGTCCTCCGGGGCATCCAGCACCATGGGTTCCTCGGGGTAGCGGGCGCAGGGCAGGCCCGGCAACCCCTCCGGGTAGCGGGCGCAGGGCAGGCCCGGCAACTCCTCCGGGTAGCGGGCGCAGGGCAGGCCTGGCAACCCCTCCGGGTAGCGGACGCAGGGCAGGCCCGGCAACTCTTCCAGGCAGCGGGCGCAGGGCAGGCCCAAAAAATCCTCCGGGTAGCGGGCACAGGGCAGGTCCGGCAACTCCTCTGGGTAGCAGGCGCAGGGCAGGTTCGGCAACTCCTCCGGGAAGCGGGCACAGGGCAGGTCGGGCCAGTCCTGGCGTGCACCTTGGGCCGCGGGGGCTTCCCAGTCGCGGGATAGGCTGGAGGCGTCTGACCTCCCCAGTGACTGGCCCTCCAGTGAGCTCTGAGGGCGAGCCTTTATACTTCCGGTCGTTGTCTGACCCTCTGAGGGGCGGGCTCAGAGCTCCCTGGCTCCGCCCACTCCAGCACCCGGACGGGCTCGTCCCTCTCCGAGGTGGCGGGAAGCCACACCACCTCACTACAAGGACCATAAACTTGGGAAGACATGTTTGTGCAAATGTATCCCTATGCCTCCAACTTTAAAGCACGTATAATACCACCAAGCAAGCTTTTGCAACTGTATAGAGCTTGAAAATGCCAATGTCCTTTCTTTTTTGCAGTAGCCAATCTTGTGCCTGCTTTCAAAAATGTTGACCCCTTTTCTACAGGGCTCAGCTCTGCCACCCTTACTCAAATTGTATGGTATCTTACAATGCAAGTAGCCACACTGATTTCAGTGATATTATTCACACAGTAAAGTACTATTCAATATAAAGAAAGTTAGCAGAATCTAGCCCCTAAACAAGATTGGCTATTTTGCATCTTCCAAGGTGAATGAACAACTTTATTTTGTAATTCTCCACACTGAGGTGATGGGATATATGATACCCTGTATTATCCAAGCATGTCCATCAATGTGTTACTGTTTTCCCTTCTTCTAAAATAAAAGTCATGGTTACTCTGTGGGTATGAAACACTTAACACATTCATAAATATAAGACAAGTGGTAAGATGGCTACATTCTGGCACTGGATTTCATTTTTTTAAGCCTAGTCCAACAGAGCATAGTGGATGATTTCTCTCTTAATTGAATGACTCAGATCAGGGGCTGTGGAGTGCCATTTAAAATGGGGAGCCCAGATTCCTTTCTTCCTGACTCTCCTCTGCCCCTGTCAGACATGGCCACACACAAGCAGCCTGACCCTCTTGCCCATGAGCTTCTACACCCACCACCTCCATATTTGATAACTGCGACTAGGCACACAGGGGCTCACAGCAGCACTCAGGTTTGACCAAGCCAAAAAGTGAGTGGGTCACAGCCCAGGTGGCCCCCACCCCTAACTCTGCAGCATATGACTAAGGTCAATAGGAACAAAGCCACAGGAATGATGCAGCCCAAATTCATAACTGCCTACACAGGTCAGGTGTTATATAGAGCAGCAAGTTAATGACAAGCATATTGGTGACTTTATTTCCCTTTTCTCATTTCCAATGGAATTTTAAATACACCCACTTTGGTCTCTCTTTTAACATCTCTCCCATGTCAACAGCATATGGAGTCACCTGGCATTGAGGTTATGTCTACACTATAAAAAAGACCCTTTGCAGCAAGTCTCAAAACATGGGTCAGCTGACCCCGGCTTGAGCTAAGTGGCTAAAAATAGTAGTGGAGATATTCGGGCTCGAGCTACAGCTCAGGTTCTGAAACCCAGCAAAGGGGGAGGGCCTCAGAGTCTGGACTCCAGCACCAGCCCAAACATATTCACTGCTATTTTAGTCCCATAGTGCAAGCCTGGCAGACCCAAGTGAGTTGACCCTGGCTCTGAGACTTGCTGCCATGGGCTCTTTTCTGGCAGTGTAGATATACCCAGATATACCATACACCAATGCTTTATACCTTACTGAAAGGGTCAGATCAGTGGCTTTTGATTTTGAAGGTGGCACGTGTTTATGAAAATCTAAATACCTTGTATGAGTAATAGCATTTCTTGTTCCAAACACCCTATAGATATTCGTAAAAGTTTCCAAATATATCATGGGGAATAAGGTAATGGGTCAGTTAATATTATTAGCAGAGGTCATGGGATTAAGAACAAATAAGTTGCCTTACAGGTTTCTGCCTGACTCCCCAACCAAACCCATAATAGGTAAAGTGACAGCATTGATGTTCAAAGCTACTCCCAATCAGGTATCTCATATCTGGAAAGGTGCTTTTACAGCAAAGAATTTAGCTGAGGGGCAGTGTTGTCTAGCAGCCCAGAAACAGGATGGGAACTCAGGAAGCCCAACAAAAACCTTGAAAACAAATGAAGAATTGGTTTATATGTGATGGGACCATTTGCCCCAGAGCACAAGAACCTCAAGGAGAGTGTTAGGCAAGGACTAATACAAAGGCTATTCTAATTCCATTAAAAAGCCTTCATTTTAACTAACAGCAAGCCCCAAAGTAAAGCTAAAAAAATTAACCAATTGCAGACTGCACACAGCAGAGATGGTTCTTTCTTCTAAAAAAATTAATCGTGATTAATCACACGATTAATTGCACTGTTAAACAATAATAGAATACCATTTATTTAAATATTTTTGGATGTTTTCTACATTTTCAGATATATTGATTTCAGTTACAACACAGAATATAAAGTGCACAGTGCTCACTTTATATTTATTTTTGATTACAAATATTTGAACTGTAAAAAACAAAAGAAATAGTATATTTCAATTCACCTAATATAAGTACTGTAGTGCAATCTCTTTATCATGAAAGTTGAACTTCCAAATGTAGAATTATATACAAAAAAACCTTCATTCAAAAATAAAACAATGTAAAACTTTAGAGCCTACAAGTCCACTCGATCCTACTTCAGCTAATCGTTCAGACAAACAAGTTTGGTTACATTTGCAGGAGATAATGCTGCCTGCTTCTTGTTTACAACGTCATCTGAAAGTGAGAACGAGTTCGCATGGCACTGTTATAATCGACATCGCAAGATATTTACGTGTCAGATGCACTCAAGATTCATATGTCCCTTCACGCTTCAACCATGCTGATGACAGGTTCTGCTTGATAACGATCCAAAGCAGAACGGACCAATGCATGTTCATTTTCATCATCTGAGTCAGATGCCACCAGCAGAAGGTTGATTTTCTTTTTTGATTTTTCGGGTTCTGTAGTTTCCGTATTGAAATGTTGCTCTTTTAAGACTCTGAAAGCCTGTTCCACACCTCATCCCTCTCAGATTTTGGAAGGAACTTCAGATTCTTAAACTCTGGGTCAAGTGCTGAAGCTATTTTTAGAAATCTCACATTGGTACCTTCTTTGCATTTTGTCAAATCTGCAGTAACAGTGTTCGTAAATCAAACAACATGTGCTGGGTCATCATTCGATACTGCTATAACATGAATATATGGCAGAATGTGGGTAAAACAGAACAGGAGACATACAATTCTCTCCCAAAGGAGTTCAGTCACAAATTTAATTAACGCACTCTTTTTTAACGAACATCATCAGCATGGAAGCATGTCCTCCGGAATGGTGGCTGAAGCATGTAGAGGCATATGAATGTTTAGCATATCTGGCGCGTAAATATCTTGCAATGCTGACTACAAAAGTGCCATGCGATGCCTGTACTCACTTTCAGGTGACACTGTAAATAAGAAGCAGGCAGCAGTATCTCCTGTAAATGTAAACAAACTTGTTTGTCTGAGTAATTGGCTGAACAACAAGGAGGACTGAGTAGATTTGTAGGCTCTAAAGTTTTACATTTTTTGTTTCTGTGTGCAATTATGTAACATTTGTAAATTGCATTTTCACGATAAAGAGATTGCACTACCGTACTTGTATAAGGTGAATTGAAAAATACTATTTCTTTTGTTTATCATTTTTACAGTGCAAATATTTGTAATAAAAACTAATATAAAGTGAGCACTGTGCACTTTGTATTCTGTGTTGTAATTGAAATCAATATATTTGAAAATGTAGAAAAACATCAACAAATATTTAATAAATTTCAATTGGTATTCTAGTGTGTAATAGTGCGATTAATCGCAATTCATTTTTTTAATTGCAATTAATTTTTTTGAGTTAATTGCGTGAGTTAACTGCAATTAATCGACAGCACTACTTTCTTGTACCCCTACACTACCAGAATTAGAGCTGGCCACACTTACTTCAAACGAGTACTCTTTGCTTCTCTATTCTGGGTCCAGCAGAACCTTGCAAGCAGCCACCATTCTGTGTGCTGGGAGAAGGCGTCTACCTGCTGCTAGTTATATCCTTGGGCGGCACCACCTGGTGTTAGGAATTCAGCATGGCAGCTTCCCATTGACCCTAATAGGGACCTGCCCAGTAGTACTTTTGTTGCTTTTATCTGTGTCCTTGAAGTCTTTGCGTTTCCAAAGTAGGTGTAGGGGGCAAATAATTGTTTAATGGATAATGCACACAAAAATCCACATTCAAACAAAAAAAATGGGGAGGGAAATGGTGGGGGGGGGGCAAAAAATAAAATCCTCAACATGGAAAGGTTGAGAAGCTGGATTGGCTGAAATCAAGGCGTAGGGAGAGCTAAATGCCTATAAAGCTGGTCTCCAGGTCTTAAACATGTAGTCTAAGGCTATGCACACACTATAGCTTAGTATCAGGATGCTAGCGCCCCTCCTCTACATGTGCTACATTGATGACATATTCATTATATGGACCCACGGGAAGGAGGCCCTTGAGGAATTCCACCTGGATTTCAACAATTTCCACCTCACCATCAACTTCAGCCTGGACCAGTCCACACAAGAGATCCACTTCCTGGACACTACAGTGCAAATAAGTGATGGTCACATAAACACCACCCTATACTGGAAACCTACTAACTGCTATATTTACCTACATGCCTCCAGCTTCCATCCAGGACACATCACGATCCATTGTCTACAGCCAAGCCCTAAGATACAACCAAATTTGCTCCAATCACTCAGACAGAGACAAACACCTACAAGATCTTTATCAAGCACTCTTAAAACTACAATACCCACCTGGGGAAATGAGGAAACAGATGGACAGAGCGAGACGGGTATCCAGAAATCACCTACTACAGGACAGGCCCAACAAGGAAAATAACAGAACACCACTGACCATCACATACAGCCCCCAGCTAAAACCTCTCCAGCACATTATCAACGATCTACAACCTATCCTGGAAAACGATCCCTCACTCTCACAGACCTTGGGAGGCAGGCCAGTCCTCGCTTACAGACAGCCCCCCAACCTAAAGCAAATACTCACCAGCAACTACACATCACACCAAAGAAACACTAACCCAGGAACCAATCCCTGTAGCAAACCTCATTGCCTACTCTGTCCCCATATCTATTCTAGCAACACTATCAGAGGACCCAATCACATCAGCCACATCATCAGAGGCTCATTCACTGCACATCTACTAATGTTATATATGCCATCATGTGCCAGCAATGCCCCGCTGCCATGTACATTGGCCAAACTGGACAGTCCCTACGTAAAAGAATAAATGGACACAAATCGGACATCAGGAATGGTAACATACAAAAGCCAATAGGAGAACGCTTCAATCTTCCTGGACATTCTATAACAGATTTAAAAGTAGCTATACTTGAACAAAAAAACTTCAGAAACAGACTTCAAAGAGAAACAGCAGAACTAAAATTCATTTGCAAATTTAACACCATTAATTTGGGCTTGAATAGGGACTGGGAGTGGCTGGCTCATTACAAAAGAGCTTTGCCTCTCCTGAAATTGACACCTCCTCATCTATTATTGGGAGTGGACTACATCCACCCTGATTGAATTGGCCCTATCAGCACTGGTTCTTCACTTGTGAGGTAACTCCCTTCTCTTCATGTGTCATTATATAATGCCTACATCTGTGATTTTCACTCCATGCATCTGAAGAAATAGTTTTTTACCCACAAAAGCTTATGCCCAAATAAATCTGTTAGTCTTTAAGGTGCCACCAGAATCCTTGTTGTTACTATAGCTTAAGTCAGTATAGGTTATGTCGCTCAGGAGTGTGAATAAGCCACCCCCTGACCGACCAAAGTGCCACTGTGCACAGTGCTATATTGATGGGTGAAGGGCTGGAGTAATTAAGCAACAGGAAAGCATCTGCACTAGCAGTGTTACAGCAGTTGCGTTGCTGTAAGCTTTGTAATGTAGCCATAGCCTAAGTTGGACTCAGTTCTAGTCAGGCCTTAGTTTTGAATGGGCAGGATCTATTTTTTTCCATTATGAACCAAGGCCTAACCAGAACTGACTCCTAGGCTGGAATAATTTAACTAGATTCTGGAAACTATGTGTACAGGGGCTTGGATTTAATTTACTTCAGGCATGAGTTCTGTGAAACTAGGTCTTTGGGTAGGTTGATTGTGTACATAGATAGAATCTGAACCCTTGTAAATCAAATTAATTTACATTTGATGGGACTTTTAAATTTAAAATACCCTATTCTGAGAGGTATAATAGAGTCCTTCCTGTTCTCACTGGTTTTAAGTGACTCTATGACCCATAATTCCATACTACAACTGTAGCATGATACTGTGGTTTCCCAAAGCTTCCAAATATGGCAAAAGAGATAATGTGCAAAAATTAGACATAGTGAGTAAACATGGGAGGGGGTAGGGATAGGGTCCGCACAGAATAAATGGAAATCACTGTCACTGGTGAAAACACTTTACTAAACTTCCCTACCAACAGTGTCCTAGGTTTGCAATGGGTGTAAGTGAGTACCACTCTGCTGCAGTTAATGGAGTTTTCACTGCTTACCACAGTGGTGAATTTAGCTTCCTATTTTGTAGTGGTTTGGAATTTTTCAAATGCAGTAAGCCACTCCTAATGCAGTTCTTCGTGGAATCTGCTGTGCCTAGGTCTGAAGTCTTTTTTGGAATCTAGGCTGGCCTATTTTGGGTTGGGGGGGCGGAGCAATTCTTTTGTTCTGAACTTTATTTTATGGATTCTTTCAATCATTTAACACCACTTCTATGAGCTTCACAGTTTCTTTTTTACAATTATTTATCTATTATTCAGTAGTAACACAAATGTATGCAGCACTTTACAAAGATATAAAAGGACAAGGTACATGGCCTGATGAATTTTCAAACTTGAGTGGCTAAAGAAAGACACCAAAATCTTGATTGGAGCAGTGTCTGGGGGGGTCTAGCGGCCGCTGGGGCTGGAGAATGGGACATAGTCCCTTCCTGTTTGTGGGATAACAATTCAGCTGCAAGAAATTATGTAGATATTGACAGTTGGAGATAAATGCAGGGAGGCTCCACAAAAGAATTGGGTTTTCAGAAAGGATTTAAAATAATAGGACTGTGTTTGCCACATGGACAGTGGGAAACTGTTGCAAGAATAAGGAGTGGGAGGAGGAGATGAAGAAAAGTTGGGACAAAGGATCAATAAAAGCATAAGTACCAAGGAAGAAAGATGAGAACTTCTGGTCTATCATAACAGTTTGAAAAAGGATGTGGGAAGGACCAAGCAATGCTTCAGAATCATGTGATCCTCCAAAGCAATATTCATAAACACACTTGTTCTGAACATGCACAGTTTCAATTGTCCTCAAAAATCAAGGTAACTGCACACATGCACATGATTGGTGAGATTCACAGTACATACTGGGCTACTTTGTGCTTTCCTTGCCATGTAAAGCAACTGTAAACTCATTTTAACTGGCTGGTTAAGCCAGAAGTATGACTTCTTTGCTCACTGGAGCAGCATGAAGAAACCGGATTGCACTGGTGACTCTGGGCCATTAGACATTCGATTGCATGCACGTTTGCGGGACACAGTTGCACATACCTAATTTTGTAATTCAGGCCATTTTATGATCATAAAGCATGAAATGGTCTAATCTCTCATTCACAGACAATCTAGATCATATGGTGATTTGTCCAATGTAAGCAACGGAGGTTGGTAGACAAAAGATTTATACTTCAAAATGCCAAATATTAACAAGTATCCCACTAGAGTTGGATTGACAGGAATCTGGCTCAGCGATGGCACTTCCGATGTGTAAATATCATAGCAAAACCCATTACAGTTTGTTAGAATAACTCTACTTTACACGTTCATGCTGCTGTTGAAATGGGTCGTGTTCTGAGACATCTCACAAGCTGCAGCAACTGCTGTGAGATTATAAAAGCTGTAAATCAAACTGAGGCTATTCAGAAAATGAGCAATAGAAAACTTGTTCCCTGACTATGTGTTCCTTGTGCAGAATGGCTGGACTTTGTACTAATGTATGTTGTAAAATAAGGTTTAGAAACTGTGGGAGGCACCTGGACACAGAAGACTGACCCAGCTGTGTGACACCCAAAGATCCCAGGCTTAATAAGGAAAGATGAGAACAAGATAACATCATCTTTGCCCTATTCTGCATTGGCCCAAGGATCACGCAGCTGTAACCTTGACATTAAAGCAGTGGTGGGCAACGTGTGGCCTGCGGGCCGTGAGACAGTTTGTTGACATTGACCGTCTGCATGCACAGCTGCCCTCAGCTCCCAGTGGCCGAGGTTCACCGTTCCCAGCCAACGGGAGCTGCAGGAAGTGGCACAGGCTGCAGGGACATGCAGACCACCACTTCCCGTAGCTCTCATTGGCCGGGAACGGTGAACCGCAGCCACTGGGAGCTGTGGGGTGCCGTGCATGTGGACGGTCAATGTCAACAAACTGTCTCGCAACCCACCAACAGATTACCCTGACAGGCCACAGGTTGTCTATCACTGCATTTAAGTACTGCAGTACAAGACTGGTGCTCTTTAAAACCTGTGATAATGATATCTATGTGCATTATTTCCTTTCAAAATGTGTTAGATTTAATTAATAATGTATGTGTTGGCAAAAGCAGGCAGTCATTATTAACCCTCTGTGGGGAGCCCAGCAAGAGCAGCAGGTAAAGGAAGCAATGGTGTTATGTGAAACTCCCAATAGACATGTCCTGCTGACTTTTACATGGAATAGTCAAAGAAGAGCCAAGGTTAATTTGATATATTGGCAATTGTGATTGGCTTTATGCCATGCAAAGGGTTAGGATTGGAGAGTGAGGCTTAGTTTAGTCTCCAACAAGAGACTGCTGAATTGGAATTAATTTGCAAACTGGATACAATTACCTTAGGCCTCAATAAAGACTGGGAATGGATGGGTCATTACACAAAGTAAAACTATTTCCCCATGTTTATTTACCTCCCCAACTGTTCCTCAGATGTTCTTGTCAACTGCTGCAAATGGCCCACCGTGATTATCACTACAAAAGGTTCCCCCCCCCCGGCCCCGGCTCCCGCTCTCCTGCTGGTAATAGCTCACCTTACCTGATCACTCTTGACAGGTTTCAGAGTAGCAGCCGTGTTAGTCTGTATTCGCAAAAAGAAAAGGAGTACTTGTGGCACCTTAGAGACTAACAAATTTATTAGAGCATAAGCTTTCGTGAGCTACAGCTCACTTCATCGGATGCATTTGGTGGAAAAAACCACCAAATTTTCCACCAAATGCATCCGATGAAGTGAGCTGTAGCTCACGAAAGCTTATGCTCTAATAAATTTGTTAGTCTCTAAGGTGCCACAAGTACTCCTTTTCTTTTTGCTGATCACTCTTGTTATAGTGTGTATGGTAACACCCATGGTTTCATGTTCTCTATGTATATAAATCTCCCCACTGTATTTTCCACTGAATGCATCCGATGAAGTGAGCTGTAGGTCACAAAAGCTTATGCTCAAATAAATTTGTTAGTTTCTAAGGTGCCACAAGTACTCCTTTTCTTAGTCTGTATCCCTTATATCTAATGGGATTACTCAGGACTGATTCAAAGGATGGGGAGGAGATGTCATGTCTGAGCAGTGGAGCCTAGGGGCATGAGACCTCTAGAGAGGACTAAGGAGCATGGAGATGACTCATGCTACATCTGTACACCAGGGGTAGAAGGCACTGGACCACAGGAACACTGGAGGAAGGGTAGGCTATGACCTGACTCCACCCAGAGGGCACCTTTTGGGGACACTAATCTTGTATGGCAATCCTGGGACCCAGACTATGCCTGGCCTCTCTGCAGGTTGAGTTAGGATGATTTTCACCCCCCTCCCACTGTAGCCAATCTATGCAAGCCGATGCATTATGGAGCCCCAAATGTGAAATGAATGTGTAGCTTGGTGTTATGTACAAACCACTCTCCCATCCACACAGATTTCACACCACCTCGGACTCCTGGTTAGGTGAAATTTAAATGACAAAGGGCCTTTTGTTTACCTTGTCCACACAAACACAAATCTATGAAGAGCACACCATTTAAATGCAATTTGCTTGATCTCTGTACAATCAGTCTGAATTTTAGGTTCTGCTACTGGATGACAAGACAGTTGTTATGTAATTACACTGCCTTCATTTCAAGAGCAGTGGGACATAGCAATAATAAACTATATAAGTAGTATAAGAGTTAGATGTTTGTCTGCTTTTCAAAATTTATCTGGCTGGTCTGTATATTACAAAATAAATACCCAACTAAAAGTCAAAGATGGCTGGAAAATGCTTCACATCTTTGTTGGCTCTTCTTATTTATGTCATTAATACCAGGCATTGGAATAACAGAGAATAACGGCATAATTGTGGCTGGCACAGGAGAAAAAGGGCTCAGTCCTGGGGCTCCAGAGATTGAAGCAGTGCAAAGCAGTCGGAAACCTGTGCTAGAGGGGCAACCAAGGTTCTCCCATCACAGGGCACTGCTTGGGTGGCACAAAGCTGCTGTAGCCAGCTGTACACATCTACCTCCACCATTGTCGTAAGGGGTATGTCGGAGGCATGCCAGGTGCAAAAGGGGGCATAGCAGATTGCATGATGCTCCACCAGACTCTTGTTCACCAGATCCTGACTGCAGTTGCCCTGAAGCTACTCTTAAGTTACCACCAGGGGGCATTTTGGCCCTCAGCCCAGGATCAGTGGAGCAGGCAGGTGACATAGACACATCTTCTCCATCATCACCACTACTGCCACCTAGCTCCACTGAGTGAGTTGCAGGGCATCTAATGCATCCTGCCTTAAACCACAGTGGGCCAATTTTACAAATGTAGCTGCTTACCTGTGCCAGTCTCAGCTCCCTGTAGAGGAACTCGCACATGTCAAGTGGATCCCACAGTAAGCAGATGGCCTGTCTGAGCACAAGGAGGGTGTCTTCATACTATTTGACGCCTGGGAAAGGGTGGGAGAAGTCTGCCACAATGAAAAGTCTACCTCTTCACATGGGGGGGCAGGTAAACACAGCTCAGGCCACAACAAATTACTGGGCACAATGAATGAAAAAACAGGGATGGGGTGAAGACCAGATACAAAAGAAAGGAACTAGAAGGAAACATTCAGCAGGGGACCTCAGACTATGCCACTACTCCCTGAAGGAGTCCAAATATTCAGTGGATGCCACTCAGAGCATGCCACCTCTGAATGGACTAAGGAAAGGAAAGAGGCTGCACAATAACAGAAAACTCCCCTATCAAGCTTCTTTGCTCTTGAACTGATAGATGGCTCTCTTGGTCAGTGCCAGGAGGAGGCTGATGAGGAGATCTGGGCTGACAAATTATAGAAGGCTAAAGAGGATATGGTTGTGGATATAGACAGCTCCACTCCCTGACCAGTCTGCAAGGGACAGACATGAGCACAGAACACGTGGAAATTAACAACAGACGGACATCACATCTCCAGAGAAGTGGACATCATGTCACTGGATCTGATTTATGCATTTAGGTCCTGCTTTTAGTTTATCCTTGCACCTGAAAGTCTGGGCCATGTTGTTTTTAGCTATATTATAATTCTGGGCTTCCATTGTTTCTTCTCTTAAGAACCAACACACCAGCTGGGAATGCACACTATATATCAGGAAAAACATGCCATTCTACGCCACTCATTCAGAATATATTAGTTATGCAATATGCTTTTGCAATATTCAATATGTTTGTGTATTGTTAATATAATAATTTCAACTTGTTTCATTAGCTTCTACACTATAGTGGAGTTTTTTGAGATACATACTTTTAAGATGTATAGAACAGCTCAGTGGTTCTCAACCTGCGGCTCATGGGCCCAATCAAGACAGAGTTGTGGCCCATGTGACATCCTCAGGTAGTATTGGATGCAGCCCATATCACACATTATGGTAACATGCTGGTAAATAGGTTGAGAACCACTGGCAACAGATCCAAAACTATAAAACACAAGAGTGTTAATTTTTCAAACATCATCTTATAAACTTTTCTGACGTCATCTTATAAACTACTATAGTTGTTGCTAAAGCAACTTCTTGGGCCAGATCCTCAGTTGGTGTAAACTGTCTTCAATGGAGCTATGCTGATTTATACCAGCTGAAGAATTGGCCCTATAACTGATTTTCACATACTGCAGCCGGCATATAACATTGGTATTCTCCTTCCTAGGTCTGTCTGTGCAATTCTGTAAATCTACAAACTCTGTCACGAGGCAGAAGGAAGTAGAGTGGGTGCTGTCCACCAAGCCAGTTCTATAAAAGAAAAAGAAAAGAGGCAAAGAAGTTGAGGAAAGCTGGAGAAACTGGCTCAAATAATCAAGTTACCTCTATTCTCTTCTCCCAAATTCTGGAAAAATCAGGGTTGTGAATTAAAGCACCTTCATCCCTCAAAGAACCTTTACATTGTGCCACCCACATCAGTGCCTCTGAATGTACTGTTGGGATAATTTTTTCCCCAATGTTGTACTGTTCTTGAACACTTTCTCCACTGTATTAGCTATGTAGGGCATGATGGTGCATTCTTTGCACAGCCTGAATTCCCAATATTAGGGTTATTTGTATCCTGTTTTTTTCCCCTTCTGTTCTCCTGTAAGTCAAATAATAAAGTTGTCCTATCAGTTGAGGAGCCTCTCCAGGTTTCAGATTTTGTGTTAATGGACAGTTGTTACAATTTCTAATTCGATTTTCATATACCTCTTTGATTACAGGACTCCTAATCATTTTGTGTAGCTTTTTTCAAAATTCAGCAGCTAAATTACTTCTGTCTGTTAGTTCCAACATATCCCTTTGTTGGAATATAGCAACAGACTGACTTTAAGACTGTACAAATATAGACAGCTTTGACCAGGAACACACATCTGACATCATGTACCATTTGTGAGGACATAGTATTGGTTCTGCTTCTTCAGAGCTCTAAAAATATTACATGTATGTAATTATTTATAAATAACATTTCATATATCTTTGCTGTACTGACTTTCAAAACTAATTGTTAACCGAATTTTGGAGCTTTATTTAATTTTTTTTTCAAAAACCAGTTGAGAACAGGAAAATAAACTCCTAGAGAACAAAAAGATAAAGGAATGAAAGGTGGGGGGGGGAGAGAAAAGGAAGGAAGGAGGATATAGAGAGGAGAGAAGAGTTTTCATCCATTAGGAATTCATCAAAGATTTCTAAAAAGTTCTATTTAAAATTTCTCACTGGAGTACAGGTGTTATTTTGAGATATAACAAAGATATTAAAAAAACAGAAAGGGTTCAGAGCAGAGCTATGAGAATGACCTGAGGGCTGGAAACCTGCCTTTCAGTGACAGACTAAAATAAGCTCACTCTGTTTGTTTATCCCACAGAAGGTTAAGAGATGACTCAATCACTATCTAAAGATTTCTGACAGTAGAGGTGTGATGTACTGAGGACTGTGTTGGAATTTCAAGCTTTCACTTTACGAGTGGGGGTTTGGGGGGCACAGTTCCTGGTTTTCTCTGTAGGGAAGCATGCATGATCATAATCAGTCTGGAGAAAGCCAACCTAGTCCTGGTCTACACTAGGAGTTGAGGTTGAATTTAGCAGTATTAAATCAATTTAACCCTGCACCTGTCCACACGACGAAGCCTTTTTTTTCAACTTAAAGGGCTCTTAAAATCGATTTCCTTACTCCACCCCCAACAAGGGGATTAGCGCTGAAATTGGCCTTGTCAGGTTGAATTTGGGATATTGTGGATGCAATTAAACGGTATTGGCCTCCAGGAGCTATCCCAGAGTGCTCGATTGTGACCGCTCTGGACAGCACTCTCAATTCAGATGCGCTGACCAGGTAGACAGGAAAAGGCCCGCGAACTTTTGAATTTCAATTTCCTGTTTGGCCAGCGTGGCAAGCTGCAGGTGAGTGCAGAGCTCATCAGCAGAGGTGACCATGCAGAGCTCATCAGCAGAGGTGACCATGATGGAGTCCCAGAATTGCAAAAGAGCTCCAGCATGGACCGAATGGGAGGTACGGGATCTGATCACTGTATGGCAAGAGGAATCTGTGCTATCAGAACTACGTTCCAGTTTTCAAAATGCTAAAACATTTGTCAAAATCTCCCAGGGCATGAAGGACAGCGGCCATAACAGGGACCCGAAGCAATGCCGTGTGAAACTTAAGGAGTTGAGGCAAGCCTCCCAGAAAACCAGAGAGGCAAATGGCCACTCCGGGTCAGAGCCCAAAACATGCCGCTTCTATGACGAGCTGCATGCCATTTTAGGGGGTTCAGCCACCACTACCCCAGCCGTATTGTTTGACTCCTTCAATGGAGATGGAGGCAACAAGGAAGCAGGTTTTGGGGACAAGGATGTTGATGATGATGAGGTTGTAGACAGCTCACAACAAGCAAGCAGAGAAACCAGTTTTCCTGACAGCCAGGAACTGTTTCTCACCCTGGACCTGGAGCCAGTACCCCCCAAACCCACCCAAGACTGCCTCCCGGACCCGCCAGGCAGAGAAGGGACCTCTGGTGAGTGTACCTTTTAAAATAGTATTCATGGTTTAAAAGCAAGCATGTTTAATGATTAATTTGCCCTGACATTCACGGCTCTCCTGGATGTACTCCCAAAGCCTTTGCAAAAGGTTTCTGGGGAGGGCAGCCTTATTCCGTCCACCATTGTAGGACACTTTACCACTCCAGGCCAATAGCACGTACTCGGGAATCATTGTAGAACAAAGCATTGCAGTGTATGTTTGCTGGTGTTCAAACAACATCCGTTCTTTATCTCTCTGTGTTATCCTCAGGAGAGTGATATCATTCATGGTCACCTGGTTGGAATAGGGTGCTTTTCTTAAGGGGACATTCAGAGGTGCCCATTCCTGCTGGGCTGTTTGCCTGTGGCTGAACAGAAATGTTCCTTATGTTAGTCATGGGGAGGGGGGAGGAATGAGGGGCTAGCCAAGTGGTGGGGGAAGGCAAAATGCGACCTTGGAACGAAAGCACATGTGCTATGTATGTACTGTTAACAGCAAGGTTTACCGTGAAAGAGTGTACCCTTTGTTCTATAAAATGTGTCTTTTTAAATACCACTGTCCCTTTGTTTTTCTCCACCAGTTGCATGTGTTTCAAGAATCTTCTCCTTCCCAGAGGCTAGCAAAGATTAGAAGGGGAAAAAAACGCACTCACGATGAAATGTTCTCTGAGCTCATGCTGTCCTCCCACACTGACAGAGCACAGACGAATGTGTGGAGGCAAACAATGTCAGAGTGCAGGAAAGCACAAAATGACTGGGAGGAGAGGTGGCGGGCTGAAGAGAGTAAGTGGCGGGCTGAAGAGAGGGCTGAAGCTGAAAGGTGGAGGCAGCGTGATGAGAGGAGGCAGGTTTCAATGCTGAGGCTGCTGGAGGATCAAACTAATATGCTCCAGCATATGGTTGAGCTGCAGGAAAGGCAGCTGGAGCACAGACCACCGCTATAGCCCCTGTGTAACCAACCGGCCTCCTCCCGAAGTTCCATAGCCTCCTCACCCAGATGCCCAAGAACACGGTGGGGGGCCTCCAGCTACCCAGCCACCCCACACCAGAGGACTGCCCAAGCAACAGAAGGCTGACATTCAATAAGTTTTAAAGTGCTGTGTGGCCTTGTCCTTCCCTCCTCCACCACCCCTCCCAGTGCTTCTCTCCTCCACCACCTCTCCTGGACTACCTTGGCAGTTATTTCCCTATTTGTGTGATGAATTAATAAAGAATGCATGAATGTGAAGGAACAATGACTTTATTGCCTCTGCAAGTGGTGATCAAAGGGAGGAGGGGAGGGTGGTTAACTTACAGGGAAGTAGAGTGAACCAAGGGGCGGGGGGTTTCATCAAGGAGAAACAAACAGAACTTTCACACCGTAGCCTGGCCAATCATGAAACCGGTTTTCAAAGCTTCTCTGATGCGCACCGCACCCTCCTGTGCTCTTCTAACTGCCCTGGTGTCTGCACGTAACCAGTGGCCAGGCGATTTGCCTCAACCTCCCACCCCGCCATAAACGTCTCCCCCTTACTCTCATATTTATGGATATTATGGAGCGCATAGCAAGCAGTAATAACAATGGGAATATTGGTTTTGCTGAGGTCTAACTGAGTCAGTAAACTGTGCCAGCGTACTTTTAAATGTCCAAATGCACATTCTACCGCCACATTCTGCACTTGCTCAGCCTGTAGTTGAACAGCTCCTGACGACTGTCCAGGGTGCCTGTGTATGGCTTCATGAGCCATGGCATCAAGGGGTAGGCTGGGTCCCCAAAGACAACTATAGGCATTTCAACATCCCCAACAGTTATTTTCTGGACTGAGAATAAAGTGCCTTCCTGCAGCTTTTGAAACAGATCAGAGTTCCTGAAGATGCGAGTGTCATGTACCTTTCCCGGCCATCCCACGTTGATGTTGGTGAAACGTCCCTTGTGATCCACCAGTGCTTGCAGCACTATTGTAAAGTACCCCTTGCGGTTTATGTACTCGCCGATTTGGTGCTCCGGTGCCAAGATAGGGATATGGGTTCCGTCTATGGCCCCATCACAGTTAGGGAATCCCACTGCAGCAAAGCCATCCACTATGACCTGCACATTTCCCAGGGTCACTACCCTTGATATCAGCAGATCTTTGATTGCGTTGGCTACTTGCATCAGAGCAGCCCCCACAGTAGATTTGGCCACTCCAAATTGATTCCCGACTGACTGGTAGCTGTCTGGCGTTGCAAGCTTCCACAGGGCTATTGCCACTCGCTTCTCAACTGTGAGGGCTGCTCTCATCTTGGTATTCTTGCACCTCAGGGTAGGGGAAAGCAAGTCACAAAGTTCCATGAAAGTGTCCTTACACATGTGAAAGTTTCGCAGCCACTGGGAATCGTCCCAGACCTGCAACACTATGCGGTCCCACCAGTCTGTGCTTGTTTCCTGAGCCCAGAATCGGCGTTCCACTGCATGAACCTGCTCCATTAGCACCATGATGCCCACATTGCCATGGCTCGTGCTTTGAGAGAAGTCTGTGTCCATGTCCTCATCACTCTCGTCGCCACACTGACGTCGCCTACTCGCCCGGTTTCACTTTGCCAGGTTCTGGTGCTGCATATACTGCTGGATAATGCACGTGGTGTTTAATGTACTCCTAATTGCCAAAGTGATCTGAGCAGGCTCCATGCTTGCCGTGGTATGGCGTCTGCACAGAAAAAAGGCGCAGAACGATTGTCTGCCATTGCCATTGCTCTGACGGAGGGAGGGGCGACTGATGACATGGCTTACAAGGTTGGCTTACAGGGAATTAAAATCAACAAAGGAGGTGGCTTTACATCAAGGAGAAACAAAAACAACTGTCACACAGAATGGCCCCCTCAAGGATTGAGCTCAAAACCCTGGGTTTAACAGGCCAATGCTCAACCCACTAAGCTATCCCTCCCTCTGGTATTTCAGACAGGACTGAATGGAGGGAGTGGGGAGCAAATGAATACAAAACAAATCTGGTCTATTTCTTGTTTCGATCCATTCCATCTATCTTTTACATCTTTGGCTGGCAGCAGATGGTGCAGTAGGACTGCAAGCCATCCTCACCTCCTGCCTGCTCACCATGAGATGGTACAATAGGACTGTCTGTAGGACTAAAGAGAATGACCTGGTCGAGTCACTCCTAATTTAGTCCCTTTGCCCATGTCTGCCAGGGCACTCCTGACCAACCTTACCGAGACGGCCAGGAGCACCTCGGACACGATGAGGATGGTTTTCAGGCCTATTGCACCATCTGCTGCCACAAGGCAATGGGTTGCTGCTGCTGTGTAGCGATGCAGTACTGCTTCTGCCAGCACCCAGGTGACAGTGAGCTGAGCGGGCTCCATGCTTGCTGTGGTATGGCGTCTGCACAGGTAAGTCAAGAAAAAAGGTGCAAAACAATTGTCTGCCGTTGCTTTCATGGAGGGAGGGAGGGCCTGATGACATGTACCCAGAACCACCCGTGGCAATGTTTTTTGCCCCATCAGGCATTGGAATCTCAACCCAGAATTCCAATGGGTGGCAGAGACTGCAGGAACTGTGGGATAGCTACCCACAGTGCAACACTTCGGAAGTCTATGCTAGCCTTGGTACTATGGAAACACTCTGCCGAGTTAATGCACTTAATGTACTTAGAGCATTTTGTGTGAGGACACACACAATGGACTATATAAAAACGATTTCTAAAAAAACGACTTCTATAAATTCGACCTAATTTCGTAGTGTAGACATACCCCTAGAGTAAGGTCCATTGAGCTATGTCTCTCTGTGTTCAGGAACAGGTTGCGGTTTTGTCTCTGAGCTTTGGGGTTCTTGAGTATTACCATTCCAAATTCCAAGAAATAAAATAGTGTTACATTGCAACCTTCCAGCAAAAGTACTTTATGTTTTTATCTAATTTCTCTGAGCGTAGGCCATGGACATAACAACAAGGCTCTTTAGCCTTAGGAAACAAAGCCGCAACAAGATCCAGTGTCTGGAAGCAGAAGACAGACAAAAATCAGACAGAAAAAAAGCACACATTTTTAACAGAAAAAGTAATTAACCATTGAACAACTTACCTGGGGAGGTCGTGGATTCTCCATCATTTGAAGTCTTCAGATCAAGATTTCTTGAAGATACACTTTAATTCAACCAGAAGCTATGGGCTTGATGCAGGCATCATATGGTGAAATTCTGTAACCTGTTTACTGCAGGACGTCTGAGTAGATAACTATCATAGTCCCTTCTGACTTTAAAATCTACTATCTGTAAGGATTCCCAGATAGGTGAAAGCTGTTGAAGATAGATAGGTAATAACACTGATGTATGCATTCGTGGCAGCAAATAGTTAGCATGCCCCGCTAATAAACCCAGTAGTCAGAATAAAGTGTTTCTTGGAGAAGCTGAACAGTACAAATCTTCACAAATCAGCTTCGTGTAACTATTCAAAGTACATATTAACTATTTAATACAGTATTACAGTAGTTCTCAACTGGTGATCAGTGTCTATAAAGCACTTCCAGGTAGTCTTCAATGTTGCTTCTGTCACAATGGCTAATCATTGGTCAGTCACCTTTAATACTTCCTGCCAGCTATAACACATTTGTTAGTTTCCTTAGGGTGTCCACAGGCTTTTTATGCCTCTCGATAATAAAAGGTCAAGCACCTCTCTGCATCCTCAATGAGAGCTATGTAGGTGTTTCTTTCATGTAAATTTTGCCATGATCAAATTTGTGGCTATTACTAAAATGGAAGGGGCACAAATTGTAGAGAAACAAGCTGCAAAGTGGCCAGGAGAGGTAAGGGCAGTATGACCTGCAGGCAATGGGAGAAGATTTAGTATTAATACATGTTAAGTACTTCACCCAGGGAGAAAAAGCAATCAGCCTGGACACATATTGTGGGGATACAGCCAAACAGCAGCACCCCTTGCATTAAGATGAGTTTATTTTCTCCCTCTTGGTTATTTACTGTCTTAATATTATTTCCCATGCAGTCAAGCACTTTAGTTACCCTTCACAGATTGGAAGGAGTGGTGTGAGATCAGGACTGGATCCCCTTGAGGGGATTTCCAGTTAAAGAAGTGGTCTGCAATAAGAAAACATTTGAGAACCATTGCAAGATTATATCATTTCCAACACAGCAATAGAATTTCTACATAACACAATGTTTAGGGCTAAATATTCAAAGCACTGATTTCCATCTTCACACCTACACTGACGTCTCACTTGCCTTTACATTGACAAAACATCATCTGTGCAAATTACATCATGCTACTACAGTAGCTCAGCATCCTGCAGATCTGGATGGACAGAGGGAAGGGCTCTGAGAGTAGGGTGTGCTAACAAAAGCCTTTTGAAAATGGTGTGATTTCCATTCTGGTTAGGCCACTTTAGGGGACAGAAACTTACAACTAAGAAAATTAAATTCCTTTAACAACTGCAGGAATGCCTGTAATCCCTTTTATTAGCTGCTATAAGGCCACAACAGTTCAGATACTTTGCAAGGTTTAGGACACAAGATTTTGCAGGGGAATACTGACACACGGGAAAATAGTTTTGAACCTGGTAAAAGTACATGGTTTGATAAAATATGGCCTGCTTGTCATATATTTATCTCTGGAAGGAAACTTGACAAGTCAGACACTGAGACCAAAACCTCATTATTTACAGTCTTTTTAGGAACAGGATCTCTGAAAATATAATCTTATAGATGCAGCGCTGGAACTGGTTTTCTTCTTTAGATATGAGATGGTACCCATGGTATATGAGCACATCACAATCTTGAATGTATTGATCCTCAAAACACCTCTCTTTTATTCTAAAATGAGGCACAAAGAGACATGTGACTTGTCTACCATCACATGGGAAGTCTGGAGTGGCATAAGGAATCTGGCTCTCCTGAGACTGTGGCTACACCCCAACTGAACGATCCTTTCTCTTGTAAATGCCACCTAGCAACATTTGATCAACTCTAGGACCTATATACTGTTGTCCCAGACTTAAATTAAGAATTCAGGCCATAAATCTCTCTATGTCTCAGCTTCCCCTTTTGTAAAATGGGGACAATCCCGCCATTGTCACAGGGCTGTTTGTAAGTCCTTTGGAATCCTGGGATGCAAAGTGCTATGTGGATCCAATCCTGCTCCCACTGAACTCAGTGGTGAAGTACTCATGAACTTCAGTGGTGCACAACTGGACTGAACATACATCAAGTGCTATTACTCGTCAGATTTGGGTATATAAGCAATATTTCCATAGGGCCAAATCCTAAACTCCTTACTTGGGGCCAGACTGTGAATGCTTTAGTCACACTGATGAATAGGAGCCCCATTAAAGTAAATGGGACTACTCATTTGAGTAGCTTAGTGCTCTTCAGAGTGAATAGGGGGTTCACAATCTGGTTCTCAGTGCTTACTAAGGCAAAACTACCACTGAACACAATTGGCTGCCCATTCATTTCTGAATCTGCTTCAGGGTTCTGGTCCTAATCTGTAAAGACGTTAATGAAAGCAAATTCTAGCCACCTTAGGAGACTGGCTCTCTCCACGCACTTCACCTGTGACAGGTACAATCCACAAAGACATCATGGCTGATAGTCCCCAGAAGGCAACTATTTAGCACTGGCGTCAGCGTGTTCTCAGTGGGTGGCACCCAGCCGTGGAATTCCGTACTACCAGAGATTGTAGTAAGAGATTGGGACCTTGCTGTTTTTAAGGCACAACACATGACAGCAGATTTTCACCCCCAGACTTTTAGATATGCCTCCTAATTGTATGAGATTGTGGCAGATTTCTGTTACCAAACTGCCTGAGGCATCAGGTGATCAGGCTGAGGCCACAGGACCATTAGGGGAGGAGATGATGGAGCACACCAAGTAACTGAGTTTTAAAGCTTTATTGATAAAATAATAAAATAACAGCAGAGAGCACTGGGGGTTCCCCATGTCACTCAGAGGAAGAAAGAAAGCGTTAGTGCCCCAAGCCCTAAACCACTTTCATACTCACACCTGCACTACCCAAGGCTGGCCAAGCCTGGGTGTAACATAAGAAGAAGGGGAGGGGTGGACGGGAGTTCTTGTCCCGTGCACGGGTCGTCCAGGTCCACCGTTGATCTCTGATTTGCCTCAGCTCCTGGGAGGGTTTTTAAGTCCTGGGGTCTCTTGGGGGCGTCTCCTTTGGGGACCTTTGTTCCCCATGCTCTGTGTACCAGTTCAAACCGGCCTTCCGTGGCTTCCTCAGCTTTTCCAAAACACACTGGCTTCTGGGCCGTGAGACAGTTATTTTTCCCTCATTGACCTTCGTTGTCTCTCTCCTTTTTGAGACCCTTGCCATTTTGTTCAGCAACTCTCCTTTCTCACGGCTGGTTGGGAGGGGTGGACTCCCCCCCCTTCTTTCTTGGCAGGTAGCAGAGTGTGTGCAATGGCCTTGGGCTGGAGTCAGCTCCTTATCTTCGGATTGAGCTGGAACATCAAGTTAACCCATTCCTTTCTCCTTTCCTCCCCCTTCGGCCTCTCACCGCCTGTAAAGAAACCTTTCGTTCCGCATTCATTCATTTAATCCTTCTCGAAGTTCTTTCCAATACACACAAAAGCATTATTAACATATGAGGCTGGTGTTTACCCAGGGGACCCCCTGGTGGGGGGAGCTATATTGAGACAAGGTCATCACTAATCATATCCCTTAAGAACAGAAGCACAAAATACCAACAGTCGGGTATAAAGAGCTGCCTCAACAGATACAATGGTAATATTCAGACACACTGGGCAGTTTCTCCGATCTGGTTGAACTTGCAGGACCTGCTTTGCACTGCACTGAGATAAGAGAGCTGCTGGGTGTTGACTTAGTGCCTCCCCAGCATAAAATAGAGCAGCCTTTAAACTGCTCTATTTTGTGCCTGCCTGTCCTTGAGGCTATTCCAGTAGCTGGAAATCAGATCGATGCAGCAGCATCCCAGTCACATATCTCTTTCCCCAGCACACCCCTTATGTCAGGTGCTATAAATAACAGTACCATGGCTCTATACCACCAGAAGTTCCCCTAGGCAAAAAGACTAGTGCAAAGGGGCCCTACAGCTTCCTGGGCCAGTGTTTTTTTCTTGCAGTTGGAGATACATCATGTAAACACAAGTGCCACTTTTATTCAATCTGGCTAAGAACAAAGATACAGAGCACACTAACTGGATCCCAACTGCAGAACAGTAGAAACTGGGGTGAAATCCTGGTCTCAATGACAGCAATGGGAATTCACCCTAGGTTCTGTCAAAGTCTTTTTGTGCACAGTTGTAATGAATAGGATCACATCTTTTGCAGTTCAACACCAGTAAACTCAGGTTCTTGGAAGAATTAGACCAAAGCATTTGTGATGCATTTTGGTTTGGCAGTTCAAGGATTTTAGTTTGCCAGGGTTGAGAAGTAAATTTCCCCTTACCAGCAGAGGAAGCAAGAGCCTGAATGTTCCTCAGAACTCAGTTCTGGAAAGCATATCACATGCTACCATGTACTCCCTAAGCCAATCAAAAGCCTCATTTCATCTACTTATGGGATGGTCTCTCTTTCTCTCTCTCAATATACTCAGTACTTGACCTAAGGACATCTATGAGTATTCTCAAGAGCTGTAAGCATGCAGAACTGGGCATCAGCCACACAGAGGCCACTAGAGGACAGATTACATTTCTTTTAGTTTGGGGATGGGGAGAGGACAATGGACAATGGATGCATTTGGAATGGGAGATAGGTACTGAGGCACTGACCCTCAGCTGGTGCAAATCAGCATCGCTCCATTGACGTCAAAGGAGTGACACCAATTTAACCCAGCTGAGGAGCTGGGCCTAATTTTTTATGTCTCATGGGTTTGAGTAAAATTGCCCAAGAAACTGTTTTGGGGTTGCCTTTCTGAAGAATCCAGACATTCATTATGACAAGGAGTTCAAACACAGCAATCTCCAAAAACTCAACGCGCCAGGATGCCTGTAATTCTTAATTAACACTTTGATTTTCTGCTTCCCACCCTACTCCTACCATTTTTGGAAAACAACTACACTGGGAGCCATGTTCCCTGCTGGTATAGATTTGTGTAGTTCCAATGAAGTCAATGGAATTGTGCTAATTTACAAGAGCTCAGATTTTGACTCTGGATCGGTTTCTGTTTTTACTTGCACCACGTTTATGTAGTTATGCCAGACAAATACTGATATGCAAGCAGATTTAGAAATTATATAATATCTAAGACTTCTATAGCACTTTTTATCCATAGATATCAAAACACTTCACAAAACAGGTCAGTATCATTATCCCTGTTTTATAGATGGGGAAACTGAAGCAGAGAAATGCCTTGTCTCATGTCACCCAGCACACCAGTGACAGCGCCAGGAATTGAACATAGCTCTCCAGAGCCCTAGTCAAGTGCTAGCTCCACCATGAAACCTTTTTATATTCCCTTTTCACAGGGGTACATGGTCTCTACATGACTGAGAAATTAATTAACTTTAAAACCTCTACTTCAACCTTACCAATTTCACTACATGTGTATAAGCAATAACTCTACTGAGTGTTTTTATTTCTGTGTAGTTTAATACCTACTATGTCTAGGGAGTAATACTTTTGTTTTAATCCACACTAAACACTAGAATGTTGGACAAGTGAAGCATTTGATGGTGATGATAATGAGTAGCCCATTAAAGGTAATTTTTAAAAAGTTAATGAGTTCTTACTAAGGGCGGACATGTACTGTAAGGAAAAATGTTTGCAGAAAGAATATAACTTTTGAGCTTTTTATTTTACTACATAGGGATGCTATAAAACTTTTTAATATGCTTTCAATTAATCCAACAATGTAGGCAAGGCTTGGGTTCTATTTTTGTACTTGCTTTGCTACAGTAAAAAACAGAGGTCTTGTTTCCTTAGGAATGTAACTGATATATGAATTAATCAGCCATCTTTACCACCGTTTTCTATTGTATGTCCAAGGATTCAATTTTTTTAGTTTGTTCTTAATTAAAGAAACTTGGCAACCAAGTGATTTATTGATAATGAATCTTGCCATTCCTTTAGTTGTACGGTCACTTTTGGCCACTATCTGAATTTACCAACATAAATAAAGCCTCTCAGTGACTAACCAAAGTTAAAGAAGCAATAAATTAAGCCCACCAAGTACACTTGGTTAAACCCTTAGCCAACATAAATACAAGAATGCCTTTTCTTGTGATACGCTTGGTACAATGACATCATCAGTTTCCAAACATCACGACCACAGCCAAAAACATAATACAATTCCTTTAAATGAATCAAGTTGCAACAGTCTAGACTTTGTTGCAATGGTTGTTCAACTTCTGGCATCCCTGCCCTCTGCTCTCAAGTGAGCACATTACAGAATAATCTATATGTTGATCTCAATTTTGCATTTGCGGTATAATTACATTTTGGCAGGGACACATCACTCTTATTCTCACTCCACAAGAATGTTTTGAAAGTTACTGAAAATTCAGCACTTGTCAGCTGAGGGCCAAATATTGCCCTCACTGTGTGGAACTAACTGCTCTGTGGGAAGCAACGAGTGAAACAGGGCCATGTCCAGAAATATCCTCAATGCCCAGAGCAGATGGCTCAAAGGGGCCCAGAAGAGGAATATGCATCCTGCTCCTTTACAGCCTGTCTACACTGGGAAAATATTCTCCATGGTGTTAATACTGGTTACAGCAGTGGTGTAGACCCAGTTGAAAGTAGCGAGGCTTATTTGCAATTAGCTGGTTTCAAAACTATTAGGTGACACCAATTCAGTGAAAAACTGGTCCCATGACTTTAACCATCTAAAACTGAATCTACACAACACCTCTAATTGCTTTGAAATTGGTTAGAAAATTTCCCTTCAAGCAAAATTGGCCCAGAGTTGCACTTGTGCATTGGGTATAGCACAGGGAGCTGCTCCCATTCCCCCTACAAGAGCACCACATGACAATCCATCCGGGCTCCTTTAGGAGCTAGAAGCCAGACCCACCTAGCACACCCAACAGCTCACCATAGCCTCGGGGAGTGTGCTCAGCTTGCTCAGAAGAGACTTATGATGTGGTTTGCAGCAGATACTTGGGACGAGAGATGTTGTTCCTTTCTCGGGCACTCGTAAGAAGCATTTCAGACAGCATTGGTCCTAGAACACTCTGAGCCACACTGTCTTGCACAGACAGGAAGGGTCTGGGATACCATGGTACACCTGCTTATGTCCCACTTGCACAGCTTAAAAGAGCAAGGGCAGTGGTGTGTGCTGCCCCCTAGTGCCTGCCTCCAAGTCAGCAAACCACATTTCCTCAGGCACTACGCACTGGCAGACATATGAGCTGGTTCTATTATGTTGTGCTGGAAAGGGGTAGACTGGAATTCTGCACAGCTTCTGGGAGAGGGGTAAAAGATGCACTCTCTTCTCCTTCCCATCAATGCACCTACTCAGCACAGGCCAGGACTTTACCCAGAGCCTAGGTTTGCTCGTAACAAATAAGAATCTTGGGTCCATTTTCTCTTTGTTCTTCCATAACACTTACTTTACAAAATCAACTGAAAAAATTAAATTCCTTAATGTAACAAGGATCAAAACACATAATTGCGCCATGGACATCATATTGATCCAGGGACGAGCACAGGATGAAAGAGAGAGGAGAGACCTTTCTGATCCTGTGTGCATGACACAGAATTAAAAAAAGGAGAAAATTTAATCACTAATTGGTGAAGCCATAAAAGTGGCAGTAAGAGACTTTTGCCTCAAATGGCTTTACACTGGGCTGTATAATTTTATGTCACCTTTTATGTATGTTGCCACAATTAAAGTTGTATTGAAAGATGAGCAGCATCGGAAGAGAACAGCATAAAGGCGATCTCCTGGAAGACTACAAAACAGATTTTATTTAAAATGTATTTTAAAAACAAAGAAATAAAAAAGAATTGCTCATAATCCAGTTTTCTCTCCTCATTCTCTTAGACCTATGAAGGCTTGCTATCCAAAACATGTCAATATTAAGGATGAAAAGGACATCAAATTCTTTTTTTCTTTCTTTTTATTATTCTTTTTGAAAGATCAGCATAGGAATGGAACAACAACCCTATAAGGCCAATCAGCACAATGTGCATAACACAAAAGACAGGTTCTATTTTAATTAAGTGATCTTCCAACAATACAATGTAAAGAACGTGGCTTTTGAATTTTGAAGCAATCAAAGTATGACAGTGAGAGAATTAAAAATAAACAGTAGAAAGAATTCCAAATACAAGGAGGGAACCTTAAAAAGGGCTCAAAAGAAATTGCACACACAAAAAAGTGTTTTTTTTTAATTTATCTGAATGCATTTCATCCTTTATTTTGACTTGTTTCTCAAAGCCGCATCAGGTTGTTTGTAGAAACAATTTGTTACCAAATATGTAATCATACTCTGCTTAGAATGTTAGAAACTGCAACATATATACAACACTTACTTATGTTTAAGTAACAATCAGATTGTGTATTATTTGAGCAGGCTAAGCATTCAAGTCCACTTTACACCGGTATGGAGCAGACTAAACAAACCCGACCTCCAGGATGACCCCCAAAGGATCCCAAAAGATTGCAAACGTATAGTAGGCAGCTACCATGAAACCTTTATGGCCTGGTAATGGCATGCAAATGACACTGTCTCTCTGTAATGCAGCCAAACTCTGGCATTGTATATAAGAATAATTTCCTCAAGAATTTGGGGAAAATGTGATACTTTTCCTTTTATGTATGAAATTCACAACATCTCGTACCTATACCTGTTGACTACATTTAAAGCATTGACAAACATATTACCAAACCATATGAGCACATTCAGCAGTATTCCTTGAACTCTCTTGCTCGTTGCATGGAATAGGTGTATAGCTTCATAGTGCATGAGAAGAGGTTGCTGTCTAATATCTCTTCCTGGGCCCAGGTTTGTGTTGCCTTAGCCACAAATCCCTTTAGGAGAAGAAGTAACTGGAAAATACAAATTCTATGAAAACATCAGAACAGATCATAAAGGCATTTTTGTTAAAATATTAAGTGCCAGATCCTGAGCTAATGGAAATCAGTGTAACGCCATTGATTTTAACAGAGCTATGCAGATTTACACCAGATGAGGACCTGGCTCTTTGTGAGCTCTTATTATCTTGTTAACAGCAAAATACTTGGCTGCAGTGATGTAGGCTACATGTAAAATTGCTCTGTAATTTGATCTCATTATTGTTAGCATACAACGAGGAATGCAGATCATCTCAAAAACCCAATCTGGACTGAATTAAGACGGCTTGTTCTACACACGTTTCACTGGTTTAACTTTTAATTAGATACAAGTTCAACCCTTAGCTTGGCCAGTGCAATTTCTGCATATAGATAAGCACTAAATCAGATTATCTGAGCCTCCTGAGCATTGTTTGGTGGAGGAAGGGAGAGGGGTGAAAGTGACATTATGTCTCCCTGCATTCTCAAAATGGCTGGGCATCTAGGCGAAAATCAGAGTAGCCTCAACATGTCTGTAACCTGTGCTCAGATGCACCAGCCTTCTGCTGGCCATCCGGCAGCAGAGAAAAGCCAAAACACAGCATGTCTTGACTTTGCTCCCTCCCTCATTTCCAATTGGAGATCACAATCGGGGGGAGGATTGTTAAATCCACAGCTGTTTTTAGACAATCAGAGAGCAGCATGACAGGGAAGGATTTTTTCCCCTCCATCTGGACAGGAGATTGTTACTGTTTATTTTGGACCTTCCTAACATCATCCATGCCTTTATCACCTTCCTGCATAGGAAGACACCGTAGATCAAACCAGAAACTGAAGCTGGTGCAGACTACTTTTATTACGCATTTTTCTTGGCAGGTGCACATAACACCCGCGTTCCATGATCTACACGAGAAGGTCCTTCCATGTTCTAAGGCACTAGACATTGGTGGATGAATGGATTTGAAACCTGACATCTTACACTGAGGGCTTGTTTTCATGAACACTTCATTTGCAGCAAGTTGGAGTATATATCTACCCTGCAGTAAGTGTCCATGCGGACCCTGCTGCAATGCACTATAAGTTCCACAGTGCACTTTGGTCTATGCCACTTTGAAACAGGAGTAGATTAAAGGAAACTTCTAGTGCATTGCTGCAGGGTCCACATGGATAGCAAGTGCACAGCAGGCTACTCCGTGGTAGATTCACACACCAGCTTGCCATGTACTAAGTGCCGTGTAGACAAGCCACTTAGATAGCTAGAAATTGGAAGCCAGATTCTCAACCAATATCAATCAGCAAAGCTCCACTGGATTACATCAGTGAAGAATCTGGCCCAATGATTTATGCATCTTTCTATTACATTAATGTGTTTAAAGGATGACATTTTAAAAATGTTGACACTTGTAACTGAGCAGAGTTCATTTAAAACATTTTCTTTGTAACACATTTAGGAAAGGAAGGGGATTCATTAATAAAGTACATTGATTCTCCCCTTGATACTGACATTTAATATTAACCAGTTATACATGAGTATTGAGGGGAGAACAAATTGTTAGTCACTTATTTTGTTTTACAGATATGTGATATTTCAGGCATTTTTAAGACCCTATAGAACCAACATATTAGTCCCCACCCAGAAAGAAAATCATACATCAATAAACTGCTCTTTTTCTTCCAATATATATAATTACAAATCTAAGGTTATTTTTCTTTCCTTTGCAGTTTCATCCCCTTCTGAGGAATTAAGTCATGCATATTGCATGAAAATAGAACCACAGGCTGGGCCTCTACAAGCTGCTAATTGAAAACCTTGTCAGATGTAGGAGGAAGTGGCAAGAAACTTGGCAGGACCTTGCTCTTTTCATGCAGTACTTGGTTCTTGGTACTTATGAATGGCAGTACTACAGCACTTTGCAGAAGTTTACAAGTCATGCCAGTACTGTCTCTGCAATAACAGAACAACATGTTCTTCTCTGCAAATGTAAGAAAGGGTGAATATTTATATATTAAAGCCCATATCCAGCACTCCTCACCCCAGTAAAACTCCCGTTGGTGTTTGAGTGGAGAGCATTAGGCCCTAAATACGTAACTACGTGTGAGCTGCCTACCTTAAACTATATATTTATATTTAAGACAAACTGATATTAAGATGACAGCTTTATTCTTTAAAACCCCATGTGCTAGTCTACGATTTCCAATAAGAGCAAAGGATGTTCCCAAGTGTATTAAACCAAGTTAAGAAAATGAAAATATGTTAAGTGAAAGAACTGTGATCCTGATCTGACTGTTTTTACTCATATGAATAGTCCCACTGGCTTCAAAGCCCTGCTCACATAGGAGCTGGAGGATCAAACCCTATGGTTAGACTAGGTCCCATTAAGAATTACTACAATTTGCCTGATATGAAATGCTTACATTATGAAAATCCTGCTGATTTTGCATCTGTTAATTAGGATAATGACTAATATATTCAGGCAGTAGACGTGACAGCTGTCTGTATGTTTTTAGGGGCATATATTTTTAGACGCCATTTACTCTACATCCAAACACATTAACTACTAAATTCTGTTGAAGCGATACAACAACACAGAGGCATAGGGACGCAGGTTAAATTCCTTTCTATTTCTGATGGCTTCACCCAGTTACATCACTTTTGTCTCATTCGTCCAAAGCTTCCATAAATCTGCCTCTCAGATCCTCAGTTAAGTGATATGGTAAAGGGAAATTGCTAATGTCAGTGTGAAACAAAATAAAACTGAACTCAGAGTCCAGAGCGGCAATATTTAAATAGAGAACACATTTCCTACTGCTCCATTTTAACTAGTTTAATCACTTACTGACCAAGGAGGGCTAATAATGGTTAAGGAATACATGTTTGTATTTTTCTTCCATGTTTCAACATTGAAGATTTGCAAGACAAACTCCAATTTTAAGACAAAAGTCGCCCCATTAAATCTTAACAGATGTTTCTCCAGTTTAGAAGATTAAGAAAGATTTCAGCATCAAAAATCAAAGAAAATATTCTCTGACCTTAAAAAAAGATAAAACATAAAGCTCTAAACAAACCAAAAGTCCACTTTGACAGCTGCATCTGACTGAATTGATGAGGTGCTATTGATGTTTGGATTAAACTATGCCTCTGTGATCAAGTACTCAAACATGGGATAAAAGAGGAATATGTTCTTTAATCCTACCAACTAATTTTGTGTAGGCAGTGGTTGCAGAAAGCCGTGGTTACAGAACAACTTTGGAAGTGGCTTCGCTTTTGCTTATTGACAAAGCTATTTTTATTTCATTAATTCACCAAGTATACAATCAGCGTTTAAACTAACACAGAGAAATCTATACAAGGCACAGTATTCTCCACAAACAAATCACTGAAAATTTCAAAGTCATTAAAGGCAGGATCAATAGGATATGATCCTGAAGGGCTAGGATGATTCTATGCTAAAATGTAATAGAAAAATTAGATATCGATTTTTTAATATAATCTTTTTGATAAAGTAAACAACATTGGGGATTCCAGTTCTGTTTTTAGAACATTTCTATTTTTCAAAATAGGAAGGGGTTAAGAGACAGTTAAGTCACTGGTTAATTATTGTCTTCCTCTATCACTGTATAATCCTAGAAACCTGTCTGCCTGATGCTTCTCTCTTCAAAGGCAATGTGAACTGTACTTTTCAACACAGGGAACTCTTAATAAACAAACGTGTTTCAAATCCTACTTTACAAGAAATCAGGATGGGAGAAACTCTTTAAAACAATATTCGTCAGGCATAGGCCTGGACTCTCATTTACACTAAGGACAAAGCAACATAGAAGAGCCATGGAGCAAATGAGAATCAGGCCTGTGGTGTTTTGGCATTAGCCCTGTGCCCACTGGCCCAGAACATCCGCATGGGAATGGTAGAGTTCTGGTACATCATAAAGATGACATTCCAAGTAGCAGTGGATGGAGGCTGGCTGTTTGCAGCAAGCTAATCCAGCAAAGGACATTGGCTTTGACCCCAGACAGACCACTTATCATCCTACCCAATCTAAACAAAAACGCAGCAAATCACTAGCCACATCTGCCTCCCAGGAGGAAAATTCGGTGTTGAGAAGTATTGGCTTCCAGAATGAAGGGTTGAAGGCTCCCTGGTACCCAGATCTGAATCAACCATTTCTGAACCAGGCACAGCAAGAGTTAGAATTCACCATCAGATACTTTGCTAGTCTTACACCACACCCACAAACATATAAGAATGATAGAACATTTTTTTTAGTAGAATTCAAGTATATGTTTCTAGAGTGATTTACTAGACAAAGATATAATTTCAGATAAACAGTTCCCAGTAGGAAATATTTATGGTCAACTTGCTCATACGTCATGCTTTAAACTGTAGGGACTATGTGCTGCAGATCCTGGGGGCCGTCGAAGTATTCAGTAAAGACCAGCAGCCACTTGGAGTACACACTCCTAGGGGGGAAATCCTGGCTCCGCTGAAGTCAATGGCAAAACTCCCATTGACTTCAATAAAACCTGAACTTCACCCCAATGAGTTAGAACAGCCCCCTCTATTTTTTTAACCACTGCAGTCTCTCTATCAATGAAGAGCATCCATTCCTAGATCAAGGTCTGCACATTTTAATTGCATCATGGCTGTCTGAGAAGAAGAAAGCTTTAAACTTATAAGAACCATTCATCCAAAATGCAAAGCACCCTCAATTTGCACTAATTTCTGTGAGACTTGAAACTCATTTAGCCCTTTGCAGGATTAGGCCCAGGTTAACTGAAACCAGCTAGCTCTGCATTCAAGAGAGGCAACAGAAGTGATATTTGATATTATGAACATAAAAGAAATGGACATAAGGGAATGTTCATTACCCTCACCTAAGTCAGCAACACAAGAGGATCCCAGATCTGGGATGGATAGACTATTATACCTACTCAAGCAGCCATCTGTGCACAAGGTTTGGTATATTTGAGAATGGAATGAATATAATATGCATCTTACATGTTTATTCTTTTTGTTTATTTTTGTGTTCATTTGTATTTTTATCATATGCATACATATACTACTGTGATTGGCAAGTATCAGAGAATTTATGATGTAAAGATTCATATAAATACAAATAGATCTTTATAAAAAACTGTTTTTCACTCTTCTTTCTGCATTGTAGAAATAATACAAAGAATATGAACAAAAGAATTAGTGCTTTGATTTCATTGCTGGATTTTTATTTTCAGTCTGGGTGACAGTCCAGTTCGCTGATCTTTCTTTTAAATTCACAAATATGCCTATTTACACTTTAAGAACTTTAAATATGAGCCTGAGCAACGCTATTGATTTTGATTTATATTTTTGGGCTACAGATACTCTGCAAACAAAGATAGATTTTACCATTTCACTTGTACTTATGTAATTCCGACAGTTTTATTTTTGTGTTGCTAGGGAATTCTGTAAATAAACCAAAGAAAACCATGGATCAGTATTTCAGTAACTGTGACAAAATTTCTGAGCCACAATCCTGAGAATATGGTCTAATTATTGTATAAACACACTTTGATTTGTTTACTTCAGTGTCAAATTAACTTCAAATATGTAACAACAGTCCCAGATTTGATATGGTATACAATACTGCCAGTGGCTGCTTTCTTGTAGTGTGTGTAAATCTATCTCTTTTTAAAATGAGTTCATTTCTGAAAGTGTCTCCACAGTACACTGTGAATACCAAACAAAGAACCACATATGCAACTTATTTAAAAGAGAATTATTTCCAATGAATTTCACTATACCCAACATACTTTGGCTCCATTTTATTTTTCCTTTTGCACAGTAGAAAAAGGAATGACTGTTAGGGAGATTAATAACTCGTGACTTAGAGAAACAAATTATAGTGCAGTTGGAGAAAATGAGTCAAACCGTCCTCATTTACATCTATGCCACCCCACTGAAGTCAATGGATTACGGAGATATAAAAGAAAGGCAGAATGTGGCCCATAAATACCAATATAAAAAAATGGAAAATAATCAAATATTTGCCCAACTGTTAAGAAAACAGATTTCAGCTGGTATACTGAAAAAGCAAGTAGCAGTCTTCAATATTTTCCAGTGCTTACTACACATTCCTTATTGCATTTGATTACACTACCTGCAACCCACATAAAATATATAGCACCTTGCACCAAGAAGGAGCCCTACATGCTTTACAAGTGGTATATACTGTACAGGGATCACTACCCCGCCACTGAAATGTGGCCAGTTCCGGCAGAATGTGGCAGCCAAACTGTGCCAGTAAAACTAGACTGTATTCTTCCCAAGAAAATGTGAAGAATATAGATCAAGTTATCTGCTGATATAAATTGACACTGCTCTATTGTCTTCAATGGAACAGTGCCAATTTGCACCAGCAGAGAATTTGGCCCTATATAGTCTTATTTAAAATAATAGGGGAAATGTGATGGTGTTCAGAAGCTCTACTTCCTTTTCAGCAAGTGCAGAGTTAGTTTCCTGGTTAGCCATTACGGCAGAACAATGAGGTAGGGCTGGAGACTCAATGCCCAGTCACCCTCTCACAGGGAAAGCAGGAAACCCTATGAAAACAACCATGGTGATCAGAAGGGGTCGGAAGAACAGCTGCTTAGTAATGGGAAAGTAAAGTTCACAGCGAGGCTTCACACCAGAACCAGCAAATTCATTCCACCAGTTTACAAGAAGGTTTTTTTTTTAAGGTAGGGCAAATGTAATTATCCAGATTGGAATTTGTCTGGAAGGTCTGTTATCATTTCTTGTCTTGAAGCAGGGGGATCTTTAGTACAGTTGAGAGCACGGAGCCTCAGCTTTACATCTTAACAAAGAAATAGTGAGTGCAAACAGCTATGTCCCCTGGGATTCTGTTAGGAGATGACTCAGGAAAATGACATCTGCCAAATCCCTAACATCTGGATTTTCCATCCATGCAAGCACTGACTAGATCCCAATCTGATTTGCTTAGGCGATATGCCACAGTCATGAGGTGGTGGTACAGCATATTTACATAGTAACATTTGAAAACTTATATAATGTGGGAAGTCATTGGGGGCTTTTGTGACCCTAAAGCATTCCATTTGGCCCTTGACTCAAACTGACTGTGCTTGCACTTCCAGCAACAATAGGCTCCTGGATTAAACGTGCCTGAGAAAATCACACAAATATTGACTACTGCTGAAGCACTGGTTAATCCTGATGGTGCTCCAGTACTCGGAAATTGGTTGAACTAACGAAAAGACTCAAATGTCAGATGACATTTCACATCTCAGTCTGTGGAGGAGTGTGAAAACTAACAAATAGGGAGAGAGAGGGACAGGAGATGAGAAGGATTAAAAGTACGTTCTTACTCATGGCTTCCGTTTTCTTTCAGAATCACCACCATAATCATTATACCTGGCTGGGAACTCTCTGATGAATTGTTTTTCATCAAAAACCGCCAATATGTCAAAACCTAAACTGTTCACAAAACTGGGTCAGGTTCAATGAATTTCCCAACCTGGAAAAAAGTCAAGAAACACTTTCTAAATTGTCAAAACATTTCATTTCAACACTTTTGCAAGGAAAAATTTCAGTTTTCCAGTTTAAAATGACTTTTCATTTTGAAATGTACATTAGTTAGAATGAAAATAAGATAAAAAAAAAAGAAAAAAGATCTAATTCAAAACAAAATGTCTCAAAATTATCAAAATATTTAGATTGACCTGAAACAGGAACAAAATTGTTTCTTTAGTTTGTGAATATTTTCAAGATCTTTGACTTTTCATCCTTATTCAAGGTGGGAGAGAGGAATCTGAACTCTGAAAAATGTTCGCAGGACAGGAAAACTGTTTCCTGCCCAGCTCTGCTGATCAACCTGCAAGATAAATATCAATCCAACTACCTTTCCTTTATTTTTTTCTGTAAGGAGGAAATCCAGCCTCCACACTCCATCTGTGAGGAATGTGTGTATGTGTGTGTGTGTGTGTATGTGTGTATATATATATCTATATCTATATATACAAACATACACACACACCCTGCAGTGGAACCCAAGTGGGTCTGTTGTGTAGGTGTGGCAGCTGCCATCTTGGCCAACACTGGGGACTGAACCCATTATCTCCAGTTTTAGTCTCTACAGTTTGAGTGAAAAAGGACACATTCTGTAGCTGAGGGCAGTAGCAGATTCATATCCTCTGGATCAGGTGCACACAAAATCAGCGGGTTACACAAGAAGGAAAGGTTTCAGAGTAGCAGCCGTGTTAGTCTGTATTCGCAAAAAGAAAAGGAGTACTTGTGGCACCTTAGAGACTAACAAATTTATTAGAGCATAAGCTTTCCTGAGCTACAGCTCACTTCGTCGGATGCATTTGGTGGATTTGTTTGCATTTGGGTGCATTTGGTTTTCCACCAAATGCATCCGATGAAATGAGCTGTAGCTCACGATAGCTTATGCTCAAATAAATTTGTTAGTCTCTAAGGTGCCACAAGGAGGAAACAGGATTTGAGGCAGTCAGATAGGTGTTCTCTTCCTGTGTGATAAGATCTGCAGGGGCTCCCTGTGCACCATTGTATAGAGAAGACATGGAAAGGACTGGACTGGGGAATAGAAAGTGGGGGGGGGAGGCCAGAGGCTACACGGATCTTCTGGTCCTTCCCCTTTCCTCATGCCCATAGAGAGGGGGCAGGAGTGTTGGGGCTACATAGCATACTCCATTTCTTAGGCTGGGCTAGCAGATGCTCATTTCCTTCACACCTGTGCTGCTGCCTAGGGTATGAGGATTCCTCGCCCTCATGAAGATCCCCTGTGTTCAACCTTGGACTTGGCACTTGGAGAGAATTTGGCCCTAAGAACATGAATGTGTATACAGTATAGTCATTGACATGCCTTGACAATAACACTGGTTTCCTTCCTGACTGTGCTCCTCAAAAGTCCTCATGCAGAAAGAAAAACAAGTCTGCTCTTTCCAGGACTAAAAAAAATCCAAACAGAAAAGACTGGATTTACAATCATTAAACTGAAACAATCTAGGGAGGCAGCTAGAGAGCTTGCAATTTTAATACATTTAAGGTAGAAATTGTGGAAATTAACAATGAAGTTGTGGAAATTAGAAGGTATTATTACAAAGCCTCTATTTAAGGGATAATGTTCTTGGCAGAGAAGTATATGAGGCAATAAAAATTAGTAGCTGATTACATTCCACATGCAAAGCTGCAGTGGTGGGTAATTAAGTAATCATAAGCACCATTATACAACAAGGAAAAGGATACAAGCCATGATATTTTGCCTTTCTTTTCTTTAATATTACTTTTCTTGCCATAGAAGGGTGTCTGTGAGTTCTGTGCCTTTTACTTCCTGGATTTCCCATTGGTGCATGTTTAGGGCCCAATTTAGCTAAGCATATGTTAGAAGATGGAAGCAAAAGGGATTACATTCAACCAGGTGCAGAGAGCCCTAGGCAGTCCCTTTGTACGCTGTAATCCCCACAGTGGGGGCACACAGAGTGTTTGTAGGCAGTGGCTGGGGTAGAGTGGGGGGTGCACATCTTCAGCAGCCCAACTGCCTCTGAGTGGCCCTCAGTGATGATTCCAAATAGACAAGCACAGATAGAGCCATTAGAGGTGGGCCAAGGAGAGGTCAACAAAGACCCATTTACTCAGGTCCCAGTGGCCCAAAACCCAATCAGTGGAAGTTTGGTGGTGTGTGGCTCCTATTCCTGCCAAAGGTCATACAGAGATTGCTTCACAGCCTCACCGCCTGGCCATAGGTTGGGGATAATGAATCCATCTTCCCTGCTCTTAGTTCTCTGTATTATCTGATTACCCTGGATGAATTTCAATCAAAGGAAATAACTCTTCCAGGAACTAGCCTATATAGAGTTTGGCAGAATATAGTTTTCCTGTCATGAATATGAATATTTTCAAGAATTCAAAATTTTCTCCTTTCTCCAATAAGGATAAAAGAACAAAATCTCAACAATACTTACAAACTGAGTAACTGAAATTTTGTTTGTTTTGGATCACAGGAAACATTTTATTTTGATATTTTCAAAATGTTTCATTTCTACTTCTACCTTTTTCAGTCTAATTAGCTTAATTTCTAAGCCAAACATCATTTTGAGCTGGAAGATTAGAATTTTTCATTTTGAAAATGCTGAAATGAAACATTTTGACAATTTCAAAACTGTTTTTTTAACTTTTTTTGTCAAACCCCATCCTGTTTTGCAAACTGCTTCAATTTCAATTAATTATTATCATTTTTTACAAAAAATGATTCATCAAACAATTCCCAATCAGCTCTAAGACTATCCCTCCCTCTCCCAGGTATTCTCTGTACCCCCAATAGAATATTTTCTTTCTCCATTTCCCCCATTTCTAATTATGCAAACTGAACCCTGGGCTATACCATCACTCTACCCAGTATCAATTGTAAGAACAGAACTCTAAGCATTTCTAGCAGATACACTCAATGTACTTCAGTGGTGCTACTGACACTTACACCAGTTGAGGATCTGGCCCCATATGTATGTTTGCCAAGAGTTGACACCTTCCTCCTTTGTTATGAGTGCACTATCTTTTTTTTCCAATGAGAAAACAAATTAATAGATTTCACAGTTCCTCTCCTCCTTCTCTTTGTGCATATGAGTCTTTGGGATGTTGGGTAAGGAAGAAATTTTGGATAAAATATTAGCAACACAACATTGGTGCTGAACTTTTCCCATTCTCTCCCTTACCTCTGCTGTGACCTGTTGGCCCCAAGTGGTATTTCCATTGTGTTGAGAATCAGAGTAGAATATATTAACCTACTTAGAATACACTAACCAAGTTAGAAGTTGAAACCTGCTGGAGTGGCCAATGAACAGGTCAGCCATTTATGCTATTACTAGGAAAGAAAAAGTCCTTATAAAAATGCTGTGTTAAATTGCCCAGAGCAATTTAGAAGTGCTTTAAAATGGTAGAATTGCCCTGAATGAAATGCTGATGCCACCATGGGCCACATCCTATAGAAAGGTGGCTGTTAGGCTGCAGCAATGCAAGATCTCTTTCACTTGCTTAAGCCTAGGAATACTAGCAAGTTCAAACCATTTGGACCCCTTGGTGAACAGGAGTTGCCACAAGCTATTAACTGCATGGCATTATAAGCAGTATGCTTTCTGAAGCCCCCATCAGTCTCTTCCAAGTCATCCAACTAGTGGAATGTAAGGTCTCCTGAAACGCAAAGTTAGTGAGGGTGTTGCGAAGGGGAGCCTCAATTTATGAGATTAAACTTGTATCTAAGCAAATCCTTTGGGAAGTTTGAACATCTTTTATGAATCCTAGGTATAAAGAACTAGCAGCCTGGATTCACCTACAGAAATAGACACAGGATTCCCTTGCCAGAGGAATGGGGAAAATGCTGTAACCCCTGTCCTTCTCTACAATTACAGTTCCTGCCGTGGTTGGTTTTGGAGTCTGACAGCAATGAGAGCTGCAGGATGGACGAAAGCAGCTTGATGGCTGTGGTTAAACCTCCAGCAATAAACATGAAACTCAACCTTCCCTTTAAAGCTAGAGACCTCAGGGAAGGAGTTCCCCTTCCTCACAAGGGCTCAAGAGACCAATCAGAGATATTATGAGAAGGCTTCTGCATCTCACCAAATTCTGGAGGCTGATTCCTTTTTCGCCTCTGCCTCCTCCTCTTCTTCCAGCTTGTGGAAGTATTTGTAAGATGGCTGAAATGACATGGAGTTACTTGAAGTTCCAGGACTTCTGGCTGTGAGGTATGAGAGGAGGGGCCTGGGACAAAGGGACTTGAAGCAGCTATAGAGGGTCCACCAGGTACAGTGGTTCACTTCACTGCAAACCCTCTAGTGATTAAGCAGGAAGCATGACACAAACCTTCCACAAAAGCCCCTTATGCATGGCAGTAAGTATCAGGAGGTGTTCCAAGGCAGACAGCTGGGCTCTCAGGCAGCTAGATAGCATGTCATATCAACAACTAGTTGATATGACATTTGGCTGTAGAGTATTCACAGTACAGGTAGCAGAGTCAGTGATTTTTCTGTGGGCATTTTTCAGCCCATGTACCTAGGCAAGGTAACCAGTGGTAGGTCCACCATCCTCTAACTGTCTCCTGGGGCAAAGCAGTGGAGCCAAATTTGCATATCAACCACATTGCAGGTGCCTGTAGAAGGAATTCAGGTTCCCTACATTTCCTCCCATTTCTGGGTATGAGTCATGCATGAGTTAAGTATTCTGGTTTAGATGCACCAGGAGGTTTGCGGAGAGAAGAGTAGGGACACAGTGTGATTGTCTCCCTCAGGGGCAGGAAGAGAACAAAGAGAGACAAAGACAAAGACAGATGGACACAGGTAAGGGTGGGGAAGAAGGATGAGGAAAATTCTGTCATGATTGACTCTTTCACCCTTCGATTATGAGGAAAAAGAAGAGCAACATATATATCACGTACCCTAGCGCTGGGGCATTTAAATAGATGCCTTCAAGATATGCTAAGGAAGGAGTAGCACACAGGCAGGCTGTTTGTTTTTAAATGGATTTTTAATTGAAGGGCAACGTGAAGAAAGACAAGATAGAGGTCTGGTCCAAGTGCCCACGGCAGGCAGGTTAATGGTTTTGAGCAGGGTAACAGACACATAGTCAGAGCTGAAAATGAGTTGGAAGAGATGAGCAGATTTGGGGTCAGAGCAAAAAAGACCTCTGAACCTTGCTGGAAGAGCGGTGTGCTAAGATTCAGCCAGGAAGCCCTGGTGAGAATCATGCTGCTTTGCTGTTGGAATTCTCTCAGTTCTGAGTCCATTTGCAGCAATCACATACGTGTCAATAAGAGCAGATTGGAACAATTTAATAAGCTTGTGCCTGCTGTCCATTAATTTTCTTCCTTAAAAAAAATAAGTCACCTTTCCAGTTCCTACATGCTATCCACTTGGCACGGAGACAAATTTGGGCTCGGATCTTCAGCGCTGAAAGGCCAAAGGTGAACTCTACTACTCGATTAATACTGGCAGTTTAAAGCCAATTTAAAAGTCTTCAAAAATCTGTCTTTGATGAGAAGAATAATGTTGTTTAATTGAAAAGTCTCTTTTTCTGGAACCGCTGGACTTCCACAAGCTGCGGCAACTTCAAACGGATTCCCAGTAATATCAGAGCTTCTTAGGTTTAAATTGTCACCATCATGAGAACTGTTATAGCCGTTTATCTCATGCAGGTTCCTAAAGACTATATTGTATAAATATTCATATAAAATGGTAGAAGTGCTTTTAAAAAAAGAAGGGAAAATGCTAAGAGGGATTCCCCTCAAAAAATTAGCAAGTTCAGCAACTCTGCCATAGATTGATTTTCATAAGGGGTGGATATTTATTTTTTAAATGTTACTACTTTTGTTTTCTTGTTACTTAATTTACGTGGTATGTAAATTGTACTGAGAAAATAGTTGCTGCACACAGATAAAGAAACATTGTAGAATTCCAGTGATATCTGAAAAAAGAAAAGGAGTACTTGTGGCACCTTAGAGACTAACAAATTTAGTTGAGCATAAACTTTCGTGAGCTACAGCTCACTTCATCGGATGCTTTGCGAATACAGACTAACACGGCTGCTACTCTGAAACCTGTCATTATGTGTGAGTGATATCTGAGCAATACATTGCATCTAAATGCAGATGGCAAATGCACTTAGGCATGCATTATTATACCATAATGTATGCCCTGTCATGTTTCATCAGGCTCAACTAAAACTTGGTAACTCTTGACACTGCTGGCACATGAAATAGCGCGGTGCCAGTATATGGCTAGACCTATGCTATTCTGTGCCTGGGTAAGCAAACAGTGGCTTTGTAAAATTGATGGCACACACTACCTCAACAAAGTACTAAAAATTAAATAGCGTTTGCTTTTTAAAACTTTTGGATAAACTTCTATGCCTTAAATTTCATGACCAGTGCAGTATTTTCCGTTTCTATATTTTGTTTAAAATCCATGGCACACGGTGTCTTCGGTGCATTTTCTAAAGATTAGAAAAAGCCAGAAGTAAATATAAAAACACCAAATATGGACAGATATAAACAATGGGGTTCTGATGATCAGGCAGACAGGGAAGAACAAGCCGTGACTTACCTGAATGCATGAATTTATGGGACCAATTATTGTATTGATAAGGCACGGAAGGGCTACAACCATCTGATCATAGGAAAATCTGTTCCATATCATGGTATGCTGCTACATATGAGGAAGACTGGTCCAGTGGTTCACATGCTGGCTAAGCACTTGTGAGCTACATGTTCAATTCCCCGTTGTGCCTGAGATTTTGCATAAGTCTCTGTATCTCAGTCTCCCATCTGTATAATGGGAATAACAGTTGTTGTGATGATAAATACATTAAAGATTGCCAGTTGCTTGGATACCATGGTGATGGGAACCATGTATTAGTATGCTACATGGTATATGAAATGAAAATCCCCTTAAAATATACATTTAATGACTGCTGATTGTATCACTTTAAGGAAATCCTATGTACAGTACATGTAAGGATCCTTTCACAATGTATTAATATCAGTTGATTATACTAGAACAATTAAACCAATATATTTCCTATATTATTTTATGCTGGTATATGCAGATGATGTATATCTAAATAGTCTTTTGTTGTTTGTCAGTAAATATCGGGTGCTTGTTTAGATTCTGTGCAATTATTTATATAGCTGTGCTATACACACTGAGCCAAATGTGTCCCTGGTGCAGGTCTATTAAGTTAGTGGAGTTGCAGCAGGGATGAATTTGGCTCACTGCACTTAAATATCTTTGTATTCGATACTCATGGAAGTAATTATATATGAAGCAATATGGCCCTTATTACCAGCATAAGTCTTAGTAACAGCATATATCCTGAATGCATAAGACATTTAGCCAATAAAAATGGCCAGGATCTGATCCTTTTTGCATTGAAGTCAATGGCAAACCTCCCATAAACTTTAATGGGAGCAGAATCAGGCCCCAACTTTTCTGCCCGTTGGAGGGAAAGCTGCATTACCGGTAAGAGGTAATCTCCCCATAATGATGAGTCACTCACTTTGCAGTTCATAACATTTTATGAAGTAGAGAATCTCTTTCCCTAAGCAATTACAATTTTGAGAGAGAGGTTTTCAGATATTGGAAAGCTTCTCCATTTCACAGCCCACCCTGTTCCGAATGGCTGCAGCTTCACAATGCGGCTGACCGGTCATTTACTATTGTAAATAATTTGTGAAATTTGATTTATTTAGTAATGAGAGATCCCAGCTGGATAATAAAATGCATGTTAGGGTTTTGAATCCACAGGCTTTTTCATGAAATGTATCATCCCACTTCTTCAGTTTTTTGCTTATAAGTGCCTGTTTCTCATCTAAAAACAGTAACCTTTATCCTTCCTGCTCTTACACTGAATTAGGATGACCAGATGTTCCAATTTTATAGGGACAGTCCCAATATTTGGGGCTGTGTCTTATATAGGTGCCAATTGCCCTCCAACCCCCTGTCCTGATTTTTCACCCTTGCTATCTGGTCACCCTACGCTGAATGCTCTACACCTTTCCTGAAAAAGGTTCCCTTAGATTTTCTCATCTGACATTTAAAGCAGCAAGAGAAACTAATTGCATATGTAATAATGTCAGCAACTGCAACTACAAGTAATCACACTTTAGACCTTGCCTTTGAAAACTAAACAGTTACCTCAGCACTGGCGGTATTTTAGGTATTCTTCCAGTAAACATGAAGATGTGTAGGTAATACTGCCGATATGGAGGGAGGGTGGTTTGGATATCTAAGGCAAAATTGGCAGTGTACAGAGGAATATCATTAAAATTCAATGGCTACCAAAATAAAGGAAAACCTGTTGCTTATTATTCAGCTTTGTTGTGTGGAATACAAAGAGTTAACAAATGGAGGGTAAGCCTCCCAACCATAGTTCTTTGTTAAGGTACAGAAGATACAAAGAAATAGGTAGGATATTGATTGGCACTTGCCTCATTGAAGGTGGGTTTTTTCCACCCAGAAATATTATATAGTAATTTAAGCAAAACAGCAATATTACCTTGACTAATTTCTCCCTCTAGCGGTCACCATGAAGAATAACCCAGACCTTCACAAGCAACATTAGACATTTAGATTTTTTTTAAGTGCAATGCAAATGAAGAAAACCAGCCTATAAATTCGCATCCCACTTTTTCCCTTTTAATGCGGACAATCTAGAGCTACAGCTCCTCTGCTAGTAGCCTGGCCATCTTTACTTTCAAGCAAGAGTTTGGGTGGGGCCCCTAAACAAGAATGTCTGATTTTTCTCCAACAGCCCTCGCGGATCTGCTAATTGGACTCCCTGCAGCAATTCCTGACCAGGTCAAAGACTTGTTTTTGGCATGCAGCCAATGGACAAAATGACTTTAGACTGTGGTGGCGGAGGGGGCAGTAAGCATTTTTTAAATATTATAGTGGTTCAAGCAGTATTAGTGAACCCTGTTCAGGTTAGCTTTTTCCCTTCCTTGCAATGCAGGTGCATTTTAAATAGAATCAGTTCAAACTTTAGAAGCGTGCAAAAATTACAGTCCCAACCATGACAATATTTGAAAGGCCATTGGTTTTGCAAAAATATCAAATTCTTTGTTCACAAAGGAAAATATGGTTATTTTAATCTGCAACTTGTCATATTTTCTGTACGTAGATATCCATCGAGAAGATCTAAAGTGTGTTAGTTTACTTCAATATAAGACCCAAATTATCTAGCAGCATTGTAAATCTATCCCTAATATTTCAGAGTTATGTGCTACCAGAATTGTAGAAGGTGCTTTAAAAATGTGAAGGAGCAATAGAAGTTGTATATCACAGTATATGAAACAGCATTGGAAAAGATGGGACTAAGTATGTTCTTTACAGAATACTTTCATTATTTCTTTACATCCAAAGGTTCAACTTGCATGACACTGATACATAAGTCTAGTGCTTAATGATATTTATAACTCTGACAATACGGTTTGTATAAATTACTGCTTAAGCTTAACATTTCTGATTATGAGATATATAATAAAGTGATGCCATAAAGGCAAAGTCTGTAAATTATGGTCTGTCATTTTCCTTTAAATAAGTGCATTTCTTCAGACTATTGGCATGATAAATATAAACGCAAATGAACCTTGAATCTCTTCAATTATTCTTATTTAGGATTCCTTTCCCTATGAACTTTCATTTAACTCAAATGATAATCTCTCCACTATAAATCAAAGAGAAGTATGTCTTTGTGATAACATAGATTTAAAATAGTGAAGCAACACCTCTGATTATTAAAGATAATGTTTCAGTGTTCCAGGTTTGCTTTATGGCAATACAGTCCTATGGATCAGGCTGTGTTTCCTGTGCTTTTAAGGGCTTTTACTATTCCTCCACTGGCTGTATAACAAATACTTCACAACAGTTACAATTAAATCTGTGATTAAAAATCCATATAAACTGTATTTACCTTTAGAACTATTAAGGGTAACCTGAGTAAACATAAATACCCCCTAATTCGTCTTGTGCGAGAACTGGAGTACTTCCTGTTATGGCTATTGGTCGGCATATGATGGATATTGTGATGTCAAGTTTCAGAGTAGCAGTCGTGTTAGTCTGTATTCGCAAAAAGAAAAGGAGATCTTGTGGCACCTTAGAGACTAACAAATTTATTTTAGCATAAGCTTTTGTGAGCTACAGCTTACTTCATCGGATGCATTCGGTGGAAAATACAGTGGGGACATTTATATACACACACAGAGAACATGAAACAATGGGTTTTATCATACACACTGTAAGGAGAGTGATCACTTAAGATGAGCCATCACCAGCTGGGGGGAGGAGGAGGAAAACCTTTCATGGTGACAATCAAGGTGGGCCATTTCCAGCAGTTAACAAGAATGTCTGAGGAACAGTGGGGGGTGAGGTGTGGGGAGAAATAACATGGGGAAATAGTTTTACTTTGAGTAATGACCCATCCACTCTCAGGCTCTATTCAAGCCTAAGTTAATTGTATCCCGTTTGCAAATTAATTCCAATTCAGCAGTCTCTCGCTGGAGTCTGTTTTTGAAGTTTTTTTGTTGAAGGATAGCCACTCTCAGGTCTACCTAAATGCCTCTAGCTTTCATCCAGATCACACCACACAATCCATTGTCTACAGCCAAACTCTATGATACAACCGCATTTGCTCCAACCCCTCAGACAGAGACAAACACCTACAAGATCTCTATCATGCATTCCTACAACTACAATACCCACCTGCTGAAGTGAAGAAACAGATTGACAGATCCAGAAGAGTACCCAGAAGTCACCTACTACAGGACAGGCCCAACAAAGAAAATAACAGAACGCCACTAGCCATCACCTTCAGCCCCCAACTAAAACCTCTCCAATGCATCATCAAGGATCTACAACCTATCCTGAAGGATGACCCATCACTCTCACAGATCTTGGGAGACAGGCCAGTCCTTGCTTACAGACAGCCCCCCAACCTGAAGCAAATACTCACCAGCAACACACCACACAACAGAACCACTAACCCAGGAACCTATCCTTGCAACAAAACCCGTTGCCAACTCTGTCCACATATCTATTCAGGGGATACCATCATAGGGCCTAATCACATCAGCAACACTATCAGAGGCTCATTCACCTGTGCATCTACCAATGTGATATATGCCATCATGTGCCAGCAATGCCCCTCTGCCATGTACATTGGTCAAACTGGACAGTCTCTACGTAAAAGAATAAATGGACACAAATCAGACGTCAAGAATTATAACATTCAAAACCAGTCGGAGAATATTTCAATCTCTCCGGTCACTTGATTACAGACCTGAGAGTGGCTATCCTTCAACAAAAAAACTTCAAAAACAGACTCCAGCGAGAGACTGCTGAATTGGAATTAATTTGCAAACTGGATACAATTAACTTAGGCTTGAATAGAGACTTGGAGTGGATGGGTCATTACACAAAGTAAAACTATTTCCCCATGTTATTTCTCCCCACCCCCACCCCCCACTGTTCCTCAGACGTTCTTGTTAACTGCTGGAAATGGCCCACCTTGATTGTCACCATGAAAGGTTTTCCTCCTCCCCACCCCCGCTGGTGATGGCTCATCTTAAGTGATCACTCTCCTTACAGTGTGTATGATAAAACCCATTGTTTCATGTTCACTGTGTGTATATAAATCTCCCCACTGTATTTTCCACCGAATGCATCCGATGAAGTAAGCTGTAGCTCACGAAAGCTTATGCTCAACTAAATTTGTTAGTCCCTAAGGTGCCACAAGTACTCCTTTTCTTTTTGTGATGTCAAGATGGGCCTGGGCTCCCAAACTGGTTTCCAGATCTGAATCCAAAATTCAAGGGGAGTGGAGATCTGGCGATTGAGTTCAGGCTCCTCCCTAGTGTGATGTTTTGGGCCCTGATCCTGCCAACACTTGTGCATGTGCTTAATTTTTAGCATGTGAGAAGTTCCACTGTAGTCAATGGGGTCACTTAAATGCTTAAAGTGAAGCATGTCTGTAAGCGTTTTAAGGACTGGGGCCTGGGATTTGGAATTCCGAGCAATGATTCCTTCACGTTTGTTCTTCCCACACCTGTTCTCACTGAGATTCCTGAATGTCTTTTATATCCCCTTCTCCTCCTTCCCCCCATTGTCTTGGTCTTTGTGGTCTGCAGCTCAGCAACTTATCACACTTCCTGGGCTGCTTCTCCAGATTTGCGAGTCCTCTTGCTTCCTTTCACTGACACTGTCCTATTGTGAGCTGGTATGGTAGGCATGAAGGCAAAGAGATAATCAGGCAAGCGGTGCAGATTGAATGCTGCTCTTGTTATCTCTTTATGCATTCTCTCTTCAAATTGTCTGACCTGCATTTCAGGCACCCTTGGGCTTGGGATTTACATTTTTAATACTGGGGGTTTGTGACGTAGTTCATCTTGTTGGTTAATTGGTATCATCGCAAGTGTTTTCCTTTCCAGTGAAATAAATCTCCACTAAATCTGCAATTGCTCATTCTTTTGTTCTATCCCTCATTTGAAATGGGTCCTGCAAAGCCTCTATACCCTGCTAAATAATCTTCAACTCTCACTTTTAGAAATTTGTTGGTTTATGCTTTAATGGCTTTGATGGGCTTTACTATTCAGTCTTGTTACTTAAACCTCTTTCCCCATATTCTTAAACTCTGTTTTCACTCATCCTTACCACACGGAGCCCTTCAAGGCTGAAAGGATTTATTTATTATCCAGAATATTTTTCATAATTTTGGAAGCATACATTTATAAATGACAATGTGACACATTTCAGAGTATTTTCTTAGTCTAGACTCTCAAGTCTAAAACAAACATCATATTTAGTGTTCTGATTTGCTGAAAAATCCATATGCAGCTTTCAGGAACTCATTTTTCCACCTCAACTCCAAACAATTGAAATGTTGTGCTTATCATCAGTTTAATGTAATTTGAAATAACATTCTGTTCAAATTCAGTCATTAGTGGTGTTAATAAGAGCTAATCACTAGCAAGAGTGAAAATGTCTGGAAGATTATTGCATATGAACTGTAATTCACTGTCTTCAAATGCATTGCAATTTTAAATTAAACTAATTTGGACACATAGAAAATGTCAGCCTGGGGTAACACTATATAAACACACTGAAATATCACTGAGGAAGATCAGGAACAAATAAAGTCAGCTGTGTGACTTTGTTCTTAAATCAATGTTGACACTTTCTCTGGTCCTACAATGACAGCGTAACTTTGAGCTTTCTTTACAGGTGATCCTTCTTGTGTGATTATGGAAATATCTAAAGCTGTAGTAATAATTTTGTCATTCTTTCATTTGACAAATATATTGAAACATGCAGCATTTCTGATAGTAATATCAGTCTAAGGCACTCAATTTTGCCTTCAAAACAGCATTGTGGTTCTCTGAAGTTTGGAATTATGTGTGTGTGCGCGTGCTGGGGGGTTCCCAACTGCTTCTGTGCCAAACTGTTGAAATGTTCAGATTCTTCCATTCTCCAGAAAAAAAGTTATCAGCACATTCAGATGTTTTATGGGGTTTTGATGCCTAGTTTCCAAAACGGGACATTGTTTGACCAAAATTTAGTCCAGTTCATAAGTCAGTGGGCCTCTTTTGATTGGTTTGAATCAATTTTGGATCAGGCCTTGAAAGAGATGGATCTTGTGTTAACACAGAGCTTGATTTTGCTTCCATTGGCTTCAATGGGAGCAGGACTGAGTCTATACTGAGGACAAGTTACTACACTGATGTGGAATAACTTTTGTGTAACTAATAGGATCTGGCTGGATGCAGTCACTGCTTCTTATTGCGTAGCCGGATAGAACAGCCAATCACCTGTTCAAAGTAGTTAACCATACACATGGGATTATATGTACAATGATGGAACTTCCCAGGCAGCTCTCACGTATCGGTGACCTCATTGTAACACAATCACATAGAATTGGTCTATGGCTCTGTACTGCAGAAAAATTAGCTATTGGCCTTCACAGGTTTGGAATTCCTATTTGGTCATTCATCTCTTGCATGCTGCAATCCCAGGTTGTGAGTTGTAGCTTGATATTTTAGTTCCGGGGGTGTAGTCTAAGCAAGAAGCTTGGAGTTAGGGGCTCCAAAGTCTGTAATCCTGGGTGTGTGGCCTTGGGCCAGCCATTTACCCATGCTGTTGTCATCTTCCTATTTATAAATTGGAGATAACAACATTTATTTTATTGTCTTGCAGTGGTTTTATGAGGCTTAGTTAATGCTCATAAATGGCTTTGACACTGTAAAGTGCTTTAAGTGCTAAGTACCATTGTTGTGTTTGGAACATGAGAACATATCCCACACCTTCACCAAATCTCTTTGGAGAGACTCTCTTCTCTGAGTGACAAGTGTCAAAACTCCAAGTCATGCAATTCCCAGTTCCTGATTTATGTTATAACTAGGAAAGGCTTGGGATCCTGCTTTGTGCAGAGAAGCCAGGTTGAAACACATCCAGAAGTACTTTCAGAATAAAAACCATTTTTTCATATTTATTTAATAAACAAATGTATCTTGGAGTTATTTACATCCCAGCAATTCTTACCTGCTTGCACACTGGATTTCCTAGAAGATCAGAAATGAAATTCAGTCTGCCCTGCAAATACATTCTGTTCCAGATCCTTATCCCAATTAAGTCACTGGGAATTTTGCCATGTACTTCTATGAGAGAACTAACTAGGTCCTACAGGTATGCCCTTACTGTTATTTATATTGCAGTGACATCTAGAGGCCCTGATCCAGGATTAGGGCCCCATTGTCTGAGGTGCTGTCCAAACAGAGAAGAAGAAAAAAGTCCCAGCCCCAAACATCATACAACCTTAGTAAATTAAGCCCTATTTAGGTGATAACTTTGAGACTAAAGCCTTGTCCACACACAGTTTTTCTAACTATTTCAGTTAGGGTGTGTTTTTTACCAAAATAGTTATTCCAGTACATTCCCTAGTAGGAGTACAGTTATATGAGTACATAGGTGCCTTATACCAGTATAGCTGATTCCCTTTCCCATATGGGAATAGCTATACTGGGGTAAAGCACCTTTATACAGGTATAACTGCATTTGCACTAGGGGGGTTGTACCACTTTAACTATACCCGTCTAGTTAAAGTGGTTCAATTTGAGACAGGCCTAATGATCCCCTCCAAAAAATGCGCACAAGAAATGCTCTGTTTGGTCCAAGTCCAGCCCCTTGACACAACCTATTTCTACTAAGAGTACCTTGGGTCCAGGTATGCTGCTCATTGCTATACGCGGGCCCCTGTAAGTACCTAAACCTTCACAGACCGCATCCCCTGCCCCAAAGAACATGGAGCAGCCTGACCCTACTTATACCTTGTGCTGCTGTAGTTGCTGGTTCTCATTTTTCTAGTGTGCAGCGTCTGTACATGCAGCACCAGCCCAGGATCTGGTTCAGGCAGACTGACCTCTGTGAATGAAGCACAAATACCCTTCTCTCTTTGTTCACTGATGACTACGTCTTTCTGGCTGCCTCTACTCACTCTTAAATCCTACAATTCAAGGAGTGAAAACTTCTCCTCATTAGTGAGAATAATCAGAGATGAAAAATACTTGTCTTACTAATTACAGGTATTGTATTCTAATTCCTTTTGCTCTTGATCACCACTTCTTAATCGGTATGTTTTTCCTTGTGGCACTGCCTCTGCTTATGTGGTGTGGTTCAGCAGATAGGGTATAGAGTCAGAAATCAGGAGCCCTAGGTGCTACTCCTGGTTCTGTCACTAACTTTCTATGTACCCATGGGAAAGTCATTTCCTATTTCTAAGGCCGGGCTCCCTATCTGTACAATATGAGATATGATCCTTATTCTTCTTTGTAAAGTACCCTGAAATCTAGGGATGAAAAGTGCTGTGTAATATTATTCATTAGAAAGCAACAACTGCCTCCTAAATCAGATTAGCCTTCAGTTTTCTCCAGCTTTAGCTATTTTCACAGAATTTATTCTCCATCCCATCTTGTGCTTGTATCACTTTAACTCCACTCAAGGAAAGATATCAGGTAAGCCATATCTTGCAAAGACTAATGCTGATATTACTTTCTGGATCATCAGCAAGCACTATTGGATGAGAGCCAAAGCAAAACATCATTAAGCTTCAGAAAGAAAGAAGTTAGAAGTAGAACTAAGCTTAACATCTGAAATTAACATTTCCAAACTTGTTTTTATTAATCTTGTTTGCAGCCAGATAAATCTCGTTAGAGTTGAATTTCTGCAGAGCATCACAGTGACATCCAGTGGGCCAGTTGCAAAGAGTGCATTTCTTCTAAATGTCCAAAGCAATCTATCTGGACCTGGAGCTACAGCCAGCTGTTAGCTAGAAAGCCAAACTTGGGCAAAATAACTCTTCCAAGCTTGCATACTTACTCCAATTTGCCAATTAGGCATGTGAAGAGACTAAGGGAAAATCACAGTACTGTGTTGCCAGAAAATTTCAATGTGCTCCAATGATGGGAGCCAATTGAGCTACTGATATTATAATATAATATTCAGAGAGAGACTGTTGCCTCCTGATCCTGAAAGTAATCTGTAATTACTCTTTCTGCAGCCTAGTAGCATTTGTTCTGTTTAAGGGAGCCAGAAATCTCAAGCTCCAACCCTTTGTGACTGCATGTGGTCAGGCTACCTATCAGTCAGGCTGCCTATCAAAGCTCTAAAGGAAAGGCCAACATCTTTGCCCTGGAAAAAGTGACAGCTTCTGTGTATGGAAACCTAATGGACAACAGTTCAATAGAGAACAGGGTGTACTAGTGAAGGACTGAAGTCAAAACCACTAATCTACTGGGATGCTGAATAAAAGCAGGAAATGCTCATACATCTGAACTACCATGAGGTATTACTCTCCGCCAGCTCACTCCCACAGCTGACCCAGCAAAATGACTCCCCAAAAGTCCAGTCCAAGGTTTAGTGTCTATCTCCTGCTACCAAAACCCAGAGAGGCTTACAACCAGCCATCAAATAGGCTAGACTACATTTATATGCTTGCATAGGACGTTTTATGTCAGCCATAACCTAACCTCTAATTTTGCTCAAGCAGATTTTGTTTGTGCATTCAGTTGTGTATGAAATTTTAATAATTAGAGGCTACTTTTTTTAAAAATGGCCTTTAATGTTATCCATTCACTCTTACTCAGTTCACCCAAGGTCCAGTGAGATAGCAAGTAAAATTATCCAGGCTTTTATTTTCAATCTCCTTTGATTTTATGTTTTCATTGGTTTAAAATCTGAATGCATATGATCAGTAACTTCATCCTGTGATTTACACTTCCAGCTTTCCAGTGTATTAGGTTTCCAAGTTATTAGCAGCAAATGTGACCAAAGAAACTGTTTATAAGAAGATATAGCTCAGATGAGTTATGAAATGCATACTCTTTGCTGTATTAATAGTCTAATATTTCTTTTGATTTATGAAGACATAACAATGATCATCTGCTACTCTGGGTGCTTCTGACATTATTTAAAGTATATTTAATATATACCCTTAGCTGTAACCAGTTGTAGTACTCTTTATAAAAATGAAAAGTTACACTATTCTTCAATAATACTCCAAGCATTATAGTAACATTAATGTAATCTGTAAATTGGATCATTACTGTAGAATATTCCAACAGGCTTTTTTTTTAAAGAAAAATTGCATAATTAGTATCGAAAAACTATACATTGATCATTTATTATATTGTTACTGCAAGACCTCAAATAAAAATAAGTTTAAAAAATAACAAAGACAATTGGTTTTCAGAGCTTGCTTACCAAGCATATTCTCCCAAATATCTCACAGCTCTACAGTTATCCAATACTGCAAAGCTGCTGCCCAGAAGTGAAGACTTACAGGAGTTGAGAAGGGGAGGGAAAGTGGTTTTTAACCAAAAAAATTTTAAATGGATTTGGCCATTTTAAAATACATAAGGTTGCAACCACAAAATTAAAGTTTTCTGTTTAAGACATTTTTATGTACTTGTTTAACTGAAAACAGCTTCATGTAAAAATATAGTTTTGCATGTCTGTCATTTCCATAAAGTGAACTATTCCCTTATGCTTTACGACATATGTGTCGATTCCCTCCTGATACTTCAGGGATTTGGGTCACACAACTGTTGTTCGCACTGATGGGAGTTATTCCCCATAAACCTCCTGCCTGGTGATATTAGACTTTGGAAATACAGACCCAAGTCAGTGGGTGGAAAAACAGCATTAATTCTGAATTTGTTTGGTGTTTTTGAACATGCAAAATTGGTGAGCACTGATTTAGGTCCTGACCCTTTAAAGACTCACACACATTTAATTTTACACACTATGAATTCTTCACAATGCAAAAGCTGAGCATGTATGTAAGTCTTTAGACCAGTTGTTTTCAAGCTTTTTTCATTTGCAGATCCCTAAAAATTTCAAATGGAGGTGTGGAGCCCTCTGGAAAGCTTAGACATAGTCTGTGGACCACAGGCTGGAAACTCCTGTTCTATGGTAATGACAACCTTTTGTGGACCCCTTAGGCATAGTCTGCAGACCTCCAGGGATCTGCTGACCACAGGTTGAAAATCACTGCTTTAGAGGACCAGACCTTAGAAGCTGGTTTGAAAACATGGCCCTTAATATCACTTTAAAGGGACACGATCAATTGGAAAATCCTATTCACAGCTGAAAATTTTGTACCTATGCTGGTTACCTGTAACACCTAAGATTATTACAGCTGAAAGAAGTCAGCAGGGAAAACACACCCTCTTTTTTCCAGTTTGCATTCTCTGTGTATTTGACAGTCTTTCATGCACATTCAGTAAGGTCCTAATCCTGCAATGACCTTTGTACCCACACAGAGCGCTATGGACTTCATTGCAGGGTTCTGCCTTTACAAAGCTCATTACAGGATAATGCCCCTAGTCAATTTTCCCTTAGGAATAGGGCCCAACCAAATTCATGGTCCATTTTGGTAAATTTCACAGTCATAGGATTTTTAAAATCTTAAATGTCACGGTTTCAGCTATTTAAATCTTAAATTTCACGGTGTTGTAACCATTGGGGAGCAAACCCAAAAGGAGGTTGTGGGGAGGTCGCCAGACTATTGTAGGGGGGTCACAGTATTGACACCCTTATTTCTGCACTGCTGCTGGTGGCGGCGCTGCCGTCAGAGCTTGGTGCCGAGCCAACAGCGGCTGCTCTCTGGCTGCCCAGCTCTGAAGCCAGCACAGAAGTAAGGGTGACAATACTGCAACCCCTCCTAAAATACCCAGATTTCACAGGGGAGTCCAGATTCCATGATCCACAATGCATCTTTCACAGCCATTAATTTGGTAGGGCCTACGTATGAACATCAATGAGCAAGCAGACATTTTTTTAAAAAATATGTTTTTATAAAAATCAAAACCAAATTATTTAAATGGCTCTGGTCTCTTAGAAACTGGGGGGTTTATTCCTTTAATAAATCATTTTTTAAAAAGGCAAATTGACAATGTCCCTTTAAATACTGGATGCTACATTAGGCCTACATTATTATAAATAAAGGACATGCTCCTGCATGGTTTTGAGTACCACTTCTGAGAACCTTGAACTCATTTAGACCTTAGTGAGAACTGAGAGTGCTCAGCGCCTCCTTGGAAGGGGCCCCAAAACTAATTTACTTCCATCTAACTAAGCATTAGTGTGTTTATGATTAAATCACATTTTACCTAATACCCTAAATTTATCCTTTCCCTGGTATTTGAAACTCAATAAAAATTATATATATGGTCACCAGCATTACACATCCTATTGAATTTGAAGTTAATGTACAGGTTCTTGTCTTAAAAACACAAGGGTTTCACAACAAATATGTGTTGCTATAGTGACAGAGTAAGCCTCTGTAAACTTCAGGCATTCATATTCATAGAAACTCTTGAAGCAAGACTGAATCTTGGCCATAATATTCCTACTCTTGCCAAGTTTCAAATAGTGCGTGAATTATGCCAAAAATAAATGGGTGTGACTATACAAGCACAGCACACTGAAAAAACATGCTTTTGCCTTTAAGGCAACATTTGCTAATAGAGAAGATAGGTGTTTGGACAGCATATTTTTCCCCCATGTACCTTTGCCTTATTTACGCTCCACAAAAGATTCGTGTGCACATTTTCCCCATAAATTGTCCAACTGCTAGAAATCACGTCTTTGTACCCTATAGAACAAATCGATCTAACACTTGATCCCTTTGGACTCTTCTGGCATTTAGGAACATGTGTGTGCAGGAGCGGGGAAATCAGTCTGTTTTAACTCATCCTGTTTCATGCATAAACTCTCCACTTACAGAGTCATCAGCAAGCCTTTTTTCAGCCATCAACCTCTAGAATCAGATCCACCTTATCAACTCTACATCGAGGTCAGCAATGTAGAATCAGCCCTCTAGCTTTCTTTCTTCCTCTCTCCATCCCAGGGCCCCCAGCTCTGTGCATCCCACTCCTAATTCACCAAGGTCAGCCTTCTCAAAGAGCCCGTTCTGCGTTTAGTGTGCCATATCCAGATCCAGCAATATCCTGCTAATTACTGTGGTCATACTTCCTAATCCAACAAGCATCAAACTGCAGGGTAGTCTCTCAAATGGAATAGGTCACCTAGCTGTCTGATCCAGGTCATTCAATTGGCAGTTCTTTCATGATAAGAGGTAGCTTTGCAAGGTAGTTGTTCCAACACGAATGGTAACATGCGCTAATTATCTATGATACACCCACTCTGACTCATGCGATAGCACTGGGGGGGCGGGGAAGAGGTGCGTAAGGCAGGCAAGTTCATTATGTACACTTTATTCAGATACTGATTTTCTTCTATCCCATATGGAATCTGTGTCCTCTCGATTTTCTTGCTATGATTTACTAACACCAAGAATGTGAAGTTATTCAAATAAAACTTAACCACAGGGTTAGGTCCCTCAGAGGGCAGCTCCCACTCCTCTTCCTGGTCTGGCTGAGCAGCAGCTCCCCCCACGACTCCCCCTCCTCTCCCTAGTGTGACAGAGCAGCAGCTCCCACCACAGCTCCCCCTCCTCTCCCTGGTCTGGCTGAGCTGCAGCTGCCCCACCCTCCAGATCCTCCTCAGCTCCCTGGTCTGGCTGAGCAGTGCTCCCCTCTCAGCTCCCCCTCCTTGGCTGGTGCATTGAAACTCAATGCAGAACACTCGATCTACTTCTTTCAACCTACCCCTGTGCAAACTCAAGAAATCATTCTTCCCAGGGGGAACTGCAGGAATGGCTGGAAGGGACCAAATCCACCCCACAAGCAGGGCAGAGGTGGTGGGGCCTCTCCCTAGCTGCTATCTTAGCTTATGAACTGAAATAGTGGTCACTGGCATCCACCCTTGCCCAATTCTCCTTGGGACAATTCAAGGTTCCTTCAAACCGCCCAGTTTCTCAAGGCTTCTCTTAACAATGGAGTCGGTGTAACTCTCCTCTGTCTGAGTGAGTGGCTGTGTAGGTGTAGGATTCCAGAGGACCATGCTAAGGTTGCCTAGCCCCATTATGGTGCAGAGGCCCTTCTTTAAGTTCTCTGAGTGCAGTAAGTAGGGAACAGATGGGAGCAAGCCTATTAGATCCTCCTTGTACATGGCATGGGGGAGCAGCATATAAGGACTGCAACAGCCCATGGGAACAACTCTGTAGCTAATCATCAGATATGGGAAGGGGGGGAGAAGGATTCCTTCTCCGCACACATCGCCTCAGAGTTCGACCTGGCTACTCAGGTTGAGCCCTGGGCTCTGCACTTGGTTTCTTATGCAGTGCTTTAAGGCCACTGGCTCCACAGAGCTGTGATCCTGTAGCCCCTTCCCCAGTATGCCCCAACAACCTCTTTTGCAGGAGCCAGTTGAGGACTAGTACAGAGTGCAGCACATAAAGTCACAATGTTCTTCTATGCCTACAGTCTGCCTATATTCCTGTCTTGCCCTCTGTGGGGGGATCATACATGGGACTTAAGCAAAGCAGAAGGTTTTACATGGATGGATCTTCACCTTAGTTTAAAAATGATCTCTGCATATTTTGACCTTCTCTGCTGTATTTGCATTGTGTCCTTCACTCTGGTCATTAGGCAGCCACTTGAACTGTCCAGCATTCCAGACTTTGTTTTAGGCAGGTCTGTTTATTGAGACCAGGCCATTATAATGGCTGGTGCAAGAATGTGAAAACATAACGGGAAGGGCAGGAATATTTACCAACTGGCAGAGAGGGGAATGCAGCAAGCAGCAGTCAGTTTCAAAATGGCCGCTTTAGGACAGCTGCCGCTTGCCTATATTTCCTCTCTCGTATGCTGTTTATTGTGGAGTTGTTTGTTTATCGGCCAATGTACCTGGTGTGTTTTGTTGTTGTTTGCCTCTGCTGTTATTGTAGTTTATAGCTTTAGGCATGCTGTCTATTTGCAACACATTAACAATATTTTTAGTACTTTCTGTCATGGTGCCTAGAGACCTTCAGGAATGTGTGCCTGGGAAATTAAAGTAGATCATTATGAAATCTTAGTATGAGCATGTACCGTTTGAGGAGAGGCCATGAACTCATTTTATGAGCAAACTGCTGATAGGAGTTGTGCACTGGGAGATCTCATGGAAGAAACAATGAAAAGATGGGGGAGGTATAAAAACACTGGTGCTCACAAACAGCTTCTTGGATTATTTCGGAACGCCCATCCTACCTGAGTAACTGACCTCACTCTGCTGTACTGCACGTTCTAGTTAAGGTTTATATCGTGTCTCCACTTGCTAGAGGAGATATTTGGGGTAAACTCTGCATTAGGTGATATGGGCCTGTCTCCATGTGATACAGCTAAACATAACACTTAAAAACGCACGTATTCAGAGGGCTTTGCCAATCCACTATGCCTGTTTCAAAGTGAGGCGGGTTTTCAATATTAACTGCAATGCTCTTTGGATCAGGCTCTCAGTTCTCCCATCATTGGGCTTCTTATGCACGCGCATGCATGCGCGCGCACACACGCACACACACACACACGTGTAAGGCCTATTACTGAGAGCATTTTTATCCTCTCCTGGGAAGTTTTGTGTGTTTGTTTTAAATACTGGCCACCTGGTGTAACCTGCTCCATTTCAAAGGCACAAGATTTGCACTTCTGTATTTTTATGAGCCACAAGGGTGTCCTCTAAGGCCTGGTCAGCTGAGCCGAACTCTTACAGGGAGTGAACTCCATTAAAGGAAACATCGTCTCCCATCAGAGTTTTAGTAAGGGGCATCCTTGACCTCCCTTCCTGCACCTCACTGGCTGGTTTGCCCACAATCCAGGCCTTTCCCATTCTCAAAACATTAACACAAGAGCTCCTGGAGGAAATGTGAGATACTCTTCCTTATAAGGAAGGGGTGGGATGAGACTGACTTCTGCTCTCACGTGGATGCATTTCCTTTTTGTTGTACTTTACTCTGTGTGCAGAAATGTTATTGAATCCAGAAGGACATATGTGAATTCATGCTGTTCTAGGCTACTATCATGGTAGGTTCTCCCCAGCACCATACTGCCAAGAGCTCTGATCCTGCAAAGACTTAAACTCATGCTCTACTCTGTGCACTGAGTAGTCCTACTGAAGGCAATGGAGATTACTCATTGTGTGCAATGTTAAGTATATGGGTAAGACTGGGGAGGATCAGGGCTAAGGATTTGAATATGCCCTGTAATATTTTATTAGTGGAAAATATTTATTGTTGGAAAACTTCATTAATCATTTCAGTGTGGGCCAACATTTTCAAACTCCTCTATCTAACCTTAGACACCCACATGAACATGGCCTGATAAGGACTTTTCTATATAATTTAATCTACCTTCTAAAAGGAGCATTTAAAATACATATATTTTAAATATATATATAATTGAATGGTTTTTATGATTGTTCCTCCAGTAATATTTGCAGGCATCTGTATTAGAAGGGTGTGAGAGGGGAAAAAAGCAAATTTCAGTCAAAAAGTTAAATTTAATTGTGGAAATCCTGCTAATTCAAAGTAGTGTCTGTAATGGCCACATATTTACAATAAGTCCTTTACAGCCATTATAGCAAAGGAATCTGGGTTGCAATCTTCAGACACACGCTACCAAGCATAGGGAGAATTCATGGTAGAAATCCCAATAACTTGATATAATGAATGTTTAAGTTACATGGATAGGATTTCTTACTGATCACTCTGGCCTTGAGCCAACCCCCCATGAAGTCAATGGAAAGACCCCATTGATTTTAAAGGAACTGGACCAGGCTCTATATTTGCTAGTAAATGTTTGCAGGATTGGGCCCATAACTTGCATTATATAGGGGATTTTTTATTTTGTTTCACTTTTAAACAAGGGGTAAAATTGCCTTCCCAAATATATATCTATATATATAGATATATAGATATACATACACACTCCAAATATCAAATAAATATCTATGGAAGTGTCAATATTTCAGAGAAAAAGAATGGCTTTGAGTTTACCAAATGAAAGTTGCCATCTTCCCTTGTAGCAGGATGAAAGCTTGGTGAATTGGGATGGAAAGTGTACCTCCCCAGTTTAATTTTAAATGGTAAAAGCATTTTACTTTGGGACCCCCACTCTTAAGCATGTACTTATGTATACTGCTGAGTAGGGAACTTAAGCCCATTTATAAGAGTTTCACTGAAGTAAGTCCTGAATACAGTCATATGAGTTTCAACATGGATTTACAGGTATATGGACCAGCACTTGACAGATGCCCTTGATTCCTTTAAAAAACAAAACCAGAGCCAACATAATTATAAAATGACTGTCTGAAAGGAATGTGCTAGATGTAACACACTTGGTTTTAGCAAAGTACTTCGTACAGTATTCCATGAAATCTTGCTGTTATTAATTGTATTCCGTTTGGATATGAACCATGTCACATGGACTGAAAATTGGCTGAAAGACCATAAACAAAGGATTATAACTATAGAGTAGGGAAGAGGTCTTTAACGGCATGCCAAGGAGAATTTTCGTTAAGTCCAGTCTTGTTCAAAAATGATCAGAAATAAGAATGCATCCAATGAAGTGAGCTGTAACTCACGAAAGCTTATGCTCTAATAAATTTGTTAGTCTCTAAGGTGCCACAAGTACTCCTTCTCTTTTTGCGAATACAGACTAACACGGCTGCTACTCTGAAAGAAGTAAACAGTAAGTTAATAAAATTTGCAGCTTATTCTAAATAGGAAAGGAGCTGAAGCTCCAGAGACGGGAAAGAAATGCAGCCATACAAAGCACCTAGAGAGTTAGAAACATGGGCAGAAAGTAATAAAATGAGATTCAACATGGAAAAAGGCAAGCTAATATACAACTTTGTATATTAAGTCTTTGGCAAGGGATGTATGGATTTTGATCAGCCTGAAAAACAACCACAAATAAGAGGATAGCTTTATTCACAAGGACTGCCAACAGAATGCACTTTACAATAGTCTGAACATTCATGTAGCTTTTGAGAGTAGCTTCCCACATGTGGTATATAGGGCATATTGCTCCAGTCTTGTAGTTCATGTTTTTAGAATAATAGAATCATAGTGTTAGAAGGGACCGCAAGGGTCATCTAGTCCAACCCCCTGCCAAGATGCAGGATTTGTTGTGTCTAAGCCGTCCAAGACAGGTGGTTCTTCAGCCTCCTTATGAAAACCTCCAGGGGAGGCACTTCCACAACCTCCCGAGGTGTCTGTTTCATTGTCCTACTGTTTTTACAGATAGGAAGTTTTTCCTGAGATTTAATCTAAATCTGCTGTGCTGTAGTTTGAACCCATGGCCTCTTGTCCTGCCCTCTGTGGCAAGAGAAAACAACTTTTCTCCCTTTTTTTTTTAAATGGCAGCCTTTCAAATATCTGAAAACCGCTATCATGATCCCCTTAATCTCCTCTTTTCTAAACAAGACATACCCAGTTTCTTCAGCTTTTGCTCATATGACTTGCATTCCATTCCTTTGATCATCTTTGCTGCTCACCTCTGGATCCTTTCGTTTCTGTACATCCTTTCTATACATTGGTGATCAAAACTGGACTCCAGCTGAGGCCTAACCACCATCCAGCAGAGCAGCACTATCCCCTCCCATGACTTGCATGCTATGCCTCGGTTAATGCAACCTGAAATTGCATTTGCGTTTTTTGCAACATCATCACATTACTGACTCATGCTGAGGTTGTGATCCACCACAACTCCCAGATCCTTCTCAGCAGTGCTGCTGCCAAGCCATTCCCCCCCATTCTGTATTTGTGCATTTGATATTTCTTCCCTAAGCACAGCACCTGACATTTATTTTTGTTGAATTTTATTTTGTTGTCCATAGCTCAGTTCTCCAATTTATCAAGATCCCTCTGAATTTTAGCTCTAGTCTCCAAAGTATTGGCAACCCACCCCCCTGCTTTGTGTCATCTGCAAACTTGATCAGCATGCTCTCTATGCCTACATCCTGGTCATTAATAAAGATATTAAACAACACTGGACTCAGAACGGATCCCTGTGGAACACCACTTGAGATCTCCCTCCAATCTGACATCACTCCATTAATAATTATTCTTTGTTTGCAGTTGTTTAACCAATTATGTATCCACTTACTGGTAGTTCTGTTGAGCCCACATTTCTCCAGCTCACTTATCAGACTCTCATGTGGGACTGTGTCAAAAGCCTTGCTGAAGTCCAGGAATATTATGTCCACCACATTCCCTGTATCCACCAAATCAGTTACCCTGTCAAAGAAGGAAATGAAGCTGGTTTGGCATGATTTGTTCTTGGTAAATCTGAGCTGGCTGCTAGTGATTGCCTCTTCATCCTCCAGTTAAAATTCCCCATTAATACTAGTTCTTGTGTGTCAGCTAACCTTGTTACCGGTTTGTAGAATGACTTATCCACTTCCTCTTCCTGATATGGTGGTCTATATAATAGACCTCCACCATGACATCACTCCTGTTCTTTTCCCTTGGTATCCTCACCCAGAGACTCTCAGTAGGTCTATCACTCACTTCGCCTTGGACCTCGGGGAAAGTGTACGCATTCTTGACATACAGTGCAACACCGCCTCCTTTTCTCCCATACCTATCCTTTTGGAACAAGCTATATCCCTCAATGCTGGTACTGAAATCATGGTAGTTGTCCCACCAAGTCTCTGTGATTCCAGTTAAGTCATAATTTTTTTCATATACCATGGCTTCTAGTTCATCCTGGTTGTTCCCCATACTCCTTGCATTTGTATATAGGCATCTAAGATATTTTGCAGACTGCCCTGTTGCTTCTCTTTTTGTCTCTTTAATGCAGTTGTGCTTTCTAGACACTTCTCCAGAAATTAGCCCCTTCCTTCTTGTCCAGCACATTGTCCGTATTTTTATCACCAACCCCCACAGGACCTAGTTTAAAGCTCTCCTTATCAGACTAACCAGACGATGTCCAAAGATGCTCTTCCCAGTATTTGAGTGATGGAGCCCACCCCCAGCACAGTAATCCTCTTTCCTGGAACATCAGCTCATTGTCTAAGAAGCCAAAGCCCTCTCTCTGATACCACACATTTATTTCCATGATTCAACAGTCCTTTCCCTTCAATGGGGGGTGGGGAATGGATGACCTACTTTGGTTTCAGAACCCAGAAAAATTGTGAATCATTTTAGTCCAGTCTGCAAGTAGCCTGTTCTGTATCCAGGTGAAGGGAAAAATCCACCCCAGGAGAAAAATGTTCCAAGGTGGAATTCGAAGTGTTACAGCACATTCCTTAAGAGATACAAGCTTGGCATGGAGCCATTCTAGCTCCAGATCAGTGGAATCTAACACAGTATTTGACTCATCATTCCTGTCAGAGGTGGATTATGGTTCTGTGGGGCCCTGGCCTGGACAAGTGGGGGAACCCTCCCCACGCCTTCCATCTGCAGTTCCCCCCCACACACTCTCCCCTGCCCACCTGGTGCTCCTGCCAGCCCTATCCCTGCGGTAATGTTTTTTTCTTATCCTGTCTCTTACACCTTCTTTCCTCCCTGTGCATGAACATACTGCATGAAAAGGTGGCTATTCCTGTTTTTCAATGTGAAAAATAGACGTTGCCATGAAATTTCACCAATGAGCAAAATGTTCTGGCTGAAAAGCGTCATATATGGAATGGAGACATTGTTTGCAGGACATTTGGTGAAGAAACCATTCCTTACTTACACAAGCAATAAGGCTGAGGCCCTGGTCTGTGCCACCAGGAAGTAGGGTTGCCAGGCGTCCGGTTCTCTACCGGAACGCCCAGTCGAAAAGGGACCCCGGATCCTCCGGTCACCACCACTGATCGGGCCATTAAAAGTCTGGTCAGTGGGGCTAAGGCAGGCTCCCTGCCTGCCCTGGCTCCAAGCAGCTCCTGGAAATGATGGGCATGTCCCTGTGGCCCCGAGCTGCAGGTGCAATCAGAGAAGCACCTTGCACTGCCCCTGCCCCAAGCACCACCTCCGCAGCTCCCATCGGCTGGGAACCATGGCCAATGGGAGCTGCAGGGGCAGCACCTGCAGTCATAGGCAGCGTGCATCATGCAAAGCTGTCTGACTGCACTTCCACCTAGGAGCCGGACATGGCGGCTGCTTCCAAGAGCAGCGCGGAACCAGCCTTAGCCCCACTGCACCGCTGACCAGGAGCTGCTGGAGGTAAGTACCACACGGCTGGAGCCTACACCCCAAACCCCCTGCCCCAGGTCGGAACCCCTCCTGCACCCAAACACCCTCCCAGAGACTGCACCCCACATCGCTTTCCACACCCCAACACCCTACCCCAGCCCTGAGCCCTCTCCTGCACCTTGAACCCCTCATTTCACGCCCCACCCGGAGCCTGCACCCCCAGCTAGAGCCCTTTCCCCCTCCTGCATCCCAACCCCCTGCCCCATCCCAGTGCAAGTGAGTGAGGGTGGGGGAGAGCAAGCAACCAGAGGGTCAGGGGCTGGGGTGAGTGGGGAATCGGGAGGGGCGGGGCCTCAGGGAAGGGGCGGGGGGGCAAGGGTGTTCAGTTTTGTGCAATTAGAAAGTTGTCAACCCTACCAGGAAGCAGAGCCCAGACAGTGCAACATAAATGGCAAGGCTGTTCTGAGGGCTAAAATGTCCCCCACCCCACCCCACCCCACAAAAATTTGAGCGGCCAGAGGCTGCTATAGTTTATGGCTGCCTCCCAAGGGCTGCCTATCAGTTCCTCACAGTCTGGAGAAGACCTGAATCTCCAGAGCAGCGTGCACTACGGTGACCCCACCCCACCCCAGTGACGTGAATTGCATGGAACCATTTACAGCACTCCATACTTTGCCTGCACCTGGAAAATTCTTCACTGGCCCTTGCATCACAGCTCTGGAATGGAAAACGGGACACTGTGTGGGGCTAGCCCAAGCTCTCCCCCAACACATATGGGGCTGGCCCAAGTTGTTTGTCTGAATCCCCCCTCCACATGGGGCTGACCTAAGTTGCTCACCTGAGCCCTGCCCTGCCCTCCCCACACGAAGCTGGCATGGCTGCTCACCTAAGCAGCCTCCCCCCTGCATGGGGCTAGCATCACCACTTGCCCCCCACACACACATTTTCCTCCTCCCCCGACTCTCGCCAAAAACATCAGGACAGCTGGGACTGAATTTAAAAAGGGAACTGTCCCAACCAAACCAGAACATATGGTTACCTTAATAGGTGGCTGGAGCAGCATAAAAGAGGCTGGAGTGGAGGACAGAATCTGTCCCTAAATCTTTTGTATCCAGAGAAATACGGATACAGAAGATTTTTACAGGTCTCATACTGGAAATATTTATCCTCTCTTCCTTGTACATTTGTGGAATGCACAGCCCTCTGTCATGTGTGCGTGCATGTCAAAAATCAGAAGAGGGCTTCTGCTGAATGGTTATTTCTTGCCTGTGTCTTCAATGGGCCGGGTCTACCTACATGAAACAGCTTGCAGGATAAGGGCCTATATTTCCTTTAAAAGAAAAGGAGTACTTGTGGCACCTTAGAGACTAACAAATTTATTAGAGCATAAGCTTTCGTGAGCTACAGCTCACTTCATCGGATGCATTTGGTGGAAAAAACAGAGGAGAGATTTATATACACACCCAGAGAACATGAAACAATGGGTTTATCATACACACTGTAAGGAGAGTGATCCCTTAAGATAAGCCATCACCAGCAGCGGGGGGGGGGAAAGGAGGAAAACCTTTCATGGTGACAAGCAAGGTAGGCTAATTCCAGCAGTTAACAAGAATATCAGAGGAACAGTGGGGGGTGGGGTGGGGGGGAGAAATACCATGGGGAAATAGTTTTACTTTGTGTAATGACTCATCCATTCCCAGTCTCTATTCAAGCCCAAGTTAATTGTATCCAGTTTGCAAATTAATTCCAATTCAGCAGTCTCTCGTTGGAGTCTGTTTTTGAAGCTTTTTTGTTGAAGGATAGCCACTCTTAGATCTGTGATCGAGTGACCAGAGAGATTGAAGTGTTCTCCAACTGGTTTTTGAATGTTATAATTCTTGACGTCTGATTTGTGTCCATTCATTCTTTTACGTAGAGACTGTCCAGTTTGGCCAATGTACATGGCAGAGGGGCATTGGTCAGAGGTTCTAAGTCAGCCATAAAAATGTTGGCATACTGTGGGGCCATGCGGGTATCCATCGCAGTGCCGCTGATTTGAAGGTATACATTGTCACCAAATGTGACACCCTGACAGCAGGATTGTCTGGCTATGTAGACTCCCTCCTCAGGCCCTTCGTTACCAGCACTCCCAGCTATCTTCGAGACACCACTGACTTCCTGAGGAAACTACAGTCCATTGGTGATCTTCCTAAAAACACCATCCTAGCCACTATGGATGTAGAAGCCTCTACACCAACATTCCACACAAAGATGGACTACAAGCCGTTAGGAACAGTATCCCCGATACTGTCACGGCTAACCTGGTGGCTGAACTTTGTGACTTTGTCCTCACCCATAACTATTTCACATTTGGGGACAATGTATACCTTCAAATCAGCGGCACTGCGATGGGTACCCGCATGGCCCCACAGTATGCCAACATTTTTATGGCTGACTTAGAACAACGCTTCCCCAGCTCTCGTCCCCTAATGCCCCTACTCTACTTGCGCTACATTGATGACATCTTCATCATCTGGACCCATGGAAAAGAAGCTCTTGAGGAATTCCACCATGATTTCAACAATTTCCATCCCACCATCAACCTCAGCCTGGACCAGTCCACACAAGAGATCCACTTCCTGGACACTACGGTGCTAATAAGCGATGGTCACATAAACACCACCCTATATCGGAAACCTACTGACCGCTATTCCTACCTACATGCCTCTAGCTTTCATCCAGAACCAGAATGGATCATCACCAGAATGGACCACTCGATCCATTGTCTATAGCCAAGCTCTACGATATAACCGCATTTGCTCCAACCCCTCAGACAGAGACAAATACCTACAAGATCTCTATCATGCATTCCTACAACTACAATACCCACCTGCTGAAGTGAAGAAACAGATTGACAGAGCCAGAAGAGTACCCAGAAGTCACCTACTACAGGACAGGCCCAACAAAGAAAATAACAGAACGCCACTAGCCATCACCTTCAGCCCCCAACTAAAACCTCTCCAACGCATCATCAAGGATCTACAACCTATCCTGAAGGATGACCCATCACTCTCACAGATCTTGGGAGACAGGCCAGTCCTTGCTTACAGACAGCCCCCCAATCTGAAGCAAATACTCACCAGCAACCACACACCACACAACAGAACCACTAACCCAGGAACCTATCCTTGCAACAAAGCCCGTTGCCAACTCTGTCCACATATCTATTCAGGGGATACCATCATAGGGCCTAATCACATCAGTCACACTATCAAAGGCTCGTTCACTTGCGCATCTAGCAATGTGATATATGCCATCATGTGCCAGCAATGCCCCTCTGCCATGTACATTGGCCAAACTGGACAGTCTCTACGTAAAAGAATGAATGGACACAAATCAGATGTCAAGAATTATAACATTCAAAAACCAGTTGGAGAACACTTCAATCTCTCTGGTCACTCAATTACAGACCTAAGAGTGGCTATCCTTCAACAAAAAAGCTTCAAAAACAGACTCCAACGAGAGACTGCTGAATTGGAATTAATTTGCAAACTGGATACAATTAACTTAGGCTTGAATAGAGACTGGGAATGGATGAGTCATTACACAAAGTAAAACTATTTCCCCATGGTATTTCTCCCCCCCACCCCACCCCCCACTGTTCCTCTGATATTCTTGTTAACTGCTGGAATTAGCCTACCTTGCTTGTCACCATGAAAGGTTTTCCTCCTTTCCCCCCCCTGCTGCTGGTGATGGCTTATCTTAAGGGATCACTCTCCTTACAGTGTGTATGATAAACCCATTGTTTCATGTTCTCTGGGTGTGTATATAAATCTCTCCTGTGTTTTTTCCACCAAATGCATCCGATGAAGTGAGCTGTAGCTCACGAAAGCTTATGCTCTAATAAATTTGTTAGTCTCTAAGGTGCCACAAGTACTCCTTTTCTTTTTGCGAATACAGACTAACACGGCTGCTACTCTGAAACCTATATTTCCTTTGTGAACCAACGGATATCAGTGTGGTTGATCTCAACTCAGATATTCTGCTCTTTTTATATGTGTAGCACTCTGCCACTCTGGTTGGAGAAAACAAAACACTGGAGTCTATATCATTCTGCAGTATAGATCTAAGAGCACAATTTAGCCAGAAGACACATTTCCCTATTAGTTCAGCATTTTTAAAAACCACTATGGCTGTGACAGTGATAAATCACTTTCCAGATTACAGAAAAGTAATTTAATCTGCCTGTCAATTAATCTATATATCCTTCTGAAATTACCTTTAAATAAAATGTTTTCCTACAACTCTAATCCCATTTAAAAAATTTACCATGTGGGAATCAACTAACATTCATCAAAGCCTTCAGTCAACCTGATGTATAAGAACAAAGTGTGGCAAATGTATTCTATTTCAGAGAATAATTCTGTATTCTTTGTAACAATGAAGTTTCCTTGAAACATGATATTGATAATGCTGTCCACTACTATTACCAAAACTCAGTACAGCCCCAGATAAGTTTTTATCTTAGATATGTACAAAATCAATTTATCTTTTATAGAGTATAAGTTTAAACACATTTAAATACTTTGGATAAATAATATTCTATAGAATTCCTAATACGTTTGATTATATTTATTTAGTATCTCCATAGCTAATGACAATATTAAAAGGATGTGTAGCTGAATAAATAACAAGCTTCTTCAGTAATAAATATCCCATGAAAAGGTAGTTTTATTCCTAAATAGTCGATGGCACAGGGTTGCAAGTCATTCTTTAATAACAAAAAAATCGCATTATCTAGCTTTCTAGAGTACAAGTACCCAATTCTCTAATAACTTATTACACCTACATAACTTCTTCCACCCAGTGAGTTCAGCATACTTCACAAACATTAGCTGAACAGCCTATCACCTCTAGGAAGTGACAGGTATTAGCATCCCCATCCTACAAATGAGGAAACTGAGGCACAGAAGATGAAATTCACCTCTGTGCATGGTCAGCACAAGGTCCAGGCACTGCTTCGGTATGCCACACAGGCCTTGAGCTGGCATCTCTGCACAGATGTGAATTTTACATCCAGATGTTTGTAGCATGGTTGTCGGAAGTGCAGAGCACTTGCAACTCCCACAGACTTTAACTGAAGGTGGAGGTGCTCAGCATGTCTAAGAATCAGTCCCTATGTGATTTTCCAATTATCCAGCACATAGTCTCCCAATTCCAGCTCTAACCACCAAACAATGCTGCCACAGTTTGCTTTTGAACAATGTAACTACCACAAGCTTAATTCATCATTAGACTAGACATCATGACAGAGGCCATGCTGCTGCCAAGGAGACCACAGAGCCTCCAGGCCCTTCTGCCTCCATCATTCCCAGCTGGGAGCCTCTTCTCAGGGCCAGCCTCTAAACCCTCGCTCCTGAAGCTGGTGCCCAGTCCTGCTGGTTTACCCTGGTCCTAGTCCCTGGTGAGGACTCCTGTCCCAAGCTGGGCGCTGGCATGTCAGCGGGGGATGCGGAGCTGCCTTTAGGGACCTCCCAGTTGTTCAGCCAGGCACCTAAGGTGAGAGGAGGACTGCTGAGAAGAGGGAGAGTCTGGGCAAGGGTAGCAGTGTGTGAGATGTCCTAGGAACTGACTGGAGTCATCCCTGACTGCACTGCTGTGCACCTCAAACGCTGGCTGCCCTCTCTCCCTTTGGAGGAGAGGAGCCTGGGAAGCTGAGGCTCTGCCCAGACCCCACAGTGGCCTGAATAACACTTGGCTCTTCCTAAGCCCCTTTCCTTCAGGGACCTCCAAGCTCTTGAACTGTGAATGAAGCCCCATACCCCTTGGAAGCTGTAGCAAGTCTGTCCCAGAAAGGGAAACCAGGTCACGGCATGGAAGTGACAAGCAGGGTCCCACAGAGCTGGGAACAGAATCCAGGAGTCTGGCCTCCCAGTGCCGCACTGTACGCACTGCTACAGTCTGCTCCTGCCCACGCACAGATTCGGTATGCGGTGCTCAGCCCTGCTGCTCGGCTCTCAGGTATGGGCCAGATGTTCAGTGGGTGCCTGGTCTGGCTGTGCCCATGTCAGCACATCCTGAATGCAAAAGTATTGGAAGGGTCCCACTGCTGTGTGTCAGGGTGTGACAGATTTCTGTTACAATCTGCCTGAGGCATCAGGTGATCAGGCTGAGGCCACTGGATCTTTAAGGGAGGAGGTGACGGAACATACCCAAGTGTCTAAGTTTTAAAGCTTTATTGATAAAATGATAAAACAAGAGTGGAGAGTGCTGGGTTGGGGGGGTGGGGTTCCCTACATCACTCAGAGGAAGGAAGGAAGCATTAGTGCCCCAAGCCCTAACCCATTTTCATACTTACACACTCACTACCTGAGGCTGGCCAGGCTTGGGTGTAACTTAAGAAGACGAGGGGAAGGATGGACGGGAGGTCTGTCCTGTGCGCACAGGTCGTCCAGGGTCCGCTGCCAATCTCCGAATTGCTCCAGCTCTCAGGAGGGTTTTAAGTCCTGGGCTCCTTTTGAGGTGTTCCATTCCGTGACCTCCATTCCTGGTGCTCTTTGTGCCAGTCCAAAACAGCTTTCTGTGGTCTTCTCCGCTTTCCCAAAATACAATGGCTCCAGGGACGCAAAGCTCTGCTCCCCACCTCGTCATCTCACCGGTGTTTTCCATCTCTGCAGCCCTGGTTCAGTGTACTTTTTCTTTTCTCATGGCTGGATGTGGCTGGGTGAGATAATTTTTTGTCTAGCACCGTGACCTTGGACTGGGGCCAGCAACTTATTGTCGGACTGAGCTTGCTAGCTATAGTGTTGAGGTAACCTGTTCTCTTTCTCCTTCCCACTTTGGCCTCTCGCAGCCTGCAAAATAATCTTCCACTCCCCACTCACACCTTTGACCCTTCACAAATTGCCCTGCGATGCTTGCAACAGCGTTAGCAATATACAAAACTGATCTGCCTCCCACAGGGGACCCCCTGGGGGGAGAGGCGCCCTAGGGTGTGACAAGGGTCTCCCAACAACTGACAGCTCAGCTCCAACAGCTTAATTGGACCAAATCTGAGGGCCCAGATAATCTCCATCCAAGAATATTAAAGAAGCTGGCAGAAACTGCAACCCCAATAGCAAAGATTTTTTAATGAATCCATAAACTGGGGAGGTCATGCCCTATGAATGGAGAATTGCAAATATAGCACCTATATTTAAGAAAGGGGAAAAGGTGATCCCGGAAATTATAGGCTCATTAGTTTGACCTCAATTGTATGCAAGGTCTTAAAACAAATTTTGAAAGAGAGAGTAATTAAATGTTTGCAGTGTTGTCGTAGCCAGGTTGGTCCCAGGATATTAGAGAGACAAGCTAGGTGAGGCTTTCGGGCTGCATGGGGCTCTTCAGTTCTGGGGAAGGGGGCAGAGTGCCAGACACTCTGCTTCCTTCCCTAGGTTTGGGGGTGAGCTCTGGGGCTTGTGTCTTCCACCAACAGAAGTTGGTCCAATAAAAGTACAATTAAAGACAGAGGTAAATGGTAATTTGTATAAAATACAACATTGTTTTACAAAAGGTAGATTTGTGCCAGACCTGTCTCTGAGAAGATAACCGATTTTCTAGCCAAAGGAAATGGACTTCAGTAAAACATTTGATACAGATCCACATGGGAAATTATTAGTTAAATTGGAGAAGATGGGGATTAATACGAGAATCAAAAAGCTCGGTAAGAAACTGGTTAAAGGGGAGACTGCATTGGGTCATACTGAAAGGTGAACTGTCAGGATGGACAGAGGTTAGTAGTGGAGTTCCTCAGGGATCAGTCACGGGACCAGTCTTATTTAACTTTTTTATTAATGACCTTGACACAAAAAGTGGGAGCATGCTAATAAAATTTGTGGATGACACAAAGTTCAGAGGTATTGCCAATACAGAGGAGGACTGGAATATTATATAAGCAGATTTGGACAATCTTGACAACTGAAAAAATAGAAATGGGATGAAATTTAATAGTGCAAAGTGCAAGGGCATGCACTTTGGGACTAACAACAAGAGCTTTTGATATAAGATGGGGACTTACCAGATGGAAATGACCGAGGAGAAAGACTTAGGTGTATTTGTCGATCTCCAGATAACTATGAGCTACCAATGTGATGCGGCCATGAAAAAGGCTAATGCAGTCCTAGGATGCATTATGTGAGGTATTTCCAGTAGAGACAGGGAAGTGTTATTACCATTGTACAAGGTACTGGTGAGACCTCATCTGGAATACTGTCTGCAATTTTGGTCTCCCGTGTTTAAGAAAGATGAATTCAAACTGGAACAAATGCAGAGAAAGGCTACTAGGATGATGAGAAGAATGGAGAACCTACCTCATGAAAAGAGACTGAAGGAGCGTAGCTTGTTTAGCCTAACAAAGTGAAGGCTGAGGGGAGATATGATTGCTCTCTATACATACATCAGAGGGAGAAGTTATTTAAGATAAGGGCCAATGCTGGCGCAAGAACAAGTGGATATAAACTGGCCATCAATAAGTTTAGGCTTGGAATTAGATAAAGATTTCTAATCATCAGAGTAGTGAAGATCTTGAACAGCCTTCCAGGAGGAGTGCTGGGGGCAAAAAACCTAACTTGTTTCAAGACTGAGCTTGATAAGTTTGTGGGGTGGACAGTATGATGAGATTGCCTAGAACAGCATATAGCCCATCCACAACTGTTGTTCACAAATATCTCCATCTATTGTTCCATTTCTGGTCATTGGAGAGGGCTCTGAGTTACTACAGAGAATTTTTCCCTGGTGTCTGGCTGGTGGGTCTCATCCAGATGCTCAGGGTCTAAATGATCACCATATTTGCAGTCAGGAAAGAATTTTCCTCCAAGTCAGATTGACATAGACCCTTGGGGTTGTTGGCTTTCCTCTGCAGCATGGATCACCTGCTGGTTTAACCAGAATAAATGGTAGATTCTCTGTCATTTGAAGTTTTTAAATCGAGATTTGAGGACTTCAGTAACTCAGCCAGAGGTAATAGGCCTACTACAGGAGTGGGTGGATGAAGTTCTGTGGCCTGCAGTGTGCAGGAAGTCAGACCAGATTATCATGACGGTCCCTTCTGGTCTTAGAGCCTATGAGACTGAGCTATATGGACACTGAAAAATGTATAAGTATGCAAACACTGCAGGATAAATGAGTAGTTAGAAATAACTATTTACAAAAATGCAGCCGAATTCTTTTCTCAGTTGCACTGAAGTAAATCCAAAGCAACTCCATTTAAATCAACAAAGTTACAATTGATTTACACCATTGTAAAAGTGAGCATTTTGGGGACATACAATTAAAATACATTTGTGTCTTCTTAATACACTGCATGTACCAAGGGATATTGCTCATATGAGTGAGCTAAATAACAAAAAACTCTTTATTCAATAGTGATCTTCATTGTACCTTGTATATTTTGGAATGATATGGAGTTTCCCATCAAACTTACTGCAGAAAAATCCTTGTAGTCATTCTTGCCATTCTCAAAGTGATTCCTTTAATTATCAGTTCAGCCTAAGATAATGAGTTTGTTTTCTACACACATTTACATATATATTTAGATAGATTAGATTATAATTTTCATACTTTGAATTTCATTCATAAGAGATACATTACCAAATGCAGGCTATGAATTAATATTTCCTTTTGGATGAAATCCGACCTGCCATATATGATGAATTTTGAGACCACTATGGATGTTATAAATCAATAGCCATACTTTTTTATTATTAGAAAGTTAGAGAAAGTGGATCAACATTGGACTAGCTTTTTCAAGGTGGAATTTAAATTAAAGGGACCACACTTCTCTGATCCAAGGGACATACTTTGGGCAGCTTAGTCGCATGTTAAAATGGAGTAAAAATATTTCACAGTTGTCTGACAGTTGGCTAAAATTTAGCATGTTTTTCTAAAATTTCATAACAAATTTTATTAATTGGGACAGGGTACAACAGAAGTGCAATGACAATGGCATTTCAAAGACATGCTGCATTAAAAATATTAATTTGTGGACCAGCAATGCAAAGCAAAATATATACAAGGAACCACAGGGCCAGATTCTGCTGTTCTGTACACCCGCCTAAGTTCAAAGTAATTCCATTTACTCCAAACTCACACTGATGTAATGCAAGTGTTCAGCACCTCACAGGATGCTTTGGCCCCATGCACTTATTCTTTCTATAAAGCATCATACACACCTAAAGGGGCTATATACAAATGTTAAATAACTAACAAACAATCATGCATCACATTCTTTTAACTCATTCCTGACTTCAGGAAATTGCAGTTGATTTCTCAAATGACCGCTGGGCTCAAGAGACCAGTCTTCCATTATGAATTGCTAGGCCAAATCCTGAGGTCCTCACTCAAGTTTAACTCTTTCTCTCCTCTGGCCAGGTTCTATTGATTGCTCAAATTACTGCAATGGGAGCTTGCTACAGGAGTAAGGGCTATGGTAAATTTGAGCGAGGACCTCAGGAACTGGCCCAATAAGGGCAGGTAATAATGGGGAGATTAACTGCAAGACAGAAAGTAAATTTTCAAGCTGGATTCAAGAAATGGCTTTTTCTTCCTGAAGTTGGTGGGCATATGAAACAGCTTGCAGGTTGAAACACTGGAAGTTGCTTGTACAAGTGAAATTAAGAACCATTTGGGGGGATCATAATACACCAGTTCAGAAATGGAATGTTCTTCTAAAAGGCAAAGGATGCATTTGATATTCCTACTCTGTTTTCTTCCTCAAATTTTTTCAAGTTTCTTTAGAAAAGGTTTGTTGTCAGATTAATTTGAGTTTATAGCTTGAATGAATACCTAATTTAAGAGTGATCTTTAATATAAAATGACAGCAAACAAACTGGATGTGTTTTCTAAAGCAAAAGGCCCCAGTTCAGCAAAGTGCTTAAAATGTGCCTAAATCCTATTGACCTTAATGAGACTTAAGCACCTGCTTAAAGTTAGGCATGTGATGAAATGCTTTGCTGAATCAGAGCCTCAATATGCAATCACAAAGGAAGAATGTGACATCTAGAATTTCTGACCTACCAATCCTGATGTGTGTGGTTAGGCTTAATTATGGCAATTGCTTTGCTTCTATAACTGATGAGAAAGGTCAGGAGATTGAAACATTCAATGCTGCTTCTTAACTTTGCTGAAGTTGCAAAAAAGGTTCAAACAAAAAATTAATATGTATCACTTATAATTGCTGGATATCCATCACATACATCTTTCTATGGGAAATGCTACAGGTAGATGGCAGGGTATCACCAGGGAAGAGTAAAATATGCTTAGAAGAATAGTCACCCTAATAGAACATGTTCGTGAAATTGACAATAGGATCAGAAAAGACCCCATCTATTTAAATCATTTTGTATCAATCTTAATAAATTTGGAAAGTTCAACCAGCAAAGGTTTTTAAGTTGGCTGATACCCAAATGCCAAGACACACCTGACCTTTTGTATTCCACTTACCGTAAACGCAAAGCGAGTGAATGTTCCCCTTGAGATTCTGCTGAAAAGTGAAAGATTTCTAAATTTATTTTAAGTGATGCAGCACCCCAAGTAATGTCCATATATTTTGATTTCTCTTAAAACTCGGGGTAAAGTGACTACAGGGTTCAACCAAAAAAAAAAAAGACATCAATAGTGCATAAAGAAATGAGATGGTACAAGCAGCTTGTTAGAATAACTTATCACTTGTGTAAGATGAGGATAATGAAATGCTCTGCCTTTAGCATGGAGGAATTGGCCTCAGATGGAAGTGGCTGTTTGGTTCAAATACATTTGTGCAATTGTAATTGAGGTTGTGTGTTGGGGTTTCAATTATAAACTCCCACCATCACTAATGGTTAGCACTTACCCATAATGTCTGTTTTGTGGGATCTGAGATGCCACAGTTCTTTCAGCAGCTACAATGTCACAATTGTGGGGGAATGATTACTTTTAAATAACCATCAATGTATAGACTACCGCAGTGACCTTGCTAGTGTTTATGTACCCACTGCCCTCTACTGGGTGGAGTTAAAATTTTTCAACAGGACATCTAATGACAGGAGGACTGGAATCCTATCCCCTCTGTAACTAAGAAGTTCTGAACAATCAGGGTTTGCAGCATGAGACTTCCCAGTTGTCCTTCAGTTGCCAGGGTTTGTTACAATACGTTACATCTGGGCCTCTCTGTCCTTCTACAATGTGTACCATGGACTTCCGGTGAGTGGGATAGGAAGCCTGCTTGTGCATGTGATCATTTTGCTGTCTAAAGACCGCAACCTAGAAAGTACATTGTTCCTAATACTACTATACAACAAAGGTTACTGCTAACAGGAAGTAACTGGGCATTATGAAGTCACAGGACATTAAGGAGCTGAAAGCCATCCTCCTCAAAGCCGGCGGCAGGATGCATGGCTGCAAGACAATTTCTCCCTTGGCCACTAATGGAACCTGTGTGCTGGAGTATCAAGTGCCCATTTTACCAGCATGGTGGGGACATTAGAGCTTCATAAACATGGATCCTGCAGCCCTTCTCCTAGCCCACTGGTATCACTACTCTTCACTCCAGCCTAAGCCAGGCCAGCATGTGACTTCCTCCACAGAGCTCAAAGAAGGGAGAAGTCGTTGCACAGCTGCTCTGCCACCAGACATGCTCCCAGACCCAGCGTGGCCATTAAGCGATGCAGGGGCTCTTTCGCTGGCCCGCCGTACCAGGGTTTCAGTATGACACATTTCTAGGACAAAAAAAATGTTCTACTTTTAACCGCTCGGAGATGGTGTGTGTGTGGGTGCGCACACGCGTGTCAGTATATAGACAGGGAGATGAACTAAGGTCAGCAGAGATCAAGCTGTCTCAAAGCCTAAATGTAACTGTATCCAGACAGAACTATCAAGCACTTTTGAATAATGTGCCCTGAGTGACTTAGGAGCCCAAATCCCATTTTCAAAAATGACTAAGGGCCAGATTTTTAAAGATATTTAGGCATCTAATGATGCAGATAAGAACCTAGTGGGATTTTCTAAAGTGCCTAAGATTTTGATCATTTTTAGGTGATTAAATACCTCTAAAAATCTGGCCCTAAGACACCTGCAAGCTTAAGTCTCATAGGGTACACCTACCTTGCAATTAGACACCCATGGCTGGCCCATGGCAGCTGACTCTGTCTTGTGGGGCTTAGGCTAAGGAACTGTTTAATTGCAATGTAGACATTTGGACTCAGGCTGTAGACTGGGCTCTGGGGTGCTATGAGCTGGGAGGGACCCAGAATTTGGGCTGCAGCCCAACCCCTTAGCACCACAATTAAACAGCCCCTTAGTATGAGCCCCATGAGCCTGAGTCAGCTGCCAAAGGCGTATAATTGCAGTGTAGACATACCCATTGAAAGTCAACTGGATGGAGGCTCCTAAGTCATTTAGAAGCTTTTAAAAAAAAATTAGCCTTAAAGCTCGCCTTTCTGATGATGCCTGCTTCCAGCAATGTGCATGTGTCTATACAGACAGATGATTAACGCAGTCTCCGCCGGGTTAGTGACAGAGCCTTTTTTCTCTCCCATAAATGTCCCATTTGGAAACCCAGGTGCAGATGGCCAGTAGAAGAACCTATAATATTTGTTTATTTTCAGTAGTTCTTGGGAACCTATCACTTTGGTATCTAATCATCAAACCTAATTCTTTTAAAAGCACCAAATATTCCAAGTGGAGCCCTCTCCCAGGGTTCAGGGTTTGTGGGATTTTTTGGTTTCCCTTTCAAGGGAAGGCCTTCCATTTCTGTTTAAACGGAGTTGCATTCAAACTTGCGTTCTGTCTAATCTCCTCTAGTCTCTGTTCCTGTCCATGTAGGTCTATAGCTATTTAAAATACTTTTTCCAAATGACTGGCAAAGCTAACAACATCTGAATTAGAGTAAAAACAGCAGGGAATTAATGAAATTCCCTTTATTGTACTGTATTTTCTTTAAACATTTTTGTTGACACAATATAAACTGAAACAAAGAAAACATGTTTTCTCCTTATATTCCCAACCACATCTTTTCGTTTTGCTTTGGGGTCTATGAGATCTGAAAATACACTGAAATTTTTCACTAAGAATATAAACAAATTTTAGGTCATACAGTTCCTGATTGAACAGAGACAGTGAAAGGTTTTCTAATTGAAGCATGCTTTTCTCTTTCAGTTTTTATTACAGAAAGACTCAATGTGGTTTCCTTAAGGCTTACAATAAATTCAAGAATTGCTAGCAGATATAATTTACTGTCCAAGACTTATCAGAGATCAAAGAATAGGGAAAATGGGCCTCTCATCATTCTTGTTCTTCCTGGCATGAATCGTTCAGATCTCTTAGATCTGGAGCACAGAAGACTGGAAGCTAAGAGAAAAAGGAACATAGCATGAGGCTATAAACGCTTACAGAAGAGAGATTCAGGTCTATGCTAGACTTTCTAAGGGACATGAAGGATGACTTTCAAAAACTTCATAATCATTAGACACATATAGCAAGTCAGATGCAAATTACTACGCACAACTGCAGCAAATCAGCTTCACGGAGCTATGCCAATATCTACCAGCTGAGGATCTGGCCCCCTACTGGCAACCCTGTGACAGATTTTGAAAGTCTCCCCCCATATGACCTCTATGTCAAACTGCCAGCCTGTGAGCCAATGTTTATCCAGCAGACTTCTCTCCAGTACAGCATGCTCTACCACCCCCACCTCATTTCAGAGGTCACTGGACAGCCATCAGAAGGAAACTATGTTCAGTCACTACACACCTGGACAAAATTTCAGCCAGAGAAGCAAAAATATCCACATCCAATTACTTGTCTTTTCATCCAACTATTATCTCCTCACAAGCTTCCCTACACTGCCAGAGAACCGGTCTGAAAGCTGCTTAAAGGGGCTATTGCTAGGAGAACACAGGTCCATCCCCAAGCACAGTAAGTCTTTGGGCACTGTGTAGAAATTGCCTATAAGGTTATTCATTGGCGCCATCTGTAGTGAATTCTGTGGTGGGGGGGACAAGTTAACTGACTGATACTACCAGCTCATTTTACATAAACCACTGAACCACCAACTAGCATATAGGAACAGCCATACTGGATCAGACCCATGGTCCATCTAGTCCAGTATCCCATCTTAGATAGTGCCCAGCACCAAATGCTTCTGGGAAAGGTACAAAACTCTGCAGTATGAACATGTAGGATAGCTTGCTCTCCATCCCAACCCCTAATAGTTAGAGCTTGCCTCAAACCTTGAAGCATGAGGTTTTATGTCCCTTCCAAAACTTTTTATAATTAACTATTATAAATCTGAATATTCTTGTTATGCAGATACATATATGTAACATGGCAATCTGCCCCTTTAATGGCCCATGGGACAGGGAACCAGGAGCAGCTGACCCCATCCCAGAGAGAAGCCCGGCAGGCAGGTGCTGGGAATCAGCTGACACAGCTGATCAGCATTGCATGATTGGCCCACACTCTCAGGTGGACAATATAACGGGGGGAAACCAGGCAAGAAGAGGCTGGTAACTAGAGCAGGAGACTCCAGGCTGGCAGACTCTGTGGAACTCCCCCTGCAGAGTCAGAGAGGGCCTTACCCAGTAGCTACTGGAGGATAGTGGACCCCATTCTGAATCCCTAGCCACACTGTTTGTTACTTTTTGCACTCTTGTTTGTAAAGATAGTAAATAGATCCCTGAAGAAAGGGACAGAAAACTCACCTGGGCATAGCTGATTGTCTATTCCCAACTGGTGATTAGGGCCACCAGCATACAATATGCAATTCCTCTTTGAATCTTCCTAAATTCTTGGTCGCAACACCATCATGTGGCAATGAGTTCCACAGACTCGCTACATGTCATATGAAAAAGTCATTCCTTTTAGCAACTATTATCCTTCTAGCTATTATCAGTTTTAAATTTGCCTCCTTTCATTGAATAACCCCTTGTTCTTGTGAGACATGATGAATAGAATCTCCTGCTTCTCTAGGCCAGTCATTATTCTGAACACTTTTATTACGTCCCATTTTCTTTTAAGGTAAACAATCCCACTCTCAGGTAGCATCTTCCTTCAAATGAGCAGTAGTTGGCCATTGGAAGCCATTGCTTGACACCGACAGTCTTACCATATCTCACTATATTTCTAATCTTCCCCTTTGGGAGGGAACTACAGAGTGAAGCTGGGAGAGAGGGTTTTCTGCAGTGGTCCCCCGAGGAAGGGATAGTTACTCGGGGAAGAGGGGCTGTGCCCTGCTTCAGCCGGAGTGGAAGATTGCTTTTGTGTGTGTTTGAGAATTTGGTTAATTTAATAAAAACCTACACCCTAAAAAGGGCTGTGACTGAAAGAGAGACTGTGCCGTTTGTTGAGGGAACTCTGGTAAAGAAGAAAACAGGGGCAGGACTCAGTGAAGGCACCGGGCTATGAGGGGGCACTCAAGTGGCAGCCACCCTTTTACAGGCCTGAATTTCAGAGGTGCTGAGTCTCCACAGCTCCCATTGTCTTCCGCGAGAGTTGTAGAGTGCTCAGTGCCTCTGAAAAATCAGCCCTTTCTTTTTATATACAGCATTTCTTACTACACATCTTTTGTATTCCAATATAAAGATGAAAACTGGCTGCTAACGTTTCACAGAAAGCAGTTTTATTTCAAATGGAACTGGCATCCAGTCCAAAATTCTAGAGTATACGCAGTAGCTGCTTCCAAAAAGGCCATAACTTTTAAAATATTTATGGACATGATTACTTTGCAGCCTGCAGAAATCAGACTGTCTTTTCAAACCAAAATATAGGTCTTCTGAACATTTATAAAGCTTGTTATCATTGCAAAGTCAAAATGTTTGCAAATTACCAGAAAAACAAATAAAACATAAAATCTGTGCTACCTTACAAAAGCCTGCTGTGGCTGACAGCTGCCCAGAAAAAATACACAATGAAATAAACATGAAAACAGCCACTCTTGTGCATTAGTTTACTACGATTCTTGAACAGCAGGAAGCACTTGTTAAAATGGGTATTTTTGGGGTAGTGGAACTGTTCTGGTGCAATAGTAATAATAATACCTTGTTCTTATATAAGATCTTTTATCCCTAGATCTCAGCATGCTTTATAAAGGAATATAAATATCACTATCCCCATTTACAGATAGGGAACCTTAGGCACTGGTGGTTAGCCAGCAGGCAAGTGCTAGCACCAGGAATAGAACCCAGGTGTGCTGAATCCTAGTGTGCTGATATACTTTACTCAGACACCCCACTTCCCACAAGGGAACCCAGAGTGATGATGGGTAACTGATCCACTTTCCTGAGGTCTTTCAGCTGTGGAGGCCCACAGGGATTCAAACTCTCTCTCCCCTCCTTTTGACATCTATATGAGACCACATGGAAATAGAGTGAGATGCAACCATAGGCTGATGGCAGTCAGCTGTGAGTCATTTTCCACAGATGCAACCAAATCTACTACCAGGATATCACAGTGTCTCCCAGATAACACTTCAGCTTCTGGATCGAGAGCAGCTGGCTCAGACTCAACTCAGGCAAGAGTGAAGTGATTCTATTCAGAAGGGAGAATGGTTTGAAGAACTTGCCAAAGCATTATCTTCCCCCTCCATTTAAGGAATTTGTTAAAGCCTGTTTGACTCATCACAGACCTTAGACGATCAGGTAGCTCCAGTAATTGAACTGTATACATATTCCTTCACTGCTAGGTCACTAAGAGACTTCGCTCCTTCCTCCCAGACAAAGAGGGCCTGAGGACAGTGACCCATGAATTTGTCACCTCCAGACCAGATTTGTTTCATTCACGGCATCACTAGCCGAATGTGAAAACAACGCCAAGGTTCCAGCTTCTGAAAAAGCCATCAATAGATCAGGTCAGGGGCTAGGTACATTAGTGAGCACATCTCCATCTATGAACTGCAAGGACAACTGCTCTCCCCTGAGACAGAGCAGAAAATCCAGGATGAAGTACACAAGAGCTTGAGATAAAGATTTCTTGGTGGAGGGGATGTGGCTGTGGATGAACTTGCAGAGGAGATCAGACTGACCCAGACCCCCTTCAGGTCACTCTGTGAGACCTTTCTCTTTAAGAAAGCTTTTCTGGGATGTTTACAAAAACAAACGCCCTGTGATGCTTCCCAGGGAACCCCAGGCTGAGACCTTGTTACCACCTGCTTCCAGTGTGAGGAAGTCTTACCAGTGCCAGCTAGGTGTTAAGCTCCTAACACAACTAGCCGGTCAGCCACTCAAGCACTCTCCCCTGGGCTATGCCAACCCAGTCTTCTGCAGGCTGACAACAGATACACCCCCACCCTTGAGTCCCCTCAGAGAATGTCCCCGGTGATACCCACAGATATCTCAGATCCTCTGTTCCCAAAGGAACAGAGTACGCCACAGTTTACCAGTTTTACCTTCCACCCTTGCTCCTGTATCACGTCTAGTTCAATTATAGTAAAACAAAAGGAAATTTATTTAAGAAGGAATAGAGATCCAAATAAAAACCAGGGTGTGACATGGGAACAAATGGTTACATATCAAACAACATCATAACACTCTTTCTAGAGACTCAACTTAACAGGGCATTTCCCGGTCTCCTACACGAGAGCTTACCCCTAGTTCTTTCCCCAGTGTTTTCAAACCAGTTTGGCTGAGACCCCTTTTCATTAGATCAACTTGTCCTCACAGATTGAATGAATACCAGGGTGTCTTTCTGCACCCCAAATATACCAGAACAGACCTTTGATGTTCAGCTCAGTATAGGATCATTTCACACACACACACACACACACACACACACACACACACACACACGTACGTCAGGAGCGGCAGAAGCTTCTTAAAAGTGGGGGGGGCATCGGCCTGCAAACCAGGGCCCCAGCCCTCCTGCCCCCTGAGGCCTTGCCCTCGCACTGTCCCTTGTCCCCAAACCCCCACCCTCACATTCTCCCCGAGTGTAGGGGACTGCGGAAGACTTTGTTACGGCCTAGCTAGGGAATTTCCGCTTTCTCGAGCCGAGAGGTTACTGTAGGACATAGATAGTTACTGAAGGACACAGAAACATAGATAGTTACTGAAGAACACAGGAAAGCAGCTGGAACCGGTCCCCCCTTTGGGAAGTACCTAATTCTGTATTCATGAGCTGTTTTTGTGTAGTGCTTATTAATGCTAATTATCTGCCCCTCCATTGGATTCCGTCCCAGGCAGAGCTCCGATGTGCTGGTTTCCCCGCCTCCGTGACTGCGACGCTTGGAGTCCCCATTGTGGGTGGGTCACTAACCTTCAGTAAAGCCAATAACTCACAGCTGTGTGTAAGCCTCCTTTTTCTCAGAGTACTCCTGCCAGGCCTGTGGTGTTTCGAGCACCTTGGCCCAGAACACCGAGCCCCTGCTCTTGCACCACCCCAATGCCCCACCCCTGGACTGCCTCTTCCCCCAAGGCCCTGCTCCACCGCTGCCTCTTCCTCCCAAGACCCCGCCATCTGCTTGCTCCTCCCATTGCTCACCCTTATGGCAGGCAAAATGTGCCCTCCCACTTTTAAAAGTGAGGGGCCATGACCCTCTGCCCCCCCCCGTTTGGGCACCTTCTCCCCGCCCCCCCATTGTGTACTTCCTCTTATTAATTTCCTTCTGAAGTATCTGCCAGCTCTTCATTAGCATTTGACTTAGAATGCTAATAGACTCCTACAGTAAGACAGAAAGTACACAGAGGTTCGCCTTGGAGACAAGAACCTCCCAGGCCTTGCTGGAAGGAATTTGTCTCAAGACATACTACCTTTGAGTGACCGATTTTTAACTACAGACCTAGAAATCATAATTTTTAGTATATATACACATAATTTCTCACATATTCTCCATACATACATCTTGCAATGATTATGGTGACCACTGTGACACAGGCTTTCGTTTGAGATCTTATATGACATTCTTTTGGTGAACCTAAGGGATCCCTGTACCCGTATATAACCCAGTGCCCTCTGCCAGTTGGCATCCAGAGGTTCTTGGGTCATACCTCCTGTCATAAATATAAAGGGAAGGGTAAACACTTTTAAAATCCCTCCTGGCCAGAGGAAAAACCCTTTCACCTGTAAAGGGTTAAGAAGCTAGGATAACCTCGCTGGCACCTGACCAAAATGACCAATGAGGAGATAAATATTTTCAAAGCTGGAGGGGGGGGAGAAACAAAGGCTCTCTCTGTCTGTGTGATGCTTTTGCCGGGGACAGAACAGGAATGGAGTCTTAGAATTTAGTAAGTAATCTAGCTCGATATGCGTTAGATTCTGTTTTCTTTAAATGGCTGAGAAAATAAGCTGTGCTGAATGGGATGTAGATTCCTGTTTTTGTGTCTTTTTGTAACTTAAGGTTTTGCCTAGAGGGATTCTCTATGTTTTGAATCTGATTACCCTGTAAGGTATTTACCCTCCTGATTTTACAGAGGTGATTCTTTTACTTTTTTTTCTTCAATTATAATTCTTCTTTTAAGAACCTGATTGCTTTTTCATTGTTCTTAAGAGCCAAGGGTTTGGGTCTGTTGTGTTCACCTATGCAAATTGGTGAGGATTTTTATCAAGCCTTCCCCAGGAAAGGGGGTGTAGGTTTTGGCGGGGAAAGATGTTTCCAAGTGGGCTCTTTCCCATTTCCTGTTAGACGCTTGGTGGTGGCAGCAATAAAGTCCAAGGAAAATAGTTTGAACCTTGGGGAAGTTTTAACCTAAGCTGGTAGAAATAAGCTTAGGGGGTTTTCATGCAGGTCCCCACATCTGTACCCTAGAGTTCAGAGTGGGGAAGGAACCTGGAAATCTCCACACCCCTCTCTCTAAGGCAGTGATCCCCTAACTGTGGGGTGCACCCCTTAGGGAATGCAGAGGAAAGTTGGGGGTGGCCCCCACAGGGAGCGGGAAGGGAGCACCACGCTTCCAGCCATGCTCTGCCCCCAGACCAGCTCCACCCCCAGGCTCACTCCTTCCTCAACTCCACTCAGCCCCCAGTCCTGCTCTGCTCCCAGACCAGCTCTGCCCCCAGGCTTGCTCCTTCCCCAGCTCCATTCAGCCCCCAGTCATGCTCTGCCTCCAGGCCCAGCTGCACCCTCACTCCCTCTGCACCCCTAGACCAGCTGCACCCTCAGCCACAGCCCTGCTTCACCTTCAGCCAGACTCTTCCCTCATTCCCTCTCTGCCCCCCAGCCACAGCTCCACTTTCCCCCTCCCTCCCCTGTTCGCCCCAGGGGCGTAGCCACGGCCCACTAACTTAGCATCCAGGCCCACCCAAATCTGAGCAGGGATGTAGCACTGCCACAGTGGCCTGGAGCATCATTCGGGCACCTGATATCCAGGATGGGGCTATGCATCTTCTCTTCAGAAAGCTCTGCTCCAGCAGCTCCGCCTTACCATTTTCTGAACCGCCCCAGTGCCCAGCTCGGCATGTGAAACCCTGTGTCTGGGGGCACCAGAGCTAGAAGGGGGATTGGTGTCGGGGGAAAAGCTGAACTAGCACAATCTGTCATTGCCCCTCCACCCAAATGTCAGGGCCCACCCAAATTTCCACTCCTGGCTATACCACTGCTCCGCACCCAGTCCAGCTATGCTCTCATTCCTTCTCCACCCCCAGACCAGCTCTGTCTCTAGCCCCAGCTCCCCCTTCAGCACAAGCTCAGCTGCTGAGGAAGCCTTGGCTGTGAAGTAATGGGAGGTGGGGCACAGACAGATTCCATTACTGGTAAGGGGAGGCACGACTGAAAAAGTTTGAGCGCCACTGCCCTAAGCAGAGCTTCCTATAACCAGAGAGGGGAGAAAAGCTGAGGACTCCATGAAGCCCACTAGAGACCTCACTATGCCAATCTGTCAAACCTGGGAAATGCTCAGATACTACACTGATGGGCACCAGCATAACATCTTAAAACAGGCAGCTAAAGACTAGACAGATATTTTCTTTTTATGAATATTGAAAGCTGCAATCAGCTATGCCTAATTATCACACACTGCACTTCAAGTTTACTTGTAAGGGTTTGATTTAACTACTTCTGTCCTTAATCCGTGCCCCGGTGGCTTTTTTAATAGACATGATATGTGCAATCTCTCTAGAAAAAGAAAAACAATTTAATAAAAAGATATAGAAGTCTCTATGTGCAGATAATAAAACTACCACAAGATGTCGCACTTACCTAAACCAGGGGTTAACATGGCCCTATGCCAGTCAGTTTACAAAGCAGTTGTGCTCCGAAAAGCAGCAATGTAAAATTGGTACCTTCTTGCTCAATAGGTCTGTTCATTTTGATCACACTCATAATCAAAATACAATTTTAAAACTACTTTTTACTCTTATTAGCCCCGTAAAGTCAACCCAGAGAGGGGAAACAATACTATATGATTCATGTGGCCAATTACTCCACAGCCTGCTCAAACAACAAGGTCTATGTAAAACAAATTCAGCATTTGTGAATATGACCTATAATGCGTGCATGCAACCAACTGCACATCTGGCATAACTACCAACTTGCATGGAGTTAAGTCAAGGATGAATTGGCCCCTAAACTGCATAACAACTAAAGAATAAGATTCAGAAAACCACAAAAACTCCATTCATTTAATCATCTTTGATCTGTCGGAATAATTCTCAGACAGTCCATAATATTTTACAAATACATTTTTAAAGCTACCCTAAGCTGCCATTTTTATCAGTTACTTGTTTCCCCTTTCATTACATCTCGCATGCATTTCAAATTATGTGAAATCAACATGACTATCAAGAAAAGTGAGAGCCATGGGTCTTAAATTACTGCAGCCTTCATATGGCCTAGCAAATACTGATTCAAAAAGTTAAAAACAACAGTCTAAAAGAATGCTTGCTAGTCTCTGTTGCTAGGAGCTTTCCACTGATATATGATGACCCAGTATTAAGGTAAAAGCATTAGCATCTTTACTGAACACTTCCGTCTTCACTGAATGTCCTTATAGAAATGACTAAACACTTCCAAAACTCTGATCCCAGCATGCAGTGGGTCTTTCACAAAACTGGGCAAGAATTCTTCAGAATCTGCCTCTACTCTGGTGCAAAGGAATGCTGGAAGAGACAACACAACAATTATACCCAGCCTTCGTTTTTTCTGGTCACATCAATGCATGATCAGTTGGGTGAGCCCTGGACCCGGGATCAGGAATTCCTGACTTCTCCACCCAGCTCTTCAAGTGACTCACTGGGTGACCTTGTATAAATCACTTCTGCTTCTGTTTCCCCATCTATAAAATGGCGATGAATACCTCCCTACCTCGAAGCGGTGCGGTGAGATTTAACTACATAATGTGTATAAAGTGCTTTTGAATGGCTATAAAAGCACTAGGTATTTTGCTGGGTGCTAAGAGAATCAAGCTGCACAATGACACAGACGTGACATGAAAAAGAAAACCTCTGTGAATTGCCAGGTGGCTTTAATAGTTTCCAAACCTCCACTCAGGCACATAAGCTGGTGAAGGCTGAGAATGAGGTTAACTTTCTCTCGGACTTACTGCTAAACCTCCACCATCTGCATCTCTGTAGACCCAAATGTTGCCTACAGTCCCTGACACACACAGCACCCACATGTAGTCCACAACAAATGCTCCAGTGCCATCTTTTCATGAAGTGAGGGGAAAAAACAGCCACGAGAGCAACGCAGCATGGGTGAGCCATCTTATAACAACAATCCTGGGCATGTAAACGGTGCAGGAAAAATATTTAGGGCAGGAATCTGCCACCTTCATTCACACTGAGTAATAACTTACTCCGTGCGTAATGCCACTGATGTCAATGAACTACTCCTGGATTAGGGATGGCAAACCCTGGTCCTCAGAAAGGAATCAGATTTTATTTTAAAGCGTTCATGGAATTACTATGGACATCTGTGAAAACACTTATTTTTAAAGTTATGGGTAAGATCTTGACAGTCTCCTTTTTACTGTTAACTGGCTCTTAATGGCAAGACTCAGAAATTCTCGCTGTACAGCTTTCAACACAATTTTTCACATAAGAACCCAAAGAGATAACAGCTCACTGTACAACTAGCCCCTCAGGCACATTGTAGCCCCCAGTGTGGAGAGTTTTCCTGAAAGAGTGTGTTTATATTTAAGCACTTTTTCCTTTTAATGCACAGGGCTATAATCACATGATAAATAAAATGGTGATTAGATGTTCATTTGGAACCTTTGCAAGAAGATTTAATGGTACTAAATACTGTGCAGGAAGCTACAGGGGGATGAAAGAGTTATATAGCAATTCAAGATAAGATTTATGCAAGGCAGAGACCTGCAGCAAAAGAGGATCTTGCCTAATCAACTCACAGTGTCAGATTTTGCTGGCCTTCATTGGAAGTGGGAATTATGGGCTATCCCATTTAAAAGAAGTGATGTAAAAGAAAAAAATAACTCTCCATTAAGCATATGATTATATCCAATCAGAATTACCTTCTACTAAACAGGGAAATTTCATTATTGCTTCTATGGAACCTATGAAATTTAGCATTCTAAGGAGCTTATTTTCCATTTCCATAACAGAAAGAAGATTGTATTGTATTCGATCATCATCATCATCACCTCCTCTTTAATCTGTGCCTCTCTGGTTTTCCCATAATCCCTTTAAACTCCTGAGCTTTCCCTTTCAGAATGTATAAATGCTGACCTTTACTGTTCTTCCTTTTACCCAGAGGGGTAATAAAACATAAAGGTCTCTCAAAAATGTCCAGTGATGACACTTGCATATTAGCTGGCCTGGGAAAAAGAAAGCTCTGTTTGTATGAATAAATATTCAATACAAATCAAAGACTTGCAATAACTAGGAGTTAATTCTCCTTGTCTTTCATGTCACTGTTGTCCTACTAGGTATGCCCACCTTGAAATAGCCAAAATAATCCTTTGTCCATAATACACTTTAACTACTCTATATAAACAATTTGGGTGGGGGAAAATACATACAAATTGCTGAATAATGATAACGTTTCTTATCTCCCATAGTCACTGCCTCTAGATAGCTAGCCTAGCAGGCACAATCCCTTAATAAGACCTTTGATCACTCAAGCAATTCTGGATCATACCCAGATTCAATCAGTGACACCCACAAGGAAAACAAAATGCAAGCAGGTTTCAGAGTAGCAGCCGTGTTAGTCTGTATTCGCAAAAAGAAAAGGAGTACTTGTGGCACCTTAGAGACTAACAAAATTTGTTAGTCTCTAAGGTGCCACAAGTACTCCTTTTCAAAATGCAAGCAGTTCTTATTCAATATATTCTATTCTTTTCTGTTAACCCCTGCTGAATCCTGTAAGTTGGTGGAGTTCCCATGCAGCTCCAGCAACCTACAAGCTTGTAAGAAAGAGTTGCCCCTTACTGGGGTTTGGCTGTATTAACATTCCATAAATCTCAGCCCTCCACAGGCTTGTCTGCTTTTAGGGCTCCTTTCCTTTAGGATGGTCTGTCCCAGACCCAAGCTTCTATTCCTGCCCCAGTGAGTCAATAGCAATTGGCTAGAAGCTCCCTGATGGGTTCCAACACCTGATAATCAGTAGTAATCCTATTACCCTATAACAGGCTTTGTGTATGGAAACTCCAGGCTAACCCAACTCTCTAAGTCTCAGTGAGACCTTTACTGCTAGTAGTGTCTTCAACATACAATACAGATACTTGTGACGGTCGGTGTACTGCCACCTTACACACTGTCTGTGTTATATATATCTTGGGGAATTTTATATTATGTTCTGTATGTTATACTAGATATCAATTAATTTGGAAACATAGGCTAACTAGTTGCATGGTAATGAACCTGCAAGAAGGGTCAAAAATAAATAAAGTAATTAATGAGATTTCATGTAAAACACCTTCTGGGCATGTCTCCTTAACAGATCAAACACTTTTAGCCAGAAGTGGGGAAAGTGTATTACATACAAACCAGTTTTCTTTTAAGAAACCAGAAACAGATTAAAAACAAAGACACATGCAGTACAGGCAACCCTCAGGAGTGTCAGAATACTTGATGTTTTACTTAAAGACCCAGCTCCTGGATTCAAGTGATTACATGAGAATCTGAGTTTTCTTTTTTTTAAAAATTAGTTTCTAGTCTTCATGTTTTCAGAGTAAAGCTTGAAAACATAATCCAAGTGTGCCTTAAATGCTCAAAAACTAGAAGGCAAATAAAACCCCCAAATTTGTTGTTTTTTTAAATCATGATTTTTTAGCCAATCTATGATTTTGGGAGGCCTGATTCATGATTTCTGAACATTTGGGGTTGGCGATAATGCGTTGGTTGGATCAACAACTAGTGGTTCAGCAACAGGAAGCAACATTATATTATTGTGTAGCTACCTCCAAGGGTAATGAGGCCCTTTCACAGCACAGTATTTAACTTGGTACCATAAATGCTTCCTTTTCACATAACAGAGAAGTCAGATATCAAAAAGCGGGGCAGAGAACTGCATACTGCTGAGATGGGGGACAGACTTCTACAGACATGCTGATGTTGTATGGCCAACATTTTCAAACTTGGGTCCCTAAAATAGGTCAGGCACTTAAATCCATATTTAGGCACTTAACTAAATAGCCTGATTTTCAGAGGTACCGAGCACCATAACACCCACTGATGTCAAGGGGCTAACAGTTGTATAATTCTGATTACAATGTTCTACCCCCAAATTACATACCCCAAAGGTTAGGTATATATCTGATTTTTTCAGGGGACTCTTCCCTTCTTTTTATCCATTTTCCCAGCTGGGTTGACTAAGGCACAAGGTGGTCAGATGACTTATACTGAGATCAGAAATGAGTCAGCATCTCACCCCAGTGACTATAGCATAATGCTCATTTGTACACTATAATTTTTAGTGTGGTCGTACATAACTTTTAAAATGAATATATGGGAAAATACACCCACATATGACAAATGTACTTACACTCTCTCGGATTTGGGTAGACGTTCTGTTAGTCACAGAAAAGCATCTGTGCAAATCTTTTTTTGTTGCTGTTGTTCTTTGCTTCCCTAGACATTTCATCAAATGGTCACTGAGTCAGACTCAGTGGGTTTCGCTATTAAAGTCTGCGTGGAAGCTGCATTCCAAAGCGCTTGTAAGGTTGGAAGATAAATATCCCCACACTGCAAATCGAACACCTTTCATAAAAACTGAATATTTATGAAGACAGCTCCTAACTAAAGACTTTATCTGAGAATCATCTTGGATTTAAAAAAGTGAAGCACTGCAGATTTTCATTCTGAGGCAGTAAAGTAGGAGTTAATTTAAACTGGTGTCAATTGCACAACATGTGTTCCTACAATGTTAAAGAAAATACCAATTCATATGTGAACTAATTCCAACGGCAACCAAATATCAAATAGCAACCGGATCCAGCCACTAGACAGCTAAACAGCTTACTTACCTTGTAAGCTCTTTGGGGCAGGAACCACTTTTCTGTTCTGTGTTTGTAGAGCACCTCGCATAGTGGAGTACTGGGGCTCCTACTATTTTGGGACATGCAGAGGGCACAGCTTAGATGGGGGAGAGGGGTCAGTGAGCTGTGCACCGGGGGTGGGGCTGGCAGCCAATGACAGAAATGGTGGTCCCCTCCTTTTCCTCCTCCTGAACCTACAAGTCCTGCCACTGTCCCTGCCCTGCCTTCTTCTTTCCATGTGCCAAGCCCAGGGGAGGGGTATTGTAAAGACTCAAACTGAAGGAGGAGGGTTCACTGGGAGATGGGGGATTGATCTGGTGGGGAGTGATCTATCTATGTATTTATACTACACTCATAACCATGGTATCTGGTTGCTTGAGGTATATTTAATGTGCACATGTGCTCATCCAGCCTGTTGCTTATTGCACCAGCCTGTCAGGCAGCTTCATAAGGTAGCCAGAGTTAAACTGGATTGCTCACTACAAGACAAAGCACCACTGTCTGTTCAGAGAGGCCAGAGCAGGCCCTGGATGTAGAGATGTTCCCATTTGTCAGGGACATGTGGTTACCAGATGCATTTTTGACAAAGATTTTTTTTTTAATCTATAGCCTAAACCCTGAGGGAAGTAACTCACCAGAGGAGCTCAGAGCTGCTTCTTATAATGGGCCAGGCTGTGTTGTTGGAAGTAGCACACCTTGGATTGTGTGCGGGTGGTAAGGCATCAAAGAGAACATGGGAGGGCCCATGTGTGTATGTGCTGCCTCAGTGCAGCAGCAGTGGTTGGAGAATAGGGGAGAGGGAGCAAGACATGCCCAGAGGAGCACAGGCAGGCAACAACTGCCGCAGCAGGAAACCAACTGGGGTTACCAACTTTCTATTTGCAAAAAACCGAACACCCTTGCCCCCTACTCCTACCTCACCCCCTTTCCCGTCCCTTCTCATGCCATCCCCCGTCCCTGTGCGGAAAGTGATTATTTCCCCCCGTCCACTATGTTTGCCTTCTCTTCATTCTGGGGATCTTTCCCCTCCCCACCCCAGCACGCCTACCTAGCTCAGGGCTGGTTCAGACCAAACCTGCAGCCACTGAATGCTCCCAACCCTATCCCATCAAGGACAGGTTGAAATGACAGAGGAGCATTTACTACTATCTATCTAAAAAGAAAAGGAGTACTTGTGGCACCTTAGAGACTAACAAATTTATCTGAGCATGAGTTTTCATGAGTTGCATCCGATGAAGTGAGCTGTAGCTCACGAAAGCTTATGCTCAAATAAATTTGTTAGTCTCTAAGGTGCCACAAGTACTCCTTTTCTTTTTGCGAATACAGACTAACATAGCTGCTACTCTGAAACCTACTATCTATCTAGGTACCTATATGGTGCCCATTACCACTGTATCTGAATACCCCACAGTCATGAATGGATTTTATCCTACAGCATTCCTGCATGGGAGGGAAATATTTCCCCCCTTTTACCAATGGGGAACTGAGGCACAGCATATATTAAATGACTTGCTCAAGGAGATAGAGAAAGTCTGCAGCAGAGCTAGGAATTGAATCCAGTTTAGTCCCAGACATCCTTCCTGCCATGCTCCAATGCTACCTAGTATGGGATACAAACTGCTTCATGCTGTGGAAATAACTTGAGTCTGTTGGAGGATAATACATACACCAGTCTGAACACTCTATCCTGGCCTCTATCCTATGGATCTTAAACCTTCCTTGTCTGGCTGTTTAAGGAAGGTTGGGACAGGGGAGGGGGCAGATATGTCTGAACTGGCCTGGTCCCAGCCCACTGTTGCCATTTGGATAATGGCATAGGGAAAAACTATGTACAATCAACACGCTCAACCTGGTGTGCCTAGTTCATCAAACTCAGGATCTGAACACCCATCAATTAATGCCCAAGAAAAGCTAAGATGATGAATGAATAACCATGTTGAAATATCAGATCATCCCAAGAACAATGCAAGTGTCAAGCAGCTACAAACCATAGTACTGTTGCCTTTATTTAAACTATCTATTTAGAGCTGAAACCTGTTCAGGCCAGAATTCTTTGGAAATATGCTACTGAACTTGCCTCTAGCATTGAGATAAAACAAAGGAGTTAAAGCTGCTAGGAGATTTGATAATGATGATGAGGGACTGGTTGCAGCCTGCAGAAACCTGAAAGGAAACTGGAGAGTGCAAGAATTAGAAGGCATTGCTATGGCAACAAAGCAAACCACCCCTAAAGAGAACAGAAAATATGTATAGCAAAGCCAGGATCATAAGCAAAGAAATGTATATTCCCAGTGGAGGCAAATGATAAATTGACTTAAAATGTATAAGAAGTCATGCTAAATGCATGATTTTGATTTCAATTATGTACATCCTCACTAAACACATTTGGGGTGGGGGGGTAAAAGACATTTCCCCAAAACCAGCACTTAGCCATGTCTTTAGGCTTTGAGGAAATGTAATGATATCATACAGTACATATTTTTGTTTTTATCCTGGATGTTAATCACTGGGGTGGAAGGGAACAGAATCTTCTTTAGACTATTCTGCCCTTAACCCAGTCACAACTAATGTCGTTTTGTTTTAATTCAGTGTTAAAGATCTTTTTTCCTCTTTCAAATAATGTTAGGCTGCTATTTGTAAATGAGGCTTTTTTTTTTAATTCATGTTCACAGTCCAGTGCCCTTCATTCTCTGGTGCAACTGATTGGAAATTTCTTTAGGAGCTGTATTTAATTTTTTAAAAAGTGGTGTGGGGGGTTAAAATGAATTCATAAAAATGAATACTGCAGTCAGTTCAGTAGCTCAGGATGTGTTTACTGCTTCTTTAAATCTGTAGCAAGAAGCCACACAGAAAGGGAAACTGGGGAAACCTCAGGATCATAACTGGGACATGGATGGTCAGGCTTAACAGTTGGAGCTCTGGGTGTGGCCAGGATTGGAGATTAGAGCGGAGCGGAGCTGGAGTCAATAATCAGGACAATGCAGAGCCAAGGGTCAGAGCCAGGGACCAGAAGCCAGTTGCCAGAGTCAGTGGGTGAGGTGGAAATAGGGTCAGGAAGCGGAACCAGGGGTCAATGCTACATTTGTCAAGGATGGAGAAGGGCAGGAACTGAAGCAGGCACAAGAGCAGGCTGGGCAGGAGCAGCCACAGGAAGCAGGACCAAGTTCAGTGTAGTTCTGGCTGCTGCTGGGTCAAGTACTCGCTAGCTCCACCAGTCAGGAAGTGCAATCAATCAGGCAGCCCTTGCCAGGATCAGCTGTGTCCAGTGTGTTGCTAAGAGACTGACCCTGCTGCTGTAGCCGGCTCCCTGACGTTACCTTCCCGCAGAGGGTACCAAGTGTCTGATAGATTTGGTCCAGCATGTCTCAGAAAATGTCACTCACAAAACGCTGAAACATAGCTGGAGCATTACATAGCCCAAATGGCATGACTGAATATTTAAAATGCCCATATTGAGCATGAAATGCCATATTTCACGCATTGCCTTCCTGGATATGAATGAGACTGAAGGCTCCATGAAGGTCCAATCTAGAAAAAAACCATGTCCCAGCAAAGTCTTTCAAAAAGTTCATTAATAAGTGGCAAAGGATAGCAATGTCAAAGTGTCACTATTCAGAGCCCAGTAACCAGCACAGGGGCACATGGAGGAGTCTTTTTTGCTGGAGAGGGATGGAGGTAGAAGGATGAATAAACCCCTGGAGTTCCGCTTCTGAGAGGGAGTAAATACGATCGAAAGGAATGTCAGCTGCAGGGGTGCAAGTGGGTTAGGGCAATCATAACTGCAACGCAGAGGCAAAGAATCTGCCCTCCTCGTGTCAGAAATATCAGCATGGTCTCAATATTTCTCCTGAATACCCAAAGTGGATGAAGAGATGACAGAGTGGGCGGCATCTACCTTGGAAATCCCCACTTCAGCCACTGCATTGTAGAGGGGTTTGAGTCTGACACCTCACCTTGGGAGCCATGACTGGAAGCACCATCTTGACATAAAGCACACTGTGCCTGATCCCGGCTGGATACACAGGTTATGGGTGACCAACCAAGGAATGCCAAGGGTAACAGGGAAGGGAGGGGTGCAGATCAGTCCAAATTGCAGAACCTTCTGATGGCCCTAGAACAGGGGCAGGCAAATTTTTTGGTCTGAGGGCCGCATCGGGTTTTGAAAATTGTATGTAAGGCTGGTTATGGGATGCCCCCCCCCCAGGGACTCCTGCCCCACCCAACCCCCCTTCTCCCTGTCGCCTGACTGCTCCCGGAACCCCTGCCTGACTGCCCCCCGCTGCCTGATCCAACCCCCCCTCCTTCCTGACTGCCCCTCCGGGGACCTCTGACCCCATTCAACCACCCTGTTCCCTGCCCTCTGACCGCCCCGACCCCTATCCGCCCCCCAACCACCACCCCTGAACTCCCCTACCTCTATCCAACCCATCCTGCCCCCTGACCGCACAGCACAGAGCACCGGGTCAGGCCAGGCTCTGCAGCTGTGCTGCCCCAGGAGTCACAGCCCTACCACCCAGAGCATTGCACCAGCAGTGCAGTGAGCTGAGGCTGCAGGGGAGGGGCCAGGGGCCGGGCAGGAGGGTCCCATGGGCCAGATGTGGCCCGCGGGCCATAGTTTGCCCACCTCTGCCCTAGAAGGTGATCACAGTCAGCTGTGTTGTCTCTTGAATAAACTGGGCCAAAGGGAGGGACCCATCAATAGATTCCACCAAAATTGGGGATGCCCTTATGCTGAGTGGGAATATTATGGGTCCAAGCAAAACCTCACTCCTTGAAGTTGTCAGTGGGCTCTGAGTCCACGAGCACCCTCAGCTCGACCTCAGATATGGCAGGATGCTGTGACTGAAGAGGAAGCTGGAGAAAGGTGCCCCACTGGCTGACCATAACCAGGGTACCAGTTGACAAAAAGAGGCTTTTCCCAACTGGGGCAGGGCACGAGTCTTACTAGGGCATCCCTGGATGTACATTCCCCATGACATAGGCATAAGTCTAAAGCTTATCACCAGCTCCTTTCTGTGTTGGAAAGGCGGGGTCAAATCTGGTCAACCTGTGGGGGACAAAAACTTGACTCCCTTTCTAGTTAGCATTCATCCACGCACTCACCGATGCTGATGCAGCTTGTCCACAGCATCTTGGTCAGAGGACGCCTCTACCTGTGTCAGCTGGTGCTTGATTTTTTTCATTCAAGCCGTGCTGGAAATGGTAGTGATATGCTGCCTCATTCCATCTAGTGTTGGCTGCTAAGCACTGGAATTCCAAAGCAAACCCACCAACTGATCTATTACCCTGGCATAGCTATTGAAACGCATGCTTGGCAAAGCGGGTACAATTTGGTTTATCGAAAACAATCCTGGCTTAGACGAATTCCTTGGGCTGCGTCAGCAAAGGGCTATAAAAGTCTCCGGGAGTGGGGAATGCCTAGGCCAGGGCCTCTCAGGCTAACCCGACTGAAAATGAGCCCCACTTGGGCCCAGCCAGTGGGAAATGACCGAGGCTGTGCATGAACAGAAAGCGGCACTGATTCAGAAAGCCACAAAATTTCCCGCAGTCAGTCAAACTCAAACTGGACCAAAGCACAATCTTCAGTTCCTGACACGCCTGGGGCCCAGGCAGCGAGGCCAGAACCTATGATCTAGGTCTGCAGCCTCTGCAAGGTAGCCATTACCTCAGTCAGGAAAAGGGAGACCTTAACAGGGGTCAACCGTGCAGCTGAGCCCAGGCTTCAGTCTCTCTCTCTTGGGCTGCTCAGACTGTCAGGATCACTACTAGGACGTGGGCAGTTGGACCGAATGATTGGAACCATGTCTGGAAAGCAGAGCTGGAGTCAAGAATCAAGACCACAGGATGCCCGGAGGGCACAGTTGCAAGTAGAGCAGAGCCAAGGATCAGAAGCCAAATGCCAGAGCCAATGGGTGAGCCAAAGCCAAGGCTGGGAAGGGGAGCCAGTGGTCAAAGCAGGAGTGTCAGGGATGGAACTGAAGCAGGCACAAGAGCAGTTTGGGCAGAAGAAGGAACAGCCACAAGAAGCAGGAGCAAGTGCAGCTGTGGGTGTAGCTCTGGCTGCCGCAAGGTGACGTAGTAGGTAGCTCCACACCGCCACCTATCAGGAAATGCAATCAGTCAGGCAGCCCCTGCGAGGGTCAGCCGTGTCCAGTGCGTTACTTGGAGACTGACTCTGCTGCAGATGGCTCCCCGACAGGAAGTTTCTGGGCAGAAACTCTGCTCTGAAGAAGAGAGAGAGTGAAAGACTTTGTTCTCATTCTAACTGCAGCTCTTTTTGCGATTCCTCATCTTTGGCACATCTCTCTCTCTTAGGTACTACTTACATGACCCCCCTTAACACAGTATCTGAGCGTCTCTCAAAGCACCCCTGGAAAGCAGGGAAATGCTATTGTCCCTATTTTACAGATAAGGAACTGAGGCAAAGAAAGACTAAGTGACCTGATCAAGGTCAAACAGGAAGTCTGTGACAGAGAAGGGAATGGGCCCCATGTCTCCTGACTCCCAGGCTACGACCCCAACTACGGTTAAAACTTTTGACACTGTCTTATGTAAAAGAGGAAGGTGATTTATTTTAACTAGAATAAGTAGAAGAGGAGAAAACATGCCAAATTTCAACACTTCACAGATTATTTCATTTGATTATCCCTTGGAATGGTGTGAATGGCTGTGAAACATAACAAAGTTTAACACAGAGACCAGTGAAATACTGGTAAGCTTGTTAATTTACACAACAGGGAGTGAATCTGAAAATATTTATTCATAACATGCCTTTGCTGAGGAAGGAGATGAGACCAACTATTACACCATTCTTAAAAAGTTTGAGGAACATTTCATTGCAAAAAGATATGAGATATACAAAGAAGCATGCATTTGCCACATGGCTCATAGGCGCAGAGAAAGTATGGAAGCCTTTATAAGGGATATATATGAACAAACAGAGCAGTGGCACTTCCATATCAGTAAGGAAGACTACAAAGAAAATGTCTAAAGGTTGAAATTTTAAATAAGGAGCATTTTAGAAAAATTACAGTTAATGTTTGAGCTCAATCTGGAACTGGCATGAAAGTCTGAGCTAGTTGAAATGCAAGTCACAGAGCAAGAAAGTAGTGGAAGGCAATTGCAAGCAGTAAAGAAAAGTTTTCCATGCAGAAAAGAGAAGCACCATTAAAAGCACTGAATTCCGTAGGCAGAAACATGATGGGTGTAGCAAGGACAAACACAGCAAAGAGGAGGCCTGTCAACCTAGGGGAAGTGTGTGGGAACACTGAAAGCATATCCTTTGAAGCAAAGGAATCAGGGAGGAAGGATGAGTGAGTGGGTGATGTCCATTTCCTTGACTGTATTCACGATTAGTCTCAAGATCTGTAATACTGTTGCACATTTAAATACATTTAAAATGGATTCAAGAGCAGTACTGGTTGTGATTTGTAAAGAAATGTTAAAGATGATTCCTAACCCTAAACTGAAACCGCCCAGGGAAGTGCTCAATATCCTGGAGGGACAGATAAATTGCTTGGGGCAATTAATGGCCCATATTAGCTAACAAGACAAGGAGTGACACCTTCACCATTAATGGGGCTACGCCAAGCACCCTGCTAGGCCAAACCACAGCTATTGTGATGGACTACATAAAGTCCACTGGGGAAGTTAGAATGGTGGGGCATTTGGCCTTTGGAGGAAATGGTCTTTTTAAAAGGAGAACCATGGAAAAAGCGTGGATCCCAAGGAAAGAGGGGTCCATAACTGTGTGCGCATCCACAAGGGGTCCATTCCACTATATCCCAAAGTGAAGGAAGAACTGGATAGACTGGAGACAAAAAGATTTAACTGTGCAATAAAAAAACTGCCACTAGTATGTCCCTGTAGAGCCTGTTATGCAAAACAAAGGGCATTTCCAAATCTAGGAACTTGTCTAAATGGGACATTTTTCCAGTTATAGCAGTATAATTAAACCTCCATAGTTATACCAATATCACTCCGTGTGGACACTCGTTTTGATATAAGAGTGCCTTTCCGCCAACCCCCCTCCCTCCCCACACACTTAGCTTATGTCATTTTGGAAATGGTTTAAGCTAAGGCAAAAACCAGGCTAGAAAAAGACTGGCTTCCCCTTTTCTACCAGCTTCTGCTGATCTGGGACATTCATTTATTCCCATAAGATATCTGTCAGCACTCCATGATCAACTCCATCAACAACTGCTGAGGGATCCAGCAGTATCAGCATAGAAATTTGTTTATTGTTCAGATGCTGGTGTATAGATGCCATCATTTTCTCAATAATGTTACCATGATAAGGAAGGTTGGAGACTGCATGGTAGTTGGTGGTCACTGGTATTAGTTGTATGCTTCTTTAAGGTCTGCCAGACTACTACATGCCTTAGAGTATCTAGTGGCTTCCTTTTTTTGAAGGATGGTTTGATAACAGTTATCAAAGGGCCTGATTAGATTTTACACGGCATGAAGGTTTTACAGGTGGTGGCTCAGCCATTTCCAAGAGCCACCAAAGTTCTGGTTGAGTGACTGGCTGGAACTCCATCAAAGTAGAAGGTGTGGGATGGGGAAGGGTGGGCTTCACCCATGTTTCAGGGTGTTTACCTTTGTCACTGTAAGGCCCTCTTTGATTTTCGTCCATGAAATAAAGAAGAAAAAAAACCCACCTCCTCTCACACAGACTTTTAAGACTAAACCGAATAACTCTATACGATCTTCATTGCCCACTTCAGACTTGCAAGCTCTACTGCTTTTGCTCGAGACTCTGTTTCTACCACTGCCAAGGCTGTCCTTACCCAGTGCAGTGTACAGTTATAGAAAATAATGATATTACTGGAATACACTCACTGCATTACACCACCAAATTACGGAATGAAAAACATCGCCCCAGACCAAACATACTGCACCGACCAACACAAATATTATTTTCCTTCTCCGAAACGAATGGTTCTTCTACAACATGAAGTCACCTCTTAAGGTTTAGACAGAAAACCATGTACATATATGTTTTACTGACCTTCTTTTGATAAATACAGCTGGGCTTCACTCCCCTTTGATAGATAATAATTAAACCTATCATTTTTAGCAGGCAGGCAAGCCCCCTTTGCACTTCTCTAGAAGGGGGAGGTATGTAATTAACACCTTGCTGGGATAACGAACCTTCTTTAAGAA